>NW_027361795.1:2400000-3000000 GCF_039654945.1 Dendrobates tinctorius | reverse complement strand
ACTTTACAAAGGTCTTTCAGCTTCAACCACTGCACGCCTGTCAACTCCATGTCTGCTCTCAAAGTGCCTGGCCGTGTATCCTCCCACAAATGCATTATGGCCTGCCTCTGCTCGCACAGCCGCTCCACCATGTGCAGGGTGGAGTTCCACCTTGTTGCAATGTCGATAATGAGGTGGTGGTTGGGAAGGTGGAGCAATCGCTGCAGCTTCTGCATACGAACGGAGTGTACAGGCGACCGGCGGATGTGCGCGCACAGTCTTCGCACCTTCTGGAGCAGGGCTGTTAACTCCGGATAATTTTTGAGGAAGCACTGCACCACCAGGTTCAAGGTGTGAGCCAAGCAAGGTATGTGGCTGAGTTTTGAAAGGGCTATGGCTGCCACAAAATTACGGCCGTTATCACTAACTACCTTGCCTGCCTCAAGATGTACACTGCCCAGCCATGACTCAGTTTGTCGCTTCAAGTACTCGGCCAGCACCTCGGCGGTGTGTCTGTCGCCCAAACACATCATCTGCAACACAGCCTGCTGACGCTTTCCACTAGCTGCTCGATAGGGGGACACATCGTGTGCAACAGTGGCAGCTGCAGATGGAGTGCTCATACGACTGCGCTCTGTGGACAAGCTTTCGCTTCTGGAGGAGGAGGAGGAGGGTCGAACGCCTACAGCCAACTGTTTCCTATACCGTGGGCTAGGCAGCACTGTCCCACCACCGCTGTCCCCTGTGGACCCTGCATCCACCACATTAACCCAGTGCGCAGTGATGGACACGTAACGGCCCTGGCCATGCCGACTGGACCATGCATCAGTTGTGAGGTGCACCTTTCCGCTCACTGACTGCTTGAGTGCATGGACAATGCGGTCTTTCACATGATGGTGGAGGGCTGGGATGGCTTTGCGAGAGAAGTGGCGACTGGGTAGGTCATAGCGTGGTACTGCATAGGCCATGAGTTCGCGGAAAGCTGTGCTTTCCACCAACCGAAAGGGCATCATCTCAAACGAGATTAGTTTGGCAATGTGGGCGTTCAAACCCAGTGTACGCGGATGAGAGACTGAGTACTTTCTTGACCTACTCATAGTGTCTGGGAGGGTGAGCTGGACTTGAGAGCTGCATATGGTGGAAGTAGCGGTGGACAGGGCGGACTGAGAGAGGGTTGATGATGGTGATGGAGTTGGTGTTCTTTCTGATGGCCTAGAATCAGTCTTTCGTTGATATAACAGTGGGATTCCCTGACTGCTGTGGTCTTGCAACGACACCTCAACATTTGCTGCTGTGCTAACCGGTGGGCTTACAGTGGGGGAAACAATGTAGCGTTGCTGACTACCTTCGTTGTGATCAGTTGCACATGTGGCACTTGAGGTTTGGTGTTGTGTCCACGCTTGCAAGTGCATGCTGGTTAAATGTCTAAGCATGCAACTGGTATTCAAATTTTTCAGATTTTTCCCTCGGCTAAAGGTCTTTGCGCACTTCTTACAGATAACCTTGGCCTGATCATGAGGATTTTGTTCAAAAAAGTGCCACACTGCACTCTTCCTACTTTGGCAGACATTTTGCGGCCTAGCACGCTGTGATCTTTTGACCCTCTGGACAAGCTGTCCAGCAACTCTTTTGATGTTTGGAACCTGTCTTTGGAGTGCTCCGGGCCTGCCAGATAACAGCTGTTGCGATGTCGATGTCTGCTGTGGATGCTCCTCATCTGAGCTATTGGAAGCAGCACCCTCTTCCCCCAATGGATGCCAATCTGGGTCAACAACTGGGTCATCCATCACCTCCTCTTCTATGTCATGTGCACCTTTCTCTGTGTCACCGTGTATGGTGGTATAGTGTGCGGGAAGGGGCACCTGAGTCTCATCAGGGTCAAAATCTGGCTCTGTACACTGCGAGGACAATGTAGTGCTCTGAGTGAATGTACCAGCAGAATCATCCATCAGCGGCTGTGCATCAGTGCACTCCATGTCAGATTCATCTTGGCCTGGGTAATTCACCATTTCACTTGATAATCCAGGCATGGTATGTGAAAACAGCTCCATGGAGTAATCAGTAGTATGGCCTGCGTCATCCTTCAATCTTGGTTGGGGTGAAGGACACAAGGAAAGGTGTGGTTCATGAACATGAGCCTCCAATGACGACTCAGTGCTTTTACTTTTTACAACTGAAGAAGAGGAGGCGATAGAGCTGGAGGCTGAGTCAGCAATGTAAGACAAAACTTTTTCCTGATGCTCTGCCTTTAAAAGCGGTTTGCCAACTCCTAGAAAACTAAGCGTTCGAGGCCTTATGTAGCCAGACGATGATGCAGGGTCAGCACCTCCTGCATTCGGTCCTATTTTGCTCTTGCCACTACCATCAGATCCACCACCAACCCCCGCCCAATTCCACGGCCTCTTCCACCAGCCTTCCTCATTTTTGGTAGAAATGTAGACAAAATCCAACAAACTATATAGTAATGTAAAACAAGGTACAAGGTGTCTATAGGACAGGGGAGATTTAGAATTTCTGCACACACTTGTGGACAGTGGACACTTTTGGATTGTGTGAGGCCCACTGATATCTGAGCGCTATGTGACACGCTCGATGGCACAGCTGCCTGTGACCAAAGTGACGAGAGGATAATGGAGATTTTGAATCTCTGCGCACACTTTTGGACACTGGACACTTGTGGATTGTGTGAGGCCCACTGATATCTGAGCGCTATGTGACACGCTCGATGGCACAGCTGCCTGTGACCAAAGTGACGAGAGGATAATGGAGATTTTGAATCTCTGCGCACACTTTTGGACACTGGACACTTGTGGATTGTGTGAGGCCCACTGATATCTGAGCGCTATGTGACACGCTCGATGGCACAGCTGCCTGTGACCAAAGTGACGAGAGGATAATGGAGATTTTGAATCTCTGCGCACACTTTTGGACACTGGACACTTGTGGATTGTGTGAGGCCCACTGATATCTGAGCGCTATGTGACACGCTCGATGGCACAGCTGCCTGTGACCAAAGTGACGAGAGGATAATGGAGATTTTGAATCTCTGCGCACACTTTTGGACACTGGACACTTGTGGATTGTGTGAGGCCCACTGATATCTGAGCGCTATGTGACACGCTCGATGGCACAGCTGTGACAAAAGTGACTAGAGGATAAGGGAGATTGGATTGCTTTTAAAAAAGCAGTTTGCGGAGCAGTGGGTAAACAGCAATGCCAGCGTGTCAGGAAGCCTTAAAAGGCAGCCCAACAACCAACACCACTGATACACCACAATATAGCCTCCCCTTGCACTGCACACACAGTGACTTGTGTGTTGTGCAGGCCAAATCGCTAGCAGCAGAAGCAGTTTTTTTGTCTTCTTCCCTGCCTAACGCTCTCCCTACAGAATCAGCAGCAACCTCTTCCTATACTAAGATCGGCAGAAGTAAGATGGCGGTCGGCGTGCACGCCCTTTTATACCCCCTGTGACGCCCACCAAAGCAAGCCAATCACTTGCATGCCCTTCTGAAAGATGGTGGTGACCCGTGCCTAGGTCATCACGTTGCCCACAGTGTCCGTGGATCCTGATTGGCTGAAAAAGAGCGCAAAACAAACTTTTGAAACGCGACTTTGGCGCGTAAGTCGCCGACCTCGTGGCCGACCTCATCCTAGGGTCGGGTTTCGTTTCATGAAACCCGACTTTGCCAAAAGTCGGCGACTTTTGTATTTTTTCGACCCGTTTTGCTCAACTCTAGTTAGGAGCATTCCTCTTTCAAAAGCCAAAACGGGCGCTCCAAAGACTTGCAGTGCGTGCTCCTTTTTGACACAGTTGCAGATGACATTTGCTTTGTCAAATGCAAGCTGGGTCATCAGAAAGTTAAAAGAGGGAAAAATGTCAGCAACCTCAATACCACAAATATGTGGAAACATGTGCGGACCAAGCACGTGGTGGAGTTACAAAGACACACTGAAGACCTAGGCCAACCTACAGCACCACCTACCACCTCTTCAGCTCGTGTTGGGGCCTCTTCCTCCAGCTCACACACAGCTGGTTCGGCTTCCTCACAGGATCGTCAAGGAAGAACCTCTGGCACTGTTGTCCGGAGACCCAGTGACATTCCACCCACAGCACCACGTTCCCAGTCATCCTCACACTCCCAGGCCACTCTACAGCCATCGGTAGCACAGGCCTGAGATAAAAGGCGGCCATACTCGGCAAACCATCCCCGAGCACAGGCTCTGAATGCTGGCATTGCCAAACTACTGGCCCTTGAAATGCTGTCATTCAGGCTGATGGAGACTGACACCTTCCGGAACTTCATGGCATTGGCAGTCCCACAATACACCGTGCCCAGCCGCTTTTATTTCAGCAGGCAAGCCGTTCCTGCCCTGCAAAAACATGTGGAGGGAAAAATAAAAAATGTGTGGTAGGGGGACCGGGCTAGGGGGGTGGACCACTGCTTACCAGACGAGGCAAAGATGAGACGGAGACAGCTTCCCCTTGTAACAGTTCTGGATTTATTTGTCGTCCTCCTGATGACCACCAAACACGCACTGCAGCTTCTTTACACCACT
The DNA here is from genome assembly GCF_039654945.1 of Dendrobates tinctorius. Classification (NCBI taxonomy): domain Eukaryota; kingdom Metazoa; phylum Chordata; class Amphibia; order Anura; family Dendrobatidae; genus Dendrobates; species Dendrobates tinctorius. The sequence continues at coordinate 2,995,464 of NW_027361795.1, read as the reverse complement.
GTATCGCCAGGCCCAGATACCTATTCTTCAGCTCCAGTCACAGTAACGCACCTCGCGGATTATTCACTGGGGGCTGTCCTAGACCAATCTACCCCCAGCGCTTCACCTGCCCGAGATCGTCTTCCAATTGGTATCCCCGGGGCCTCGTCTGTCTTGCGGTAAGTCGAGTCAGGATCTCCCCCCTGGCTGCCTCTTCTCCTTGCCTGTCCTGCAGTCCGTCGGGTCAGGGCCACCCCCCTGTCTGTCTCTCCTTGGTCTGTCCCCCTGGCCGAGCTCTTCTCACTTTCTCCGTCTTCTTCTGAGCTCCTCCCGGGACTAAACTCCCCTGGAGCCCCGCCTTCTTCTATTTATCCCCTCTCTCACAGGGGAATTTCCCACCCGGGCTCCTATCTCCCCGCCCCCATGACCAAGCGGATTCCTAAGCCCTAAGCTGATGTTAAGTCCTGTACTACTCTCCCCTGTCATCTTGTGGTCATTTCACGGTACTGCACTCCCTTTTCTGTCTTTCCCTGCTGTTACCTTTCTAACCTGTCAATCTCTGTCACTAGTGCACAAACCGTCCCCTTCTTCTACCAGTCACATCTGTCCGTCAAGTCACCTTCCCCACACTCCTCCACCCTTTGCCCATTGTCGTCCCGACAATCGTACGTCCTACCTATGTCATTCTGAATCTTATCCACAGTCTGTTGTCGGACCGGTCGTTGGGCCACACCCGCCACGGGGACCAAACTAAACCAGGAGCACCATGCTCCGAGCAGCCTACTGCTACCCACCAGCACGCACGCCACGTGACAACTTCTTTCGGGTTGGTGAGGTCCACCCGGACTACTCTACGGCGTGTACCTCCCACTGCTCTCCCCTTCCACTACCTTCAACCATTTCTTCCTTTTTGGGGTGTCCATGGTGTTGGGGATCTCTCATCTCCTCGTCCTTCATTAAAAGAGTCATGGTCAGGGTCTTCGTCACAACTACCTCGTACCCGGAACCTGTTACATACATTTTTTTTTTTGTTAAACACACTACTTATTAAATCATCTTTAACATACTGTATATATGATTACCACTATTCTAATAACAATAGGAGTTACTCAACCGGAGTACCCCTTTATCTTTTTTTTTTGTTTTTCTCTTTTTTCCCAAAACACATTAACATATTTTTCCACAGCATTTTCCGCACAGCATTCTTAAAAGAAAGACTCCCCCTCCCTTTAACATTAGCACTTTTTCCCACATCCCCGCTGTATCAGGAGAAAACAATAAACCTTTTCCTCAACTTTGGATGCATAACTGTCCTCTTTAGGCCTGCACAACGGTGCAACGAAATCCCAACAGTCCGGGCCATCTCCTGACGGCGGATGTTGCGCCAGTCCAGCAGGGGAACCCCACAGCCGTGAGGTTCCCGGGATGTCTCGACTGTTCCCAAGCCCTGAGTGTTCTTTTTGCCCAGGGCTCAGGGGCCATCTCCCTCCTGAGAGATGAGTCAAAAGGGGTAGAAGGGGCCGAAAGTGGTTCCACGGCGCGCGTTCCGCGCCAGTTCTCCGCTTGGGAACCAGCGGCCCACCACCGGTGGTGGCATGGACGCTCTCATTTCTGTCGACATAGTGGCTTTGCTCCGTCCGGCCCCCAGCTCCTGCAGCTCCCACCGCAGGTGAGGGACCGGGGTCGTTGACCGCTGAGAAGCGGAGCGAAGAAGCTGGGGCCTGCTAGTGTGGATGGCAGACAGCTCCACAGAGGCGGCGAAGCCCGATGACCCGGCCGAAGCCGCAATCCGGAGCGGGGCCGGAGCAGCCGCGGACCTTGATGGGCAGGCCACAGCCTTGGTATGGAGTGCGACAGAGGTGGCCCCAGGCATCGGTGAGCAGGCCGCAGCTGAAACCATGAGTGAGGCAGAGGCGGCCCGGGTGCCGCCGGGTAGGCCGCGGCCGGCGCCGCAATCGAACCAGAGGCCGCCGCGGAACAGGGCGCAACCGGAGTCGCAGACGGGGCCAGAGTAGCTGCCGGCTTCATGGACGGGGCCGCTGCTGATAGGGGGAACGCAGCAGCGTCGGCCGCGGGCTGGCTCCGCACCGGTGACACCTGACGTGGCGCCGCCGGGTGGGGTGGTTTGGGGACGTGGCAGTTCCGCACCGGCGACACCGGACATGGCGCCGCCGGGTAGGGTGGTTCGGGGACGGGAGCAGGGGCATCGATCAGCCCGGCGGAGGCCACCGAGTCCTCCACGGCCGAGCCTCCAGGAGCACAGGAGGCCGCGCGGTGTGGCTGGGTGGTGGGGGCCGCGCGGCCCAGCTCTGCAGCCTCCTACACGTCATCCCACGGCTCCTCCCGCAGCCTCCGTTCTTCACCCCACCGTCCGGCGGGGCTAGCCTCCAGGCTGGGGGATCCCGCGGGGAGGCTCCCTGGCGATGTCTTCAGCGGCCGCTCCCGCGGCTCCGCAGCCGCTCCTCTTCTCCGCCCGTTGCCTGGCTTTCGTACCACCCCGGATCCTCCGATGACAAGCAAGGATTCGGGAACACAGTCTCCAAATTATAATCCACAGGCCAACGATTTGTAATCCACAGGTGTTTGTAATCCACAGGCACTTGTAATCCACAGAGGAACAGTCCAAGTCCTTCTAGGTTCTTCAAACGCAGGCCTGCCGCGGAAGGTGTCGCATTAGCGGCGGCGATCCTGCCGACTACGCCAAATGTGGTAGGGGGGCCGGTCTAGGGGGGTGGACCACTGCTTACCAAATGAGGCAAAGATGAGACGGAGCCAGCTTCCACTTGTAACAGTTCCGGATTTATTTGTCATCCTCCTGACGACCACCAAACACGCACCGCAGCTTCTTTACACCACTGTATCGCCAGGCCCGGGTACCTATTCTTCAGGTCCAGTCACAGTAGCGCACCTCGCGGATCTTTCACTGGGAGCTGTCCTAGACCAATCTACCCCCAGCGCTTCACCAGCCCGAGATCGTCTTCCAATCGGTACCCCCGGGGCCTCGTCTGTCTTGCGGTATGTCGAGTCAGGGTCTCCCCCCTGGCTGCCTCTTCTCCTTGCCAGTCCTGGAGTCAGTCGGGTCAGGGCCACCCCCCTGACTGTCTCTCCTTGGTCCGTCCCCCTGGCCGAGCTCTTCTCACTTTCTCCGTCTTCTTCTGAGCTCCTCCCGGGACTAAACTCCCCTGGAGCCCCGCCTTCTATTTATCCCCTCTCTCACAGGGGAATTTCCCACCCGGGCTCCTATCTCCCCGCCCCCCATGACTAAGCGGATTCCTAAGCCCTAAGCTGATGTTAAGTCCTGTACTACTCTCCCCTGCCATCTTGTGGTCATTTCACAGTACTGCACTCCCTTTTCTGTCTTTCCCTGCTGTTACCTTTCTAACCTGTCTATCTCTGTCACTAGTGCACAAACCGTCCCCGCCTTCTACCAGTCACGTCTGTCCGTCAAGTCACCTTCCCCACACATGCGCTACTAAATACCGTCAGTAGCAAGGTCCACCTGACGACCGATGCGTGGACCAGTAACCATGGACAGAGACGATACCTTTCCCTCACTGCCCATTGGGTCAATGTTGTGGAGCCGGGTACAGATCTGGAGAGTGGTGCTGTACGTGTTCTGCCAACTCCACGGATTGCAGGAATCCAGTCTGCACACATTGACTCCTCCTCCTACTCAAGTTCCTCAGAAACAGCACTGCAGGAGCCTGTTACGACCGATATGAGCACAGCCGTGGCCAAACGTCAACAGGCCGTACTCAAATTAATTTCTTTGGGGAATCGAAACCACACAGCGCAGGAGCTCTGGAATGCCATCAAGCAGGAGAGCGATGTGTGGTTTGTGCCAGCGAATCTCCATCCGGGCTTGGCAGTGTGTGACAATGGCCGAAATCTGGTGGCAGCTCTTGGCCTAGGCAACCTCACTCACATCCCATGTCTGGCACATGTGCTGAACTTGGCCGTGCTGAGCTTTCTGAGGGACTATCCGGATCTTGATGCACTGCTGCACAAGGTCCGCATAGAGTGCGCTCACTTGCGGTGTTCCAGCACGGCAAGATTACGCCTTTCGGAACATTGCATCATATGTGACCTACCCAACATGTGGAATTCAACGTTACATATGTTGGAGCGGTTGTGTGAGCAGCAGGCAGCAGTCATGGAGTACCAGCTGCATCAGGCGCAAACAAGTCGCACTGTGCGCCGTTCACACTTCAGCACCACTGAGTGGGCCTCTATGAAGGACATTTGCCTCGTTTTGCGTGCCTTCGATGATTCCACGCAGATGGCGAGTGCAGATGATGCCCTAGTCAGCATGCCTGTCCCCCTTATCTGCCTGCTTCAAAAAACACTGCAAGCACTAAGGGAGGAGGTTTTGGAAGAGGTGGAGGATGAGGAGTCACAAATGCCATGTGCTTCTGGACAGTCTGCGCTACGAGGTTCCTCAAAAAGGCCTAGGCAGGGGACACTTTGTGAGGAGGATGAGGAGGAGTCAATGGAGGAGGAAGACATCTCTCCAGAGGAGGGAGGTACACAATGCTCTAGTCAGTATGTACAGCGAGGGTGGGGTGATGCAGAGCAGGCAGAGATGACGACTCAAGCAGGGGACAGCGTTTCTTTGGCAGTTGGGAGTCTGCAGCACATGGTTGATTTCATGCTGCAGTGCCTGAGAAACGACCGCCGCATCGCCCACATTCTTAACACGACTGATTATTAGGTGTACACCCTCCTAGATCCTCGCTACCGGGACAACTTACAAAGCCTCATACCACCGTTGAACCGGGAGCGTAAACTGCAGGAGTACCAAGACACACTGGTGCAGTCCATCATGTTCTCCATTCCAACCGACAGCAGTGCTGCTAGTGCTTTACAAAGCAGCTCTGTGCGTCGAGGCAGTGGAGGAAGCTCGGCATAAAGAGGGAGCAGAGCAGCACCTCAGCACAAGGCAAGACCACTATGGCCCAAATGTGGCAAAGTTTTGTGTGTGTCCGCCACAAATGTCTACACCATCACAGACGGCTCCAGTCAGCAGGAGGCAACGTTTCCGTCAGATGGTGACAGACTACATGTCTTGCCATGTCAGTGTACTCCCAGATGGCTCTTCGAGTCTTCCCCTTCAAGTTTTGGGTCTCAAAGCTGGATACATGGCCAGAGCTTAGCCAGTATGCATTGGAGGTGCTGGCTTGCCCTGCTGCCAGTGTATTATCGGAATGCGTCTTTAGTGCCGCAGGTGGTGTACTAACAGACCGTCGCACGCGACTATCCTCCGATAACGTTGACCGGCTTACTTTTCTGAAAATGAACAAGGCCTGGATCTCGCCAGAATTTGCCAGTCCTCTACCAGAATAAATAATTGGTTGGCAACAGTATCCACGTCTCCTGTTGTGTTCATGTTTCTACCACCTGAACTGTAATCCCTGGGCTTCAACACAGCCAGTTGTCGCTCAGAAGTGCCGTCTGGACAGAGAAAAACACTAGCTCCTGTGTTAGTGGGGTTCAGTAACGCCATCTTCTCCCCTGCTGTGTGGATGGCAAAGTCTCCTGCTCCCTCCACAATCGAACTACTACTGATTTTTAACCATGCTCCACTTAGGCCTCTGGCTCCACTGTCTCTAATATTTCCCCTGGCCTCCAACCCAGCCAGTTGCTGCTCTGAAGTGGCGTCTGCACAATCCACACTTGTTCCTGTGTTCCTGGGGCTCAGTCACGTCAGTTGATCCCCTGATGCGTGTCCGGCAATGTCTCCTGGTCTGTCCACATTCCCATTACTAGTAGTGGGAATGTGGACAGAGCTGGAGACCTTGCCGGACACATATCAGGGGATCAACTGACGTGACTGAGCCCCAGTAACTCAGGAATAAGTGTGGATTGTGCAGACGCCACTTCAGAGCAGTAACTGGCGGGGTTGTAGGCCAGGGGAAATACTAGAGGCAGTGGAGCCAGAGGCCATAGTGGAGCACGGTTACAATCAGTAGTAGTCTACAACCTATATAAAACTTGCTGCAAGTTGGCCTCCACCTGCTGCATGATTGATCCTGGGCTTCAACACAGCCAGTTGTCGCTCGGAAGTGCTGTCCGCACAGATAAAAACACACTATCTCCTGTATCAGTGGGGTTCAGTAACGTCAGCTGTTCCCCTGCTGTGTGGACGACAAAGTCTCCTGCTGCCTACACATTCACAAACCATCAGGCCTCAGCCTGCTCCATGCTTAATCCTGGGCTCCAACAACGCCAGTTGGTGTTCAGAAGTGCCATCTTCACAGAGAAAAACACACTAGCTCCTGTGTTAGTGGGGTTCAGTAACGTCAGCTGTTCCCCTGCTGTGTGGACGACAAAGTCTTCTGCTGCTTCAACATTCACAAACCATCAGGCCTCAGCCTGCTCCATGCTTAATCCTGGGCTCCAACAACGCCAGTTGGTGTTCAGAAGTACCGTCTTCACAGAGAAAAACACACTAGCTCCTGTGCTAGTGGGGTTCAGTAACGTCAGCTGTTCCCCTGCTGTGTGGACAACAAAGTCTCCTGCTGCCTCCACATTCACAAACCATCAGGCCTCAGCCTGCTCCATGCTTAATCCTGGGCTCCAACAACGCCAGTTGGTGTTCAGAAGTGCTGTCTTCACAGAGAAAAACACACTAGCTCCTGTGTTAGTGGGGTTCAGTAACATCAGCTGTTCCCCTGCTGTGTGGATGACAAAGTATCCAGCTGCCTCCACATTCACAAACCATCAGGCCTCAGCCTGCTCCATGCTTAATCCTGGGCTCCAACAACGCCAGTTGGTATTCAGAAGTGCCGTCTTCACAGAGAAAAACACACTAGCTTCTGTGTTAGTGGGGTTCAGTAACGTCAGCTGTTCCCCTGCTGTGTGGGCGACAAAGTATCCAGCTGCCTCCACATTCACAAACCATCAGGCCTCAGCCTGCTCCATGCTTAATCCTGGGCTCCAACAACGCCAGTTGGTATTCAGAAGTGCCGTCTTCACAGAGAAAAACACACTAGCTTCTGTGTTAGTGGGGTTCAGTAACGTCAGCTGTTCCACTGCTGTGTGGACGACAAAGTTTCCTGCTGCCTCCACATTCACAAACCATCAGGCCTCGGCCTGCTCCATGCTTAATCCTGGGCTCCAACAACGCCAATTGGTGTTCAGAAGTGCCGTCTTCACAGAGAAAAACACACTAGCTTCTGTGTCAGTGGGGTTCAGTAACGTCAGCTGTTCCCCTGCTGTGTGGACGACAAAGTCTCCTGCTGCCTACACAGTCACACTACTACTGATTTTTAACCGCGCTCCACTTAGACCTCTGGCTCCACTGTCTCTAGCATTTCCCCTGGCCTCCAACCTTGCCAGTTGCTGCTCCGAAGTGGCGTCTGCACAATCCACACTTGTTCCTGTGTTCCTGGGGCTCAGTCACGTCAGTTGATCCCCTGATGTGTGTCCGGCAATGTCTCCTGCTCTGTCCACATTCCCATTACTAGTAGTGGGAATGTGGACAGAGCAGGAGACCTTGCCGGACACACATCAGAGGATCAACTGAAGTGACTGAGCCCCTGTAACCCAGGAACAAGTGTGGATTGTGCAGACGCCACTCTTGAGCAGCAACTGGCGGGGTTGGAGGCCGGGGGAAATACTAGAGACAGTGGAGCCATAGACCTAAGTGGAGCACGGTTACAATCAGTAGTAGTGTACAACCGATATAAAACTTGCTTCAAGTAGGCCTCAGCCTGCTCCATGATTGATCCTGGGCTTCAACTCAGCCTGTTGGTGCTCGTAATTGCCATCTGCACAGGGAAAAACACATGTTCTAGTGTTAATGGGGTTCAGTAACGCCAGCTGTTCCCCTGCTGTGTGGACGACAAAGTCTCCTGCTGCCTCCAAAATCACACTATATCTTACTTTCTACTCGCTCTAAGTAGGCCTCAGCCTGCTGCATGATTGACCCTGGGCTCCAACATCACCAGTTGCTGCTCAGAAGTGTCTTTGGCACGGGTACTCCCTCCTGCCCAGCCTGGTTCCAGCACGCCTGCTGTTTCCGGGTAGTGTCAATGTCACTTTGCCACCAATACATACTCCTGTCGTGTTGCGGTCGGGTTAGCCAGGTCTATGGTGCCTGCAGTTTTGGTGCTTCCTATGTGGGCTGCGGGTTCTGGTAATAAAGGCTGGTTCTGTAGTGCCAATAGGACAAGCACCCCCTGTAGGACTGTGGGTTTTGGTAACTGCGGCCGGCTCGCGGCCTTGCAACGTTGTTTTTCAGGGGTAGCTTCTGCTACCCATCCGGGTTCCAGCACCGTCAGCTGATTCTCGGCAGTGCCTTTGGCCTAGGTGCCTCCTTCTTGGTATCCGAGTTCAAGCAACGTCTGCTGGTCCTTGGTAGTGCTTTATAGCACAGGTACCTCCTGCTTAGTAACCGTGTTCCAGCACTGTCAGCTGGTCCACGGTTGTGCCATTGGCTCTTGTTCCTTCTGCTGCCACTCTGGGTACCAGCACCATCAGCTGGTTCTCGGTAGTTCCATTGACTCTTGTAGCTTCTGCTATCCATCCGGGTTCCAGCACCGTCAGCTGGTTCTCAGCAGTGCCTTTGGCCTAGGTGCCTCCTTCTCGGTATCCGAGTTCCAGCAATGTCTGCTGGTCCTTGGTAGTGCTTTATAGCACAGGTACCTCCTGCTTAGTAACCGTGTTCCAGCACTGTCAGCTGGTCCACGGTTGTGCCATTGGCTCTTGTTCCTTCTGCTGCCACTCTGGGTAACAGCACCGTCAGCTGGTTCTCGGTAGTTCATTGACTCTTGTAGCTTCTGCTACCCATCCGGGTTCCAGCACCGTCAGCTGGTTCTCAGCAGTGCCTTTGGCCTAGGTGCCTCCTTCTCGGTATCCGAGTTCCAGCAACGTCTGCTGGTCCTTGGTAGTGCTTTATAGCACAGGTACCTCCTGCTTAGTAACCATGTTCCAGCACCGTCAGCTGGTCCACGGTTGTGCCATTGGCTCTTGTTCCTTCTGCTGCCACTCTGGGCATCAGCATCGTCAGCTGGTTCTCGGTAGTTCCATTGACTCTTGTAGCTTCTGCTACCCATCCAGGTTCCAGCACCATCAGCTGGTTCTCGGCAGTGCCTTTGGCCTAGGTGCCTCCTTCATGGTATCCGAGTTTCAGCAACGTCTGCTGGTCCTTGATAGTGCTTTATAGCACAGGTACCTCCTGCTTAGTAACCGTGTTCCAGTACCGTCAGCAGGTCCACGGTTGTGCCATTGGCTCTTGTTCCTTCTGCTGCCCATCCGGGTTCCAGTACCATCAGCTGGTTCTCGGCAGTTCCTCAGCCTTCTTGTACCTTCTGCTACTTTTCAAAGTTCACGCTTGTGGAAATGGTGTTTGGTTCTCACTCTGGATCTCCCTGACGACGACGACCCTGAAGACCACACCGAAGAAGACCAAAAAGATGACCCTGAAGAAGATGACCAAGATGACAAAGAACATGAAGACAACCACCAAGAGGCAGAACAACAAGAGACAGAAGACCAAGAAGCAGAAGAACAAAAAGCAGAAGGACCAAAAGCAGAAGAACATTAAGCATAAGACTAAAAATCAGAGCAAAAGATATTATCTAAATTCTAAGCAGAAGAAGACTAAGCAGTGTATGGGGGTGAGTCCGTTCCTCCTCGTGGTGCCCCTGGAAAATGCCTGCTGCTGCAGGCCAAACTGAACGCGGACAAATCCTGTTGTAAATCTTTTGTGACAGGCAGAACGGAAGGTGTAATCTTCAAACTTTTATAGATAACAACTACAGGAATGCCTGTCACAAATAAGAATATGATGAAGAAGAAGAAGAAGAATAGGAAGAAGATGAATAAGAAGAATATGAAGAATGTACAATAAAAGAATAATAGGAAGAAGATGAAGAATGTAAAAAAAAGAATAATAGGAAGAAGGTGAAGAAGAAGAAGATGAATAAGGTGAAGAAGAAGTTGATGAAAAAGATGCTGCTGCTGAGGATGATGAAGGAGAATGTGTTGGAGAAGTAAAAAAGAAGGTGAAGAGCATGGAAGTAGTGAAACATACATATCTAACAAAATATACAAAAGGTTAACATAGTCAATATCTTTGTAACTCCGTACATCTTTAAAAACAAAATTTATTCCTGCTATTCCATTTGATTGGGCTAAACCTCTATGCCTTTAATGTCTCCTCCACCTCCCCCAATACATTCTACATTATTCTTAGTTGTTTTTCGTCATGTAGAATTAAACTACAAGGAAAGAAAGGGTTTTTTTTAATTCCGATATTTCTGTTCCATTGACTTGAATGGGACTTCCGGGATCGGAATCGGCGATACCCAATACTTTTTCATATCGGCCGATCCAATCCGATCCGATATTTTTCAATATCAGGTGGTATCGCTCAACACTATTACTAACCCATGGAATTAGTACCAGCTGACATTACAAAGCTGACATCTACCCCATCAACCATTGCCCTGATAGCCACCAAATCAGGGCAATTGAGAAGAGCTGGGCCAAGCGCCAGAATTGGCACATCCTATATGATGCGCCAATTCTGGAGCGGCTAGGGGCTTGTATTTTTAACCTGGGAAGGGCCCAATAACTAGGAACCTTCCCAGCCTGATAATATAAGCATGCAGTTGTCTACTTTACATTGGCTGGTTATGAAAAATATGGGGAACAATTTTTAAAATTATTTATGTAATAGGTTATATAAGGCTAAACACCCTTTAGTGCCACATGAAAGGCACTAAAAGGTGAAAGTTTGTTATTTGTAGGGGGCTTGTGAAATTCTATGTCTACTGGATATTCTATCTATCTAAATCTGTATGTGTGATTGTGATTGCTTTCATTAGTTTTGTAAACTAGCTTTAAATTACATAGAGAATTACAGTATGTAAAAGATGATGTTAAAAACGAATTGCATACGGGTTGCAAACACATGTCACACGGATGTCATGCAGTTGCTACTTGAGAATAATCGCATTGTACTCGCATGACACATCCTACTTTTCTGGATCAACATCAGACCCATTTTGTATACACTAAAGTGACTCCAACCATTACTGCAATAGTACCATATTTTTCGGACTATAAGATGCACCGGACCATAAGACGCACCCCAAATTTTCAGAAGGAAAATAAGGGGAAAAAAATAATGTGTCAAATGGGGGGTCCATCTTACAGTCCGAATTCAGCTTACCAGGGAAGGGATCGGCACAGGTGAAGGAGTGGTCACAGGGGTCGTTCGGTGGTCCAGACAGGTGCAGTGGCTTCCAGGAAATCCCATCCCAGGATGGTGCGGTGGCGGTGCTCTGTGTTGCTGCGGTACTCTGTGCAGTGGCGGTGCTCTGTGGGGTGGCTGTGCTCTGTGGGATGGCTGTGCTCTGTGGGGCAACGGGGCTCTGTGGGGTGGCTGGGCTCTTCTGACAAGCCTACAACCTGCAGTGATCCTCACTCTACTGAACCACCGCACGACCAGCTCCACCCTCTCTTAGTGTATCCTCACTCATCCCTTGTAGACTGTGAGCCCTCGCCCTCGCGGGCAGGGTCCTCTCTCCTTCTGTACTTGTGTGTGCCTTGTACTGCTCACGTTTATTGTACTTGTCTATGTATGCCCCTTTTTCACATGTAAAGCGCCATGGAATAATTGGCATTATAAAAATGAATAATAATAATAATAATAATAATAATATGGCTGGGCTCTGTGGGGTGGCTGGACTCTGTGGGGTGGTTTGGGCTTTGTGGGGCAGCTGGGCTCTGTGGGGTGGCTTGGGCTCTGTTGGGTGGCTTGGGTTCTGGAGAGTGGCTTGGGCTCTGTGGGGCGTCAGTGCTCTGTCCTGGGGAGGTAGTGCTCTGTCTTGGGGCGGCAGCAGCTCTCTGTGTTGTATGGGGGGCTTCGCCGGCATTTCATCAAAGCCAGGAAGCCCCCGTAGTACCCATTCCTGCAACGCAAAGGCCTTTGGAAAGATGGCTGCCGGGGATGGTGCATGCTTAAATTCAGATCTCGGTAACAAGATCTCGTCAAGAGATCTCGGGAGACGAGATCTCGGGACGAGATCTCATTGCCGAGATCTGAATCTGATCATGCGCCACCCCCAGCGGCCATCTTTCCGGAGGCCCTGGCAGCCATCTTTCTGCAGGCCTATGCGTCGCAGCAAATGGAGTTACGGGGGCTTCCAGGCTTTGATGAAATGCCGGCGGAGTCCCCCATGCAGCACAGAGCCCGATGCCGCCACACCACAGAGCCCTGACACTACCGCACCAGAGATCACAGCCACCGCCGCACCACAGCCATACCACAGCCGCACCAGCCTGGGAAGGGAGGCTGCATCGGGATCGCCACCACCGGGACCGCCGTCACCACAGGATTTGTAAATATATTGTGACCATAAGACGCACCCCCATTTTCCCCCAAAAATTTTTGGGGAAAAAAGTGCATCTAAGGCTGGTTTCACATTTGCGTTTTTTAGCGCTGGAAAAAAACGCACACCTGCGCATGCTTTTTTTCCCCTATATTTAACATGGGTGCGCATACCTGCGCGCTGGTAAGCGCATGTATGCGATTTTCATGCGCTGCGTTTTTTTGGGGTGTGCGTTGGGATTTTCCAGACGCAGCATGTTGCATTTTTTGGCCCTGCAAAAAAGCGCATGCGCACATATGCGCACGTTTTGCGCTAAAAATGGCCATTATAGCCTATGGATGCGCATATGTGCGCACTGGCATGCTCATGTATGCGTTTTTTTGCATATGCGTTTTTTTTTTTAAACCATGGAATTTAGGGGTTTGGGTTAGAGTTAGGGTTAGTTAAGGGGGTTTAGGGTTAGGGTTATGGTCAGGGTCAGGGTTAGGGTTGGGGTTTGGGTCAGGGTTAGGGTTAAGTATGGTTTTGTTAAGGATTAGGGTCATGGTTAGGGTCAGGATTAGGGTTAAGTATGGTTTTGTTAAGGGTTAGGGTCAGGGTTAGGGTTAGGGTTAGGGTTAGGGTCAGGGTTAGGGTTAGGGTTAGGGTTAGGGTCAGGGTTAGGGTCAGGATTAGGGTTAAGTATGGTTTTGTTAAGGATTAGGGTCATGGTTAGGGTCAGGATTAGGGTTAAGTATGGTTTTGTTAAGGGTTAGGGTCAGGGTTAGGGTTAGGGTTAGGGTCAGGGTTAGGGTTAGGGTTAGGGTTAGGGTCAGGGTTAGGGTCAGGATTAGGGTTAAGTATGGTTTTGTTAAGGATTAGGGTCATGGTTAGGGTCAGGATTAGGGTTAAGTATGGTTTTGTTAAGGGTTAGGGTCAGGGTTAGGGTTAGGGTTAGGGTTAGGGTCAGGGTTAGGGTTAGGGTTAGGGTTAGGGTCAGGGTTAGGGTCAGGATTAGGGTTAAGTATGGTTTTGTTAAGGATTAGGGTCAGGGTTAGGGTCAGGATTAGGGTTAGTATGGTTTTGTTAAGGGTTAGGGTCAGGGTTAGGGTTAGGGTTAGGGTTAGGGTCAGGGTTAGGGTCAGGATTAGGGTTAAGTATGGTTTGGTTAAGGGTTAGGGTCAGGGTCAGGGTTAGGGTTAGGGTTAGGGTTAGGGTCAGGGTTAGGGTTAAGTATGGTTTTGTTAAGGGTTAGGGTCAGGGTTAGGGTTAGGGTTAGGGTCAGGGTTAGGGTTAGGGTTAGGGTTAGGGTCAGGGTTAGGGTTAGGGTTAGGGTTAGTTAGGGTTTAGGGTTTGGGTTAGGGTTAAGTATGATTTGGTTAAGGGTTAGGGTCAGGGTTAGGGTTAGGGTTAGGGTCAGGGTTAGGGTTAGTAAAGTCATGGTTTGGGTAGTGTGAGGGGCCACCTAAAAATGTTGGAAAAAAACGCAAACGCGGTAAAAACGCGCTAAAAACACATACAAACGCATAAAAACGCTGCGTTTTTTTCATGCATGCTCATAAAAATGCTTGAAAAAAACGCAGCAGTTGTATGCTTCTGTATGCGTTTTTTCAATGCGTTTTTTTGCGGGAAAAACGCGCTGCAAAAAAAAGCAAGTGTGAAACTAGCCTTATGGTCCAAAAAATACAGTATATAGTAACAAATAATATGACCATAATGGTGACATCAGACATATCCTTGGATGTATTTAAAGAAATCCTTAAGGTCTTCCTGTGGTAAAGTATGCATTTTTTCCTGTTAAAAAGCATTTCGACTGAGTCAACTGAGCTGCAATATAATGAGTGTTACACTCTAAAGAAACCTTGTAAATATTATATTAGATGTTGGGGTAATTTGGCATTTGTTCAAAATGAAAGCTTTTGTCTTTGCTATCCATATGCTATTTGTTTTACTGTAATGGGATAAGCTGAACTAGACTAAATATGGAAGGGTTAGGGTTAGGGTTAGGGTTAGGGTTAGGGTTAGGGTCAGGGTTAGGGTCAGGATTAGGGTTAAGTATGGTTTGGTTAAGGGTTAGGGTCAGGGTCAGGGTTAGGGTTAGGGTTAGGGTTAGGGTCAGGGTTAGGGTTAAGTATGGTTTTGTTAAGGGTTAGGGTCAGGGTTAGGGTTAGGGTTAGGGTCAGGGTTAGGGTTAGGGTTAGGGTTAGGGTCAGGGTTAGGGTTAGGGTTAGGGTTAGTTAGGGTTTAGGGTTTGGGTTAGGGTTAAGTATGATTTGGTTAAGGGTTAGGGTCAGGGTTAGGGTTAGGGTTAGGGTCAGGGTTAGGGTTAGTAAAGTCATGGTTTGGGTAGTGTGAGGGGCCACCTAAAAATGTTGGAAAAAAACGCAAACGCGGTAAAAACGCGCTAAAAACGCATACAAACGCATAAAAACGCTGCGTTTTTTTCATGCATGCTCATAAAAATGCTTGAAAAAAACGCAGCAGTTGTATGCTTCTGTATGCGTTTTTTCAATGCGTTTTTTTGCGGGAAAAACGCGCTGCAAAAAAAAGCAAGTGTGAAACTAGCCTTATGGTCCAAAAAATACAGTATATAGTAACAAATAATATGACCATAATGGTGACATCAGACATATCCTTGGATGTATTTAAAGAAATCCTTAAGGTCTTCCTGTGGTAAAGTATGCATTTTTTCCTGTTAAAAAGCATTTCGACTGAGTCAACTGAGCTGCAATATAATGAGTGTTACACTCTAAAGAAACCTTGTAAATATTATATTAGATGTTGGGGTAATTTGGCATTTGTTCAAAATGAAAGCTTTTGTCTTTGCTATCCATATGCTATTTGTTTTACTGTAATGGGATAAGCTGAACTAGACTAAATATGGAAGGGATTACATTACAAAGCAATAGTTGGGTCATATAAAGTTGCTAACAGCATCAGCAATGTGCAAGTTAAATCAGCAATATCACATTTCACATATACAAAATTACTTGCATAACTACTGCTGTAGCAGGTGTGGGGTTTGTGGTGTCATGGGGCCTGGACCATCCAGAACCCAGTGTCCTGACTGTGCAGATGAAGTAGAGTAGCATATTTCAAAATGGACGATGCCCAACATTATTTACATTATGCATCCTCATCAGTCCACTTTTTACTTAACTTAATAGATCACCGACTTACAACATTTTGAACTAAAATCTATCGAGATATTGTGGTGCTCTACTTGGAGAAGAAAAATATTGTAGATAACTGTCACGAGATAAGAAAGTGTCTCCCACCATCCCGTAAAAAATTACATTAGGTTGATTGAGAATCAAAAACATTTCTTTTGCATCCATGTATATTAGAATATATGAATCCTTAGCGAATCTGTACTAATATTAACTATATAAGATAACTGTTGTGAGATAGGAAAAAGTGGCACAATCCTGTAAAAATGTGTCTTTTATTAGAAATTCAGTTGCAGGAGGATGTGTGCAGTGAAGTGGACGACGTATACCAATGTATACCAATGCTTCAACGGATCGTGATTCCACTTTCAGTATCTTTGTATGAAGTATTAAATACATTTCAGTAAGTGTTTTCAATACCTTTTCCCTGTGCCATTTCTGTCATTATTATTTATTGTGTTATAATATATTTACTTAGCGTGCCATGTAAATGGTTGGGCACCCCTTGTCAAAATTACTGGTGTCGTGAACAGTTAAGCAAGTTGAAGATGAAATGATCTTTAACCCCTTTCTGACATGAGACGTACTATCCCGTCCATGGGACCCGGGCCCCTATGCCCATGGACGGGATAGTACGTCTACCGCGATCAGCGGCGCCCACGTGGTGAGCGCCGCTGATCGCGGCCGGGTGTCAGCTGATTATCACAGCTGACACCCGACACAATGTGTCAGGGGTGGTCACAGACCACCCCCGACACGTTAACCCCTTGCACACCGCGATCAAACATGATCGCGATGTACCGGGGGTTAAAGGGAAGCATCGGCAGGGAGGGGGCTCCCTCCGTGCTTCCCTGAGCCCCCCACGGCAGCGCAATGTGCAGCGCTGCTGCGGGGGGCTCCTTTCCTGCAGGCCCCCGAATCCAAGATGGCGACGGGGGCCTTCAGGGGCCTGCAGGAAGCTGGCTTCCTCAGTGCCTGCAAAGCGCAGGCATGAGGAAGCCTTCTGCAGTGCCTGTGACAGATTGCTGATCTGTCACAGTGATCTGTGATGTGACAGATCAGCGATCTGTCACAGGACAGTGATGTCCCACCTGGGACTATTTAATAAAGTAAAAAAAAAATAAAAAAAATGTTAAAATAAATAAAAAAAAATCGCCAAATAAATTAGAAAAAAAAAAAAATATTCCCCCAAATAAATCAATTTTTTAGAAATAAAAAAAAAAAAAAAACAATAAAAGTACAACACATATTAGGTATCGCCGCGTCCGTAACGACCCGCCCTATAAAACTGTCCCATTAGTTAACCCCTTTAGCGAACCCCTTAAAAAATAAAAATAAAAAAACGAAGCAAAAAATAATGATTTATTATCATACCGCCAAACAAAAAGTGTAATAACGCGCGATCAAAAAGACGCATATAAATATCCATGGTAATACTGAAAACGTCATCTTGTCCCGCAAAAAACGAGCTGCCACACAGCATCATCAGCAAAAAAATAAAAAAGTTATAGCTCGCAGAATAAAGCGATGCAAAAATAATTATTTTTTATATAAAATAGTTTTTATTGCATAAAACTGACAAAACATAAAAAACGACCTAAATAAGGTATCTCTGTAAGCGTACTGACCCGAAGAATAAAACCGCTTTATCAATTTTATCGCACGCGGAACGGTGTAAACGCACCCCCCCAAAAGAAATTCATGAAACGCTGGTTTTTGTTCATTCTGCGTCCCAAAAATCGGAATAAAAAGTGATCAAAAAATGTCACGTGCCTGAAAATGGTACCAATAAAAACGTCAACTCGTCCCACAAAAAATAAGACCTCACATGACTCGGTGGGTCAAAATACGGAAAAATTAGAGCTCTCAATATGTGGTGATGCAAAAACTATTTTTACAATAAAAAGCGTCTTTTAGCGTGTGACAGCTGCCAAACATAAAAACCGCCATAAATAGTAAATCAAACCCTCCGTTATCACCCCCTTAGTTAGGGAAAAATAATAAAATAAAAAAAATGTATTTATTTCCATTTTCCCATTAGGGTTAGGGTTAGGGCTAGGGTTAGGGCTAGGGTTAGGGTTAGGGTTAGGGCTAGGGTTAGGGTAGGGTTAGGGCTAGGGTTAGGGTTAGGGCTAGGGTTAGGGTTAGGGCTGAGATTAGGGTTAGGGGTGTGTTGGGGTTTGGGTTGGAGTTAGAATTGGGGGTTTCCACTGTTTGGGCACATCAGGGGCTCTCCAAATGCAACATGGCGTCTGATCTCAATTCCAGCCAATTCTGAGTTGAAAAAGTCAAATGGTGGTCCTTCCCTTCCAAGCTCTGCCATGCGCCCAAACAGTGTTTTACCCCCACATGTATCAGCCTACTCAGGTCAAATTGCAAAACAATTTTTGGGGTCCAATTTCTCCTGTTACCCTTAGGAAAATAAAAAATTGGGGGCAAAAATATAATTTTTGTGGAAAAAAATGATTTTTTTATTTTCACGTCCGAGCGTTATAAACTTCTGTGAAGCACTTGGGGGTTCAAAGTGCTCACCACACATCTAGATAAGTTCCGTGGGGGGCCTAGTGTCCAAAATGGGGTCACTTGTGGGGAGTTTCAATAGTTTAGGTACATCAGGGGCTCTCCAAATGCACATGACACCCGCAGACCATTCCATCAAAGTCTGCATTCCAAAATGTCACTGCTTCCCTTCCGAGCCCCGACGTGTGTCCATACAGTAGTTTTCTCCCACATATGGGGTGTCAGCGTACTCATGACAAATTGGACAACAACTTTTGGGGTCAAATTTCTCCTGTTACCCTTGGGAAAATAAAAAAAATTGGGGACTAATTGATCATGTTTGTGGAAAAAATACGATTTTTTTATTTTCATGCCCTGGCATTATAAACTTCTGTGAAGCCTTTGGGGGTTCAAAGTGCTCACCTCACATCTAGATAAGTTCCTTAGGGGGTCTACTTTTCAAAGTGGGGTCATTTGTGGGGGGTTTCCACTGTTTAGGTACATTAGGGGCTCTCCAAAGGCAACATGACACCCGCAGACCATTCCATCAAAGTCTGCATTCCAGAACGTCACTACTTCCCTTCCGAGCCCCGACGTGTGTCTATACAGTAGTTTTCTCCCACATATGGGGTATCAGCATACTCAGGACAAATTGGACAACAACTTTTGGGGTCCAATTTCTCCTGGTACCCTTGGGAAAATAAAAAAATGGTGACTAAAAGATCATGTTTGTGGAAAAAATACGAATTTTTTATTTTCACGCCCGGGCGTTATAAACTTCTTGTCATGTCGGACGCTGTTCACACCACAGCATCCGGCAGGCAGAGGTAGTTCCACCTCCAGCCACTATAGCCTCAGTGGCGCCGGCCTGATCTTCAGGCTCTCGGGGGTTAATCCTGCTGGAGACCAGGTTGGATGGTTAGTCACGCCCACGGTCTTTAAATAGTCATGCTGGCCTATGGGCGTCGCCGATTATAGCTTGTGTTTCATACCAAGTGGTTCCGGTCTGGAGTGGAGGTGTTCAAGAGAGAGAGATTCATATCTGGTGTCGTATGATCCGTCGTTATCCTTTCTCCTTCCCATATTTGTGTTTAGTTGTGCCCTGTTCACATTACTGTTTATTCCTGTGTGTGTGCGGCGCAGTGCAGTTTAAGTTCTCCCTGTCTGTCATTATTTGTGTGGGAGCTTTGGTGGTGACTTCTCACTGGGTGGAGGGTGGAGGGTTAAGTGCAGGGCTGAGCAGGAGATAAGGAAAGGTCGGAGGCTCAGGCATTTGCACCTTCAGCAAAAACCCTGGGTTGAGGGTCAGACAGGGTTTCCCCTAGTAAAGGGACACCACAGGGGCCCCGGGTCTTTCAGCCTTAGTTGAACTTAGCCCCCGTGACATTATAATCGGCCCACATTTTTCAGGAGTCCATGGATCCATTAGATTCCATAACCCGCCAGTTGGCGGCGCTGTCCATACAGGTCTCCGAGTTGAATGGGGCAGTTCAGCAGCATGGCCTGGTAGTAGCAAAGGTGCAAACGGCATCTGCAGGTATCGGTGCAGAGCCGAAGTTTCCGCTGCCAGAACGATTTTCAGGCGATCGCAGCAAATTTGTCGTATTTCGGGAGGCCTGCAAATTATACTTCCGCATGCGGCCAATATCCTCAGGTAATGAGGCCCAGCGAGTAGGGCTGGTGTTGTCATTACTGAGTGGTGACCCCCAAGCATGGGCATTTTCCTTACCACCTGACTCTGCTACATTTCATTCGGTCGATAATGTTTTTTCTGCCCTCGGGCTCATTTACGATGACCCTGACCGACTGGCTCTAGCGGAATCTAAAATCCGCGCCCTCCGCCAGGGGGAGCGCTTGGCAGAAGACTATTGTTCGGAATTTCGCCGCTGGGCTGTAGACACACAGTGGAATGACCCAGCACTGCGGAGCCAGTTTATTCATGGGGTATCAGGGAGGGTGAAACAAGCCCTCCTGATGTATGAGACTCCGGCATCATTGGAGTCTGCCATGAGTTTGGTGATACGTATTGATCGCCGTTTTCGTCAGGGGGCACAGGAGACGCTACCTCTGGGGGAAAACAGAGGTGCAGGTGTGGTTGAAGTAGATGAGTCCCCTGAACCTATGCAGATTGCTGGCGTGGCACAGGTTCGGCCTCGCGCTCCGGGAGTCCGGAAGTCCGGAGCATGTTTCTACTGTGGTAAAGGTGGTCATTATGTTAACGTTTGCCCGGTACTACCTAAGAGGGTCACACCGGCGGAAAACTGTTAAGCTCAGAGGGTATGGAGGAGACCCAACTGAGCGTATGCATATCCTCCATGATGGTATCTCAATGTATGCTCCCTGCCAAGGTTATTGTCGCCGGCAGAGAGCTACCTATATCAGTGTTTGTGGATAGCGGTTCCGCCACCAATCTCATAGATGAGGAGTTTGCACACACCGCCGGGTTTAAGATTGAAAAACTTCCTCACCCCATACAGGTGGTGACCATTAATGCTGTTCCCCTCCCTCAAGGGGAGATTACTGAGTTTGTGGCAGAGGTGAAACTCCACATTGGGGTCCTACATTCTGAGTCGGTTACATGTAGGGTCCTCCGTAATCTCCCAGCTCAAATGGTCCTGGGTTTTCCATGGCTGTCCAGGCACAACCCGGTAATTGATTGGAAAACTCAGGACATAGTACAATGGAGTGGTTTCTGCCAAGACAATTGCTTGGCCACATGTGTGTCCGCCGTGACGCCCAGCCTGCCGGAGGCTTTGCAGGATTTCGCGGATGTTTTCTCTGAGAAGGGTTGCTCAGAACTGCCTCCACATAGAGCCTATGACTGTGCTATTAGGCTAAAACCCGGGGCCAAATTACCTAAGGCCAGGATGTTTAATATTTCTGGTCCTGAGAGACAAGCTCTGAAAGACTACATCGCGGAGAGTCTGAGCAAAGGTCACATCCGGCCTTCGTCCTCGCCTGTAGCCGCGGGGTTTTTCTTCATTAAGAAGAAAGATGGGGGGTTACGCCCGTGTCTGGATTTCCGAGAGTTAAACCAGATTACTATCCGTGATCCCTACCCAATGCCGTTGATCCCGGATTTGTTCAACCAGGTAGCGGGGGCAAAATGGTTTTCCAAGCTGGACCTCAGGGGGGCGTATAACCTCATAAGGGTCCGTCAGGGGGATGAGTGGAAGACGGCGTTTAACACTCCTGAGGGTCATTTTGAGAGTCTGGTTATGCCGTTTGGGTTGACCACCGCGCCTGCCGTTTTCCAACATTTTATTTATGATGTCTTTGCTCATGTCCTGGGGAGATTTGTGATTGTATACCTGGATGATATCCTCATTTATTCTAGCGATCGGGACACTCATTTGCAGTATGTTAGGCAGGTGTTACAGTTGCTCCGGGAGAACCAGCTCTATGCTAAGCTGGAAAAATGTTTATTTTTTGTCCAGGAGTTGCCCTTTTTGGGATATATTGTGTCCGCAGCTGGTTTTAAAATGGACACCGCTAAGGTGCAAGCGGTGTTGCAATGGGAGAGGCCGGAGAGTCTGAAAGCACTCCAGCGGTTCCTGGGGTTTGCGAATTATTATAGGAAATTTATAAAACACTTTTCGACTGTCGCCAAACCGCTCACGGACATGACAAAAAAGGGTGCCGATCTGGCGAACTGGCCTGAGGTGGCTATACGTGCATTTGAGCGTCTGAAGAATAGTTTTGCTTCAGCCCCCATTCTGGTGCAACCAGACGTGTCTAAACCTTTTGTGGTAGAGGTTGATGCGTCGGAGGTGGGAGTGGGGGCAGTACTGTCTCAAGGCTCGTCCTTGAGCGAGATGCATCCATGCGCCTACTTCTCCAAGAAGTTGTCGCCGGCCGAACGGAATTATGATATCGGCAACAGGGAGTTGTTGGCCATCAAACTGGCTTTTGAGGAATGGCGACACTTCTTGGAGGGGGCGGCTCACCAGGTCACAGTTATCACCGACCATAAGAATCTGCTCTACCTGGAGTCGGCCAAGCGTCTGTCTCCTAGGCAGGCTCGCTGGGCATTGTTTTTTACTCGTTTCAATTTTCTTGTGACGTACCGTCCCGGGGCTAAAAACACCAAGGCGGATGCTTTGTCTAGGTGTTTTCCGGGGGGAGAACCTCGGGAAGAGCCGGTACCCATCCTCCAGAAAGGGGTAGTGGTCTCGGCTCTCACGACTGAGGTAGAGGCGGAGATTGCCGAGGCCCAAGAGGAGGTACCACCAGGACTTCCCGCCAACAAATCATTTGTACCCCTGCATCTTCGGCCTAAGGTGTTGAAGGAACACCACGATTCGGTACTGGCTGGTCACCCAGGGGTGAAGGGCACCTTAGAGCTGGTATCGCGTCGTTTCTGGTGGCCCAAAATCCGGCAGGACGTGGTCTCGTACGTGGCAGCTTGCATCACGTGCGCTAGGGCTAAGTCACCCCGAACCCGTCCTGCTGGCACGCTACAGCCTCTGGGGGTACCCAATAGGCCATGGACAGAAATCTCCATGGATTTTATCACTGACTTGCCAGCCTCGGCAGGGAACACGGTCATCCTGGTGGTGGTTGACCGTTTTTCAAAGATGGCGCATTTTGTGGCGTTGTCCTCTTTGCCCAATGCTAAGACGTTGGCTCAGGTATTTGTGAAGGAGGTGGTCAGACTCCACGGAATACCGTCTGACATAGTATCTGATAGGGGTACGCAATTTGTGGCGAGGTTTTGGAAAGCTTTTTGCTCAAGGTTGGGGATCAAGTTGTCACATTCATCGGCGTTTCATCCACAGTCTAATGGACAAACTGAGCGCATGAACCAAAATCTTGAACAGTATTTACGATGCTTTGTGTCCGACAACCAGGAGGAGTGGTCTACTTTCCTTCCTCTGGCCGAATTCGCATTAAATAATCACCGCCAAGAGTCATCAGGAGAGTCTCCATTCTTTTGTGTGTACGGTCAACATCCTCAGTTTTGTACCTTACGTCAGGGTGACTCCGGGGGTGTCCCGGAGGAGGATCAGCTAGGAGCCCAATTGTCATCAGTCTGGAGGCGGGTGAAACAGCGTTTGTTGAGCATGAGTGCCAGGTACAAACGGGTGGCTGACAGTAGACGCGTGCCAGGTCCGGACCTGTGTGTGGGTGAATGGGTGTGGTTAGCTACGAAGAACATAAAACTCAAAATCCCTTCTTTAAAACTGGGTCCAAGGTTTATTGGGCCTTTTAGGATTTCTGCCATCATTAACCCAGTGGCTTATCGGTTGGAACTTCCCGCAGTGTACAAGATACACAACGTGTTTCACAGGGCTTTATTGAAAAAGGTGGTAGGCTCTGTGGACACAACGCCGATGCCACCTCCAGTCATGGTGGATGGCGAGTTAGAGTTCGAGGTCGCCAAGGTAGTGGACTCTCGAGTAGTACGCCGTACTCTTCAGTATTTGGTGCACTGGCGGGGGTATGGTCCAGAGGAGAGGTCTTGGGTTCCAGCCTCAGACATACATGCGGATCGGCTGGTCAGTTCTTTTCACCGTCGTCATCCGGACAAGCCGGGTCCTATGAGTCTTGAGGGCCCTGGGGTCCCTCGTAGAAGACGGGGTACTGTCATGTCGGACGCTGTTCACACCACAGCATCCGGCAGGCAGAGGTAGTTCCACCTCCAGCCACTATAGCCTCAGTGGCGCCGGCCTGATCTTCAGGCTCTCGGGGGTTAATCCTGCTGGAGACCAGGTTGGATGGTTAGTCACGCCCACGGTCTTTAAATAGTCATGCTGGCCTATGGGCGTCGCCGATTATAGCTTGTGTTTCATACCAAGTGGTTCCGGTCTGGAGTGGAGGTGTTCAAGAGAGAGAGATTCATATCTGGTGTCGTATGATCCGTCGTTATCCTTTCTCCTTCCCATATTTGTGTTTAGTTGTGCCCTGTTCACATTACTGTTTATTCCTGTGTGTGTGCGGCGCAGTGCAGTTTAAGTTCTCCCTGTCTGTCATTATTTGTGTGGGAGCTTTGGTGGTGACTTCTCACTGGGTGGAGGGTGGAGGGTTAAGTGCAGGGCTGAGCAGGAGATAAGGAAAGGTCGGAGGCTCAGGCATTTGCACCTTCAGCAAAAACCCTGGGTTGAGGGTCAGACAGGGTTTCCCCTAGTAAAGGGACACCACAGGGGCCCCGGGTCTTTCAGCCTTAGTTGAACTTAGCCCCCGTGACACTTCTGTGAAGCACTGGGGGGTTCAAAGTGCTCACCACACATCTAGATAAGTTCCTTGGGGGGTCTAGTTTACAAAATGGTGTCATTTGTGGGGGGTTTCCACTGTTTAGGTACATCAGGGGTTTTCCAATCGCAACATGGTGTCCGATTTCAATTCCAGCCAAAAACGTCAAATGGCGCTGCTTCCCTTCCGAGCTCTGCCATGCGCCCAAATAGTGGTTTACCCCCACATGTGGGGTATCAGCGTACTCAGGACAAATTGCACAATAACTTTGAGGGTCCTGTTACCCTTGGAAAAATAAGAATTGAGGGTGAAAAGATCATTTTTGTGGAAAAAATATGATTTTTTAATTGTACAGCTTTATGTTATAAACTTCTGTGAAGCCCTTGGGGGTTCAAAGTTCTCACCACACATCTAGATAAGTTCCTTAGGGGGTCTAGTTTCCAAAATGGTGTCATTTGTGGGGGGTTTCCACTGTTTTGGTACATCAGGGGTTTTCCAATCGTGACATGATGTCCGATCTCAATTCCAGCCAAAAACGTCAAATGGCGCTGCTTCCCTTCCGGGCTCTGCCATGCGCCCAAATAGTGGTTTACCCCCACATGTGGGGTATCAGCGTACTCAGGACAAATTGCACAATAACTTTTAGGGTCCTGTTACCCTTTGGAAAATAAAAATTGGGGTGAAAAGATCATTTTTGTGGAAAAAATATGATTTTTTAATTGTACCGCTGTACGTTATAAACTTCTGTAAAGCCCTTGTGGGTTCAAAGTTCTCACCACATATCTAGATAAGTTCCTTGGGGGGTCTAGTTTCCAAAATGGGGTCAATTGTAGGGGGTTTCCACTGTTTAGGTACATCAGGGACTCTCCAAACGTGACATGGCGTCCGATCTGAATTCCAGCCAATTTTGCATTGAAAAAGTCAAACGGCGCTCCTTCCATTCTGAGCTCTGCCATGCGCCGAAACAGTCGTTCCCCCCCACATATCAGGTATCAGCGTACTCAGGACAAATTGCACAATAACTTTTGCAGTCCAATTTCTCCTGTTACCCTTGGTAAAATAAAAAAAATTGAACCTGAAGTATTTTTTTTGTGAAAAAAAGTTAGATCTTCATTTTTTTTTTAAATATTCAAAAAAATTCCTGTGATGCACATAAAGGGTTAATAAACTTCTTGAATGTGGTTTTGAGCACCTTAAGGGGTGCAGTTTTTAGAATGGTGTCACTTTTGGGTATTTTCTATCATATAGACCCCTCAAAGTGATCTCAAATGTGATGTGGTCCTAAAAATAAAATGGTGTTGTAAAAATGAGAAATCGCTGGTCAACTTTTAACCCTTATAACTTCCTAACTAAAAAAAATTTTGGTTCCAAAATTGTGCTGATGTAAAGTAAACATGTGGGAAATGTTAGTTATCAAGTTTTTTGTGTGCTGTATCTCTGTGATTTAAGGGCATAAAAATTCAAATTTGGAAAATTGCGAAATTTTCAAAATTTTCGCCAAATTTCCATTTTTCCCACAAATAAACGCAAGTTGTTTGAATGAAATTTTACCACTAACATGAAGTACAATATGTCATGAGAAAACAATGTCAGAATCACCGGGATCCATGGAAGCGTTCCAGAGTTATGACCTCATAAATGTACAGTGGTCAGAATTGTAAAAATTGGCCCGGTCATGAACGTGCAAACCACCCTTGGGGGTGAAGGGGTTAAAAGGCCTATAGTTAAAGATTACACATTTCCTTTGTATTTAGGCAAAAAAAAAAAAATATAGTCATCTTTTACAGTTTCAAAATTACAAAAAAAATGGACCTATGCCAACATTTGGGCACCCTGCGTGGTTAGTAGCCCCCCCTTTTGAAAGTATTACAGCTTGTAAATGCTGATTGTAGCCAGCAAAGAGTCTTTCAATTCTTACCAACAGAAAAAATACAGGGAAAAACGGAATGCCTTACCGTGTCAATGTGCCTGGTAGCCTTGAATTTGCCAGCAGCAATCCAAAAAATTCCATCTGATCGTCGGATCACAATGAGAGGAAGAAAAAAGTTGTCGGATCACACAGCTGAATAATCAAAAACAATTCTTCTTTATTTCACACCATCATAAAAATGTGTAGCTATATCCACAAATAGATAAAAACAGAGTCACATTCTTACGCGTTTCTGGCTATCAGCCCTTAGTCATAGAATGTATACAGGGCTGATAGCCAGAAACGCGTAAGAATGTGACTCTGTTTTTATCTATTTGTGGATATAGCTACACATTTTTAGGACGGTGTGAAATGTTTTTGATTATTCAGCTGTGTGATACAACTTTTTTCTTTCAATTCTTGTTTGAGGGATTTTCATCCATTCTTCTTTGGAAAATTCCTCAAGTTCTGTGAGATTCCTGGGTCCACGTGCATGCACTGCTATTTGAGGTCTAATATAGAGAAACTCAAAAAAACACATCATAAAAAATTGCCTCGCCAAAACCTTGTCAAATGGCAAATGCACTATCAGGATGCAGCAGGCCCCCACTGATAAAGGCTGGAGCAGCACAGGTACAGCAGCTACTGATGAGAGCAACCACCCACTCACCTAAATAATGGAGGGGTTGGCTGCCTAGTAGAAATAATGCACACAGAAAGGGCTTGCATAGGATGCAAGTCACAGAGGTAAGTGTGATGCAAAGTGTCTGGATAACACCCTATTGATCATGCTCATAGTATAAACAGGAGGGCTGTCCAGCACTATATATGCACTACACAGAAAACCAAGCCTACATAAAGAGGGCCTAGCTGAATCCTGCAAAAAATGATAAAAAGTGCAATAAAAAGATGAAAAAAATAATACATATGATAAATACATTAAATGAGGTATTGGTTACTATTTTGGCCAAAACAGATAAGCTCGCAACCCAACACAAAGGGTCCCCATAACTTGCGAGTCCTAACACTAATTTCTAAACAGCTAACATGTGTGGTGCATATATAGTGCTGGACACCCCGCCTGCTAATACTATGGGCGTAATCAATAGGCTGTTATCCAGACACTTTGCATCACACTTACCTGTGTGACTTGCGTCCTATATAAGCCCTATCTTTTTGCATTTTTTCTACTATGCAGCCAATCCCTTCACTATTTAGGTGAGTGGGTGGTTGTTCTTATCAGTAGCGTGCACCTGTGCTGCTCCAGCCTTTATCAGTGGGGGCCTGCTGCATCCTACTGGTGCATTTGTCATTTGACAAGGTTTTGGTGAGGTTATTTTTTATGATGTGTTATTTTGAGGACTAGCCACAGATTTTCAATTATGTTTAGATCAGGGGACTGTAAGGGCCATTGTAAAACTTTCAGCTTGCATCTTTTGAGGTAGTCTATTGTGAATATTGGCTTGTGTTTAGGATCATTGTCCATTTATGAAAGCCATCATCTTTTCAACTTCATCTTTTTTTCAGATGTTATGATTGCATCAAGAATTTGTTGAAATTTCCTTGAATCCATTCTTCCCTCTCCCCATGAAATGTTCCCAGTGCCATTGGCTGCAACACAACCCCATAGCAAGATTGATCCAGCCATATGTTTAATGGTAGACGAGATGTTCTTTTCCTTGAAATTCTGTGTCTTTTTTTTCCACACATGCATGCATGCGTGCACCTGTGCTTCTCCAGCCTTTATCAGTGGGGGCCTGCTGCATCCTACTGGTGAATTTGTCATTTGACAAGGTTTTGGTGAGGTTATTCTTTATGATGTGTTATTTTGAGGTCTAGCCACAGATTTTCAATTATGTTTAGATCGATTTGATAGATTTATGTTTAGATGTTTAGATCAGGGGACTGTAAGGGCCATTGTAAAACTTTCATCTTGCGTCTTTTGAGGTACTCTATTGTGAATTTTGGCTTGTGCTTAGGATCATTGTCCATTTGTAGAAGCCATCATCTTTTCAACTTCATCTTTTTTTCAGATGTTATGATTGCATCAAGAATTTGTTGAAATTTCCTTGAATCCATTCTTCCCTCTCCCTGTGAAATGTTCCCAGTGCCATTGGCTGCAACACAACCCCATAGCATGATTGATCCACCCCCATGTTTAATGGTAGACGAGATGTTCTTTTCCTTGAAATTCTGTGTCCTTTTTTTCCATACATACCTTTGATCATTTTGGACAAAAAGTTCTAATTTAACCTTATTGGTCCACAGGACTTGTTTCCAAATTGCATCAGGTTTGTTTAGATGTTATTTTGCATACTCCTAATGCTATATTTTATGATGCCGACACAAGAGAGGTTTTCTTCTGATGACTTGTCCTTGATGGCCATATTTGTGCAGATGTCTCTGAACATTGGAACAATGTACCACAACTCCAGAGTCTCATGAATCTTTCTGAAGGTCTTTTGCAATCAAGCAAGGATTCTGAATTGCCTCTCTAGCAATCCTACTATCAGCTCTCACTGAAATTTTGCTTGGTCTTCCAGACCTTATCTTGACCTCCGCTGTTCGTGTTAACTGCCATTTCTTAAATACATTTGGAAATGAGAAAAGGGCAACTTGAAATTAATTTGCTATCTTCTCATAGCCTTCTACTGCTTCGTGGGACTCACTATTTTCATTTTTATAGTGCTAGGCAGCTGCTTTGAAGAACCCATGGCTGCCGTTTTTAATAAAGCTGGGAAATTTGAGTCATCTGGTCTTTCCTAACAATGATAGTGAACAAGCCATAATCCCAATACATTATTTAAGGTCTGAAACCTTATCTGAGCACTCAATTTTCCTTTTTCTAATTTTTAAAATGTAAAAGATGAAAATATTTTTTTTATTTACCTAGAATACGGATGAAATGTGTCACCTTTAACGTTAGGCCTTTTAGAGATCATTTAATCTTCAACTTGCTTAACTGCTTACAATAGCAGTAATTTTGACCAGGGGTGCCCAAACTTTTCCATGACACTGTATATGTGTTAGAGGTGAACCGATCAGGCAAATTCAAATTTGCCTGTTTGAGCAGATTTTCCTCAAATTCAATTCAGAGTTATTCTCCACAATTTGAATGCCCCTTATTACAGTTCTCTCCAGACCCCAGAGCATAATAAATGTTAAATGTAAATTTAAAAAAAAAAAAATAATAATTATATTCACCTTCACAGCACCTCCAATTCCTACCATTACCAGTTTGGTCCTCATCGTATCTTCACATCGCCTCCACTCGCGTTATGCCTGGACTTCTGTATTTGACTAGGCAGTGGTGGTTCTGCATGCCACCTTTCATAACCTTTGCAAGAGCATGCGCAAAACCCTCACCAGTCTAGTCAGACCCTGAAGTTGGGCCCAGAGAGGCCCAGGATTTTCAGCGTGAACGGTGACGACCTGAAAATGGTTGATGTGAAGAGCAGACAGAGGGGCTCGAGAGGTTAGCGGTGAAGTGAGTATAAGGATTTTTTGGGGAGAGGTTAACATTTTGAGTTACTTTTACACTTCAATTTAGTTTTATTGAATTTGATTTATAGATTTTGCTGAATCTACGTGAAAGCAAATTTCAGTAAATCATCATTTACGCGAATGAACATATGTGTGTATGTGCTTTTTGCACATGTGCATGTGCTCTCTGCATATATGTGTTCTGTGGATAGATGTGTGTGTGTTATGTGTATTGACATATATGTGTAACATGTAGTGTGTTTATTAGTGTGTATTATACAGTATTTGTGTCACATACGGTGAGTGTATGTAGCATCCACATTTATAAATACTGGTTACGCAAACAAGAGTTCATAGGTGTAAATATGTCGACAATCACCCAACGAATGAGCAAAATGATGCTCATTCATTGGGTGATTTAATTGTTCATGCAGAACAAAAATCATTGTTCTCAGCAGCACATCGCCTGATGCAAATGTGCTGCTGATAGCATGATACTGTATGCGATGCGGATAGATTGATCTATTATTCATTATTCTGCGCCTGTCATTCTTTATTTCTGTGAAAAGTGTCGAACGACTAGAATATTGTTGGTTGTGCTCTTTCAACGGCCTGAACTCAGCTCATGTACATGTAACCTAAATGTTCGTGTGTGATGGTGCAATATGTTAGCATTTGGAGTCCAACTTTTAATTAAAGCATGGTATTCGGGTGACATGGATGGCAAATTTCTATTCAATATTTTTATTCTTATAGATTTTAATGGATTCAACAGAATTTTACAATCACATGAAAAGATGCAAATGAATTGATGAACAGACATGATACCTTGTATTTCAATATAAACTTATATTAATGAAGTTACTACTATGTAATTGCTGTATACACACAATGTATGGGAAAGGGAACTGGAGTGTTAATTATAGAAATCCCTTGTATTGCATCAAGGACTGGTGACTAGAGATGAGCGAATTTGTTCGGATTTTGTCCCCGAATCTGATTTTGACATATTCGTCCCATATTCGAACACTCTTCGTGCCGAATGTATGTCTTATGTTCGGTTCTGAACATATTCGGTAATTTCTACTCTCATTGACTCTAATGACGTTCGGCTGTGTAAGATGAATATTGCAAAAACAATATTCGATTCCGATAGTATTTGGAACCGAATCCGAACAAATTCGCTCATCTCTACTGGTGACCGTTAGTACGATAGGTTAAATGAATGAAGAGTGGGAGAAGAGGGTTGCATTGACAATCCAACACAATGGGCAGCACTTTGAACATATTTTATAAGTTGTCATAAACTTGTAAATAGCTCATGAAAGAATACAGTTATGTTAAAACCAACTACACCATTGTTTTTCTTGTTAAATTCTCAATAAGTTTGATGTGTCACATGACCCTCTTCCCATTGGAAAAAATAAAGTAGGATTCAAAATGGCCGCCATGGTCACCACTCATCTTGAAAAGTTTCTCCCCTCCTATATACTAATGTGCTCAAACGGGAAGTAGATATCACCAACCATTCCCATTTTATTTAGGTGTATTCATATAAATGGCCCAACCTGTATGTACAGTATCTATAATACAACGCTGGGAGCGTCACTTTGTCTGAAGCCTTTATAGACTGCGCAAGCACGACACGACTGCGCAGTCTGGCTCCAGACAGAATAAGGCACCCAGCGGTTACAGGTAAGAGGAGTGTGTATGGCGCCAGAGATGGCGGTACACATAGATACGGAATGCATACCGCGATCTCCGGCGTCATACTTACCTGACCGGGAGGAGCGTTGCCACGGCGCTTCTCTTCTCGCCGGAGACCGGGGCAGGAGGGAGACGTCGGAATCGCGCATGCACATTGCGCTATCTGGCGCCATTTTAAAGAAGACACATTTGCAATGTGTCTTCAGCAATATGGTGCAGGACAGCGCAGTAAGGGCATGAGCGTATTCCGGTGCCGTACTCCTCCCCTGGCCTCCAGCAGAACGGGACAGCGCTGGAGCACAGGGAAGAAAGGTGAGTATAAATGTTTTTTTTGTTTTTTTTTAAGGTGTGCAGTTTAATAGGGGTGAGGGTGTAGGGAAGGTGACCTGACGGACGGACGGACTTGTCAGAATAGAGAAAGGAAGGTTTGCACAGTTTAGACAGGTGTCAGTTATTACAGTGGGGAAGCAGCTAGGAAAGTGTAGTGGACGTGCAGTACCTTGGGTTGACCATTAGAGGGCAGGGAAGAGTGTGAGCATAGGACTTGACATCAGCTTAGGGCTTAAGAAACTGTTGGTCATGGGGGACGGAGTTAGAGGGAACCGGGAAAGATATAAATTTGACAGGAGGGTTCCAGAAAGTTCCATTCCCCAGGGGGAGCTCAAGTGACAAGGACACTGTGACAGTTGTGGCACTGTGAGGAAAACCCAACCAGGGGGACTGAGGAGAGAGAAAGTCAGGGGGGTGGTCTTGACACGAAGACCGCAATATAGACGAGGCATAGAGGTAAAGCATACCGTATTGAGGAAGACGTCTGACCAGTAAAATTACTGTTGGTTTACGGGCCTAAGGCGGCCACAGTGACGGAAGTGTCAGAAGCCAAACAGAGGAAAAGAATCATGCAAAAAAATAGGATCACCACACAGTATCAACAGGTACAAACTAATATCAAATTTTATTAATGACAAGTAGAGTTGAGCGAAACGGGTCGAAAAATTTCAAAAG
This sequence comes from Dendrobates tinctorius, assembly GCF_039654945.1. Classification (NCBI taxonomy): domain Eukaryota; kingdom Metazoa; phylum Chordata; class Amphibia; order Anura; family Dendrobatidae; genus Dendrobates; species Dendrobates tinctorius. The sequence goes on along the minus strand of NW_027361795.1, from coordinate 2,963,200 downwards.
TCGCCGACTTTTGGCAAAGTCGGGTTTCATGAAACGAAACCCGACCCTAGGATGAGGTCGGCCACGAGGTCGGCGACTTACACGCCAAAGTCGTGTTTCAAAAGTTTGTTTTGCGCTCTTTTTCAGCCAATCAGGATCCACGGACACTGTGGGCAACGTGATGACATAGGCAGGGGTCACCACCATCTTTCAGAAGGGCATGCAAGTGATTGGCTTGCTTTGGTGGGCGTCACAGGGGGTATAAAAGGGCGTGCACGCCGACCGCCATCTTACTTCTGCCGATCTCAGTATAGGGAGAGGTTGCTGCTGATTCTGTAGGGAGAGCGTTAGGCAAGGAAGAAGACAAAAAAACTGCTTCTGCGGCTAGCGATTTGGCCTGCACAACACACCAGTCACTGTGTGTGCAGTGCAAGGGGAGGCTATATAGTGGTGTATCAGTGGGGTTGGTTGTTGGGCTGCCTTCTAAGGCTTCCTGACATTCCTGCATTGCTGTTTACCCACTGCTCCACAAACTGCTTTTTTAAAAGCAATCCCAATTTTTTTTTTTGTCCTGCTGAGAAGAAAAAAAAACTGCTTCTGCTGCTAGCAATTTGGCCTGCACAACACACCAGTCACTGTGTGTGCAGTACAAGGGGAGGCTATATTGTGGTGTATCAGTGGTGTTGGTTGTTGGGCTGCCTTTTAAGGCTTCCTGACAGGCTGGCATTGCTGTTTACCCACTGCTCTGCAAACTGCTTTTTTAAAAGCAATCCAATCTCCCTTATCCTCTAGTCACTTTTGTCACAGCTGTGCCATCGAGCCTGTGACATAGCGCTCAGATATCAGTGGGCCTCACACAATCCAAAAGTGTCCAGTGTCCAAAAGTGTGTGCAGAGGTTCAAAATCTCCCTTATCCTCTAGTCACTTTGGTCACAGCTGTGCCATCGAGCCTGTCACATAGCGCTCAGATATTCATTGGGCCTCACACAATCCAAAAGTGTCCAGTGTCCAAAAGTGTGTGCAGAGATTCAAAATCTCCCTTATCCTCTAGTCACTTTGGTCACAGCTGTGCCATCGAGCCTGTCACAAAGCGCTCAGATATTCATTGGGCCTCACACAATCCAAAAGTGTCCAGTGTCCAAAAGTGTGTGCAGAGATTCAAAATCTCCCTTATCCTCTAGTCACTTTGGTCACAGCTGTGCCATCGAGCCTGTCACATAGCGCTCAGATATTCATTGGGCCTCACACAATCCAAAAGTGTCCAGTGTCCAAAAGTGTGTACAGAGATTCAAAATCTCCCTTATCCTCTAGTCACTTTGGTCACAGCTGTGCCATCGAGCCTGTCACATAGCGCTCAGATATTCATTGGGCCTCACACAATCCAAAAGTGTCCAGTGTCCAAAAGTGTGTGCAGAGATTCAAAATCTCCCTTATCCTCTAGTCACTTTGGTCACAGCTGTGCCATCGAGCCTGTCACATAGCGCTCAGATATTCATTGGGCCTCACACAATCCAAAAGTGTCCAGTGTCCAAAAGTGTGTACAGAGATTCAAAATCTCCCTTATCCTCTAGTCACTTTGGTCACAGCTGTGCCATCGAGCCTGTCACATAGCGCTCAGATATTCATTGGGCCTCACACAATCCAAAAGTGTCCAGTGTCCAAAAGTGTGTGCAGAGATTCAAAATCTCCCTTATCCTCTAGTCACTTTGGTCACAGCTGTGCCATCGAGCCTGTCACATAGCGCTCAGATATTCATTGGGCCTCACACAATCCAAAAGTGTCCAGTGTCCAAAAGTGTGTGCAGAGATTCAAAATCTCCCTTATCCTCTAGTCACTTTGGTCACAGCTGTGCCATCGAGCCTGTCACATAGCGCTCAGATATTCATTGGGCCTCACACAATCCAAAAGTGTCCAGTGTCCACAAGTGTCTGCAGAAATTCAAAATCTCCCTTATCCTCTAGTCACTTTGGTCACAGCTGTGCCATCGAGCCTGTCACATAGCGCTCAGATATCAGTGGGCCTCACACAATCCAAAAGTGTCCAGTGTCCACAAGTGTCTGCAGAAATTCAAAATCTCCCCTGTCCTATAGACACCTTGTACCTTGTTTTACATTACTATATAGTTTGTTGGATTTTGTCTACATTTCTACCAAAAATGAGGAAGGCTGGTGGAAGAGGCCGTGGAATTGGGCGGGGGTTGGCAGCTGGTAATGATGGTGTTGGTGGTGGATCTGATGGTAGTGGCAAGAGCAAAATAGGACCGAATGCAGGAGGTGTTGAGCCTGCGTCATCGTCTGGCTACATAAGGCCTCGAACGCTTAGTTTTCTAGGAGTTGGCAAACCGCTTTTAAAGGCAGAGCATCAGGAAAAAGTTTTGTCTTACATTGCTGACTCAGCCTCCAGCTCTATCGCCTCCTCTTCTTCAGTTGTAAAAAGTAAAAGCACTGAGTCGTCATTGGAGGCTCATGTTCATGAACCACACCTTTCCTTGTGTCCTTCACCCCAACCAAGATTGAAGGATGACGCAGGCCATACTACTGATTACTCCATGGAGCTGTTTTCACATACCATGCCTGGATTATCAAGTCAAATGGTGAATTACCCAGGCCAAGATGAATCTGACATGGAGTGCACTGATGCACAGCCGCTGATGGATGATTCTGCTGGTACATTCACTCAGAGCACTACATTGTCCTCGCAGTGTACAGAGCCAGATTCTGACCCTGATGAGACTCAGGTGCCCCTTCCCGCACACTATACCACCATACACGGTGACACAGAGGAAGGTGCACATGACATAGAAGAGGAGGTGATGGATGACCCAGTTGTTGACCCAGATTGGCATCCATTGGGGAAGAGGGTGCTGCTTCCAATAGCTCAGATGAGAAGCATCCACAGCAGACATCGACATCGCAACAGCTGTTATCTGGCAGGCCCGGAGCACTCCAAAGACAGGTTCCAAACATCAAAAGAGTTGCTGGACAGCTTGTCCAGAGGGTCAAAAGATCACAGCGTGCTAGGCCGCAAAATGTCTGCCAAAGTAGGAAGAGTGCAGTGTGGCACTTTTTTGAACAAAATCCTCATGATCAGGCCAAGGTTATCTGTAAGAAGTGCGCAAAGACCTTTAGCCGAGGGAAAAATCTGAAAAATTTGAATACCAGTTGCATGCTTAGACATTTAACCAGCATGCACTTGCAAGCGTGGACACAACACCAAACCTCAAGTGCCACATGTGCAACTGATCACAACGAAGGTAGTCAGCAACGCTACATTGTTTCCCCCACTGTAAGCCCACCGGTTAGCACAGCAGCAAATGTTGAGGTGTCGTTGCAAGGCCACAGCAGTCAGGGAATCCCACTGTTATATTAACGAAAGACTGATTCTAGGCCATCAGAAAGAACACCAACTCCATCACCATCATCAACCCTCTCTCAGTCCGCCCTGTCCACCGCTACTTCCACCATATGCAGCTCTCAAGTCCAGCTCACCCTCCCAGACACTATGAGTAGGTCAAGAAAGTACTCAGTCTCTCATCCGCGTACACTGGGTTTGAACGCCCACATTGCCAAACTAATCTCGTTTGAGATGATGCCCTTTCGGTTGGTGGAAAGCACAGCTTTCCGCGAACTCATGGCCTATGCAGTACCACGCTATGACCTACCCAGTCGCCACTTCTTCTCTCGCAAAGCCATCCCAGCCCTCCACCATCATGTGAAAGACCGCATTGTCCATGCACTCAAGCAGTCAGTGAGCGGAAAGGTGCACCTCACAACTGATGCATGGTCCAGTCGGCATGGCCAGGGCCGTTACGTGTCCATCACTGCGCACTGGGTTAATGTGGTGGATGCAGGGTCCACAGGGGACAGCGGTGGTGGGACAGTGCTGCCTAGCCCACGGTATATGAAACAGTTGGCTGTAGGCGTTCGACCCTCCTCCTCCTCCTCCAGAAGCGAAAGCTCGTCCACAGAGCGCAGTCGTATGAGCACTCCATCTGCAGCTGCCACTGTTGCACACGATGTGTCCCCCTATCGAGCAGCTAGTGGAAAGCGTCAGCAGGCTGTGTTGCAGATGATGTGTTTGGGCAACAGACACACCGCCGAGATGCTGGCCGAGTACTTGAAGCGACAAACTGAGTCATGGCTGGGCAGTGTACATCTTGAGGCAGGCAAGGTAGTTAGTGATAACGGCCGTAATTTTGTGGCAGCCATAGCCCTTTCAAAACTCAGCCATATACCTTGCTTGGCTCACACCTTGAACCTGGTGGTGCAGTGCTTCCTCAAAAATTATCCGGAGTTAACAGCCCTGCTCCAGAAGGTGCGAAGACTGTGCGCGCACATCCGCCGGTCGCCTGTACACTCCGTTCGTATGCAGAAGCTGCAGCGATTGCTCCACCTTCCCAACCACCGCCTCATTATCGACATTGCAACAAGGTGGAACTCCACCCTGCACATGGTGGAGCGGCTGTGCGAGCAGAGGCAGGCCATAATGCATTTGTGGGAGGATACACGGCCAGGCACTTTGAGAGCAGACATGGAGTTGACAGGTGTGCAGTGGTCGAAGCTGAAAGACCTCTGTAAAGTCCTTCAGTGTTTTGAGGAATGCACACGGCTGGTAAGCGCAGACGACGCCATCCTAAGCATGAGCATCCCACTTATGCGTCTGCTCATGCAAACTTTGACGCACCTTAAGGAGCAGGCGTCTGCAGCCAATGTTGATGAGGAGGAAGAGGAGGAGGGAATCCTTGATGACATTCAGCCATTGTCTGCTCAGGGACCTCTCCTGGACGAGGTGGAGGAAGAAGAGGAGGAGGAGGAGGATGATGGGGATGATTACTTAGGGGAGGAGGATGCATCTCGTGGGGCAAGTGAAAATGTTGGCGTGGCAAGGTCTGGTAAAGGGTTTGTGCATGACTGGAGGGATGTGGATTTGCCAGAAAGTGCTCCTCCAACCAGCACTCGCAGTGCATCATTGACACCGGGAACATTGGCCCACATGTCAGATTATGCCTTGCAGATCCTAAAAAGGGACCCCCGCATTGCCAAAATGATGAACGATGACGACTACTGGTTGGCCAGCATCCTGGATCCACGCTATAAAGGCAAATTACAAAACATCATGCCACAGGAGAACCTTGACCTAATATTGGCTAATAAACAAGCAACTCTGGTAAATCGGTTGCTTGAGGCATTCCCAGCACACAGCAGCGGTGATGGTTCTCACACGAGCCGTACGGGCCGGGGGCGGCTTGGCAGAGGTGTTCGTGGTGCACACAGCAGAAGTGGCATTGGAGACAGGGGTTTCATGACAATGTTGTGGACTGATTTTTCAAGTACCACTCACACAACTGGTAATACTGCATCGATGGAAAGTGACAGGAGACAGCAGTTGTCAACTATGGTTACAAACTACTTTTCCTCCCATATCGATGTTCTCCCACACAGGTCATTCCCCTTTGACTATTGGGCCGCTAAACTAGACACCTGGCCTGAATTGGCACAATATGCCTTACAGGAGCTCGCTTGCCCAGCTGCAAGTGTGCTATCGGAAAGAGTCTTCAGTGCAGCTGGATCAATCCTGACAGAAAAAAGGACCCATCTGTCAACCCAAAATGTGGATGATCTAACCTTCATTAAAATGAACCACGCATGGGTTTCCAAGGATTTTGTCCCACCTTCCTCTGATGACACATAGGGTGACAGAAAAATGGCTTGCTTTGGTCCACCTCTTCCTGGGACTTGACCTATTTCACCTTTTGCATCAGCTGAATGTCCAACATCAACATATGCCACTTTCTAAAACTCCCTAACTGTGCTGCCTCCCCCCCATGGCCGGGGTCACCACCTAGCGCACAACACCGTGCGAGTGCCGTTGCCCTGGACAGGTGGGTAGGCCGACTCTTGGGCGCGGGCACTGGTACAGGGTCCTTCATAGTGCAATCAAGTGTCTCTGATGGTGGTGGTGCACACCCGCCGTCAGACACACCGCCGTACTATGAGGGGCCCAGTGCCAGTACCGACGCCCACGAGTGGGCTTCCCTTGCTTGGGCATGGCCCCAGCATTTGCAATCTTTACCTCTCCCTGCTCCTCCGCTGTGTAGTCTGGGCCGTCAAATCCATACTGTGCCTGACACCGTCTGAGCCTGCCTCCTGATGTATAGACATATATTTTGAATGTGTACGCTATCCATACATGTTATCCGGGGAAACGGTACCCTTTCTAACCTTTGTGCAATCACGTGCAATCCATACTGGGCCTAACACCGTCTGAACCTGCCTCCTGAGACATATTTTGAATGTGTACGCTATCCATACATGTTATCCGGGGATACGGTACCCTTTCTAACCTTTGTGCAATCACGTGCAATCCATACTGGGCCTAACACCGTCTGAGCCTGCCTCCTGAGACATATATTTTGAATGTGTACGCTATCCATACATGTTATCCGGGGATACGGTACCCTTTCTAACCTTTGTGCAATCACGTGCAATCCATACTGGGCCTAACACCGTCTGAGCCTGCCTCCTGAGACATATATTTTGAATGTGTACGCTATCCATACATGTTATCCGGGGATACGGTACCCTTTCTAACCTTTGTGCAATCACGTGCAATCCATACTGGGCCTAACACCGTCTGAGCCTGCCTCCTGAGACATATATTTTGAATGTGTACGCTATCCATACATGTTATCCGGGGAAACGGTACCCTTTCTAACCTTTGTGCAATCACGTACAATCCATACTGGGCCTAACACCGTCTGAGCCTGCCTCCTGATGTATAGACATATATTTTGAATGTGTACGCTATCCATACATGTTATCTGGGGATACGGTACCCTTTCTCACCTTTGTGCAATCACGTGTAATCCATACTGGGCGTGAGAACGGCTGGCGAGCTGTTAAGCAAGCTACAGCACCTGTGGTTTGCACACGTAAGTTTTTCCTTTTTTTCAGGAATGACGGTTAGGCCTAATTCCGGAACTGCGGTTGACCTGCACTTACTGGGAAATCATTGTTCGCGGGTAATAATTGTAATCAGTGATCCCCATCACTAACGTTGTTCAGCGGGTTATCTGCACCTGTAAGCGACAAACGCTGGCCTTTTCAGTGTAGCGCACATGCAGCCACGGACATGTAAGGGCATGACACACCAGTTATTGGCCAATCTCATGTGCCAGAGCCTCACGTGTCCCTCTAGTAAGCCGGACTCGGACCGCGGGGCATGACGGAGTCTCGTTCGTTAACGGAATTAAGCTTGCAATGTGTGCATCTGTTCTGTAGCTGGCATGGTTGAGGTTTCCCAGAATTTAACCGTAGGCTCCACTCCTGGTGGTGCCCTTCTGGACATTCCTTTAAGGTTCAGCTTTGCAACCATACTGCCCACGTAAAACAAACACTTTGCCTTCATGAACGCTGTTTGGAGGGTCATGACTCGTGGGAATAACGCCGCCCAATCAGTTAACCTGCTAGAGAGATCCTTCGTTGCTCCCAAGCATGACATCACACTCCCTAGGAAGAAGGTAATGCCACTGTGGCGACCGTACTCCTGGGGGCGACACAAGTGCACTGATGCCCAGCCACTGCTCGATGAATCTGCTGGTACATTGACCCAGACCACTACATTCCCCTCGCACGCTACACGGCCTGAATCTGACCCTGATGAAACTCAGGTTACCCTTCCCATATACAGTTCCATCTTACATGGTGACAAAGAGGAAGCTGCAGATGAAAGTGCAGGTTCGGCCCACCCGCCATCAGACACACCACCGTACTATCAGGGGCCCTGTGCCAGTGCCGTCGCCAACGAGTGGGCCTCCCCTGCTTGCCCAGGATCACAGCACTTGCAAAGTTGAAATACTGTGCAGTGAGATGGAAGATGGGGACGACGAGGAATCCAGACAAGTACAGGGATTCCCTAGCGAGGAGACTTATTTGATTGTTTTCAATGTTGGGACAGCAATTTTTGGGGAGCACTATACTCTGGAGAATGATAGATGGGGCCCACCATACACTGGAACATTCCAAAGGTGGACATCAGACACTGGAGCAGCATTTACAGGGCCCATTATTCACTAGAGCATTAGAAATGGGGCCCATTATGTTTGGAGCATTATTTGGGCCCATAAGACAGTGGAGCTTCATCCATGGGGACCAACATATACTGTAGCATTATGTGGAGCTCATCATATACTGTTTCAAACATTATATGGGACCAATGATTCTGTATGGAGAAATAGATGGGCCTCGTCATGAGATGTAAAAAGTGAGGTATTTTTCATTGTACTATACCGCTATTTCTCTGCCGTATCGGAGCATGATGAGTTGTGGTATGTGTTAAAGGGGCGCTCTTTCGCCCAGGGCACATGAAAACCTGCAGCCAGCCCTCCCCCCCCACAACTTTAGCCAAATAACCCCCATTTTTCAGTGCGTAACTTGTATTATGAAGTTAATTAAGGTTGACAAGCTTAAGTAAGAAGAATTGATGCTTTTGGCATTCAAATGGGCACTGTAGGTGTGTTTCCTGTCCTCTCACTGCCGACTTTTATTCCCCATTGACTTACATTGGGTTTCGTGTTTCGGGACGACCCCGACTTTTCCCTATAATCGGACGATCTTGCTCGACCCGACTTTTGGAAAAGTCGGGTTTCACGAAACGAAACGCGACCCTAAAAAACCAAAAGTCGCTCAACTCTAATGACAAGCCAAAAAACAGCACATATTTAAAAACATTTAAAACATCCAAAAGATCATAAATGGACTCTACAAAAGATGACAGAATATAACATAATAGATTTTAATATATCAGTAGACCGCAAATGGTGAAAGTGCACAGAGAAAAATAACTCTGAATAAATGCTGCTAGCATATAACCAACAATCTTAGATTATAAACCAGTGTAGCCCCCATATATGGAGCATGCAGTGCAAAAGTTAAACCCTGATTATTACCATAAGCCAAACGGCTGAATGCCACAAGAAAGGGGTTAATAGTAAATACACAATGATGCCCAATGCATCCTGCATGCTGGGCTACAGAAGCTGAATACGTCACCACGTATAATAGTGATTAGGGGAACCAGTCAGTCGTCCCGTCATCTGAATAGCAGCGGTGCAGTCATTAATAAAATTTGCTTAGTTTGTACCTATTGATACTGTGTGGTGATCCTATTTTTTTGCATGATTCTTTTCCTCTTTTTGGTTTCTATATATGTCATGCAAGAGATCCCCCAGTGAATATAGACTCTAATTATTACTGTTGTGATAGTGCCCGCTTGCTCTTATCATATAAGGACCTGTCAGAAGCGTCAATAAGTGAAAAGGGACGGCACGTATATATATGTCCCTGGTGAAGAGTACGGTGTGTTAAAGTGTATTGTAACTGGAGGGCCTTGAAGAGAATTGCGGTGTGCTGAGAGGCCGTCAGGTGGACGTCGAGAGAAAAAACTTGGACCTGTTGCACCCTAAACCTGCCTCCAAATTGTCTCTGTTACGTCTCTGTGCGGTAAAAGAGGGACCACCCCCCAGTCCGGCCCACTAACCCTACACTTGGCGTAGTCGGCAGGATCAACGCCGCTAATACGCTATCTTCTGCGGCAGGCCTGCCTCTGAGGAATGGAAACGGACTTGGGCTGCACTGTGTGGATTATAAACACCTGTGGATTAAAAATTACCAACCTGTGGATTACAAATTGGGAGCGCTGGGGCGCATCTGCGTTGCCAGCAGAGGATCCGGGGCAGTACCAGGTCCGAAGCAAGATGGCAGTGCTACTTCAGCGCAGAGGAGAGATCCAGGTGTTTGCCGTTGTCCCCAATGGACTGGGGCCCCATCCTATGTATCCCTGGGGACAGCAATATGTACCACGAGGCCGACGCCCCCACATACTGGACCCTGACAGGTGGGTGGAAAGGCCTGCTGACGCCCCACCCCACAGAAGGAGTGGCATAGAGGAAAATTTTGGCTGTGGCTGTCTGGCGCCATTCGAGTGCTGCCTATCGGACGATACGCGGCGCTGTGGATGTCGGGGCATTGGGCGCCTGGAGTGGCGGTGGCGCTGGGAGGTCGAGTCACGTCAGAAAACGTCTTCCTCAGAGTCATGGGCAGGAAGCTGTATGCTGAGCGGAGAAGTGGAGCCTTTGCGGAGCCAGCGGGAGCGGCCACTGAAGATACCAGCAGGGAACCTGCCCGCGGAGCTCCTGAGCTGGAGGATAGCCCCGTCGGATGGCGGGGTGAAGAGCGGAGACTGCGGTAGGAGCCGCGTGATAACGTGACGGAGGCCACGGTGTCGGTGAAGGTGAGAGTTCCCCCGATCCCATCAGTGACTCCACAAGCGGCCCCCACCATTCAGCTGCCGCCTGCGGCATCCTGTGTCCCAGAGAGCCTGATCAGGGAAGGCCCTACGGTCTACGCGGAGCTGAGCGGGACCTCCGCCCCTAATCCCGAGCCACCCCAAGCGTGGCGTCGCCGGTGCGGAACCTGTCGCCAGAAGATGCTGTTGCGTCCCCCCTGCCAGAAGTGACATCTTTCCCGAAGCCGGCCGTTACTTCTGCTATACCGGCTCCGGCTAAAGCCCCGGATGCGGCCCACCCTGCGGCCGCGGCTATGCCGGTGTTGGAGCCGGCTGCGGCCTATGTGTCGGTTCCTGTGGCCCGTTCGGCGAATACTGCTGTCCCTGCTAGCCACCCAGGCCCAGCGGCTGCTGGGCCTCAGACATCATCAGCCGCCTCTGCTCCGCCAGCACCCTCGGTTAGGTCCCGCCCATCGGACTCCGGGGCCTATGCCGGACCCTCCGTTTGGGTCGGGGAGGTTATAAAGAAGAAGAAAGCCCAGGAGCAGGAGGTGTGGAACTTTCTTCATACCAAAGGAGAGGCCGGCATGGCAGCCACACGATCCCTGGGACGGCTCGTGTATACGAATATACCCAGAGGATACGGGTTCATACGAGATCTTGTGACTGGCCAGAAGGTTTATATCAATGTTGCTTCTGACCGTCATGGCCGGGCCTTGCTGGAGGGGGACTTAGTATCCTATTATAAGGAGTATTGCCCCCGCGGCTACTATGCAGTATCCGTGCTCGCAGAGCCTGAAGAACACGAGCCCACGTAGGAAGAACTGTAGGACACTCTCTGTATCCCAGGAGCTCCACGGCTGTGGGGATTACTTGCTACCAGTCACCGGAAAGTGAATTGGACTGTCAGGAGTTCATTGCACCGTTGTGCAGGTCATAAGGACAGTTAGCGTTCAGATTTTTAAAAAAAATGTTGTTTATCTGTGGTATCTATTTTTGTTTTTCTATGTTCCTCTTACAGGATAGTCTACCTTTACTTGTTATCCTGACAGAGTGGGGATATGAAGAAGAGAGGGAGTGTCCAGGTCAAAGGAAGGGGGAGAAAATCTGCTATGTTTATGTTTTATAATATGTTGGTTTTAAAGCACTAGTAAAAAGAAAACAAAATGTAAAAATGGGGTTCTTGTGATATTGTAAAGTTGTTTTGATGTATAATATGCACAAGAAAATGCAACAGGTCAGGGTAAGAGAGGGTCTGAGCGACCAAAGGGAAGTGTGAGATCCAAAGGGGTCTATGTGTTGAGAAGGTCTGGGAGACCGAGACGCCGACCATGACGTGTAACCAAAAGAAAGGCAAAGAGATGGAAGACGTAAGAAAGACAGTCGTCCTAGGTCAGGTCCCTGACACCACAGACACCCCTGAAGGAAGAAGGTGGACACCGACAATGATCTGGTAGGTGAAAGGCCTCGATCATGGCGTACCGGATAGTGGAAGGTGACAGAAGGGGAGAGCAGGGGAAGGTACACGCCGGAAAGAGAATCCAGGTGTACCTAGCCCAATTTGAAAGACAGTGTCGTGGCGTGCGCGCTGGCGAGTAGCAGTAGGCTGCTCGGTGCATGGTGCTCCCGGTTTGGTTCGGTGTTATGAATGGGAAACCAAGGAGGAAAAAAAGAAAACAACAAGAGTGAGTCTCAGAAAACCAGAGAAGTTGGTAACTATGCAGATTGCAGATCCCTGATCTTAACCGCACAACTAGCAGCAGTCGTGGAGCGCTCCTACGTTGGTCCTAGACGCCTCGTCACAACCGGAGAACTACATAAGCCTAAAGCGGGAACAGAGGAAAACTAACTGCCCCAGAGCAGACCCCAAAGGAAAGACAGCCCCCACATGTATTGACGGTGAAACAAGATGAAAATACAAACAAATGCAGGAAAATAGGCTGAGCAAACGATGGGGCCCGGCTAACTAAAAAGGACAGAAAAGGAAAGACACTAACTACAATCTGCCAAAAAAACCTACAAAAATATTGTCCAACACTTCTGATAGCAAAATTAACCCTGAAGTCACTAGACTTCTAAACCTATGTCAGCACTCTGAAATATTCTGAGACAGAGCAAAAAAGAGGCCAATCTAATAAGGGACAAAAAGCAGATTGGCAAATACTGATTAATAGGAGTGGAATTTCAGCATAGCCCCAGCAGGGGCAGGCTGATTACAGAACAAAACTGAATTGACCAACAAGCGCAAGTGTGAACATTAGCAAAAAACAAACTTAACTTGAGAAGACTGGAAGAGAGCTGAAGTCCAGGACCTGAGAAGCAGACTGAATCACCAGCACCCGGATAGGGCGTCGGCTGTCTTATATGCAGTCTGATACTCCAGAGGTCCAATCCTTATCTTCCTCATCAGGTGGCAGATCACTACCACTTAAACCAACCGCACTACCTCCTGTCACCACCAGAGGGAGAACGGAAAGGGAACTCTCAACTGGTGGAGCAGAAAATGAGTTCATGACAGTTCGGCCCCCGCGGGTAGTGGGCTTGGCCCAACAGCTGGTCCGACAACAGAAGGTAGGGTAAGCTTTAGAACGACGAAGGCAGGGATTATGATTGTTGAGCATGACAATAGATAAAGGAAGGGAGAGTGTAGGGAAGGTGACCTGACGGACTGACGGACTTGTCAGAATAGAGAAAGGAAGGTTTGCACAGTTTAGTTTGTTTTTAAATGGTGTCCCTGGTTCTGTATACAATCGGCGGCATTTTACTATGATTGGAATAGTTGGCTGGTGCCTTGAAAAGGAACTGACAGCTCTGAAGATGTGGAGCCTTTGGCTGAGAGAACAGAAAAGTTTCTTGAGTGCAGAGCATGGGTCTGCTGTGCAGGATCGAATCCGCATAGGAGTACATACATTAATTAATATATGATCATCTGCCTGAAATATAAGGAAAGTAAAAGTATAATATGTTGAATGAAGGGTTAATACTGAAAGGAAAATATAAGTGCAGTTATATAAGAGATTTGTGAATGTTGTTCTGCTAATTGATATGATGTACCAAGAATTTTAGACTTTTATTGAGTATAATCATAATTTTATTATAATGTTTTACATTTTTTCTAGTGTGAAGTTTTACATATGTGTGTTTTTATATGTGTGTTTTATAGATGAATTTTAGTGATTTTTGTGATTTTACATTATGTTGATAGTTATGTGTGAATTTTTTTAAGTGCAATGAGCACCTACCTCACTTCCTGGGGGAGTTAGTATATAAGGAGAATGGAATGTGATGCCAGTGTAACTTTGCTCCTGAGGAAGTGTACAGTGTGTACACGAAACGCGTAGAGTTTATGGAATAAAAAGAAAGTTATAATCACTGCTTGGTCCTTGGATTAACTCCTTGTGAACTTTGGACTGGAACAGCGCGATCCTGAAAGCCGGACTTCTCTCCTTCCTATATATGCAATTCTAGTGACCGGCTGATTGCTGCAGTTCATCGGATCCCATTTGTGCTTATGGTTGTTGTGTTCCACACAACTGAACCAGGTGAGTGGATCCATATCTGTTGAAACGTTTATATCATTGGATAAGACCCTATTGTGCGCTTCTGTCTCCCCCTTTTTTACAGTTGTGGCACTGTGAGGAAAATCCAACCAGGGGGACTGAGGAGAGAGAAAGTCAGGGGGGTGGTCCTGACACGAAGACCGCAATATAGACGAGGCATAGAGGTAAAGCATACCGTATTGAGGAAGACATCTGACCAGTAAAATTACTGTTGGTTTACAGGCCTACGGTGGCGACAGTGACAAATCTGTCAGAAGCGTCAATAAGCGAAAAGGGACGGCACGTATATATACGTCCCTGGTGAAGAGTACGTTGTGTTAAAGCGTATTGTAACCGGAGGGCCTTGAAGAGAATTGCGGTGAGCTGAGAGGCCGTCAGATGGACGGCGAGAGAATAAAACTTGTACCTGTTGCACGGGGGGTGAGGGGACCATGCATACCAGGATTGGGGGTTGAGGGGACCATGCATACCAGGATTGGGGAGTGAGAAGACCATGCATACCCGGATTGTGGGGTGAGAGGACCATGCATACCAGGGCTGGGGGGGTGAGGGGACCATGCATACCAGGATTGGGGGTGAGGGGACAATGCATACCATGATAGGGATGAGGGGGTACCATGCATACAAGAATAGGGATAAGGGGGTACCATGCATACCAGGATAGGGATGAGGGGGTACCATGCATACCATGATGGGGGTGAGGGGACCATACATAACAGAATAGGGATGAGGGGGCCATGCACACCAGGGTAGGAGGGGGGCAGCACATACCAGGATGGGAGACCATATACCAGAAAAATGCACGCCACCCGGGCATTCAAGGGGTTCATAGCTAGTATATATATATATATATATATATATATATATACAATATGTGTGTGTGGCAAAGTGTAGGACCTAACAGAATGTCTTCTAGGTTTAATGAATATTGCCCATTACATTTAATTTTAATTAGGTAACGGCAAAGGGATCTATGTATTTTACAATGATACAGTAGCTGTATGAATGCACACACCACCGTCTTCTTAAATGAATAACTAGTCATAGTTACATGAAAATGGAAAAGTACAGAGCTTTTAAAAAATGTTGTCAAGCAGTAGACATGTTTCAAGATATTATGGTGTATACAACATGTTGCTAGGAGGTCTTCACAAAGACAAAGACTTTTTCACATGCATGAAGATACACAGACTTCACAGCCACAATCATTATCCTCAGAAACAAAGCATAGTTAAAGGTGACGGCAACAGTGTTCATGCAGTACATTAGTGCCAATGTGGTCTATGTCTGAAGATGATGTATAGCATCATAGTAATTTAGTAAATTCTGAATACTGTGAGAAAAAATTATGACACTAATGCATGGCCGATTCAAACTTTTATACTACCTAAAAAGGAACATTGAAATTCTGCTTGTCCCACTAGTGCAATTTAACCCCTTAGTGACCGGGCCATATTTTTAAAATCTGGCCAGTGTCACTTTATGAAGTAATAATTCTGGACTGCTTCAACATATCCCATTTATTTTGAGAGTGTTTTTTCATGATATATTGTACTTTATGATAATGGTAAATATATGTTTATTTATAAAAATATCAGAATTGTTACAAAAAATGTTTAAAAATTGCAATTTTTGAACTTTGAATGATTTTATCCCTTTAATCCAGATAGTCACACCACACAACAACATTAGCAAATAACATTTCCCTCATGTCTTCTTTACACTAGCACAATTTGTAAAATGTTATTTTATTTTGTTCGCATTTTAGAAGGTTTAAAATTGTAGCAGTAATTTTTCGTTTTTTCAAGGAAATGTACAAAACCTAATTTTTTGTGGACATATTAAGTTTTGAAGTGACTTTGGGGGTCCTATATATTGGAAACCCCCAAAGATTATGCCATTTTAAAAACAACACCCCTCAAAGTATTCAAAATTGCTTTCAGATAGTTTATTAGCCCTTCAAGTGTTTTTCAGGAATTAATGCAAAGTGGCATAACAAAAATGAAGAAATTTATTATACCATCTAAATGCTGATAACTTCTTTACAGATTGCTATAGCCGGCAGACTTTACGGCCATTATTTGGCCATGAATGGTCATTGGAAACATCATGACCACACAAAGAAGGTCTGAGGGTGCTGATGGGGTTAAAGAGGAAGCCCCCACTTAACAATCTAGATGCTGTAGTCATTATTGACAGCAGCATTTAAGGGGTTAAACAATTATAATCGGTACCAACACTAATCGTGGCTGATGCAGCAAAAAAAGTAATGTATCATATGAATACAATATTCATATGAAAGGTCTCCTATGAATACAGCACCACCATCAGTACATGAATATAGAACCAGAACTACCATCAGTACATGAATACAGCACTAGAACCACCATTAGCACGTTAAAGAAGCACTCACAGACACATTTTTATCACCTAATCCCTTCTGAATATATTTGAGTGATGAATATGTGTTAAAATATTTGCAGATTGAAGTCTTCTTAGCTTTACAGCACCACTCCAGTCCTGTTGTGAACCATTTGAACACTATTAAGGCCTCTTTCACACATCAGGTTTTCGCCGTCAGGCGCGATCTGGCGCTTTTGACAAAAACCGGATCTGGCGAAATGCAATGCCGGATCCGGTTTCCCCCCCATTGACTTGCATTTTCGCCGGATCGCGCCGGATGGCCATGCGTTTCATCCGGTTTTCGCCGGATCCGGCAATGTGTCTCAATCCGGCGTCTGGAAAAAACGTTTTTTTTTCTCTTTATTCCACAGCACGGTGAGCAGCACTCGGGAGCCTGCACGGTTGAACCCTTCTGAGGCGATCCCTGAGGAGACCGGCACCGAGGGACACTTCGACCACCCCGGTACATCTGCACCTTCACAGCCTTCCCACACATTCGACCCCTCTGTCCCATCCACCAGCACAGGAGCATCGTGGCCGCCTACATTACATGAAGCTGCTGGTGAGGAGATCGCTTTCCCTTTACCCCACCCTTCTGTCCCTGCCACCTCTAGTACACCTGCGGGTACTGGGCGGCAGCGGCAGAGGGGTCAGGAAAAGACTTATGCGCCAGAGTTCTTGCATCTGAATGCATCTTTCCAGAACTGTCTAAAAGTCTTGTCAGAGCAAATCTCCGCAGGCTTTCAGCAGATCAACTCCAGCATTCTGGAGGTGAAGACAATTCTGCAAACCATGCATTCAGAAGCAAGATCTTCGCCAAACCACACCTTTTTCAGGTCTGTTGTGGAGCGCATGGAAACGCTATCTCCTACCCAGCAGATGCATGTAATGCATTCATGCCACGGTGCTCTCCAGCACGTTACCTCCCAACCTCCTCTTCCCAATCCAGTAGTTCCTCCACCTGCACCCCCTGCAGCCACTTTCCATCCTCCCCCTCCTATTACATACCATCCACCTCCCCAGTACCAGCAACCTCCCCAGTACCAGCAACCTCCCCAGTACCAGCAACCTCCCCAGTACCAGACATCTCCCCACTTCCAGCAACCTGCCCCATACCAAACTCCTTCCCCATACAACTTGCCATCAACATCATCTGCTCCTACAGTCCCTGCCCAACCCTCCACTCCACCGCCCACCACCTCTTCTGCCTCCCACATGTCCACCCATTCTGTAGCTTTTTCCACACCTTCACCTCTAACTGTTCCTTCCCCACCACGATCCCAGTCCTCTCTCCACACTCCCAGTGTCGAAGTGTCCCGCAGCCCCTCCAGCAGTATTTCCACCCCACACTACACAGATTTATAATATGTGTGTATTTTAATAAAAATGACCAGTTTTATGGTTTCAAAGCTTTATTAAAAAAGTTTATTAAAATTTAAAAACAGTTTACTAAAAAAAACATTTTTCAATAAAAGTTAAATTATTTTACACTGGTTGTCTGTCATTTCTTTCTGCGGCCAAAAAGGTTAAATACAGGGTATTTAAAAGGTAAAATGGTATTCAAAACTAGGTATATAACTGTGGGTAAATTTTAGCTTTTTGCCACAGTTGTGTTCCTGTTTGTGTTTGAAGCAAAGTATTTCACCTAAAAAGTTGTGTTTATTGTTGGTGATTTCCTAACAATGTACACAACTTTTATTAAAAGGTGAAATACTTTGCATAAAACACAACCAGGTACACACCTGTGGCCTAAAGCTAAAAATAGTAAGACCATGACAAGATAGCCAACTTTGGTTGGCAAAGGTATATACTGTTGGTACAGAAGGTACACAATTTTGGTTAAGGGCACAAATCTTTCACACTCTGTCATCCTGCCAGTGTACTCTGCCTTGAGGTGACATAAAGTATAGTGCAAAATTGTCCCTCATTACTGAAACCGTCACAGAACTTCTAGTGGTAATGTCATGGTAATCTTGCAAGGTGGTTTCTTCAGAGGTGTCCTCAATGGAAATGGGTTCCTTGCAGATAACAAAATTGTGGAGTACCACACAAGCTTTGATCACCTCGTCCACAGTTTCTGTCTTGAGGTTGATCGCAGTCAATAGGACCCGCCATTTTACTGTCAGAATACCAAAGGTACATTCAACCATTCTTCTTGCTCTTGTGAGGCGGTAATTAAAAATGCGTTTTGTTCTTGACAATCCTCTGCTACCGTACGGTTTCAAAAGGTGTTCTGACAGCTGGAAGGCTTCATCCCCTACACAGACAAATGGCATAGGTGGACCAGATGTTTGCGGCAGCGGTCTAGGGGGTGGGAACTGGAAGGTGTTTCCATACAGTTTACGCCCCATGGCAGACAGTTTGAAAACTTGAGAGTCATTGGAGTGGCCATAGGCCCCAATATCAACAGCAATAAATTTGTATTCCGCGTCAGCGATGGCCATGAGGACAATTGAAAAATATTTCTTGTAATTTAAATATTCCGATCCCGATCCGGCTGGCTTTACAATGCGGATATGTTTCCCGTCCACAGCGCCCAAGCAGTTGGGAAACTGACATATCTGTTGAAACTTTTCTGAAATTTCAATCCACCTCTCTGTTGTGGGCTCTGGTAAAAACTCTTCAGCTAAGGAGTCCCACAGTGCACGGCATGTGTACTTCACTATTCCAGATATGGTGGAAATCCCGAGTCTGTACTGGAAATGCAGTGACGAAAGGGATTCTCCAGTTGCAAGAAATCTGTGGGGAATTAAAAAACAATCAATTAGTTTTAAATCACAGCATTACATACCAAAACTCAGCTATAACACTTGGAGATACAAACTACCACCAAAAGATTGCAGTGAAAGTGTGCTCTGATGCGAGCATATCCAATAAATGTGGCTTACCTTAAAGTTACCATCAGACGCTCTGCGGGTGAAACAGAGAAGCGGCAATAGGTGTCTGCTTTTCTTATGAGGTGTGCAATGCGCTCCACCAAGTAATCAAAATTCTCCATTTTCATCCGAACATATCCAAAAAATGTATCCGGGTTTCGGCGAAGGTCCATGCAGAGTGTAGAATAGACCCCACTCGTCATTCTCTTGGCTGTGATGAGGTGGATCCACAAACGTCGTCTACGATGCCTGATGCGCTGCTGTCTCGCTCTCTCCTTCTCCAGAACAATCACCCTCAAACGATTCGCCTCCGCTGTAAAATCCGCCAAATTCTTCAAAATATTTCCAATGACAACATCCATCTTCGCCAGTAACTTGCTCTTCTCTCCAACCTGCACTTTCTCCTCTACAACCTGTCAAAGAAGGGCTGTAGGAACACGCTATATATAGTTTTCCAGTAGCCAATCCCGTTCGGAAGGCCACAAGGGGTGTTTCTAAAAACCGGATCCGGCGTAATCCGTCGAAAAACGGATCGAAAAACGGATGAACCAGATGAGACAGATCCGGTTTTGTCTGTCAAGAACAAGACGGATCCGGCAGAAAAACGGATCCGTCACATCCGGTTTTATGAAATATTTGCCGGATCCGGCGCTCCGGCACGACGCCGGATCGCGCCTGATGCCGAAAACCTGATGTGTGAAAGTAGCCTAAGAAGACACTTTGCTAGCTCAAACATCTTTTAATGTAATGAGCAAGAGGTGCTTTCAGAACATACACTTACATTGCAAAAGCGACTTCCAGCCCAAATATAAGACCCCGTGGAAGCAGAATATCTAATCATAAGAATGTCATTTGTCAAAAAAATCATTTATAGAAATGTAATATAATAATGACAAAAATTAGCAACCCATGTGTATATTTGTCAAGGCACCTCCACAGATATATACACCCTCACTATCGTGAGGCATGCAGTAATATTTCAAATGCTGTAAGCCAAACTAATGCAATAAATCAGATTCTGATGGACGCAGGACAGACCAAACTCACTTACTGGACATATAAGTTGCACAACACAAATAGGACTATGTAAACGAATTTTAAAAAAACAAATAGGACTACGTCCTAACCTACCATTACATGTGGGGTTGCATTGGATCTGTTTTATTGCATTAGCTTGCCATACAGCAGAGCTAGCTTCTTTGCTGCATGGTTGTTCAGGAGTTGGTGGAGAGTTGTTGTTTGTCAAGGCATTTGGTGGATTCATCTGAGATTGTTGGGGTGTATGCTAATTCCCCTCCTTCTCCTACTTTGGTTTTACCCCATCCTCCACTTTCCCGGTGCTTTCCTCTGTTGTTTGTGTGAGTATACTTGTATGATTAGTTTTCCTTTATCACTGTTTGTATTACCTTGTTCGTCTGGTTGGTGTACTATGGTACACTACTATTCCCCTCTTCCCTGGGTGGGGAAGGGTACAGACTGAGGGCAGATTCTGGAGTTAAGGCAAGGTACGTGGCCCTGGCATCTTCACCATCAGAAATAATCCAGGGAACAGGGTGAACTAGGGCACCCCGGGAAGGAGACCCTGGTCCCGGGTCACCCAACAACAGAGTCAAGACATATACACATAGGTTGCTAATTTTTGTCATTACGATATTTCTACAAATGATTCTTTTGACCACAAAGTACTTTTTTATAACTAGATATTCTGGTCCCATTAAATGAGTAGAATCCTTATATGCACTGGCACTTTAAGAGTACTTTATGACATATTTTCTTGTTTATTGAACCATTGGTGAATTTTTTCACATGAGTATGTGATATATTTTTACTGGACATCTTTCCCCACTTGAAATATAACTACGTATGTGAGAATACAAACTAACTTCACTTAGTCGATATGGGTTTTTTGGTACATTATAGTGTAATGTTCTATATGCATATGTGCACTTTGGCAAACTAATTTCTATATACTAGGTCTGTACCTTATAGCGTTCCTCGCACAAGAGGAATCTGTCTTTATTAGAGTTGAGCGACTTTTGGTTTTTTAGGGTCGCGTTTCGTTTCGTGAAACCCGACTTTTCCAAAAGTCGGGTCGAGCAAGATCATACGATTATAGGGAAAAGTCGGGGTCGTCCCGAAACACGAAACCCAATGTAAGTCAATGGGGAATAAAAGTCGGCAGTGAGAGGAGGACAGGAAACACACCAACAGTGCCCATTTGAATGCCAAAAGCATCAATTCTTCTTACTTAAGCTTGTCAACCTTAATTAACTTCATAATACAAGTTACGCACTGAAAAATGGGGGTTATTTGGCTACACACTGTGGAGGGGAGGGCTGGCTCCAGGTTTTCATGTGCCCTGGGCGAAAGAGCGCCCCTTTAACACATACCACAACTCATCATGCTCCGATACGGCAGAGAAATAGCGGTATAGTACAATGAAAAATACTTCACTTTTTACATCTCATGACGAGGCCCATCTATTTCTCCATACAGAATCATTGGTCCCATATAATGTTTGAAACAGTATATGATGAGCTCCACATAATGCTACAGTATATGTTGGTCCCCATGGATGAAGCTCCACTGTCTTATGGGCCCAAATAATGCTCCAAACATAATGGGCCCCATTTCTAATGCTCTAGTGTATAATGGGCCCTGTAAATGCTGCTCCAGTGTCTGATGTCCACCTATGGAATGTTCCAGTGTATGGTGGGCCCCATCTATCATTCTCCAGAGTATAGTGCACCCCAAAAATTGCTGACCCAACATTGAAAACAATCAAATAAGTCTCCTCGCTAGGGAATCCCTGTACTTGTCTGGACTCCTCGTCGTCCCCATCTTCCATCTCACTGCACAGTATTTCAACTTTGCAAGTGCTGTGATCCTGAGCAAGCAGGGGGGGCCCACTCGTTGGCGACGGCACTGGCACAGGGCCCCTGATAGTAAGGTGGTGTGTCTGATGGCGGGTGGGCCGAACCTGCACTTTCATCTGCAGCTTCCTCTTTGTCACCGTGTAAGATGGAACTGTATATGGGAAGGGTAACCTGAGTTTCATCAGGGTCAGATTCAGGCCGTGTAGCGTGCGAGGGGAATGTAGTGGTCTGGGTCAATGTACCAGCAGATTCATCGAGCAGTGGCTGGGCATCAGTGCACTTGTGTCGCCCCCAGGAGTACGGTCGCCACAGTGGCATTACCTTCTTCCTAGGGAGTGTGATGTCATGCTTGGGAGCAACGAACGATCTCTCTAGCAGGTTAACTGATTGGGCGGCGTTATTCCCACGAGTCATGACCCTCCAAACAGCGTTCATGAAGGCAAAGTGTTTGTTTTACGTGGGCAGTATGGTTGCAAAGCTGAACCTTAAAGGAATGTCCAGAAGGGCACCACCAGGAGTGGAGCCTACGGTTAAATTCGACTCCACCTGGGAAACCTCAACCATGCCAGCTACAGAAAAGATGCACACATTGCAAGCTTAATTCCGTTAACGAACGAGACTCCGTCATGCCCCGTGGTCCGAGTCCGGCTTACTAGAGGGACACGTGAGGCTCTGGCACATGAGATTGGCCAATAACTGGTGTGTCATGCCCTTACATGTCCGTGGCTGCATGTGCGCTACACTGAAAAGGCCAGCGTTTGTCGCTTACAGGTGCAGATAACCCGCTGAACAACGTTAGTGATGGGGATCACTGATTACAATTATTACCCGCGAACAATGATTTCCCAGTAAGTGCAGGTCAACCGCAGTTCCGGAATTAGGCATAACCATCATTCCTGAAAAAATGAAAAACTTACGTGTGCAAACCACAGGTGCTGTAGCTTGCTTAACAGCTCGCCAGCCGTTCTCACGCCCAGTATGGATTACACGTGATTGCACAAAGGTGAGAAAGGGTACCGTATCCCCAGATAACATGTATGGATAGCGTACACATTCAAAATATATGTCTATACATCAGGAGGCAGGCTCAGACGGTGTTAGGCCCAGTATGGATTGCACGTGATTGCACAAAGGTTAGAAAGGGTACCGTATCCCCAGATAACATGTATGGATAGCGTACACATTCAAAATATATGTCTATACATCAGGAGGCAGGCTCAAACGGTGTCAGGCACAGTATGGATTTGACGGCCCAGACTACACAGCGGAGGAGCAGGGAGAGGTAAAGATTGCAAATGCTGGGGCCCTGCCCAAGCAAGGGGGGCCCACTCGTGGGCGTCGGTACTGGCACTGGGCCCCTCATAGTACGGCGGTGTGTCTGATGGCGGGTGTGCACCACCACCGTCAGAGACACTTGATTGCACTATGAGGGACCCTGTACCAGTGCCCGCACCCAAGAGTCGGCCTACCCACCTGTCCAGGGCAACGGCACTCGCACGGTGTCATGCACTAGGTGGTGACCCCGACCATGAGGGGGGGAGGCAGCACAGTTAGGGAGTTTTAGAAAGTGGCATATGTTGATGTTGGACATTCAGCTGATGCAAAAGGTGAAATAGGTCAAGTCCCAGGAAGAGGTGGACCAAAGCAAGCCATTTTTCTGTCACCCTATGTGTCATCAGGGGAAGGTGGGACAAAATCCTTGGAAACCCATGCGTGGTTCATTTTAATGAAGGTTAGATCATCCACATTTTGGGTTGACAGACGGGTCCTTTTTTCTGTCAGGATTGATCCAGCTGCACTGAAGACTCTTTCCGATAGCACACTTGCAGCTGGGCAAGCGAGCTCCTGTAAGGCATATTGTGCCAATTCAGGCCAGGTGTCCAGTTTAGCGGCCCAATAGTCAAAGGGGAATGACCTGTGTGGGAGAATATCGATATGGGAGGAAAAGTAGTTTGTAACCATAGTTGACAACTGCTGTCTCCTGTCACTTTCCATCGATGCAGTATTACCAGTTGTGTGAGCGGTACTTGAAAAATCAGTCCACAACATTGTCATGAAACCCCTGTCTCCAACGCCACTTCTGCTGTGTGCACCACGAACACCTCTGCCAAGCTGACCCCGGCCCGTATGGCTCGTGTGAGAACCATCACCGCTGCTGTGTGCTGGGAATGCCTCAAGCAACCGATTTGCCAGAGTTGCTTATTTATTAGCCAATATTAGGTCAAGGTTCTCCTGTGGCATGATGTTTTGTAATTTGCCTTTATAGCGTGGATCCAGGATGCTGGCCAACCAGTAGTCGTCATCGTTCATCATTTTGGCAATGCGGGGGTCCCTTTTTAGGATCTGCAAGGCATAATCTGACATGTGGGCCAATGTTCCCGGTGTCAATGATGCACTGCGAGTGCTGGTTGGAGGAGCGCTTTCTGGCAACTCCACATCCCTCCAGTCACGCACAAACCCTGTACCAGACCTTGCCACGCCAACATTTTCATTTGCCCCACGAGATGCATCCTCCTCCCCTAAGTAATCATCCCCATCATCCTCCTCCTCCTCCTCTTCTTCCTCCACCTCGTCCAGGAGAGGTCCCTGAGCAGACAATGGCTGAATGTCATCAAGGATTCCCTCCTCCTCTTCCTCCTCATCAACATTGGCTGCAGAAGCCTGCTCCTTAAGGTGCGTCAAAGTTTGCATGAGCAGACGCATAAGTGGGATGCTCATGCTTAGGATGGCATCGTCTGCGTTTACCAGCCGTGTGCATTCCTCAAAACACTGAAGGACTTTACAGAGGTCTTTCAGCTTCGACCACTGCACACCTGTCAACTCCATGTCTGCTCTCAAAGTGCCTGGCCATGTATCCTCCCACAAATGCATTATGGCCTGCCTCTGCTCGCACAGCCGCTCCACCATGTGCAGGGTGGAGTTCCACCTTGTTGCAATGTCGATAATGAGGCGGTGGTTGGGAAGGTGGAGCAATCGCTGCAGCTTCTGCATACGAACGGAGTGTACAGGCGACCGGCGGATGTGCGCGCACAGTCTTCGCACCTTCTGGAGCAGGGCTGTTAACTCCGGATAATTTTTGAGGAAGCACTGCACCACCAGGTTCAAGGTGTGAGCCAAGCAAGGTATGTGGCTGAGTTTTGAAAGGGCTATGGCTGCCACAAAATTACGGCCGTTATCACTAACTACCTTGACTGCCTCAAGATGTACACTGCCCAGCCATGACTCAGTTTGTCGCTTCAAGTACTCGGCCTGCACCTTGGCGGTGTGTCTGTCGCCCAAACACATCATCTGCAACACAGCCTGCTGACGCTTTCCACTAGCTGCTCGATAGGGGGACACCTCGTGTGCAACAGTGGCAGCTGCAGATGGAGTGCTCGTACGACTGCGCTCTGTGGACGAGCTTTCGCTTCTGGAGGAGGAGGAGGAGGAGGGTCGAACGCCTACAGCCAACTGTTTCCTATACCGTGGGCTAGGCAGCACTGTCCCACCACCGCTGTCCCCTGTGGACCCTGCATCCACCACATTAACCCAGTGCGCAGTGATAGACACGTAACGGCCCTGGCCATGCCGACTGGACCATGCATCAGTTGTGAGGTGCACCTTTCCGCTCACTGACTGCTTGAGTGCATGGACAATGCGGTCTTTCACATGATGGTGGAGGGCTGGGATGGCTTTGCGAGAGAAGAAGTGGTGACTGGGTAGGTCATAGCGTGGTACTGCATAGGCCATGAGTTCGCGGAAAGCTGCGCTTTCCACCAACCGAAAGGGCATCATCTCAAACGAGATTAGTTTGGCAATGTGGGCGTTCAAACCCAGTGTACGCGGATGAGAGACTGAGTACTTTCTTGACCTACTCATAGTGTCTGGGAGGGTGAGCTGGACTTGAGAGCTGCATATGGTGGAAGTAGCGGTGGACAGGGCGGACTGAGAGAGGGTTGATGATGGTGATGGAGTTGGTGTTCTTTCTGATGGCCTAGAATCAGTCTTTCGTTGATATAACAGTGGGATTCCCTGACTGCTGTGGCCTTGCAACGACACCTCAACATTTGCTGCTGTGCTAACCGGTGGGCTTACAGTGGGGGAAACAATGTAGCATTGCTGACTACCTTCGTTGTGATCAGTTGCACATGTGGCACTTGAGGTTTGGTGTTGTGTCCACGCTTGCAAGTGCATGCTGGTTAAATGTCTAAGCATGCAACTGGTATTCAAATTTTTCAGATTTTTCCCTCGGCTAAAGGTCTTTGCGCACTTCTTACAGATAACCTTGGCCTGATCATGAGGATTTTGTTCAAAAAAGTGCCACACTGCACTCTTCCTACTTTGGCAGACATTTTGCTGCCTAGCACGCTGTGATGTTTTGACCCTCTGGACAAGCTGTCCAGCAACTCTTTTGATTTTTGGAACCTGTCTTTGGAGTGCTCTGGGCCTGCCAGATAACAGCTGTTGCGATGTCGATGTCTGCTGTGGATGCTCCTCATCTGAGCTATTGGAAGCAGCACCCTCTTCTCCCAATGGATGCCAATATGGGTCAACAACTGGGTCATCCATCACCTCCTCTTCAATGTCATGTGCACCTTCCTCTGTGTCACCGTGTATGGTGGTATAGTGTGCGGGAAGGGGCACCTGAGTCTCATCAGGGTCAGAATCTGGCTCTGTACACTGCGAGGACAATGTAGTGCTCTGAGTGAATGTACCAGCAGAATCATCCATCAGCGGCTGTGCATCAGTGCACTCCATGTCAGATTCAGCTTGGCCTGGCTAATTCACCATTTGACTTGATAATCCAGGCATGGTATGTGAAAACAGCTCCATGGAGTAATCAGTAGTATGGCCTGCGTCATCCTTCAATCTTGGTTGGGGTGAAGGACACAAGGAAAGGTGTGGTTCATGAACATGAGCCTCCAATGATGACTCAGTGCTTTTACTTTTTACAACTGAAGAAGAGGAGGCGATAGAGCTGGAGTCAGCAATGTAAGACAAAACTTTTTCCTGATGCTCTGGCTTTAAAAGCGGTTTGCCAACTCCTAGAAAACTAAGCCTTCGAAGCCTTATGGAGCCAGACGATGACGCAGGCTCAACACCTCCTGCATTCGGTCCTATTTTGCTCGTGCCACTACCATCAGATCCACCACCAACACCATCATTACCAGCTGCCAACCCCCGCCCAATTCCACGGCCTCTTCCACCAGCCTTCCTCATTTTTGGTAGAAATGTAAACAAAATCCAACAAACTATATAGTAATGTAAAACAAGGTACAAGGTGTCTATAGGACAGGGGAGATTTTGAATTTCTGCTCACACTAGTGGACACTGGACACTTTTGGATTGTGTGAGGCCCACTGAATATCTGAGCGCTATGTCACAGGCTCGATGGCACAGCTGTGACCAAAGTGACTAGAGGATAAGTGAGATTTTGAATTTCTGCAGACACTGGACACTTTTGGATTGTGTGAGGCCCACTGAATATCTGAGCGCTATGTCACAGGCTCGATGGCACAGCTGTGACCAAAGTGACTAGAGGATAAGTGAGATTTTGAATTTCTGCAGACACTTGTGGACACTGGACACTTTTGGATTGTGTGAGGCCCACTGAATATCTGAGCGCTATGTCACAGGCTCGATGGCACAGCTGTGACCAAAGTGACTAGAGGATAAGTGAGATTTTGAATTTCTGCAGACACTAGTGGACACTGGACACTTTTGGATTGTGTGAGGCCCACTGAATATCTGAGTGCTATGTCACAGGCTCGATGGCACAGCTGTGACCAAAGTGACTAGAGGATAAGTGAGATTTTGAATTTCTGCAGACACTTGTGGACACTGGACACTTTTGGATTGTGTGAGGCCCACTGAATATCTGAGCACTATGTCACAGGCTCGATGGCACAGCTGTGACCAAAGTGACTAGAGGATAAGTGAGATTTTGAATTTCTGCTCACACTAGTGGACACTGGACACTTTTGGATTGTGTGAGGCCCACTGAATATCTGAGCGCTATGTGACAGGCTCGATGGCACAGCTGTGACCAAAGTGACTAGAGGCTAAGGGAGATTTTGAATTTCTGCAGACACTTGTGGACACTGGACACTTTTGGATTGTGTGAGGCCCACTGAATATCACAGCGCTATGTCACAGGCAGAAATTGGCTAGTGTATCACAAACTACAAGGTGTATGTAGAATTGGGCAGAGTAGGAATCTCCCTAGAGTTCAGGTCTGTAAGAACGGAACATGTCCTCAACTTATTCTCGCAGAGTGACACAGATAGCTTCACTGTGGCTGTGATAACAGCCGTTACACGGTACTGTGTGAGGAGCGTACACCGCTGTATGGTGTGAAAAAATGCACGCTCAGTACCTCAGCAGGACAAAAAAAAAAAAATTGGGATTGCTTTAAAAAAAGCAGTTTGCAGAGCAGTGGGTAAACAGCAATGCAGCTGTCAGGAAGCCTTAGAAGGCAGCCCAACAACCAACACCACTGATACACCACAATATAGCCTCCCCTTGCACTGCAGACACAGTGACTGGTGTGTTGTGCAGGCCAAATCGCTAGCAGCAGAAGCAGTTTTTTTGTCTTCTTCCCTGCTTAACGCTCTCTCTACAGAATCAGCAGCAACCTCTCCCTATACTGAGATCGGCAGAAGTAACATGGCGGTCGGCGTGCACGCCCTTTTATACCCCCTGTGACGCCCACCAAAGCAAGCCAATCACTTGCATGCCCTTCTGAAAGATGGTGGTGACCCGTGCCTATGTCATCACATTGCCCACAGTGTCCGTGGATCCTGATTGGCTGAAAAAGAGCGCTAAACAAACTTTTGAAACGCGACTTTGGCGCGTAAGTCGCCGACCTCGTGGCCGACCTCATCCTAGGGTCGGGTTTTGTTTCATGAAACCCGACTTTTGAAATTTTTCGACCCGTTTCGCTCAACTCTAGTCTTTATTATTATTGTCAGGATGTCTAATCTGTTTTCTACAATTCAATAAAGAATATATTTGTATGAATACTCTTTTTAGCTACTTTGTTTCTTTAATATTTGAAGGGCGCATAGTAGTACAGCCTTATTTACAGCTATTCTATTATTATGCCTATCTAGCCTGCAGTGTGACTAGTGTAGAGGTCAGCCAGGGCCGTAGTCATGGCTGAGTTCATCGGGCCTTGTCTGCCGATGGCCTTCGAATACATAAAAATCACTCTCCACTGTCAGATTACTTGCCTCTCTCTCCCCTGCGTCGTCAGAGGCTGTTCTCCATTCTTTATGGTCACCTCCTGTTAGGAACGGCGGAACACACTAAATAAAAATGATAATAAAGTGCGTTCGCCGCTCGGGGTCCACCGTGCAGTAGGTGTTACAACCGCTGCTGAGTGATGGCAGGCGGTATAATGTGCACGGGTTCAACTTCACCCGTTGGGCGCAGAGCAGGCACTGTTCACACACAGAGACACTGCAGCACAAAAACACAAAGAACACTGAACCTGTTAGTGTCACAGACTTCAGTCAAAATGCACACAATATGTGCGGCGTCGCTACTGCGAGCGCCAAGGGGGGCTGCAACTGCAGCACGGCGTAGTACAATGCCGCTCGACGACAAGGCTGGAAGGCAAGCACGATGTCGGACGCTAGCGTAGCGGTGAGGTGAGCACAGTGACTTAAGGCTTGCCACTGACTGGCGCTGAACAGGACCTGGGCACATGACTCCCGATCTCCAATGGGAGATCATCTCATGAGCACAGTAGGGAGTAGGAGCACAGAGGGACTTAGTCTCTGGAGCGGTCTGCTGCAAAGTAATCTCCTCTGTAGTAGAAACACAGCAGGAGACCGCAGAATGTGAGGCTCTAGATTCCTGCAGAGCAGACGCAGAAACCTGACGCCTAACATTACCCCCTCTCCTAGGGCCCCCTCCTCTCTGAGCCTTCCAATCCACCACCGTGTGCCCATCAGAGGCATAGGCCTCAGACTCGTCCGAAGGCAAGTCTGATGTCCCGGTAGGTGACACGGAAAACCGGGACACGTGGAAGGTATCAGAGGCGGCAAGATCACCAGGTTTAAGAAGGGACACTTGGGAGACAATGGGCACGGCAAAACCGCCCGGAGCATAAGTTAAAATGGAACGCTGCAGTGTGTCGGCGGACGTCTCCACTCTCTGTTTAAGGAGGCTTACCCGAGCACACAAGGCGCATGCCTGAATATATTTCTTAATGTCCCGAGCACTGTGCGGCCACCAATACGACCCCGCCAGGAGTTTTGTGGTCTGCATGTAGCCACAGTGACCACCTGTCCTGGACGCATGTGCCCACGGGAGGACCTTCAGCCGAAGGTGGGGAGGGACAAAGGTCTTGCCCGGCGTCACAGAGTTTGGCCACTGCGGGATACTGTTGTCCTGAGAAACAGCACGTTAACAATGGTAACCGCAAATGGAGTTTTGCGCCGGACGCACCTCGAGAACGGCACGAGACACCTCTATGGGCTCTGGGAGTGGAATCTCTGGCTCGGGGGGTTCCAGAGGTTCAAAGAGGTTGGGAGCTGGAGTAACCCTCCATCTGGATTGAGCACGCTCCAGCCTGCGCTCCGAAAAACAGAGATCAATACGGGTGGCAATGGCAATCAGCTCCTCTATTTTTGCAGGAACCTCTCTGGTAGAAAGAGCATCCTTAACATGCTCAGCTAAACTGCTACAAAACACAGGGATGAGGGCTTTGTCAGACCACTCCAGCTCGGAAGCCAGTGTCCGAAAACGAACAGCATACTGACTAACCGAGAGGGATCCCTGAGTCAAAGCCAGTAGCTGTAGAGAGGTGTCGTGCGTGACCCGTGGTCCCAAAAAGACGTGTGTCGGGATCCCTCAGATATATCTTTCATCTGAAGGACCGATGTTCTTAGGTGTGAGGCACCATATGTCTCTAATCGATTGCTCCGTCGAGAAGAATAACACAGACATAAGCTGTATGATACGACTCGGGATGCCTGCCAAGACGCCTCTGGCTTATCAGTTAGGCTTCCCTCTTTTATAGTAAAGAATTTAAACATTTACAGACATGCGCAGTACAAATGATTTCACAACTTGTTTTCTACAAAGAAAGTCACTTAGGCGAAAAAGCAGAGGTATTTGACCTTGGTTCACAAGGGAGATGTCTGAGACATCTCCTCGAAGAACAGATAAGGTTTTAAACAAGAGAATGCAACATAGACAGAACTCAAATTAACTCCTTCAGTTCCTATCACGTGCTTAATAGCTGTTAAAAACTGAGCAGCGGTCCGAACCTCGGGGTCACCACGCTCCCAAAGTGGCGTAGCCCACTCCAACGCCTTGCCCGACAGAAGGGAAACAATAAACCCCACCTTTGCCCGTTCCGTAGGGAATCACACAGCCAGTAACTCCAGCTGGATACAGCACTGGCTGACAAAACCCCTACAGGAGGCGCCATCACCAGAAAATTTATCGGGCAACGGGAGGCGGGTAACTGTCGGCGCGTGGGAGGACGTGGACATACGGGAAACCGCCTCAGCGATCGCCTGTACAGCAGCCGCCGAAGACTTCGCCGCTGCGATGACACTCTCAAGAGTAGCCAACCGGCCCTCTAGCTGGCGAATGCACTGAAGGAGTTGCTGCTGATCTGCCATCACTAGCCAGACCCTGGCGCTAGTATAATGCTAGGAACGGCGGAACGCACTAAATATAAATGATAATAAAGTGCGTTCGCCGCTCGGGGTCCACCGTGCAGTAGGTGTTACAACTGCTGCTGAGTGATGGCAGGAGCAATATGGTGGTATAATGTGCACGGGTTCAACTTCACCCGTAGTGCGCAGAGCGGGCTCTGTTCACACACAGAGACGCCGCAACACAAAAACACAAAGAACACTGAACCTGTTAGTGTCACAGAGTTCAGTTAAAATGCACACACGGTATCTGGTCACAGGAGCAGGCCCTAAGACAGAGGAGCTGCGTCCTTCTAGACCTACCGTGTGTGCGGCATCGCTACTGCGAGCGCCAAGGGGGCTGCAACTGCAGCGCGGCGTAGGACACTGCTGCTCGACGACAAGGCTGGAAGGCAAGCGCGATGTCGGACGCTAGCGTAGCGGTGCGGTCAGCACAGTAGCTTAAGGCTTGCCACTGACTGGCGCTGACTACTAAACTAATTCCCTATCACCATGCGTAATATCAGAGGGAAGGGGTTTCAAATGAGTCAGTCACCAGAGTCATACATCCGTCACCATTCACACATAGCAGTATAGTCTATACTAGCGCATGGCAGAACGGCCATGCACGCTTTTTATAGCCGTGCGGGACCTTCCAGATCTCCGAGATGGACCAATGAGATCTGGAACAGGACCTGGGCACATGACTCCCGATCTCCAATAGGAGATCGTCTCGTGAGCATGCCCAGTAGGAGCACAGAGGGACTTAGTCTCTGGAGCGGTCAGCTGCAAAGTAATCTCCTCTGTAGTAGAAAGACAGCAGGAGACCGCAGAATGTGAGGCTCTAGATCCCTGCAGAGCAGACGCAGAAACCTGATGCCTAATACCTCCGGCTGCTTCTGAATAAACAGAGACACAGTTCAGGTGCAACTCAAAACATAAAACTTTACTTTCATGACTTTGCAGCACATCCAGATTCATTACAACATTTTAGACAGCTTGTAAGTTAGATGTTACTTCGTCTTTCTCTGCACTCCTTTCCCTGTCACACTGCACCTTCCTGGGTCGGACCGATTCCAACGGCTCCTCGGCATCCTCTCTGGTCAGCCTCACTGCATACGGGTGTTCCCTAATCCATTTCGCCCTGGTTCTGAGGGCATCAGCCCAAGCAATGACCTGCTAAATGGTGAGCAACCTGCCAGGCTGCGCTGCGGTAACTTCTTCTGTATCCCAAGTTCCTGTAGATGTTGTTGCTGCTATATCTGAGGCTATGCTGTCCCACTAGCTCTGGATGGCTGGGTTCCTCCTTAAACATTGTGGGGCACTTAGTAGCTCGGCACTTAGCCCACCCGAGCAATTTAGGCTACCTAATTCTTCCTGACTTACCCCTCAGCTAACCCCTCTTATGTTAATTATTTACACAAGGAACTCTTGTCCTACTCTAAACACACCTATAATACCCCATCTAGTGACCAAACTTGTACACTACACTTTCCCTAATCATATACATATATAAATATCTACATAGCAGATTTTGTACACATCATTACGAGACAACAATATACACACAATTATACAAATATACACATTAAACTGGGGCAAGTTTGGAGGTTCCAGCTTATCTGGACAATATTGTGATCTTCAGCATGGATTGGGTTTTCTGCAGAAGGTCCAGGAAGTACCAGATGAGGAACAAGGGGTTTACCATAAACCCAAAGCAATGTGCCATGGGTAAAAAGGAGGCATGCAGATGGGATGATCTTCTTGACTTGATACAAACTACAGGGACTGCAGTCCAGGCGGGAATGTTTTGCATGCTTATTTGTGGCCTTTTCTAAGCACTAGAGTAGACCAACATAACAGTGAGTGCTACTCAACCCCCAACTGCAAGTAAGGCTGGTTTCACATTTGCGTTAAAACAACGCTGCGCCCTGCGTCGTTAAGCCCCGCCCCGAGCCGGCTCCCTGCCCGGCCCATCCGGGATCACCGCCTACTTTCGCATTTGCACGCATGCGATCGGCGCACCCTATCTTTAGCATAGGGTGCGCAGATCATGCGCTGCCAGTGTGAAAGTAGCGTGCTGCGCACTTTTGACGGTGCGCCGTGCGCACCGAAATGCAGCATGTTGCATTTCGGCGCGCACGGCGCACCGTCAAAAGTGCGCAGCACGCTACTTTCACACTGGCAGCGCATGATCTGCGCACCCTATGCTAAAGATAGGGTGCGCCGATCGCATGCGTGCAAATGCGAAAGTAGGCGGTGATCCCGGATGGGGCGGGCAGGGAGCCGGCTCGGGGCGGGGCTTAACGACGCAGGGCGCAGCGTTGTTTTAACGCAAATGTGAAACCAGCCTTAGCTATGGTACAGGCATTTCTAGCTGTGCAGTTTTTCCATTTCTCCATGTCTGATCCATCTGCATGTGTGTAACTTCAACCAACAGAAACATAAACTTTTAGGGTGTGTGCACACATTGCGGATTCTGCTGCGGATCCGCTGCGGATTTGGCCCTGCGGATTTGCAGCAGATTCTCCTGCGGTGTACAGCACCATTTTAACCAATGTAAAACCAAAAACTCTGTGCACACGCTGCGGATTTTTCCGCGCAGATTTGCTGCGGTTTTGAATCTGCAGCATGTCAATTCTTTGTGCGGATTCTGATGCGTTTTTGCACCTCTTCCATTATAGGAAACGCAGGTGTAAAAACGCAGGTGAACTCCGCCAAAATCTGCAGAAAATCCGCAGTAAATCTGCACTAAATCCGCAGGTAAAATGCAGGTCATTTTACCTGTGGATTAAGCCAAATTTGCACGGAAAAATCGCCAGCAGAATCCGAAACATGTGCACACAGCCTTAGGCTATGTGCACACATGCGGAATTGCCGCAGAAATTCCTGCGGCAATTCCGCAACTCCCTGCCGCGGGAAATTCGTGGGAAATCCGCATGCGGAATTCCCGCAAAAAAACTAGCATTTTGCAAGCGTAATTAGCTTGCAGAATGCTTGCGTTTTCCAAGCGATCTGTAGCATCGCTTGGAAAGGTGATTGACAGGTTGGTCACACTTATCAAACATAGTGTTTGACAAGTGTGACCAACTTTTTACTATTGAGGCTGCCTATGCGGCATCAATAGTAAAAAGATATAATGTTAAAAATAATTTTAAAAAATCGTGATATTCTCACCTTCCGGCGGCCGCCGCAGCCTTCCCGATCCTCGCGATGCTCCCGGCAACTCCCGTTCCCAGAGATGCCTTGCGACAATGACCCCAGATGACGTAGCATCACGCGAGACCGCTATGTCATCACAGGTCATTGTCGCAAGGCATCGCTGAGAAGGGGACTTGCCGGGAGCATCGCTGAGTCCTGGGAACGCTGTGGGGGCCGCCAGTAGATGAGAATATCACAATTTTTTATTTTAATTTTTTTTTAACAGGGATATGGTACCCAGGGCCTGGAGGAGAGTCTCCTCTCCTCCAAACTGTGGGTACCATCCGCACAGTTTCCGCTTACTTTGCGCATGGTGGGCATAGCCACATGCGGAAAGTAAACGGAACAATGCATTCCTATGTGTGTGGAATCCCCGCGATTCTGCAAAAAGAATGCACATGCTGCATATTTTTCTGCAATGTGATTCCGCCGTGGAAAAATACGCAGCATTAGCACAGCATGTGCGGAATGCCATTGAATACAATGGGTTGCGTTGTGCAAACTTTTTTGCAGAGTTTTCGCAGCATTTTTGCAGATAAAAAATGCGGCAAAAACACTAAAAATCCACAACTTGTGCACATAGCCTTAGGCTTTCTGCAATGACACCAGGTGATGCCTCAAGCAACTAAGTGCATTGAAAGGTAAACTGTTAAGGGGGTTTTACACTAAGCGATATCGCTAGCAATATCGCTAAAACGTCACTGGTTTTGTGACGTTATAGCGATATTGCTAGCGATATCGCTATGTGTGATACTTACCAGCGACCGGCTCCCCCGCTGTCCATCACTGATCGCGCGAGAATGACCGGCTCCATTTCTCGTCGGGCGCTTCCTGCTGAGACTTCCTGCTGTGATGATGAGCGACGCTGGACGCGGGTGGGAGGACGTCAGGATCGCTGTGTGTGAATGGTAAGTATCGTGCGCTGCGTCGCTGCTGCATCGCTGTGAGATCTTTCTGTATGAAAGCTCACTAGCGATCATTTAGCGATGCACCAGCGATCCTGACCGGGTGGGATCGCTGGTCGGATCGCTGGTGCATCGCTAAATGTAAAAGGGCCTTTAGAATAATGCACTCCCCAAAACTGATTACATTGTCTTGTTGCTCTTAGAAGGAAATTGCCATTCATATCTATACTTATGCATTCTGAAAACTAATTAATATGCAAATGAGTTTTAAGGGCTCTGGGAGTGTCAAAACACTTCCCACTCCTCTGGCTCACTAGCTCTATTTTCCACCCAGATCCGCCATCCAATAATTGACGGATAGCTCTCTGGCTTGACTGTTACCGCAAACTCGTGAGCTAATTTGTCCATGTAGGTGTGAATAGCTTTCAGCAGAACATGACAGCCACATAGTGGGACTGTAGCCTGGGTTTTCATGTAGCAGTAGAGTGCCATGTGGCAAAATAATGCATGGAAATATCAAATTGCCTGCATGGTTTTGACAGGCTAAGGTTAGTTTCACATTTGAGTGTCAGGGCGCAGTGACGGCCTGCGCACGGCCGCCGCTAAGCCCTGCCCCCGCCGCGCCTCCGCCGGTAGCTCCGCCTCTGAGCGCATGACGCTTCATGCGTCATGCGTCCCCTACTTTATCACTGAGGACGCAGGCCATGCGCAGTATGCGTTTGGTGGCGCCTGCGTCCTTTTGACGGTGCGCCGAGCGTAAACAAATTGCAACAGGTTGCATTTGGCGCTGGTCGGCGCACCGTCAAAAGGACGCAGGCGCCGCCAAAATGCATACTGCGCACGGCCTGCAGCCTCAGTGATAAAGATAGGGGACGCATGACGCATGCAGCGTCATGCGCCCGGAGGCGGAGCTACCGGCGGAGTCGCGACAGGGGGCGGGGCTTAGCGGCGGCCGTGCGCAGGCCGACGCTGCGGCCTTTAACGCAAATGTGAAACTAGCCTAATTACAGTATGTTTCACCTGAGCAATTAATACAGCCAATAAATGCATCAGGAAACTGCGATAATTGACAATAAAACACATGGCCGATCAAAGTATGATGCTAAGGGTACATTAACATACTGCAACGGATGCCATGAGAGGACTTTTCCAGCAGATTACTAAATGGTCGACAATTATATTGCAGTTTTGCATGCAAAACCAAGCAGCAATAAAATACTTGCTGCAGTAGGAATAGCTTTGCTTTATGTGCATGTATCATGTAATTGTGACCCATTAGTCATGGTTATTGCTTCTTTACAAATACATATTTGCTCCACAAGTCTCTGAAAATTCCTAAAGTGTGGTTTCCAATAAATTTATCACATTATGTTTCGTTAAATTAATGAATACTGCAAAAATTAAGATTTACTGTACAACTGTTGCTGGGTGAATCAAAATTCTAAGACTGGATTGTCAAGTTCAACAGCTGAATAAAATGTATTGCCAGCTACAAGAAATGCTTTTCCTGAGACATTTTCTCAGTCTCTGTGGGCCTAATTACAGTTGGGTGGATGGAAGGAAGAAGAGTCCATTTAGCTTTCACCATCATTTATGTTACCTAGAGACAGTAGAGAAAAGTGCATTCCCTATGGGTAAATGCAGATGAACATCTGGCCCTATGTTTTCCTATTAATATTAGCTTTGACACTTTCACATATCAATATATAAGGCTTTCCTTGACTACTCTAAAGGCCTATTTAAACAGGTCAATAATCGGGGAATCGGCATTCCTACTAGCGCTCCTTTACACCTATATGTCAGTATAAGCAGCTCAGCAATCATCAGACTATCTGTCCATCTAAGGCTGTGTGCACACGATGCAGATTTGCAGCGGATTTTACCGCGCAGAAACGTTGCATATCCGCATTGTGATGTACAGTAGCCTTAAAATCAATGAAAAAAAAAAGCACTGTGCAGACGCTGTGGATTTTTCCGCGCCGTTTTCCTGCGGTACAAAATCTGCAGCATGTTACTTCTTTCGTGCGGTTTTCCACCTTCCCTGTCACCAAATCCGCAGGGGGAAAACCGCGATGGAAAACCGCAAGAAAACCGCATGAAAAATGGAAGAAATCCGCAGGAAAAATGCAGGTCATTTGACCTGCGGATTTCTTCCATTCTGCGAGGAAAAATCCGCAGGGCTAAAAAGTCCGTCTGCACTCAGCCTAAATAAGTCTGCATCATTATCAGCAGCACATTGTTCTGTGTAAACAGGAGATGTTCTGCCGATAACATGATATTCTATGTACCAAGAAAAATCGTATTAACATAGAAGTCTGGTCACCCTTTCTTACCATGCTATTATATGACCACCTGTTTGAGCAGGTCATTCAAAAACTTGAATCATGCTGTGTGAATACACAGTGGGTACGGAAAGTATTCAGACCCCTTTACATTTTTCACTCTTTGTTTCACTGCAGCCATTTGGTAAATTCAAAAAAGTTATTTTTTTTCTCATTAATGTACACTCTGCACCCCATCTTGACTGAAAAAAACATAAATGTAGAAAGTTTTGCAAATTTATTTAAAAAAAAACTGAAATATCACATGGTCATAAGTATTCAGACCCTTTCCTCAGACACTCATATTTAACTCACATGCTGTCCATTTCCTTGTGATCCTCCTTGAGATGGTTCTACTTCTTCATTGGAGTCCAGCTGTGTTTAATTAAACTGATAGGACTTCATTTGTAAAGGCACACACCTGTCTATATAAGACGTCACAGCTCACAGTGCATGTCAGACCAAATGAGGATCATGAGGTCCAATGAACTGGCGAATAAAACGGACGAATGCAATGCGATAAAAAATCGCATTGCATTCGAACCCATGTTATTCTATGGGGCAGCTCCCATCATGCGATTTTTTATCGCATCCCATCCTCTGACCGAGACAATCGCAGCATGCTGCGATTGTCACCGATTTTCGGATCGGATTCGACAATGCATGTCTATGGGGGCGAGAAAAAATGGGAGTAAAAACGGACCCGATGTGTGAGTTGCGATAAAAATCGCACCAAAAGCCGGCAAATTTTTTTTCCTAAAGACAGTAAAATCACAGTGTCCAGTTAAATAAAGCAACGAATTAATAGATATAGACACATTAAATAAATATATATATATATATTTTTATATATATATATATTTTATACATGTTATAGAGACACATTAATATATATATTTCTAGTTCATACAGTTCTTAATTGCAGAATAGCCGCTGACACATTAGCCTGCTTTTGTATAACATTCTCCTGCCCGACATGAAATGACACATGGTTTACATATAGTTAACCATTTCATTTCATGTTTTTTATTTTATGTCTCTCACTATTAATTATATGAGGGCTTGTGGGTTAAATTTTGGAGTTGTAGGGGTTCATTTAAGGGGTTAATTCGATGTATGAAATTACGGGGACTCCCTGCAGCCTCAGTGACGTCAGCGGGAGTCTCCGCAATTTAATACAACAAATTAACCCCTTAAATGAACCCCTACAAGCCCAAAATTTAACCCACAAGCCCTCATATAATTAATAGTGAGAGACATAAAATAAAAAACATGAAATTAAATGGTTAACTATATGTAAACCATGTGTCATTTCATGTCGGGCAGGAGAATGTTATACAAAAGCCGGCTAATGTGTCAGCGGCTATTCTGCAATTAAGAACTGTATGAACTAGAAATATATATATTAATGTGTCTCTATAACATGTATAAAATATATATATATATATATATTTATTTAATGTGTCTATATCTATTAATTAGTTTGTGTGGGGAAATCTGTCATTAGGCTCCATTATATGTCCATTTTGCTTTCCTGCGAGAAAATCTCGCCAGACGGATGTCAAAAGGATGCTTACATGCGATTAAAATCGCATCAATGAAGATAAATCGCTTCAAAAACGCATCACTGGTTAAGATACCTTTGTGCGATTTCGGACCGTTAAAATGGGACCGATTTTTTATTCGTTGTGTGTGACTCCAGCCTAAGGCACAGATCTGGCCAAAGTTACAAAAGAATTTCTGCAGTACTCAAGGTACCTAAGAGCACAGTGGCCTCCATAATCCTTAAATGGAAGACGTTTGGGACCACCAGAAGTCTTCCTAGACCTGTCCAGCCAAACTGAGTAATCGTGGGAGAAGAGCCTTGGCAAGAGAGGTAAAGAAGAATCCCAAGATCACTGTGGCTGGCTCCACAGATGCAGTAGAGAGATGGGAAAAAGTTCCACAAAGTCAACTATCACTGCAGCCCTCCACCAGTTGGGCCTTTATGTCTTTCCTCCGTGCAAGATATATGAAAGCCCACAAAGAATTTTGTAAAAGCACATGAAGGACTCCCAGACTATGAGAAATAAGATTCTCTGGTCTGATGAGACGAAAATAGAACTTTTTGGTGATAATTCTAAGCGGTATGTGAGGAGAAAACCAGGCACTGCTCATCATCTGCCCAATACAATCCCAACAGTGAGACATGGTGGTGGCAGCATCATGCTATGGGGGTGTTTATCAGCAGCAGGGACAGGGCGACTGGTTGCAATTGAAGGAAGCATGAATGCGGCCAAGTATAGATATTCTGGATGAAAACCTCTTACAGAGTGCTCTGGACCTCAGACTTGGCCGGAGGTTCACCTTCCAACAAGACAATGAACCTAAGCACACAGCGAAAATAACAAAGGAGTGGCTTTAGAACAACTCTGTGACCATTCTTGACTGGCCCAGCCAGAGCCCTGACCTAAACTCAATTGAGCATCTCTGGAGAGACTTGAAAATGGCTGTTCACCAACGTTCACCATCTGACTAGTGATGGGCGAGCATTAAAATGTTCGGGTGCTCGTTGCTTGGGTCGAGCAAATTGGAATGCTTGGGTGCTCTACCCGAGCAATGAGCTGGGTAGGGAATAGATATTGTGTAAATCGATGGGAACAGTGCTCAAATGACATGGGAACAACATGGGGAAGACCCCTGGAAGCATTTCCGACTCCCAGATCACTGCTGTGAACAATGTTGTCAGAGTCTTACACCACTTTTACAGACTCAAAATAAAAAATACAAAAACGAAATCAAAATGGATTTTCCTGGGTAATATTGTCATGGTTTGTGCAGGCGTTCTTTGGCAGTGCTTCTAGGGTTAACACCATGTGGCCTCTCTTTGGTTGGGGGAGGGCTATATTTACCCGCTCCTGTGGTGTGCCCGTTGTCAGTTACATCCAACCTTGGCTGAGCAGCTGACTCTGTGAATACCTGTGTGTATTGCTTATATCTGTTTGCTTGCTTGTGTATGACCTGGTCTGTTCCCTATTTTGCATTTGTCTCCTGATTCGGTACTTCTCGTGATACTCCTGGTTTTGATCTCTGCTTTGTCCCCTGACTGTCTGCTTGTTAGTCCCTCTGATACCTCGTATCTCTCTCTGGCTTCTGACCCTGGCTTGTCTCTTACCATGCTATTTGTCTGTCCCCTTGGCTACCATGCTGTTCCCTGGTCTGACCTCGGCTCGCCTGACACTTCTCTGGGCTTCCCTGGCTCCTGCCATCATCCCTGGGAGTTCAGGATCTAGCCCTGTCTCCAAACCACGCCCACAGTGGTCACGTGCTGCAGGTCCTGTTCACCTGCAGGCGTACTCACAGCAGCATCCCACGTTACAGCAGAAGTTTGCGGCTTTCCCAGCACGTCCCCGGACACTCGTACAGTCTCAGGGGGTGAGTCTGTCATGGTGTCCGTTACATATATGTTAAGGAACATCCTTCCCAGGGTAATGACTTGTGTATAAGGCAAAATAAATAACCAAAAATAAAAATGC
Source organism: Dendrobates tinctorius (assembly GCF_039654945.1). Classification (NCBI taxonomy): domain Eukaryota; kingdom Metazoa; phylum Chordata; class Amphibia; order Anura; family Dendrobatidae; genus Dendrobates; species Dendrobates tinctorius. The sequence continues at coordinate 2,921,648 of NW_027361795.1, read as the reverse complement.
TCCTCCAACTTTGGGCTATGTTCACACGTAGCTTTTTTTATGCGTTTTTGAACTTTAGCATTGCTTTTAACCAAGACAAATGCACTCGCTGGGAAATGTCATTTTAACATCATCAGACACATCCTGCTTCATTTATGAAGGAAGCACTCAGAAAGTCACAACGCCTATTTTTATAGGGCCATCAGGCAGCCTTTACTATTCTTAAAGGGCCAGCAGTCAGCTCTCACTATTCTTAGAGAGCCATCAGCCAGCTATGCTTTGTTGTTCCCATTATTAAACAGTGGGTCTCCTATACTGTTATTGCATATGCAATGAGTGGCAGGGCTGCTCAATATTTGGACACACCCCAATACCCCTTTGAAGAGACATACAGGAGGGCCTCCTGAAAACAATGTTCCTATTATTAGGTCTCCATTACTGTTTGCCTATGCAGTGAATGCAAGGGCTGCCAAGAATTTTAGGCACTCCAATGCCCCTTGGAAGAGACATGGAGGAGGGCCCATTAGAAAGGAACTGGTCTCCCATACTAGTAATCCCCATGCACTAAGTGTATGGGCTGACAAACAGTTACCCCTGGGGGGTATACATGAACATACTATATAACTAATTTTTTTTACGGGCATCATAAACACCCTTTAAAAAAACTATGTGGGTGTTGCATCACGGACCACGGTCACCCTGGTGATATGGTCGTGGAGGATGAGGATGAGGAGAAGGAGGAGGACAAGAGCAAACAGCCAAAATCAGGAAGAGTATGCCCATGTGTGGGTGTGAAGAGGTGCATGGTAGTAGACCTCCCAAAAACAGACACTGGATTTGAGTTTATATTATGCTGCTATCAATCGGTGGTGTTGAGAAGTCTGGCCTAGTCCAGCCCTTGTTCATTTTAATAAGAGTCAGCCTGTCAGCATTTTCAGTTGACAGGTGGATGTGCTTATCAATTATAATTCCACCAACGGCAATAAAAACCCGCTCTGACAAAACGATAGCAGGGCAGGCCAGGACCTCCAAGGCGTAGAGAGCCAGTTCATGCCATGTGTCCAGCTTGGATACCCAATAATTATAAGGCACAGAGGAATCACGGAGGATGTTGGTATGGTCAGCAAGGTACTCCCTCAGCAACTTGCCAAACTGTGCACTCTTTGTGAGAGTATCCCACGCCTCTGGACCTGTGCGATGGGAGGGTCTGCAAAAACTCTCCCAGAACTTTGACAGTGTTCCCCTGCCTCTGATGGATTGGAGTTGTGTCTCTCTTGCCTGTACTCCTTGGTTGCTCAATGAACTGTGACCTCTGCCGCCAGAGTTTTCAGGTGGGAATTTTTATAATCATTCCACAACAAGTGCCTTCTGGTACTGCCCCATTTTAGTAGCCCTGTCAGCCTCAAGAATAAGAGATAGAAAGTTCCCCTTGTAGTGTGAGTCTACACGTGTAACCAACCAGTAATGACTGTCACCCAAAATTTTAGAACTTGAGGGTCACGGGAAAGGCAGCGTAACATAAACTCAGCCATGCGTGCCAGACTACTAACAGGCAAGACTTCCGTGTCCTTACCAAAAGGACGATTGACCATGCTCTCCTCCTCCTCCTCCTCCCTGTCCTCAGGCCATCCACGCTGAACAGATGGTATGAAGGTTGTGCAGGTAGTTCCATCTACAGAGCATGAAACTATCTGCTGTTCTTCCTCCTCCTCCTCTTCCTCATTGTCACCCAATCCACGATGGGACGAGATGAGGCTGGGCTGTGTGTAATCACCCTGTATGGTTCCATGCTCCATCTCATCATGCTACGCCTGCAATGCATCCTCTTTGATTGTGAGCAGAGAGTGTTTCAGAACACAGAGAAGCGGGATGGTGACGCTAATTATGGCGTCATCGACGCTCACCATCTTGGTGGAGTCCTCAAAGTTTTGGAGGATGGTACATGTGTCTGACATCCATATCCACTCCTGCGGTCTTATGTGTGGAGTCTGAACTGAATACTGAAGGCCTTGTTGATGCTGGTAGTCTGTCCAGCCTCAAACAGGCTGGACAGACATCTGACTGGGATGATTTAGCGAATCCTGCTTTGAGCAGGGGGTTGGACCAGATGGCCCAGGAGGTCCCTTCCAACTCTACGATTCTATGATTCTATGATTCTTCTGCTCACAAATCCTTCCAAACATCTGCAGTGTAGAGTTCCAATGCATGGGGAAATCACACACCAGTCAGAGAGCCGGAAGCTGCAAATGCTGCTGAAGCATGGAAGGGGCGGCGGAAGCTGTAGCTGACTTTCTAAAATGGGCACACAGGCGGTGTACTTTGACAAGCAGATCCAGCAGCTCGGGGTAGGTTTTGAGAAAGTGCTGAACCAGGAGGTTAAGCATATGGGCCAGGCATGTTATGTGTGTGAGCTCGCCTTGCCTCAGAGCCGCCACCAGACTCTGACCATTGTCACACACGACCATGCCTGCCTGTAGGTTTAGCGGTGTCAGCCACAGTTCTGTCTGCTCTTTCAGAGCTGTCCAGAACTCTTCAGCATTGTGCGGTTTGTCACCTAAGCAAACAGTATTAGCTTCAGCACAGCCTGTTGCCGCTTGGCTGAGGCAGTGCTGCAGTGCTTCCAGCTTGTGACTGATGAAATCATTTCAGAGATGGAGATTGAAGAGGAGGAGGAGGTGCAGGAGCTGTAGACTGTGGGTGCAACCCTGATTGACCTAGGGCCGACAATCCACGGCGTCAGGAGGATGTGTTTCATCCCAAGGGTCGACTGGGTCCCGGCTCCCACTAAGTTAACCCAGTGTGCCATCAGCGAGATGTACCATCCCTGCCTACAAGCACTTGTAGACGTGCCCATGGTTAGGTGGACATTCCCAGTAACTGCATTGTTGAGGGCACGGCTGATGTTGTGGGACACATGCTGGTGTAATGTCGGGATGGCACACCGGGAAAAATAGTGGCGGCTGGGGACCGAGTACCGAGGGATGTCCGCCGCCATCAGGTTTCGGAGTGCTTATGTCTCCACGACCTGTGTGGCATGTGGGGCGTTGGCTGCATATTTACACTTCTGTTCCAAGGATTGGGGTATGGACAACTGAATGCTGTACTGGGACAAGGACGTGGACATGCTTGCTGATGGTGCTAGTTTAGTGTGTGCAACGACAGGTGCAGCGCAGGAAGCATCTTTGCTTGCACCATGGACAGGGGATTGGTTTGTACGTACAACAGCGGAAGAAGCAGTGGTGTCCCCCACAGACACTGTTCCTGGACCCCGGGGTTTGGCTCACAAAGTCTGGTGCTTTGCTGCCATGTGCCTGATCATACTGGTGGTAGTCAGGTTGGTAGTTTTGCTACGCCTGCTGATGCTGGCCTGGCAGGTGGTGCAAATGGCCTTTTTGGTGTTATCAGCAGAGTTTTTACAAAACAACCAGACTCGGGAAGACCTAACAGTTGAACTGACAACTTCTGGCATTTTGGTGTTACGGAGAACTGTTGCCCGCCTTCTGTCTGCGGCCACCACACTGCTTCTTCCTGCCTGAAGGGATGCTTTGCCTCCCTCCCCCTGTGTGCTGCTGTCCTTGCTCTGCATGTCTTCCTGCCAGGTTGGGTCAGTTACTATATCATCCACCACCTCATCTTTTACTTCCACCCTGGTCCTCCTCCTGACTTTCTGGCAATTGTGTCTCATCATCGTCCACCTCTTGTGACACTTTCCCACCGACGCCTTTGTGTGACCGTGGCTGCTCAAATATTTGGGCATCGCTACATGCAATCTCTCCTTGCCCCGCTTCAAGTGGACTAGGCAAGAGGCCCTAATCTATAGATGGAAAAGTGAACAGCTCTTCGGAGTGTCCAAGTGTGGGATCAGTTGTCTCCGGGCACTCGGCATGGTGGGAGGAAAGAGGATCAGGGTGAGGAATATGCAGTCCTGACTCACGACTACTGAGACTTGACCGTGTGGAAGACAGGGTGGTTGTGGTGGTGGCAAAGTGACTGGAAGCATTATTCAATAGTGGTGTGCTGTGGTCCCCTAGTAATTGGGACAGGAAGGTCGGGCGAGAAGATGTCGGTGTTTGTTGTGGCACAATTTCAGCTTGCCCACAACCTCGGCCTCGACATGCACCATCACCATCACGTCCAGTTCCCCATCCAAGTGCCTTGCCCATTTTAAATAGAGGACTATATTTTCCCCGTTCACTACAAATGGCTGAATTTGGAGTGAACTTATATGTGACCTGTGTGGTGGAAAACCACAGTTTCAAATAGCTGGACCGTAGGTAACAATTTTTAACAGCAAACTGGTATCAATAACTTCGCTAACACACTGCAACAAAATTTAAATGGAGTCCAGAAATGGCAGAATTTTGAGCGCACTTATACAGTATGTAATCCATGTAACCGACAAACCACAGTTTTAAATAGCTGGCCTGTAGGTAACTATTTTTAACAGCAAACTCATGTCAATAACTTCAATAATACACTGCAACAAAATTTAAATGGAGGCGGCCAGAAATGGCAGAATTTTAAGCGCACTTATATATGATCCGTGTGATGGATAAACCACAGTTTTAAATAGATGGATTTTTAGCCCTGTAATATGGAAAGGATCTGGCTGTATTCTGCAGTGCCAACAAGCAAATGGAGCAGAAAAACAGTGTTCTCTGGATTGCTTTTTAAGCAAATAATCAGGATTAAGATTCAAAAAAAATTATTCCTGGCCCTTGATACCTAGGGCTATGTCTAGAAATATTTGTAAAAGCAGCAGCAGCAGACAGAACTGGAATGGACCCTCTTGCTATATGCTATATGCACTGCAGTCTGCCACATACACTGCCTGCCTAGCACTGATATCTATGCAGCTGGATTAGTCCTCAGAAGGATGTTAGTTGAATATGTGTATAATATATTGTGGTATACCTACAATAACTAAGAAACAAGCAAATCTCTCCCTTGTTCAGCAGCACCTCTCCCTACACTGACTCATTCCGGTATAGACTGTGATGAGTGTAAGAAGAAGGATCGGACCGGGGTTACCCCTTTTACGCTGGGTCCAGAACTGTAGGACATAGAACCCGCTACAGACATCAGAGACTAACCGCTGACCGGACCATACCCACTGCGTGTTAACCGTTGTTGGTGCCATCGTCTAGCCTCGTGGACATTCCAGTCTGGGAGCTGTCTGGACAAGATAAGTTAAACCTTAAGAACTGTCATTGCTTTTCCTTTGCCTGCATTCTACCCGCAAATTGTATACTCTCATTCCACATTACTCGCAATAACCCAGTTTAACCTTCATCTCCCTGCGTGGAGTATATACCTGTTAAAAGTAAATACGTTAACCCTTGCTCTGCCTCCTGTCTGTTACTGCATCCCGCAACCAGCTCACATGAGCATGGCGGTGCAAGGTCTGATATAGTCCTGATGATGCTGTACGGCCAGCCAATCACTGTAATGCCACAACCAACATGGCTGCAGCATTACAGTATGTAGTAGACATTCCCTGCATCTTCATTGGCCCTATAAAGAGCACCAAACATGCAGGGAGGGGACCCAAGCTCCCGCCAAGCAACCCCGGAAATACTTGGCGAGCTCTGAGCATCTCAAGCAGTGAGATGCTCGTGCAAGTACCAAATAGTGGTGAGCATGCTCGCTCAGCACTGCATCCAACCTGACAGAACTGGAGAGGATCTGCAAGGAAAAAAGGCAGAGGATCCCCAAATCCAGGTATGAAAAACTTGTTGCATCATTCCCAAAGAAACTCATGGCTGTGTAGTAATCGCAGGAATGCAGGATGCAATGATGAGACGGGAGTCGGAGTGAGCTTAGAACGTAACTTTTATATATATACTGTACAGTATATGTATCTATAGGGGCTATCTCGAGTAGCCAATAAGCTAACAACAGTTATCCTCGCAGGGATCAGAACAAATAATACACAGGTAATACGATAATAACTATCCGGTCGGAACCAGTTACTATGAGGCCGCAGTATGCCCGACTGTGGGTCCATGAACTACAAATGATCAACTACAACATGTCACTTATCCTCCTCTAATGTCCGGCAGAGTGGTGGTCGGTGTCTCTTCGGCGTCTCAGCCGCTGGGCCCAGCCGACGATGAGTTGGCACAAGCTTCTGGCGTTCCAACGCCCAGGTGGAGTGTGGGCACAACAGGCCCCTGAAGAGTTCCTCTGCATTGCACCTCCCAGCAGACTGGGAACCGTCGGGGCCTGGGGCGTGTAGGCCGCAGCCATAGGCTGGGGCCGGGCAGCGGTGGCCGCGGTGGCCGGGGTCTGAAGTCGAGCACTGGCGGCCATGGGTGGCGGCAGGCAAGCCGCAGGCTGGAGTCGTGCAGTGGCAGCTGCGGGTGGCGGCAGGCAAGCCGCAGGCTGGAGTCGTGCAGTGGCAGCTGCGGGTAGCGGCAGGAGTCGGGCAGCGGCGGCCGAGGGTGGCCGCGGCCAGGCCGCAACTGCGGGCTGGAGCGCGGCTTTTCGGTGTCCCGCTGCTGGACTGTTCAGGGCTGTCTCTTCCCTGTCCGTGGTGAGTCTTGCTTCAGTCCCTCTGGTTGTCGTTCACTCCTTCTGGCTCTGGCTCTCTGGCGTCACCTAGGCTTCCTGCTCCTTCTCTCCTGCTCTGTCGAGTGCCCCCTGCTGGCGTTCTCAGCCCCTTTTATACCTGCTCAGCCCCCTCTCCTTCTATAACTGTCTCTTGTCCGCCCTCTAATTATGTCCCCTGGAAACAGTCTCCCTAGGAACCTTGGTGACAGTCTCCTTGGTTCCGATCCGGTTACACAGGGGGGACTCTCCCTCCTATAGCTGTACTATCTCAAAAGGGTGCTTCTACTCAATACTGAGCAAATGGTCTGAATACTTATGACCATGTGATATTTCAGTTTTTCTTTTTCCCAAGATGACTCACGGCTGTACTAACTCAAAAGGGTGTTTCTACTCAATACTGAGCAAAGGATCTGAATAAAGTACTTATGACCATGTGATATTTCAGTTTTTCTGTTTTAATAAATTTGCCAAAATTTCTACATTTCTGTTTTTTTCAGTCAAGATGGGGTGCAGAGTGTATATTAATAAGAAAAAAAATGAACTTTTTTGAATTTACCAAATGGCTGCAATGAAACAAAGAGTGAAAAATTTAAAGGGATCTGAATACTTTCCGTACCCACTGTACATATTATATTCATTATGACCACTCTTCATATCTATACTGCATCTGTACATCCTTTTTTTCTTACATCCTTGTGCCATCCGCATGTTCGTTTTGTCCATCCTTATGAAATCTGTTTTCTTCGTGAGCAATTTAATAAACAATAAAGGTCAAATACAATTTTCTATCTTAACAACTGTAATGGATCTGTGAAAAAACGCATATGGATGGTAACAGTTTGGTGTGTGTGAACAGTTTTTTATGCACCCACTGATAATGGGAGAGTCTGATCTAGAATGCAGATCAAAGTAGTGCATGCTGCAATTTTTTACATGCAGACCATAATTTTGGATGTAAAAATGTACCACATTGACTTGCATTGGTCCTCAAGCTGTTCATATTATGTCGCGACCCTGAGGGTTCAGTCGCCACAGAGGTACTGCACCTCAGCCAGAAGTGTAGTATCCCACTATCCAGGTAAGATGGCGACACCTGTCCACATTCATACACCTGCATCCCTCACACACTTAGAACAGCAGGGCACCCTCCATGAACCCTGCTTGGTTCTTGAAAGGTGTTGGGAGGTGGGTGGAGCTTAGGCTTAGTGCAGGGGAACTGTAGGAAGTTAGGACAGTTCCTCTTAGGGGGAGGAAGTAAGAGGACGTGTCTGCAGCAGCTCCTAGTCAGGAGGAGCTGCTGGACGGAATAGCTTTGGAGGGAAGTTTCCTGAGAGGGAAAAGGGGTTCTCCCAGAGGCACGGGTGGAGAATTCTCCCCGTGGGGCTCGTTCCACGCTGACGGGCGTCAGGTGGGGGAGAATCCAGGTCGCAGAAGGGTCTCGGTCCCTAGCCTAGTGGAGTGGACATCAGGACTCAGCTAACAAGCCGACAGCTCTGGCTACTTTAGGGGCCACAGCAAACTACCACAGTTATCTTCTCCGGAAAGGCAGCCAGAAGGGATCAAGGAAACGTAGTGGGTCATATTGTCCGACAGGATCCACGGCAGCTGGCCTGGGACACTGACTGTAAGGTGCTGAAGGGAAGGCAAGTGGAAAGCAGCACTGTGGAGACGGCCAGGGAAAGCACATATTGAAGGGAGTGCTGGAAAGGTGTACTTCATCCATCTGGGAGTTGACTGAGCCCCTCACCTGAAGAACACTGTACTGAAGCGGGTATCTGTGTGAACCAGAAATGTGAGTAAAGCTTTGGAACTGCACTCCACTGTGTCCTTTGAATTCTTGCCTCTACACTCATTCAGCACTGCTACATCTACCATCAGCAACCATTGCATCTACAACCAATCACCACTGCCCTGGGACAACAGCTCTGCCTGTGGAGAGCTATTCCAACTCTGCTGCATCACACCATCAGTCCCAGAGGATCTGCACTGCAGCACTGGTCACTAATGATCAGATACCACAGGTGGTGTCACGAACACTTTATACAAAAACTCTTTATTTTTCATACCCTTTTAAATACACCCCTTTTATTGGATGCCCAGGGCCACGGATCGGGTCACCGCCGCTGTGACACTGCCTCCAAAAAAATGGCCTGGTACAGAGTACCCCACTAGCCCTGGCAGGCGCTCCAATGATACCCATTTGCATAAGGACAATGCATGGTGTGAGGCAGTGACAGGTATTATATGCAAAGATCGCTATGTATCCCAAAGGATGGGCATGAAATCTGGAGTGCATTGCAATCACAGATATAGCTGTGGCTGCAGTGCAAAATAAAAGTAAGTATGGACCTGGCCAAGTTATTTGACCAAGGCAATGGTTAGGAAAAATAGTTAAGGGCTTTTATTTTTGGAGCAAACTACAAGATTTGTAGTGGGGCATTCGCTTTCTCCAGGCCAGGTCTTACAAGTGGCCCATGGCCACAGATTCTATTTAAAACCCCTGCAACAAATGGTTGGGTTTGTCAGGTGGCTCTGCAAGGTTCAGCCGGTGTGAAGCAACACAGAGCCAAGGGAAGCCAAAAGGCCTGGCACCCCTCAGCGTGATATGGTGGTGCAGTCGCCCACAGCAACCGGTCTCGGATATGGACTGCCTTGATTTCCGCTTGTTTTAAGTTTGTTAGTACGTTAGACATTAAAGACACTTTGTTTTGAACTTTACGGTGGTCATTGCCTGTCAGTTGCACTGCACCAACCCCGCTGCACTTCAATGGACATATAGATATAAAATTGTCACGTGGACCCGTCCTGTGTGACGCGACCAGCAGGCCGGTAACTAGAACAACAGGACGCGGTACGTGATACTGTCCTGTGTGACACGGCTCGCAGGCCGGTAATTAAAACAACAAGACAAAGGGAAGGGAAACAGTTACAACGGTGGGCCCTGCGATAGGGAAAGGGGACATGGAGACCTCCTGCACTCCCCTGAGTCTGTGTTCCTAGCGCTCCTAACGTACCCTATACCGGTTCCGCACCTGGTGCCCATCAGGAACCTGTCGCTCTAGCACACCCTACACCTATCCCTTGCTAGGAAACTGGGTGGCGCAGGCACTGGCCCCACCACTGTACTAATACACACTGAGGAAAAACACAAACAGGGAAACACCACTTAGCTTTACTCTGTTGCACTTGCTCCTGGCAACAGAGTCCACCACCAGCATGCAGCTCTCCTCCTGAATCACTGCCACCAAGCTCTGTCAGAGCTACAAGGAAATCCCCTTTGACTCCTTTCACACCAGGCTAAGACAGTGCTGCAAGGAACGCTCTCCAACTCCTTCCTCCACCAAGGATGGTTGAAATGAACACTACCACCAACACTGATTGCAACACTTGTGACTCTTTTATAGCAGAGCCAGCAATCACACCTGCATGATAATCATGTGCACTAAGCTAAAGAAACTAGAGTGCAATGACGCTCACCACCATCGGCGGCAAACTTAGAACAAACAACACCACAGTGCAATAATCCTAATGGCCACCGGGGGCAAAAACCAACCTTAAGCACAGCTTAGGGAAAAAAAGGTTACCTGTGCTTTTTATAAGTCTTTCCTCATAGACTGTAAGCTTGCGAGCAGGGCCCTCACTCCTCTTGGTATTTGTTATAATCTACTGTATGTGATTATTGTTATGCTGTAATGTCTATTGTCTGTACAAATCCCCTCTGAAATGTAAAGTGCTGCGGAATATGTCGGCGCTATAAAAATAAAATTTATTATTATTATTATAAGTCCTCATCCAGCATGGATCATGACAGTACCCTCCCCTTAATGAGGGCCTCTGGACCCTCAAGATCGCTCCCCATCAGGGAACCACCTACAGCGGGGGCGCCCAGACCCAGAGTTCACCCCAGCAACTACCTGCATGTCAGGTTGATGAGAAACGAGCCCGCTGGTATTGGCAACGTATGTTCTGGAGGCAACACACATCTCCGAAGCTCTGACCTGGGAAACGGGTTGTGTACGTGTATGTTTGGTATGAGCAGGTAAGACTCCACAACACTCTTCCACTGGATGTTTTATGGTGGCCACCCATACACGCTCGTTCACACACAGGTCCGGACCTGAACGTTTATTGCCACTCGTTCGTTTGTCACCACTTGGAGAACCCTTTCTGGGATTGACAACAGAGGCATCCCCCTGTGTTACCACACTCACACCCCCGCACCTCACCAAGGGGTACACCACCCTCCAACCCCTTCCATCATGAGGTCTGCACTTCCCAGGGTTGGCCAATGGCGAGGGTTGAGACTTCCCCCTACTCTCCTACAGCAAATCTGCTGCCCTCACCGGAGAGGAAGGGGTCCGTTGAAGAGAGAAGGCAGAGACAGTAGTTCCTAGGCAGCAGCCCTCACACGAGTGCCCCCAGTTGACCACTTCCCTCGCCCGCCAATCTATTACCGGGTTGTGTCTCTTCAGCCAAGGGAGGCCTAAAACAATAGGTACTGGCATTCCCTCCAAGACATAGCATGACATGGGCTCCTCATGATGTCCTATACGCAAATGGATATTCTCTACGACCTTGGTCAAGCTCCCCTGGCTCAGTGGAACAGAGTTTATGGCCCGGACGCTTATAGGCTGGGCTAGCATCCTATACCTCAGACCATGAGTCTGGACAAAGCGAGCATCCACCAGACTGACTCCTGCTCCGCTGTCCACCAACACCGGTATCACCTCCGGTACCCCACCAGCCAAAACCTCTGCTGACATGGTACTTTGGGAGGGCAAAATGGAGGAAATGTATACTCCCTGGTCGCTTCCCTCCAAGCGACAAGGGGAATGCGGCTTCTCAGATGGCACAGATAATTTGGCATGCAATGGACAAGCCTTCAGGACATGACCAGTCTGCTCACAGTACAAACATGCCGACACCACTCCCCGAACCGTAGGCAGCTCCGAAAACAAACCAGCTCCTCCTACTTGCATGGGTTCATCTGGAGACTTGGCATGAACTGGGCAGGCTCTCATAAAATGGCCAGGTTTCCCACAGGAAAAGCATACCCCCCCACCATGACGAGCCGCAGACACCCCCTTTTTGGTATCAACAACACCGGGCTGTCTGGGTTCCTCCATCCGCATTGGTGGGTCCTCCTCCCTAGTGAGGACATCAGGGGGCACTTTTTGTATATGTCTTTCCCTAAGGCATCTATCCACCCGGATGGCAAGGGACATGGCTGCCTCCAGTGACCTGGGAGCGGCGTACTGCACCAGAGTATCCTGCAACTCTGGAGACAAACCCTGCACAAATTGACTCCTAAGTGCAGGGTCATTCCACTGAGTATTAGTGGCCCATCTCCTAAACTCTGAGCAGTACTCCTCAGCGACCCGGGCTCCCTGTTTACACCTACGGATTCGAGATTCCGCCAGGGCAACGCCATCAGGATCCCCATACACAAGCGCCAAAGCCGCAAAGAACTTGTCCACGGACTCTAAAGATGGAGAATTGTCCGATAGTGAGAAAGCCCAGGATTGGGGATCCCCTTTAAGAATGGACATAATGATTCCCACCCGTTGCTCTTCACTCCCTGATGAACGAGGGCGCAGCCTGAAATGCAATTTACAGGCTTGTTGAAACACCAAGAATTGATCTCTCCCTCCAGAAAATCTGTCAGGGAGGGATATCTTGGGTTCTGGCTAAGCCTGTCTCTGAACCAAGCCTGTCATGAACTCATTTTCTGCTCCACCAGTTGAGAGTTCCCTTTCTGTTCTCCCTCTGGTGGTGACAGGAGGTAGTGCTGTTATGATGAGTCACCGAAGGAGGAAAAAACAAAATACCAGCTAAGTCCAGAAAAACCAGAGAGGTTGGCAGCTATCGGATTGCAGACCCCTGGACCTATCCACAACAACTAGCAGTAGCCGTGGGGGGTTCCTACGGTGCCCTAGACCCCTCGATCACAGCCGGAGAACTACATAGCCTAAAGACAGAAAGGGGAAAAACTAAACTGCCCCAGAGCAGACCCCAAAGCAATAGGCAGCCCCCAACATATAATGACGGTGACGCAAGATGAAAGCACTAACACAGATAGAAAGCTAGGTTGAGCAAATGATGGGGCCCAAGCTAACTACATAGGACAGGATAGGAAAGCTGCTGTCTGCCATCCGCAAAAACCCTATCAAAATGAGCCAACCGACTGATAGGAAAAACAGGCCCTGAAGTCGCTAGGCTTCAAAAGACTATATCAGCACTCAGGTATATTCTGAAGACAGAGCAAAAGATCAAAAGATCAGAGACAAAAATGGAATTCAGCTCACCCCCGGCCGGGGATGGCAGAACTCCCAAAAAACAAGGCAAAACAAAAACAAAACTGAAGAGTACAAAGCAGAGCAGAAAAACTTAGCTTTGAGATGCAGGAATCAGACTGGTCTCCAAGAATCCAGCAGGAAAATCACCAGCCAGGAAGAAGGGCGTCGGCAGCCTTATATCCAGTCCTCAATTCCAGCCACCCAGTCATCATCTAGCTGCCCAGGTGTTTGGTAATCAGCCTCACTACCTTCCTTCACTAGAGGAGGGAGTTCATCAGACCTCAATGGTGAAGGGAAAAATGAACTCACAACATAGTGCGGTTGGTTTAAGTGGTAGTGATCTGCCACCTGATGAGGAAGATAACGATTGGATCTCTGGAGTATCAGACTGGATATAAGACAGGCGACGCCCTATCCGGGTGCTGGTGATTCAGTCTGCTTCTCAGGTCCTGGACTTCAGCTCTCTTCCAGTCTGCTCAAGTTGTTTGTTTTTTTGCTAATGTTCACACTTGCGCTTGTTGGTCAATTCAGTTTGTTGTGTAATCAGCGTGCCCCTGCTGGGGCTATGCTGAAATTCCACCCCTATTAATCAGTATTTGCCAATCTGCTTTTTGTCCCTTATTAGATTGGCCTCTTTTTTGCTCTGTCTCAGAATATTTCAGAGTGCTGATATAGGTTTAGACGTCTAGAGACTTCAGGGTTAATTTTGCTATCAGAAGTGTTGGACAATATTTTTGTAGGTTGTTTTTGGCAGATTGCAGACAGTGTCTTTCCTTTTCTGCCCTTTTAGGTTAGCCGGGCCCCATCGTTTGCTCAGCCTATTTTCCTGCCTTTGTTTGTGTTTTCATCTTGTTTCACCATCAATACATGTGGGGGGCTGTCTTTCCTTTGGGGTCTGCTCTGGGGCAGTTAGTTTTCCTCTTTTCCTGCTTTAGAATTATGTAGTTCTCCGGTTGAGATGAGGCGTCTAGGACCAACGTAGGAACGCTCCACGACTGCTGCTAGTTGTGCGGTTAAGATCAGGAATCTGCAATCTGCATAGTTACCAACTTCTTTGGTTTTCTGAGACTTAGCTTGTTGTCTTGTTTTTCCTCCTCGGTTTCCCATTCATAACACAAGCCCCCAAATTCCACCAACTGCTGCAGTTGCTGCACCAACTCACCGCGCAGCCCCCTAATCTCATCAGTAAGGGTCTGCAGCATTTGGGCACAGGTCTGAACTGGGTCCATGGCTCAGCAGAAAAAAAAGTTGTGGTTGGTGATAATGTCACGTGGACCCATCCTGTGTGACGTGACTAGCAGGCCGGTAACTAGAATAACAGGATACGGCACGTGATACTGTCCTGTGTGACATGGCTCGCAGGCCGGTAACAAACAACAAGACAAAGGGAAAGGAAACAGTTACAACGGTGGGCCCTGCGATAGGGAAAGGGGACATGGAGACCTCCTGCACTCCCCTGAGTCTGTGTCCCTAACGCTCCTAACGTTCCCTATGCCGGTTCTGCACCGGGCGCCGGTCAGGAACCTGTCGCCCTAGCACACCCTACACCTATCCCTTGCTAGGGAACTGGGTGGCGCAGGCACTGGCCCCACCGCTGTACTAATACACACTGAGGAAAAACACAAACAGGAAAACACCACTTAGCTTTACTCTGTTGCACTCTGTCCACCACCAGCATGCAGCTCTCCTCCTGAATCGCTGCCACCAAGCTCTGTCAGAGCTACAAGTAAATCCCCTTTGACTCCTTTCACACCAGGCTAAGACAATGCTGCAAGGAACGCTCTCCAGCTCCTTCCTCCACCAAGGATGGTTGAAATGAACACTATCACCAATACTGATTGCAACACCTGTGACTCTTTTATAGCAGAGCCAGCAATCACACCTGCATAATAATCATGTACACTAAACTAAAGAAACTAGAGTGCAATGACGCTCACCACCACCAGGGGCAAACTTAGAACAAACGACACCACAGTGCAATAATCCTAATGGCCACCGGGAGCAAAAACCAACCTTAAGCACAGCTTAGGGGAAAAAAAGTTACCTGTGCTTTTTATATGTCCTGATCCAGCATGGATCATGACAAAAATGTATGAGATATTTCTACATATCATCTTTATTTAGTTGAATTAAATTCCTCTAATCAGCGAGGCCAGGGTCAATTGTTAAGGTCAAAAGCCAGAAATGTTAATCAGGATGAACATATGAGTGAGCCAAAGATTCCTGAGAAGACAAGGATTTTCTATCTGTAGGACCAACACCAGGGGTGATATCAGTATATCAGCACATCTTCACACTGTATTATTAAAATACAGTGTAGTATACTAACCATCCATTTCATCCATTATAAGTTTATGCTTTGAACATACAACACTGCCCTTCACCTCTCAAACCAAACCTATTTGAACACCCTCATCACCTCACTGTCCAATAACCCTAAACGTCTCTTTGACACTTTTCATTCTCTACTCAACCCAAGAGTACAGGCCCCAACCACGGAGCTCCGAGCTGACGATCTGGCCAGTTACTTCAAAGAAAAAATTGACCAGATCCGACAGGAAATTATCTCCCAATCACCTCATACCGTGCACTGTCCTCCCTCCCTCACTGCCTCTAGCTCACTCTCTGATTTTGAACCAGTCACAGAAGAAGAAGTAAGCAGGCTCCTTGCACCTTCTCGTCCAACCACTTGCACCAGTGACCCATTTCTGTCACATCTACTCCAGCCCCTTTCCTCTGCTGTCACCCCTCACCTAAAATATTTAACCTCTCTCTCTCTTCTGGTATCTTTCCCTCCTCATTTAAGCATGCCGTCATCCATCCACTACTTAAAAACCATCCGACGACCAAAACTGTGCCGCTAACTATAGACCTGTCTCTAATATTCCCTTCATCTCTAAACTCCTGGAACGTCTGGTAAACTCCCGTCTCATCCGCTATCTCTTTGAAAACTCTCTTCTCGACCCTCTCCAATCCGGTTTCCGCTCTTTACACTCTACTGAAACTGCCCTCACTAAAGTCTCTAATGATCTGCTAACAGCTAAATCAAATGGTCATTACTCCATGCTAATTCTCTTGGATCTCTCTGCAGCATTCGACACTGTGGATCATCAGCTCCTCCTCACTATGCTCTGTTCCATTGGGCTCAAGGACACCGTTCTCAACTGGTTCTCCTCCTATCTCTCTGACCGCTCCTTTACTGTATCTTTTGCTGGCTCCTCCTCCTCTCATCTTCCCCTTACTGTTGGGGTTCCTCAAGGATCAGTCCTAGGCCCCCTTCTCTTCTCTTTGTACACTGCCCCTATTGGTCAAACAATCAGTAGATTTGGTTTCCAGTACCATCTCTATGCTGATGACACCAAATTATATGCTTCTTCTCCTGACATCACGCCTGCCTTTCTAGAAAACACCAGCAATTGTCTAAACGCTGTGTCTAACATCATGTCCTCACTATATCTGAAACTGAACCTGTCAAAGACTGAACTCCTTGTGTTTCCTCCCGCTACTAATGTACCTATACCCGACATTGCCATTTCCATGTGTGGTTCCACCATTACTCCCCAGCAACATGCCCGCTGTCTTGGGGTCATGCTTGACTCTGAGCTTTCCTTTGTCCCCCACATGCGTTCACTGGCTCGCTCTTGTAATCTGCACCTCAAAAACATTTCTAGAATTCGACCTTTTCTTACTGTTGACTCCGCAAAAACTCTTACTGTTTCTCTTATTCATTCTCGTCTCGACTATTGTAACTCTCTTATAATCGGTCTCCCTCTTACCAAACTCTCCCCCCTCCAATCTGTCTTGAATGCTGCTGCCAGGATCATATTCCTTGCCAGTCGTTATACCGATGCCTCTACCTTGTGCCAGTCATTACACAGGCTACCCATCCACTCCAGAATCCAGTACAAACTTATTACCCTCACCCACAAAGCTCTTCATGGCTCAGCACCACCCTACATCTCCTCCCTTGTTTCAGTATACCATCCTACCCGCGCCCTCCGTTCTGCTGATGTCCTGAGGTTAGCATCCTCAATAATCAGAACCTCCCACTCACGTCTCCAAGACTATACTTGTGCTGCGCCAATTCTTTGGAATGCACTTCCCAGGTCAATACGATTAGTCCCCAATCCCCACAATTTTAAGCGTGCCCTGAAAACTCATTTATTCAGACTGGCCTACCGCCTCAACACATTAACCTAATCTATCCCTATGTGGCACAGCCAAAAGTTTTTACCATAACCAGGTTCCCCGCATCATGTTCCCACATGCTTTATGCATCCATTAGCCCTCTGCGTCTGTACTGTTACACACTTAACATTATGCCTGGTCCATACAATCAGGGTAACTGTTACCACCCACCTTTCGTGTCTCCCTTTTTCCCTCATAGATTGTAAGCTTGCGAGCAGGGCCCTCATTCCTTTTGGTATCTGTTATGATCTATGTTTATTGTTATACTGTAATGTCTATCGTCTGTACAAGTCCCCTCTGAAATGTAAAGTGCTGCGGAATATGTCGGCACTATAGAAATAAAATGTATTATTATTATTATTATTATTATTATTATTAAGGAAGGATACTAAGGATGCCATAAAAAATACTAATGAGGAGAAGATATGACATTGTGATCATTTTTTTCCCTTTTTTTACATTTTTTCCCATTTTCTATGGCAGCGGTGCAGTTTCAATGTTCTAGAGCAGTGGTCCCCAACCTTTTTTGCACCAGGGACCGGTTTCAAGCAAGACCATTCTTCCATGGCCCGGCAGGGTGGGGATGGAGGTGTGGCAGGGGCGGGGCTTTGGTCATAAGGGGGCGGGGCTATGGACACGGTTGTAGTGTAGCAGTGCATACTTATAATTAAATAACATTTATAATGTGACTCAACTCACCATAGGTTTTGAATAAGTGCTCCATCACCCCCTTCTCCCCATCATTGCATTCACCCCATCACTCCCTTCTCCCCATCATTGCCTTCACCCCATCACCCCATCACTCCCTTCTCCCCATCATTGCCTTCACCCCATCACTCCCTTCTCCCCATCATTGCCTTCACCCCATCACTGCCATCTCTCCATCATTGCCTTCACCCCATCACTCCCTTCTCCCCATCATTGCCTTCACCCCATCACTGCTGTCTCCCCATCATTGCCTTCTCCCCATCATTGCCTTCACCCCATCACTCCCTTCTCCCCATCATTGCCTTCACCCCATCACTGCTGTCTCTCCATCATTGCCTTCACCCCATCACTCCCTTCTCCCATCATTGCCTTCACCCCATCACTGCCATCTCTCCATCATTGCCTTCACCCCATCACTCCCTTCTCCCCATCATTGCCTTCACCCCATCACTCCCCTCTCCCCATCATTGCCTTCACCCCATTACTGCTGTCTCCCCATCATTGTCTTCACCCCATCACTCCCCTCTCCCCATCATTGCCTTCACCCCATCACTCCCTTCTCTCCATCACTGCCTTCACCCCATCACTCCCCTCTCCCCATCACTGCCGTCTCTCCATCACTCCCCTCATGGCCTTCTCCTCATGTCCCCATCTCCTCCAGGGCCAGGCTACACAAACACAGACCAACACACACACACACACACAGACAGACAGACATACACACACACACACAGACAGACATACACACACACACAGACAGACATACACACACACACAGACAGACATACACACACACAGACACACACACACAGACAGACACACACACACACAGACAGACATACACACACAGACACACACACACACACAGACATACACACACACAGACATACACACACACAGACAGACACACACACACACATTATACATACATACACACACACACACAGACAGACATACATACACACACACACACATTATACATACACACAGACACCACCTCTCTCCTCTCACCTGCCCGCCGCCCGCGCTACCTCGCTCTGACACAGCAGCCGCGCTCACCTCTCTGTGTCAGTCACAGACAGGAAGCACGGGTGGCGGGCAGGAAGCTGGACGCAGTGGACGGGTCCTTGCAGCTCAGCTCCTGCTATTCCCTCTTGCAGGCAGCGGAGCTGCTTGGATCGCTCCCTGGCCGCCGCTAGAACTGCTGCGCGCCGCCCCAGCCCCCGCTACGCCACTGACCGCCCCTGGCTCCCCTTGTGTCCGCGGACCGGCAAGGGCACTGCAGCGGCCCGGTGCTGGGCCGCGGACCGGCGGTTGGGGACCCCTGTTCTAGAGTAATCATTCTTGGTAAATTATGGTGCAACCTTACTGTTTTTTTTTACTTATTATGCTTTTTTAGTTGGCACCTATTCACACTAGCTTACATGTGCTGGTCCTTTTTCTCCATTTGTATTATGATCATTGTATGCATCTTGGAGGGAAAAAATACAGGTTGATCAAAACAGTTCTTTCATCTTAAGATGTGGCATAATGTCTTCAAGTTGGAGTGGGAGTTCATACTCTGAGGTGTATAAAATACTCAAGCATGGCTCAGTAAAAGGTAGGCATTCAGGGAAGAGTTCATGGAGAAAGAAAGGTAATTAGGGAGAGGTCCCTAATGGAGAGATGCTGTCATGCATTGACTGGACTGTAGGCACCTACCTGATCCCTCGAACTAGGGGGGAATCAAGTCTATCTGGGTCGCCCTATCAGGGCTGTGGGGTACTTGGTACCGACGAGCTTCAATGGGAGATGTCACGGCAGCTGGGACCCGGCCCGTGGCCCTGGGCGCCCATTGTAAACAGGGGAAAGTTTATGAATGATTCGTGATGCCACCTGTGGTGTTCGGCAATGAAGATGTAAGCCAACGGTGCAGACAGATCCTCTGGGACAGATGGTGTGGTGCAGCAATGATGTTATAGCCCTCCACAGGCAGGGCTGTAGTCCCAGGGCAGAGTAGGTGAAGTGACACTTAGATGCTGTAGTGTCGGGCGCAATGGATGTAGCGGTGCTGGGCGTGTTGGCACAGGAATAAGTGGAGGACACCAGGGCATGTAGTTCCAAAGCTTTACTCACAGTCTGTTGCAGGTACAGGTGCCCGCATACGTGCCGTGTCCTCCGGGTCAGGAGCTCAGCCAACTTCCAGGCAAGATGAAGTCCTCCTTTCCAACACTCCGACAACATATGTGCCTTTTCTGAACGTCTCCTCTTATAGCGCCTTTGAATGAAGTACTCCTAGTACTGATTTACACTGGAGTTCCTCCTGTCAGATGTTCCTATGAACTCTACTTGTACGGCAGACAGCTGTAGCCTGCTTCGGGGACTCCTTCTACCTAGTCCCGGCTCACTCACGTTGCTGTTGTGCCCACAAGTCTGGTGTGGGAATAAAGTGGTCACTACTTCTATTCCTCCGGTGTCTTCTGCAGGACCATTAGCATCCATACAACCTCGGGGACCGGACCCCGGCCTTGCGCTTAGAACTTGGGAAGAGTTCTCTCTTCCAACCCTGATCCTTAGTCCTCCTATTCTCCTTACGTTCCGTACTAATCCTTCTTTCCAATGGAGAATCAAGCTTCCTTTCTCTGTCTCTTTCCTGTGCCAGCAGACCCAGAACACTGTGGCCTGCTGCAGCACTTCCTTCTTCCATCGCTTTCCCCACCTCCCAGCACGTTTTGTGTTCCAAGCAGGGAGCCACCAAGGGGTGCTTTGCTACACTACTTTGTGGTGTGGGGTGCAGGTGTTGGAGTGTGGTCAGGTGTCTCCACCTTACCTGAATAGTGGGGCACCACACCTCAGGAGGAGGTGCAGTACCTCTGTGGCAACTGAACCCCCAGGGGCACCACATATCCATGTCCCCCGCATTAACCTGAAAGGTTCTTATATGTTCCCCCCATCTATTCCCTCTCCCACCTAAGGAGGTGTGAGGCTGAAGTTAGGATTACATTACCCAGACAGACAAGGGAAGACAGACAGGGATAAAATAAAACTACTATCATATAAACACTCTCTCAAAACAACAGAGTGGAACACGGGGAATACTCAGGAAAATATGAGTTATTTCCTAATATCCTTGCCTGTTGCCCTCCCCCCATTGGTTTGTGAAAGAACAATGTCACACTATTTCTGGGGGTTACTGCAGGGTAACACAACTCCACTAGATGGCAGCAGAGTGGAGAATAAGCTGAATATCCCTCAATGAAGCAGACCAGCAATGATACAGCACAGCAACCACTAGTTGGCAGCGGAATAGTCAGAGACCTGAGTCGATATCAGAGAGTAGCACAGTACCAAAGGGAAATCCAAAGTTGCAAGTCAAGTCACATGCCAGGGTCAGAATGCCAGAGAAACAGCAGGTAAGTAAAGGGCAATAACAAACGGGAAATCTGAACACGGTCCAAAGGTCAGCAACAGAATATTAGATGCAAAGGGGCAGTGACAAACGGGTAGTCTGAAAATGGTCCAAAGGTCAGCAAACACGGGTAGGGTCAGATGAAAGCAGCAGGACAGATCAGGAACTCACCAGAGCCAGCTAAACACGCCAAAGGTAAGTAATATAGCTGGCACTGCACACAGGTTGCAGCACAGAGACATAGGAATGAGGCAGGGAAAGTTAAACCCTGACATGACCAGACTGGGAAAGGAGAGACAAGACAAAAAAACAGCCTGGATCATGACAACCAAGCTTCACAAGCGATCCCACTCGCTGCTGCAGCCCCCCCCCTTGGTCTGCCTCTGTGAAATTCTATTCACTTCCCTTCCCTTCAGCAAATGGTCACGAGTTTAGTGTTTTTTTTTCTTTTCCTTCCAAGATTTCCTTTGTCCTAATTCTAAAATGCTTAAACTCAAATTTAATAACTCCCATTAAACATAGAAACAGGAGAAGTAGATTTCCAGGATCAGGATAAATGGAGCTACGCACAGCAGCACTTTGCGGCCTGTACGGCTATCAGAAACTTGGGAAAT
This sequence comes from Dendrobates tinctorius, assembly GCF_039654945.1. Taxonomy (NCBI): domain Eukaryota; kingdom Metazoa; phylum Chordata; class Amphibia; order Anura; family Dendrobatidae; genus Dendrobates; species Dendrobates tinctorius. Next base: position 2,899,923 of record NW_027361795.1, on the reverse strand, counting down.
GAGTTTCTGCCTCCCAGTAACATGCAGACATGTCATGCTCGGTTTCAAAAGAAAGGTAAATTCACAGTGGAAAATATAATGCCCCTGTCGTCACCCTGTGAGCTCCCCAGCCAAAGATATGGCAAGTAGAAGCTTTTAATAACTTTTCAAAATAGGAGGTCCTCCCAGGAACAGCCCATATGTGAGGTCAACAAAGGTGGGAGTTCCTAAGTAGGCAAACCATAAAACAAGAACAACCATTTTGAGATTCGTTCAAAACCTGGGGAAGACAGCTAACATCCATGCTGTGGACTGAATCTTTTCTTTGGGAACGCCCCTCCCCTGATCGACACGTCATACCTGACACTGAGATATAGTAAGTTTCCTATTTTTAACCCTTTTATTTCTAACTGTCTGTACATATAGCATTTTATCTCCTTTTGCAATATCTTTTGTATTTTTGTAAACACTGCCTATATTTTCTGGAGTAAACTTATAAATTTACTAGTTTTGCTCTCCTTGCTCTATGATCAAACTGAAACGTACTCCACGCTAACTCACGCTACCTGTGGGTTGGTTCCTGACCCAATATAGGCTTTAGTATCAAATGAGGAACTGGTGGCTGCGAAGCATTCAGGTGGTATTGGGGAACCCTGGCAGTGACAGATCAGAGATTTATGTGTGTATTCCCTGCCTGGGACTGGTGATATACATACTGCTTTCACTGCAGTGTGCCAGATAGCAACCAATATGCGACAAGGCAGCCTTTCTGATGACTACTTATCCTAGGTGCAGTTCCCTGACTGACCTGAGGGTAAGGGGGTCACCAGAGAGTTGCAAGTTTTTAACTGGAACTGAAAGTGGAAACAAAAAGTTGGGTGTATCCCTGACAGGAATAGGTAGGAGAAGCCAAATTGATGAGGAAAAGGATAAACACTCAAATCAACTCCACACAGCAATCTACAGAACAACATTCCAAACGCCTACTTCAAACACAAACTACACCTCCAACACCAAACCAGGCAGAATGAGCTATCACTGGAAAGTTCAGAAGCAAGGAGGAGGGTTCTTATACCTGCTAACGAACTCAGAACAGCTGATACCACCCAAGACAGAGAACTACAGGAGTCCAACTAAGTAATTTCACCCTTGCAGTGCAAGAGCAAAGAAAGCCAGAACTGCTAATAGAAACCATTCTAACTACCACAGGTGTGTTTGTCACCAGACACTGCGATTGTCTGACCCCACTCTGTGGTGGTATTCCCATGATAGATGCCAAGGGAATGAGATTCCTGAACCAAGGAAATAGCTGGAGGAGAAACATTCCAAAGAGCAATGAAAATGGCCCTACCAAGGAGGAAGCCGCACCAGTGTGAGGACGTGCCAAGGTGGTGTAAGAAGAAGGACCATGCTGCGGGTACCTGTTCTGTGCTGGTTCCAGAACTGTCGGGGCTGTCTACTCTGTTGTCCGGGGGAAAGCTTAAGGGACCGGACCAATTCTTGCATGCCGAAGCAGGGGACATGGTTAAGAGGGTACAGCTTCAGTACGCGTGGAAACAGGAAGACTTGGCGGGAGCAGACAGTGCACAGCAGGGACCAGTGAGTACTCTGGCCCTGGAGCATCCGTACAGCGCAGGCCCGTGCCCATGCACCGCTGCCGCCGTTGGCAGAGACTGTGAGGAGAGACAGTGTGCCCTTCGGATGCTACGAAGTGAGGGGCCAGACGATCCGGGCCTGTGAGTACAGTGCATGTGCCACCTAAGAGAGACTGGGTGTGGGGCCATCATTCGCCCTGATCCCCTATTGTACATTTGTCAGACCACAGTGGGCGCAGACAGTGTGGAGACCGACAATCTCCCGGCTACATGAGTACTGTATATGGACTAGAGGCAGTGGAAGGTACCGGAGACCAACCGCTGTTGCCAGAAGATGGATCCGCGTTATTTTCAGGACCCCCGCTGGACAAGTGCCATGCCAGCCGTTGTTGGCATCATCACCTGCTCTGTGTTTCATCCCATCCTGAGAAATATCTGACAGGATGAGTGACCTAACAAGAACTGTTAATACCCTTTCTGCTGTTCTTTAACGCTGCATACAATTTTACACTTTGAACTGCTTACGTCCCTTGTTAACCCTTTATCTCCCTGTGTGGAGTATTCCCCTGTTAAAATAAAAGTTATTAACTCTTGCTCTGCCTTGTGTCTGTCACTGCATCCCACAACCTGCTTACAGTGGCATAATATGGAGGCACCAAGGGAGATGTCTATGAGATAATGGGTGCAGGTGGAGACCTGAGACTATTCACATTTTGTGGACCTATACTTTTAAATGCAATTGTTTATTTGCTGCCATCTTGAAATACATTATTGTTAATGTACAGATATAACTTCAGAGTAAAATAAAGGCTATTTTGTAATTTATCTCTAAATGATGGAAGCCTATGTCTTAGGAAATGATTTTGATGTATGTCTACTAATATTGACAATGAATGTGGCCTTACTATGAGTCCGTGTAATATGGGCGCTCTGCAGACACTGAAATAAATCAGTATTCCTGTACCACATCTTTTTTTGCCAGCACTTTCCATTCAGTGTTTCAGAAGCAGTAGTTACCATGGTGACTCTGCTTCAGGGTAAAAAGCCTCTGTCAGATCAAGCCGCTTCTACAGGTACGATATGATGAAGGCCCAATTGGAGCTAAGTGGATGTCATAGAGTTCAGTAATACAAACAAATATTTGGAAGTCTGTCATCTGTTCCCATATATTACAAAATCATAAAGAAAACTTTCAGTGAATTGCCATAAAGGCAAATGTATAAAAATGTAAAATTGCGCAGCACTGGATCTAATCATTAAATGCGGAAATACCTCTGAAAAGGGAGATCTGAGCCTCCTGTCTTGTATTTCAAGAAACCAACCAGATGGAGTGCAGTAAACCAGGCCTTCCCATTATTTCCTATTTCTAGTGCAATAAAATAATTGTAATCAGAGATAAAAAAAATAAGGATCAATCATATAAATAAAGTAGCATGCTGCACTATGATTTGGTCACTTTATATTACAGAAGAAGGCGTCGAAGGATGTGTGTATATGTGTGTGTAACATCTGTGTGTGTCTGTGTGTGTACATGTATGTGTGCATGTGTTTATATGTATGGGCATGTGTCATGGGTGTATTGCAACATAGAAGGGCCAGAAGACTGCGATGTCTGATTCCACATACTCCTGCACTCATTAGAAGCATTCACCTTCACATTAAACAATACTGGTTTCTGCCCGCAATGCAGGGGTTAAATCTATTCAGTTCCGAGTCTCTGAAGCTTTCCTGCTTTGATGAGCTCAGCTGTTCAGTGTTGGTCACTCTCCTCTGCTATATATACTCACTTCTGGCAATCAGAATTGCCAGCGTTCATTTTATACTGCCTGGTGAGGAGTTGGAGATGTTTGTTGAGTAGGAATTTGGAGTGTTGTTCTAAAGACTGTTGCTTGGTGATTTGTCTGAGTGCATAGTCTCATCCTTTCCTATTTGGTTGTTCCTTCCTTTTACTTCCCGGTGTTCCACTCCGTTTGTGAGTACATATTTGTATGACTGGTATTTTCATTTATCACTGTACGTCTTCCCTTGTTAGTCTGGTTTGTGTATTCTGATTCCCACTTCCCTGGGTGTGGGAGGGGACAGATAAGGGCTTATTCAGGAGTTCAGCAAGGAACGTGACCCTGGCATCTTCAGAATTAGAAGTAATCCTTGGAGCAGGGACAGCTTGGGAGCCCCTAGCTTTAGCGATAGGGAAGGAGCCTCTAGCCGCGGGATGTCAAACTACAGTGACATGACAGCATGTGTCTAAATGTATGTGTGTATACAGTATGTGTGTACATGTGTATGTGTTTATGTATAGATGCATGCGTGTGTGTAAAGTTTTCTTCTTAAACAGATCAATGTTTTTTTCTTAATACTATTTATTCCTTTATTCCTATTTATTCCTATCAGGTTTTGATTTGGTAAAACTTTTGATTCTTCAAATCACCTCTAAAGTGGAATCAGAAGCAGCATGTCTGCAATTGTACAGGCACTGCACCATTTCCCTATGTAAAACACTGGATGCATACTTGATAGCAATGACACCATAACAACTGGCAGCTTAGTGACAGCTTGTGAGGAAATCTATTAACTGTCTCCCAAGGCCTGTATCCAAACTAGAAATTATCTTGTCAGAGATTGAAGGAAATCACTAGTTTTTCTAGCTTTGTCTCGAACATTTAAGGTTGCTTTTAATAGAAGTTATCCAGACATAAAGAGACCCACGTGTACCATGATTATTAAGCAGTTATTATGCGGCACATTTCGAGACTTCTCTTGCTAAATGAATATGTTATCAGGTTTAACTTAAACCATATTATTTTTGTTTTTGAGATATGGTTTAACTACATTTTATGCCAAACTTATTTTTTAGTTTGCCCTTACAGTGATATAGTTTTAAAAGTCACGAAAACATAAAGGTAGTAGGCAAAGAATTGAACCAGTGAGATGCAGAAAAAAAAAAATGTAAAACATTGTGACAGAAACCTGATGGACCCTTTTATATTCAATGCCGTATGGGAATCATTGCATACTTCCCAACTTTTCAAGAAGAGAAAGAGGGACAAAGTACGGGCATAATGGAAAAAAATTTTCTCTACTCCCTTAGCCACACAAACACCCACACCCATTTAAAAAATTTCACTGACATCTGATTGCGGCTTCACTTGTATATTTCCAATACATTGTTGACTTTATGTGAGTGTGCACACATTTTCATGTATTGCCTTTCTTTTTGTTGACTTTTTGCCTCTTCTCAATACTCATGTAGAACCCACTTTTAGCTGTGAACCTTCTAATGTATGGCTATTTAATGCATGGCTGTCAGATGATCTTCAGTGGTTATGTGAAAATTACCAGGTTCTGATCCTTCCTTCCATGATAACTCTCAAGCATACTTAACCCCTTTACAACCTTTGGATGTATCCATTTATCCAGTCTGGCAAGTACTTACCGACCTTGGACGTATTAATGCATCCTATCTTTCATGTGGCACCACAACTGCAGTAGAGGTGATTACATTCAGGTGCCTGCTGAATCTTGCAGCAGGGCACCGGGAGTCATCTTCATGTGGGGTGGCACCACTCCATTCAACTATGATTGCTGTGATTGGTTCATCAATTCTGAATAGCCAATCACAGCAATTTCAGTGTTTCAGGCAATGAAATGATGATGGGTGCTGTAAGAGCACCGATCATAGGTTGCACATAGGTAATGTCAGCGTCACCAGCGCCAGCACTGATTGGTGCGATCGGACAATGATGCCAATCGCATCAATCAATGTGCAGAAAAGTGGTCTGAACTCTAAGTGACCACTCTGAACTTCCTCATTCTAGCTTTGAGACATGTGCAGCAGTTACTTAGCTGTTTTACTGAGGATCTGCTAGATCTTGTGGTGCCACAGACTAATTTTACATGTGCCTTCACTGCTGCTGGTGTTCCTATAAGAAAAAAGACATTCCGGGTCTCAAGTTTTTTTCTATTCAACCCCAATCCACCTCTCACCTTTTTCCCTCTGTCCCCCCTCTCTAACCCGTTCCTCAACCCCTTCTGCTGTTGAGCGCTGATCAGTACTTAATTGCTGATCGGTACTTGAAACCTTAAGTTTTGACAGTTTTTTATTTATTCGTGCGTCCTGCAGCTGCCAAGCGCTGATTAGAGGCACAAGTCACTGATCAGCACCCATGCTCAGTGTTTTCCAGGACTCTGTCCCTGTCTCAATCCCCGTTTGCACCACCTTCGTGCCTGCAACCTGCAGCCACAGAGCCGCTGATCAGATGCACATCTATGATCGGCACCCTTGCTCACTTTTAGCAAGGACTATTTTTTTTCCTGTGTATTTTTGTTTTCATCCCCTTTTGGCACCACATCCATGTGTGTGTTCTACAGTCGTTCAGCACTGATCGGTGACGCACATCACTGATCGGCATCCGGTTGTTTTTTTTGTGTGAAAAAAGAATAAAATAATAATAATTTATATTAGTTGATAGGACTAGATTAGGGACAGTTAAAAATATACTGCATTAAACTGTGTTTATTACAGTATTTTTTCACTGAATTTAGTCAGGGTTACTGTCAGATAGCAAAACAGAAAAAGAAGCAAAACAGCAAAACAAATAATTTAGAATAGTTGATAGGCCTGGATTAGGGACAATAAAAAATATACCGTAGTAATCTGTGTCTATTACAGTATTTTTTAATGAATTTAGTTAGGGCAATTGTCAGATGGGAAAGCGTAAAAAATGAATCACATCTGTGCGTGCGCCCTACAGCGGTCGAGCACTAATGACTGTCACACATCACTGATCGCCTTTGTTTTTTTTGTGCATGTGAAAAAAGAATTTTAAAAAATGTATATTAGTCGATAGGATTAGATTAGCGACAGTAAAAATATACTATAGCAATCTGTGCCTTACACAGCTTTTACTACTGAATTTAGTTAAGGTTAGTGTCAGATAGCAAAGCGTAAAAAAAGAATCACATCCATGGGTGCATCCTACAACCGTCAAGCGCTGATCACTGATGCACATCAATGACCGTCCTCCAGTTGTTTATTTGTTTTTTTATTGTGTGAAAAAAAAAATTAAAAAAAATTTGATTAGTTGATGGGACTAGTAAACTACTGCGTCTACTACAGTATTTTTTGCTGAAGGACTAGATTAGGGTCAGTAAACAAATACTGTAGAAATCAATGTCTACTACAGTATTTTTTGCTGAATATATTCAGGGTTAGTGTCAGACAGTTGTGGGCGCTCAGTAATTTTTTTTTTACTGACGTCCATTTAGTAAGCTTGCATTTTATTTTATCAAATTTTTATATTGTTTTTATTTTTATCTTTTTCTTTCTAGATTATTTTCTTTTTTTCTCTTCTAAATAAAAAACGTTTACACCAAACACTCTCACACACAGGCCGGAATAAAATATTGAACACACAAACACTGCATAGATGAAAAAATGTCCCAATATTCAGCAGAGGAAGCATACACTTTTCTTGCCTTCAACACTGATAGTGAGGGAGAGGATGCCATCTTCCTTTATTTTTCATACTCCTCTTCCTCAAGTAATATCGAACCACCACGCAGATGCATCAGGAGAGAAAATGAACCAACGCCCACTGTTACTGACACTGTATCACTGTATGGACCTCACCCCCCGAAGAATATGAGCCACAGATTCCTTATTTTGGGGAGCAAGTAGGAATCAAATTTTGATATCACCAGCCTCACAGAAATAGCCTTTTTCAAAAAGTTTTTCTCTGAGGATTTTGTAAACCTTATGGTGGCCCAGGAAAATTTGTACGCCCAGCAATTTTTAGCCCAAAACCACCCTTCATCATTTTCTAACAGGACCACTGTAGAGTCAGAAGAAATAATGACATTTTGGGGACTTGTCCTTCACATGGGGTTAGTGAAGAAGTCAATATTGGAGTGTTGATGTTTTATAAGCTAATTGGGCCGCTGCTCAGAAAGGGTGAGAGCAGAGCCCAATCTGTCAACAACATGCTGGCAGTCAAGCGCAAGGACAAGAGGTATGTCCTTTTCTTGACCACCATATATGGTGATGACAGCATCCCCAACACTGTACGAGGTACGTCTACACAGGTAACCAAACCAGACTGTGTCCTGGGATACAACAAAATCATGGGGGGTGTTGATGTCTTTTATAAAGTCCTCCATCTGTACAGTGCCATGAGAAAAGCCAGGGTGTGGTACAAGATGTTGGCCGTGCACATCATACTGATGTCAAAGTGTAACGCGTACGTGCTATCACGATGTGCAGGTCAGACTGGTACATACCTTCAGTTCCAGGAGGTAGTGATCAAGGCGCAAATCTTTAGAAGTCAAGAAGGAGCAGACCCAAGTACTTCTGGAACTGAAGGTGCTCGTATCTATCCAGGCCAACGTTTCCCTAGTGATGTCCGTCAAACCTCAAAGGAAGGTTGTAACAGAGGTGCTGAGTATGTTACAGAAGGGGGATAGGCAAGGACACTACTTATCAATGTGACACCTGCCCCAACAAACCTGGCCAATTTATAAAACAGTGCTTAAAACTGTACCTCACATGCACAAACTGCTAAATTCTTTTCTGATTTACATATCCCACGTATGCCAACCTGATGCACGCTACACAACTCAGATATTGCCAACCTGACGTACACTACAGAACTCACATATGACCACCTGTTGTACGCTACAAAACTCATGTATGCCAACTTTATGCATTCGACAAAACTGACATATGCCAACCTTATGCACTATCCACAACTCATCAATGCTAACCTGATGCACTCTTCATTACTCACATATGCCAACTTGATGCTTTTCACACAACTCACGTATGCCAACCTGATGCACTATACACAACTCATGTATGTCAACCTGATAAACGCTACACAACTCACATATACCAACCTGATGTACTGACATGCACAACACAACTCAGATATGCCAACCTGATGCACTCTACACTACTCATGTATGCCAACCTGATGCACTCTACATTACTCACATATGCCAACCTGACACACTCTACACAACTTATACATATTATAAAATTCTCATTCCAGTAAGCACTAGATCAATTCCAATATAGGGTCACTTGCTAGGAGTTTCCACTGTTTAAGCACATCAGGAACTCTCTTAAAGTGTCAGGACGCCCACAGACCATTCCATTAAACTCTGCATTCCAAAAGTCACTCCTTCCATTTTGAGCCCTTCCATGCGCCCAAACAGTAGTTTTCTACCACATATCAGGTATCTGTGAAATAAGGAGAAATTGGACAATTTTGGTGTGCATTTTCTCCTGTTCCCCTTGTGAAAATAAACAATTTACAGCTAAAAGAACATTTTTGTGGAAGAGATGCAATTTTTTTATTTTTTATTTTCACGGCTCAAAATTATAAATTTCTGTGAAGCATCTGGGGTGCAAAGTGCTCGCCACACATCTAAGTAAATTCCTTGGGGATCTAGTTTCCAAAATGGGTTCACTTGTGGGGAGTTCCACTGTTTAGGTACATCATGGGCCCTCCAAATGCGACCTGGCATCCACTTATGATTCCAACCAATTTTGGACTCCAAAAGTCAAATGGTGCTCCCTTCCCTCTGAGCCCTGCCGTGAACCCAAACAGTAATTTTCTTCCACATATGGAGTATCGGCGTACTGAGGAGAAATTGCACAACAAGATGTATGGTGCATCTTCTCCTTTTACTCTTGAAAAAATGTGAAATTTCGCACTAAAACAACTTTTTTGTGGAAAAATATGATATTTCATTTTCTCGGTTCAACATTATAGGCACATCAGGGGCTTTCCAAATGCGACTTGGTTTCTGCTTTCGATTCCCATCAATTTTGCGTTAAAAAAGTCAGACTGTGCTCCATCCCTTCTGAACCCTGCCATGCACCCAAACAGTAGTTTTTCCTCACATTAGGGGTATTGGTGTACTCAGGAGAAATTGCATAAACATTTTGGGGTCCATTTCGCTCCTGTTACCCTTGCAAAAATGAAAAATTTTAACAGTTCAATATTATAAAATTCTGTGAAGCACCTGTGGGCTCAAGGTGCTCACCACACGTCTAGATAAAATTACTGAGACATAGTTGCCAAAATAGCATCAATTGTGGGGGAGTTTCCACTGTTTAGGCACAACAGGGGCTCTCCAAATATGGCATGGTGTCCGTTAACGATCCAACCAATTTTGCATCCAAAAAAATCAAATGCCGCACCTTCGCTTCAGCCCTGGCGTGCACCCAAACAGTAGTTTTACAACACATATTGTGCATCGGCGTACTCAGGAGAAATTGCACTGTAAATTTTATGGTGCAATTTCTCCTGTTATTCTTGTGAAAATAAAAAATGGGGCTAAAAATACATTTTTGTGGGAAAAATTTCATTTTATTTTCACAGCTAAACGTTATAAAATTCTGTGAAGCACCTGGGGGTTAAAAGTATTCACCACACATCTAAATAAGTTCCATGAGGGGTGTAAGTTCCAAAACGGGATCATTTCTGGGGGGTTTCCACTGTTTAGGCAGATTAGGGGCCCTCCAAATGCGACATGGCATCCCTTCCAAGTCTTCCCGTGAACCCAAATAGTAGTTTTCCTCCACATATGGGGTATCAACGTACTGAGGAGAAATTGCACAACAAGATGTATGGTGCATTTTCTCTTGATACTCTTGCGAAAATGTTAAATTTGGGGCTAAAACAATATTTTTGTTGAAAAATATGACATTTCATTTTGTCGGTTCAATGTTATAAACGTCTGTGAAGCACCTGGGGGCTCAAAGTGTTCACCACACGTCTATATAATTTCTTGAGGAGTGTAGTTTCCAAAATTGGGTCAGTTGTTGGGGGTTTCCACTGCTTAGGCACAACGGGGTATATTGGAATATGGGGTATTGGGATACTCAGGAGAAATTACACAACATATTTTGAGGTCCATTTCTCCTGTAGTCCTTGTGAAAATAAAAAATTTGGGGCTAAGGTAAAATTTTTGTGAAAAAAAGGAAACATTTTTCCTTCCACATTACATTACTTCCTGTGAAGCATCTAAAGGGTTAATTAATGTATTTAACTTTATCTTGAGCACTTTGGGGGGTGCAGTTCTTAGAATGGTGTCATGTTTGGGTATTTTCTGTCATAAGCCCCGAAAATGTGATGTGTTCTCAAAAAAATGATTTTGTATATTTGGTTTCCTAACAAAAGAAGATTAATTGAAATTATTAAAAAATGATTCAGTTGTAAAGAAGACAATAATATTATTTATTAACTATTTTGTGTGACATAACTCCCTTGCTTCGGGGCATAAGAATTAAAAATTTGAAAACTGCGATATTTTGGATATTTTCACTGGTGAGAATTGTAAAATTTAGCCTGGTCAAGAAGGTGAAAACAGGCTTGGGTTGTAAAGTGATTAAGGTCAGGCCATCAATTTAAAGTCCCAGACAACCCTTTTAACTGGATAATGTCTGTTTCTCACAAGAAGGTAGTATGCCCATGTAACAAGATGGCACGGGGTGATAGTCATGGGAGAGTCTAATAGGTCACAGTCAGTGAGCACCCCGGCCCCTTGCAGATGCAAAGACAGTTCAAGTCCCAGCCCTATGGCACAGTTGGTTACCTCTGGCACACAGTTGCTCTCCATACTGGAACGACGTCCTCTGGGTGCACCTCATGTCAAACTTTCGTTCCAACAGTGGCAAAACTTTAATAACAATGAAATAGAGAAGATAATGCTTCCTGCGCTATCCCTATCTGTCCCAACAGCTCCCATCCGCTTCCGAGGAGCTGACAGTCATTTACTGGGCACTCACACAGTCCTAGTGCCTGTTCCTGCTGCCCAGCAGTCCTTTGGCAGCACTTTCTCCCCTCCAGGAGGTATATTATGCTACCATCAGTGAAGCATGTCCTGCTAAGGGCAAGCCTGCCTGGGTTCTGCTGCAAAAGCAGGAAATTGCAGCTTTTTAAGCCTGCTGGCCCAACCCCCTTTTGTTAACCTGTTCTAACCCTAAGCTAACATATGCAGTACAGGTTTAACATTACCAGACATGTAGACATAGCACAATACATTCATAAAACAGCAACACATAACAGTAGAACCTAGATATATATATATAGATAGCCAACCAACAGGGTACCGCATGGGGAACACAGACCCGACACTTAAGGAGAGAGGGGGTGTAAGAAGATGAGCCAAGGCAGAGTCAGCAGTTTCTGGTGCCCTTTAAGGCCAGAACTATCGGGACTGTCACCACTGTTACCGGGGAAGGTTTTTCCTGGGGGGAGGACCTTCACACTGGACAGCAGGGAGCGCGGGGAATATAAAGACGTCTGAGCGTAGGAACAAGTCAGACTTGGCAGGAAAACGACAAGAGAAGGTTGACTCCCTCTCCGCTTCTCCGGCTGACAACTCCACGCCATTTCTCCCTCAGCGTACTGACTCTAAGATTGACTGTGATGCTACTGAGTTACTGCCTGACCCTGTTTTTCTGGACAGCACTGTCCTGCTTGCAGTTACAGATAAGCTTACCCGCTCCATTACTAGAGACTACTCCAGAAGACTGCCCGCTGCCGTGATCTGTGAGCTTGCCACGGTTTTTGTCTGGCGCCATTCCTGAGGAATCTATATAAAGGACAGTTTCCATGTTCCAGCACACTCAAACCTAGCCAAACAGGATACATCAGCACCGTTGGGAAACAGTGCTTCTCGTTCCACCGTAATAGAGCCAGAGACTTTGTTCACGATTTGCGACACCATCGGGAGATTTTCCAGCCTTTCCCCTGCAAGAACTGCAAGCGATAAGTTACCTTGTTTTCTTGTATATCTTTCTCTTGTGGATTATTGCTTGTGCGTAATTCTCGTCATTGTTTTTACTAGTCTTGTTTCCCTGCGTGGAGTATTCCTTGTTCAATTGCCTGTTCAGTAAATCCTGTTAACCCCTTTTCCCTGTCTCCGGCTCTCAACTGCATCGAACGAACTTCTCTCCTTTTACAGGGGCAACAGAGGGTCCCCGCCACCTCCTTACACCGGTATGAACTGATTGTAAAATCAGGAAGTCATTTTGTGCTTGCTTTCAATTTTTAATAATAATGTAGGTGGGAGGTTTAAGATTGATCATTGTTTCATCTGTCATTCACCATCATGTTCATTATTTTTAACACTAAAGGATATGCTATCAACCACAAATAATTTTATGCCTGCATAAAAGATGTGATTAATGAACAAACTAGTGCATTTGTTGGCCGATAGTGAATGGAATCATCCCCTGTAAAGGAGACATAAGGCACCACTCCACTATTTTTTTTATTTCACACCTGGAGTGGTGCTTAAAATCAAAGTCCCATGCCCCCTGTCTCCTGCAGTTTGTGACCTGCCTGCTTCTCCAGTGTTTCATGGAGCAAGCCGGAGGTCATTAATCAATGTAAGTCTATGAGAGTCTCGATCTGGCCTCGTTCTGGCTCTCATAGACTTGTATTCAGTGCTTGTGATGTACAGTATCTTTTGACATCCAGTCACTCAAAAGCTGCACAAACAAGATGGCACCGCAGGACCGGACGGGTGCCCAAAAACAATGAACAAGCATGATGGTGAGTATATGACTGGGGGCAGAGTACTCACGCTTCAAACACTACTCCAGAGGTGAAAAAATAAAAAATGCTGGATAGGTGCTTTTAAAAAATAGAGAAGGTTCAGAGTGACCCCACTACAATGGAGTTGATTTACAGATGGAAATAGACTAGAATTTTGCCTAAAAAGGAATCCTCAAATTATTTGAATATGCATGTAGCTGTTTGAAAGAGAAGTCTAGCAATACCTTTACATGGCCTCCATTACTGAGAAATTAGTGTTTGAAATATTATGCAAATGAGTCTGTAGATCTGAAGCCTCCGTCACTCCAGCGCTATTCAACACCCATTACCCTCTCCTCCTACTTGACTGATGGCTCCTTTGCTTTAGTTACACATCGTAGAGGCTGTCAGTCAAGCAATAAGAGGTGACACTGTGCTCGGAATAGAGTTTAAATGACTGAGGCCTCAGCCTCAATTGTAGATCAATTCAAACACTGGAACAGAGGACAGGACTGGCCATGTAAAGGTATTGCTGTACTTGTCTTTGAAAGAGCACATATTTATGGTTTGGGGTGTGAAATCATGCTAACTGACTCCCTTTAAATGGAGACAGAATTCTGGTGGACATGCATTGTGCCATATTTAAGAGTTTTAAACGCTTTTGTGCCTACTTAGTTCCTTTTATAACAAGCTTAGAAAAGTATCTTTGGCTAAATACTGAATGTTTATAAAATACACCAAATTTATTATAGGGGTGATACATTGTTAAGATACAGGCTTACAAATTGGTCTAAAAGTAAATCAACCAAAAGGTGGTAAAAAATTATACAACACTCTATAAAGAAACCACAAAATGTCATTCATTCTGAGCCACTGTGATAAGTATGGAGCATTCTACAACTGTCTAGTCAGTAAATATTGTCTAACTATGACACAGAATTAGTAAATCTTGTTTAACATTGTGCATATAAATGTGAAGGCAGAGACAGTAACAAGCTGTCTCTGCCTTCTCTATAGGAAGTCCGACTGTGTGTGGCAGCGGGATCTCCGCTCCCGCAGCTGCACAATGTCATCCAGCTGTTCTACTATGCAAAGAGATTTTTAGCTAATGACTAACAGAGTAGAACTAGGACCATCTGGACATTTATTGTCTATGGGTGGTCCAGAAGTATTTAAAGTCACTAGGAAAAAAAATAAGGTTCATTAGACTTTTCTTTCGCTGACCTGGTGCAAATTTGATAGTGACTAATTAACTCCCATTATTATACCTGAGCTTTTGTACTGATTTTCATAGTGGATATTCAGCTGGTATGGGGAGCCTTTTAAGGCTAGTTTGTATGTATATATATATGTATGTATGTATGTAGATAGATATACACATGGGTATATAAGGCTTGTGTGTTAATGCACTATCATTAGCACTTAAACAGATATTGTAGTCAGTAAAGACAGAAAATCAGAAGAGTAAACCCTACTTTGTCAGTGATTCACGCCATCGCATTGATCTAATAATGGAGGAGTCGATAGCATTCCCTTGATAACCTGCTTTGTTGCTTCCTCTTTTCCATTATCTGAAGTAAAATGTACTAATGGCCTCATAACTACTCATTATTTATTAAAGGAGAACACTAATTGAGAGGATAATTATTTTAGGAAATTTTTATTAATTAAATTGGAAAATACCACGGTATAATGCGTGTTTCTTCACTTCAGTTCTTTTCAGAAATCCAAAACTCCAAGAAAAAATGAAAGCACATTATCCTACACTCAGATAACTGTTCTTATTTTATGGGCTAATATAAGAACTTCAAATTTTTGTATCTGTTCAGTTATATCATGGTCAAACAGAAAACATGAAAATGTAGATGGGTTAATTAATATGTGCTGACGGTGCATCCTGCAATCCACAATGTATTTATAAAGTCATACGGAAAACATATTAACATACAATCTGTTTCTTCTTATGCGCACTTGCGAGAAATACGGACAAGTGCAATCCGATAAAAAAATCGGATTGCACTCGGACCAATGTTATTCAATAGGTGACATCTCATTTGTGAGTTTTTTCTCAGCCGAAACTGGACTGAGAAAAAAAATCGCAGCATGCTGGGTATTGTTGCGATTCTTGGACGAGACTTGCCAATGCAAGTCAATGGGTGCGAGAAAAAAATCGGACAGCACACGCACCATGCGAGTGCTGTCCAATTTTTACGCACCGGTGTCCTTTGAAAAGCTGGTAATTCATATGCGGCTATACAGTAAAATCACGCTGACATGTTATAATAAAAAAGAAAGAATACATGTAGATAGATATATATATATATATACCATATATACTCGTGTATAAGCCGAGATTTTCAGCCCATTTTTTGGGGCTGAAAGTCCCCCTCTCGGCTTATACACGGGTCATATACCTGGGGGTCGGTGGGGGAGGGGGAGCGGGGATGTCAAAGATCATACTTACCTGTCCTGCCGCGGTCTCTGCAGCCTCGCTTCTCCACTGTCTTCCTTCCTGTCTTCAGCACATATTCATGAGTGTAATGAGCGGTACCACGTGACCGCTGAAGACAGGAAGGGAGACAGTGGAGAAGCGAGGCTGCAGAGACCGCGGCAGGATGGGTGAGTATAGTGATATTCACCTGTCCCCCGGTCCATCGCTGGTCACCGCTGTCTCTGCTGCATCCTGTGTCAGTGACGTTTAGGCAGCAGGGGGTGCGGTGATGTGATTAGTGCGTGCTGCCCCTCTGCTGGCTGAACAGTCACTGACACAAGAAGCGGCAGACAGCGGCGATGGACCCAGGAGAGTTGAGTATGGCTTTTTATGCAGCATATGGGAGCATATTCTATGGAGCAGCATATGGGGGCATACTCTATGGGACAGCATATGGGGGGCATAAACTATGGAGAAGTGTGGCGCCCCTGAGGCTCAGTCGCCACAGAGGTACTGCATCTTCTCCTAAGGTGTAGTGCCCCACCAACTAGGTAAGTTGGGAACTCCTTTCCGCACTCCAACACCTGCACCCACACACAGGATAGTTGAGCAATGGGCCCGATTGCGGCTCGATGCTTAGAGGATAGCAGAGCACCTTTCGTGGGTCCTTGCTCGTAACACGAGATGTGCTGGGAGGTGGGTGGAGTTAGATATAAAAGAGTGGGAAAGTTTAGAATTACAGTTGAGTCTGGAGGAGAGCAGGCTGACAGGAGGTCAGTCTGAGGGGAGCTCAAGGCAGAGGAAGACAGTCAGCAGAGGCTGAGGACTGGTCTTAGTGGAACGAGCTCCCTAGGAGAGGAGAAAGAAGAAGGAGTGCTGCAGCTGCCTCAGTTGGCACTGGGAAAGGAACAGAAGGAGAAAGACGTAGAACTGCAACCTAAGCTTCCATAAGAGAGAGAAGGAACAGCGTGGAATGAAGGAGTAGGAGAACAGAGAGGAGTTGTGGGTTGGAAGAGGATCCCTGCCTATAGGTTCTCAGCGCAAGGTCGGGGCCCGGTCCCCGAGGTTGTATGGACAGTTATGGTTCTGCAGCAGACACCGGTGGAGTAGTTGGCTGTAAATGCACTACTCCCATCCAAGACTTGGGGCACAACAGCATCTGTATAGAGAGCCGGGACTCAGGATAAAGGGAGTCCCCGAAGTAGGCTACAGCTGTCTGTCATACAAGTAGAGTTGTTAGGAACATCTGACAGGAGGAACTTCAGAGAACCACGGTACTGGAGCTCTTCACACTAAAGGCGCAAGAGAGGAGTTGTTCAGGAAAGGTACATGTTGGCTGAGTGTTGGAGAAGAGAAGCCTAACTTGCCCTGGAGGTTGATTGAGTCTCTGCCCCAGAGGACACGGCATGGAAGCGGGCACCAGTGGTTACCAAGAACTGTGAGTAAAGCATTGAAACTGCAAGTCCTGGTGTCCTCCATTCCTTCTTGCATCTGCCAGCACTGCTACATTCCCTGCGCCGGACACTACACCATCAAGGTGTCCCCACATCTACACTTCCCTGGCACAACAGCCCTGCCTGTGGAGGGCTATACCACCATTGCTGCATCCCACCATCTGTCCCAGAGGATCTGTCTGCAGCGTCGGCTTAACATCTCCCTTGCCGAACACCACAGGTGGCGTCACAAACTATTCAATTCCATTAAGCACACACCACCATTGACATTGGGCGCCCAGGGCCACAGATCGGGTCACAGCTGCCGTGATACTTTCCCCCTGACACCGGCCCGGTACTGAGTACCCCACAGCCCTGGGACTGGAGGGCCACCCAATTTTGGCATCATGAACAGGATGACGAGACCCGATGCCATCGGGTTCTGTGCGCCTAAAATTTGTGAGACTTTGTGCTTTTGAAAATGTGCAGAAGACCTGATTTAATAGACTGTAAGATGGACATTAGAAACGGCCGCTGGCGCGGAGAAGAAGGGCGTGAAGAGATGGGAGGTCCTAGGAAAAGACCGCGAAGAGTATTTGGCCTTCCCTGCCTGAATTACTATGTGACAGCGACATGGCCCACCCCCCGAGAGGTTCGCATACTGGCTTGGTATGGAGGCGCTGGAAGAAGATGCCACCCCCGGAAGGAGGAGCAGAAGAAGCCAGTGGCGGGAAAGGGGCCGAGGCAGGAAGAAGAACGCCAGAACGCCATTTTGGAGAGTGAGGGAAGGAGGCCTGCGGAGCACGGGGAAACGGATCTCCCTGGCGCCATGGCTGACGGCTCCAACCCGAGCTCCGGAATGAACCGCCAGCAGCTAGAAGACGAAATTGCTGAACTGACCACCCATCTGCAGCTGAGGCAGGAGGCCTTAGAGCAGCTGAGACGGCAGCAGGCCCAGGCGGGGCCTACACCAGCGGTACCCGTTCCATCGGTACCTGCCACTGCTGCACCGGACTATCCTCAGGCAGCGCCGATCTACATCTCCCAGCTATCCATCCAGCTGGTTGCGGCCCGCCCGGAGAAAACCCCGGGGTCTGGTGCCGCGTTATTGCCTGGACCTGTTGCGGCTGCGCAGGTCCCTACCAAGGCCCCCACGGACCCGAAGTCACCACCGGCATCACCACCACCGGCACCTGGACCGACCATCCCGGTGGTCAAGCCTGCACCGGATCAAAGGCCACACCGCCAGGAGGCCCCAGGTACGTTGGATGTCCCTCCACCTGGGAAGGTCCTGGGATGTACCGCAGTTGCAGCGGCTGGCCAGGTCGTACTGGATCTGGTCTGGGACCGGGATGCTAGTTCCGTGGGTGAGAGCAGGTCCCGGGAAGAGCGGGAGGATGAAGAGAACTGGGCAGGGTGCCGGGCCACCATCGAAACAGCTGGCAGCGGAATACCGAGAGAGAGAGCAGAGGAAGAAGGCTGTGTTGGGCCCAGATCTGGCCCGGAAGGAGTGGGCCCGTGCAGGTCATCATGGCCCCCGGGATGCAGCCAGATGGGGGCAAGTGCTGAACGTGAACAAGTAGAGGGGTTTTGGATTCATTGCGAACCCCAAGCGCATTAGTGACTTGTTCACTTGTTCAGTGATCTGAGTCAGCTGGCACTGGGAAAGGAACAGAAGGAGAAAGACGTAGAACTGCAACCTAAGCTTCCATAAGTGAGAGAAGGAATAGCGCGGAGCGAAGGAGTAAGAGAACAGAGAGGAGTTGTGGTTTGGAAGAGGAACCCTGTCAATAGGTTAACAGCGCAAGGCCGGGGCCTGGTCCCCGAGGTTGTATGGACACTTATGGTTCTGCAGCAGACACCGGTGGAGTAGTTGGCTGTAAATGCACTACTCCCATCCAAGACTTGGGGCACAACAGCATCTGTATAGAGAGCCGGGACTCAGGATAAAGGGAGTCCCCGAAGTAGGCTACAGCTGTCTGTCATACAAGTAGAGTTGTTAGGAACATCTGACAGGAGGAACTTCAGAGAACCACGGTACTGGAGCTCTTCACACTAATGGCGCAATAGAGGAGTCGTTCAGGAAAGGTACATGTTGGCGGAGTGTTGGAGAAGAGAAGCCTAACTTGCCCTGGAGGTTGATTGAGTCTCTGCCCCAGAGGACACGGCATGGAAGCGGGCACCAGTGGTTACCAAGAACTGTGAGTAAAGCGTTGAAACTGCAAGTCCTGGTGTCCTCCACTCCTTCTTGCGTCCGCCAGCACTGCTACATTCCCTGCGCCGGACACTACACCATCAAGGTGTCCCCACATCTACACTGCCCTGGGACAACAGCCCTGCCTGTGGAGGGCTATACCACCATTGCTACATCCCACCATCTGTCCCAGAGGATCTGTCTGCAGCGTCGACTTAACATCTCCCTTGCCGAACACCACAGGTGGTGTCACAAACTATTCAATTCCATTAACCACACACCACCATTGACAATGGGCGCCCAGGGCCACGGACCGGGTCACAGCTGCCGTGATACTTTCCCCCTGACACCGGCCCGGTACCGAGTACCCCACAGCCTTGGGACTGGAGGGCGACCCAGAAGCATATGGGGGCATAATCTATGGAGCAGCATATGTGGGCATAGTCTATGGGGCAGCATATGGGGGCATAAACTATGGAGAAGCATATGGTGGTATAATCTATGGAGCAGCATATGGGGGCATATTCTATGGAGCAGCATATGGGGGCATAAACTATGGAGAAGCATATGGGTGCATAATCTATGGAGAAGCATATGGGGGCATAATCAATGGAGCGGCATTTGGGGGCATATTCTATGGAGCATCATATGGTGGCATATTCTATAGAGCAGCATATGGGGGGCATAAACTATGGAGCAGCATATGGGGGGCATAGTCTATGGGGCAGCATATGTGGGGCATAAACTATGGAGAAGCATATGGGGGGCATAATCTATGGAGAAGCATATGGGGGCATAATCTATTGAGCAGCATATGGGGGCATAGTCTATGGGGCAGCATATGGGGGGCAAAAACTATGGAGAAGTATATGGGGGCATAATCTATGGAGCAGCATATGGGGGCATATTCTATGGAGCAGCATATGGGGACATAAAGTATGGGGAAGCATATAGGGGCATATTCTATGGAGCAGCATATGGGGGCATAAACTATGGAGAAGCATATGGGGGCATAATCTATGGAGCAGCATATGGGGGCTTAGTCTATGGGGCAGCATATGTGGGGCATACACTATGGAGAAGCATATGGGGGCATAATATATGGAGCAGCATATGGTGGCATATTCTATAGGGCAGCATATGGGGGGCATAATCTATGGAGCAGCATATGGGGGCATAATCTATGGAGCAGCATATGGGGGCATATTCTATGGAGCATCATATGGGAGCATATTCTTTGGAGCAGCATATGGGGGCAGAAACTATGGAGCAGCATATGGGGGCATAATCTATGGAGAAGCATATGGGAGCATAGTCTATGGGGCAGCAAATGGGGGCATAAACTATGGAGAAGCATATGGGGGCATAATCTATGGAGCAGCATATGGGGCATATTCTATGTAGCAGCATATGGGGGCATAAAGTATGGAGAAGCACATGGGGGCATATTCTATGGAGCAGCATATGGGGGCATAAACTATGGAGAAGCATATGGGGGCATAAACTATGGAGCAGCATATGGGGGCATAATCTATGGAGCAGCATATGGGGCATATTCTATGGAGCAGCATATGAGGGCATAGTCTATGGGGCAGCATATGGGGGCATAATCTATGGAGAAGCATATGGGGACATAATCTGTGGAGCAGCATATGGGGGGAAAAGTCTATGGGGCAGCATATGGGGGGCATAAACTATGGAGAAGCATATGGGGGGCATAAACTATGGAGAAGCATATGGGGGCATACTCTATGGAGCAGCATATGGGGCATATTCTATGGAGCAGCATATGGGGGCATAAACTATGGAGAAGCATATGGGGGCATAAACTATGGAGAAGCATATGGGGGCATATTCTATGGAGCAGCATATGGGGCATAAACTATAGAGAAGCATATGGGGGCATAATCTATGGAGCAGCATATGGGGGCATAAACTATGGAGCAGCATAATCTATGGATTCCATCCTCAGCTTATACACGAGTCAATAAGTTTTCCCAGTTTTTAGTGACAAAATTATGGGGGGTCGGCTTATACATGGGTCGGCTATATATGTCAGTGAAACACACATATATATATATATATATATATATATATATATACAGTATATCTTTATATTTCATGGAGAGCTACATAGTAATAATTCTTTTTCAGATTTTGTAAAATCATTGCAGAAGCCGA
The DNA here is from genome assembly GCF_039654945.1 of Dendrobates tinctorius. NCBI lineage: Eukaryota > Metazoa > Chordata > Amphibia > Anura > Dendrobatidae > Dendrobates > Dendrobates tinctorius. Next base: position 2,878,561 of record NW_027361795.1, on the reverse strand, counting down.
CAGGATAGGATATATGGTTTACATACAGTAAACCATTGCATATCAGATAGATTTATATATCAGTGCCTAATAGTGTTAGTAGTGTGTGTGTGTGTGTGTGTGTGTGTGTGTGTGTGTGTGTGTGTGTGTGTGTGTGTGTGTGTGTGTGTGTGTGTGTGTGTGTGTGTGTGTAAAATATTGGAGGTGTAGATGTTAAATTAAAGAATTAATTCACGGAAAAAAAAATTGCATGGGCTCCCGCACAATTTTCTCCGCCAGAGAGGGAAATCCAGTGACTAAGGGCAAACATTAATAGCCTAGAAAGGGACCATTATTATTGCCCCCCATCTAAAAACACCTGCCCACAGGAGAACGATGGCTTCACTTGGATTGGGAAATAAAGATGGGAAACCTGTGTGTTTAAATATTTCATTAAAAGACTTTATTCTTAATGTGTTTGTGTGTTTTTAACCCTTTCATACTATTGGATTAATAATGAATAAGTGTCTTATTGACACCTCTCCATTATTAACTAGGCTTAATGTCACCTTACAATAGCAAGGTGACATTAACCCTTTATTACCCCATATGCCACCTGCTAGAGGGCAATGGGAAGAAAGAAGCTAAAGATGCGCCTTTTCTGGGGTGGCTGGAGGCAGATGTTTTTAGCCGGGGGGGGCAAAAACAATGGCCCATTTCTAGGCTATTAATATCTGCCCTCAGTCACTGGCTTTTCCTCTCTGGAGGAGAAAATTGCGCGGGAGCCAACGCAAATTTTTTCTGTGATTATATTCTTTCATTTAACACCTACAGATCTAAAAGTTTACACACATACACTTATAACATTAGTAGTCAGAGACATATATAAATCTCCCTGATATGTAAACCATGTCTCCTATCCTGTCGAGTTCTGGAATTATTTTACAGAAGCCCACAAATGAATTAACGGCTATTCTGCTATCTATCTCTCTCTCAAATACTGTATATATATATATACAGTGATACCCAGGGTGGAGGAAGGGCCAGACGGTAGACCATAGGGCTAACCTGCTCAAGGACCTTGAAGGGACTAAAAAAGCGAGGCGAAAACTTAGAGGACTCGACCCATAGCCTGATATTACGGGCGGAGAGCCACACTAGGTCGCCAGGAGCAAAGGTCTGAGCGGGGCACCGGTGAGCATTGGCGGAAACCCTCATTCTCTCCTTGGAGGCCTGGATGGCATCCTGTGTGCGGTCCCAAATGTCATGTGCCTCCACCGCCCAGTCTGCCACCCTAGAGTTGGTGGAAGACATGGGCATGGGCACAGGAACCCGCAGAGACACTTTTGCGTACTATGAGGGGCCCTGTGCCAGTGCCGTCGCCCATGAGTATGCCCCCCACACCAGCTCAAGGAACCTGCACTTTCATCTGCACCTTCCTCTTTGTCACCGTGTAAGGTGGTATAGTATGCAGGAAGGGGAAGCTGAGTTTCCTCTGGGTCAGATTCTGGCTGTGTAGAGTGTGAGGGGAATGTAGTGGTCTGGGTCAATGTACCAGCAGAATTATCTAGCAGTGGCTGGGCATCAGTGCACTTGTGGCGTCCCCAGGAGTACGGACGCCACAGTGGCATTACCTTCCTCCTAGGGAGTGTGATGTCATGCTTGGGAGCAACGAGGATCTCTCTAGCAGTTAAACCAACACACAACACATTTCCCACTCCAGGCCAGCAGGGAGACCTCTGAACATGACTGCTGAGGAGCTGCTCTCTGTGGTCGGGAGGAGGTAAGTTAGGCCATTCTGTGCAGGGAAGGGGAAGTGTGTGGACGTGAGAAGGGGAGCTGGAGGATGAGCAGAATTAAGGCTCACTCCTAGCTGGAGCGCATGGTCCGGATTCCAGTCTCCGAGTTTGTAGGGACACTGACGTTCCTGCAGCCGAAACCGGAGGAAGTAGCAGTTGTAAATGCTCTGTACCCAACTAAGGCTCGGAGGCCCCAGCAGCGACGTGTGGGAGCTAGAAGGAAAAGGCTACGGTGGCCTGCCATATGAGAAAGTTCCAAAAGAGAGTCAACAGGGGGAACTTCATTGAACTCAGCACTGCGAGTACCTCAGATAAGCGCTAGAACGGAGGCCACACTACCTATCTGCAGAGAGAGAATTCCAAATTGGCTTCCAGGCTGACCAACTCCTTCTCCATCTGTACTCTGGGTCCTGGACAGCACCTACCAAGTACAGGTAAAGGAACTGCACGACTGTGTCTGTCATCTTTCTCCTGCGCCTGGCGCACGGCTCAGCTACATCCTGCACTGCACACCATCTCCCAACTCTTTCATCTGCCCTGCGACTACGGCCCTACCTGTGCAGGTCTTCTACATCTTAGCTGCACCAAAACATCTGTCCCATAGAAACGACCCTGCAGCGCTGGTCAATCTATTCAGAAACCAGAGGTGGCGTCACGTATCATTCACCCATAAGCGTAATTCACCCCTTTGCATGGACGCCCAGGGCCACAGAACGGGTCACCACCACCGTGACACATCCCTGTGAGACACCGACCCGGTACCGATTAACCCCACTGCCCTGGCTGGCCACCCACACTCCATGTCAGATTCATCTTGGACTGGGGAATTCACGATTTGACTTGATAACCCAGGCATGGTATGATAGAAAGAGCTACATGGACTAATATAAAGTGTGGCCTGCTGCCTCATTCAGTTTGGGTGGGGGTGCAGGACACAAGGAAAGGGGTTCTTCCTGACCAGGAGCCAGCACTTGACCACTCAGTGCATGCATTTTTTTGAAACTTCAGAAGAGGCGGGCATATTTGATGGAGTCTGTTTCGGCAATGTAAGCCAAAACCAGTTCCTCATGCTCCGCCTTTAAAAGCGGTTAACCTACTCCCAGAAAAGGTATCATTCCAGGCGTTCCGGAGCCAGACCATGACGCAGGCTCAACACCTCCTGCCTTAGCTGCTATTGTGCTTTTGCCACTACCAGCTGTTATGCGGGGCTTAGGTCAAAGGAGGCTGAAATACCCGGGGCCCCTGCGGAGTCCCTCAAACTAGGGAAAAACCCTGTCTGACCCTCAACCCAGGGTTTTTGCTAATGGTGCAAATGCCTGAGCCTCCAACCTTTCCTTATCTCCTGCTCAGCCCTAAGCTGAACCCTCCACCCTCCACCCAATGAGTTGTCAAACCACCAAAGCCCACACAGTAATGACAGACAGGGAGAACTAAAACCACACCGCGCCGCAAACACACAGGACAATACTGTAATGTGAACAGGGCAAAACAAAGCACAAATATAGGAAGGCGAAAAGGTAACAACGGATCATACGCCACCAGATATGAATTTCTCTCTCCAACACCTCCTCTCCAGACCGGAACCACTTGGCATAAAACACAAGCTATAATCGGCGACGCCCACAGGCCAGCACGACTATTTAAAGACCGTGGGCGTGACCAAACATCCTGATTTCCAGCTAGATTAACCCCAGGTAACCTGAGTAAAATCAAGCCGGCGCCACTGAGGCTATAGTGGACGGAGATGGAACTGCCTGCCGGACGCTGTGGTGTGAATAGCGTCCAACATGACAGTACCCAGTCTTCTACGAGGGACCCCAGGGCCCTCAAGACTCATAGGACCCGGCTTGTCCGGATGATGGCGGTGAAAGGAACTGACCAGTCGATCCGCATGTATGTCCGAGGCTGGTACCCAAGACCTCTCCTCCGGACCATACCCCCGCCAGTGTACCAAATACTGAAGAGAACAGCGCAGTACTCGAGAGTCCACCATCTTGGAGACTTCAAACTCTAAATCGCCATCCACCATGACTGGAGGTGGCATCGGCGTCATGTCCACAGAGCCTACCACCTTTTTCAATAAAGCCCTGTGAAACACATTGTGTATCCTGTATACCGCAGGAAGTTCCAACCGATAAGCAACCGGGTTAATGATGGCAGCAATCTTAAAAGGGCCAATAAACCTTGGACCCAATTTCAATTATGGAATTTTGAGTTTTATGTTTTTAGTAGCTAACCACACCCAATCACCCACACACAGGTCCGGACCTGGCACACGTCTAGTGTCAGCCACACGTTTGTACCTTGCACTCATGCTCAGCAATCGCTGTTTCACACTCCTCCAGACCGATGATAGTTGAACTCCTAACCGGTCCTCCTCTGGGACGCCCCCAGAGCCCCCCTGATGCAAGGTACAAAATTGAGGATGGTGCACATAAAAAAAAGAACTGAGACTCTCCCGATGATTCTTGGCGGTGATTATTTAATGCGAACTCGGCCAAGGGAAGGAACGTCGACCACTCCTTTTGGTTGTCAGACACAAAACATCGCAAATACTGCTCCAGATTTTGGTTCATGCGCTCAGTTTGACCATTTGACTGCGGATGAAACGCCGACGAATGAGACAACTTGATCCCCAATCGTGAGCAAAAAGCTTTCCAAAACTTCGCCACAAACTGGGTACCCCTATCAGACACTATGTCCGACAGAACTCTGTGCAGTCTGACCACCTCCTGCACAAAGACCTGAGCCAACGTCTTCGCGTTGGGCAAGGAAGGCAACGACACAAAATGCGCCATCTTCGAAAATCGATCAACCACCACCAGGATGACCGTGTTCCCCGCCGAGGCAGGCAAGTCCGTGATAAAGTCCATGGAGATTTCTGTCCATGGCCTACTAGGTATCCCCAGAGGCTGTAGAGTGCCAGCAGGACGAGTTCTGGGCGACTTGGCCCTGGCGCACGTGATGCAAGCTGTCACGTACGAGACCACGTCCTGCCGGATTTTTGGCCACCAGAAGCGGCGCGATACCAGTTCCAAGGTGCCCCTAACCCCTGGATGACTGGCCGGGACAGAGTCGTGGTGTTCCCCCAACACTTTAAGACGAAGATGAAGGGGTACGAACGACTTATTAGCGGGAAGTCCTGGCGGTACCTCCTCCTGGGCCTCGGCAATCTCCGCCTCTACCTCAGTCGTGAGAGCCGAAACAACTACACCTTCCTGGAGGATGGGTACCGGATCTTCCCGAGGTTCTCCCCCCCGTAAAACACCTGGACAAGGCATCCGCCTTGGTGTTTTTAGCCCCAGGACGGTAAGTCACCAGAAAGTTAAAACGTGTAAAAAACAATGCCCAGCGAGCCTGCCTGGGAGACAGACGCTTGGCCGACTCCAGATAGAGCAGGTTTTTATGGTCGGTGATGACTGTGACCTGGTGGGCCGCCCCCTCCTGGAAGTGTCGCCATTCCTCAAAAGCCAATTTGATGGCCAACAACTCCCTGTTGCCGATGTCGTAATTCCGTTCGGCAGGCGACAGCTTCTTGGAGAAGTAGGCGCATGGACGCATATTGCTCAAGGACGAGCCCTGTGACAGTACTGCCCCCACTCCCACCTCAGACGCATCGACCTCCACCGTAAACGTTTAGATACATCCGGTTGCACCAGAATGGGGGCTGAAGCAAAACGGTTCTTCAGAAGCTCAAATGCATGCACCGCATCCTCAGACCAGATAGCGAGATTGGTACCTTTTTTCGTCATGTCCGTGAGTGGTTTGGCTATAGGAGAGAAATTCTTAATAAACTTCCTATAATAGTTGGCAAACCCAAGGAACCGCTGGAGCGCTTTTATATTATCAGGCCATTCCCATCGCAGCACCGCTTGCACCTTCGCGGCGTCCATTTTAAACCCTGCGGCGGATACAATATATCCCAAAAAAGGCAACTCCTGAACAAAAAATACACATTTTTCAAGCTTAGCATAGAGCTTATTCTCACGGAGCAACTGTAACACCTGCCTGACATGCTCTAAATGAGTGTCCTGGTCGCTCGAATAAATGAGGATATCATCCAGGTACACAATCACAAATTTCCCCAGCACATGAGCGAATACATCATTTATGAAATGTTGGAAAACAGCAGGCGCGGTTGTCAACCCAAATGGCATAACTAGGCTTTCAAAATGACCCTCAGGGGTATTAAATGCCGCCTTCCACTCATCCCCCTGATGGACCCTTATGAGGTTATATGCCCCCTGAGGTCAAGTTTGGAAAACCACTTTGCACCAGCCACCTGATTAAACAAATCAGGGATCAGAGGCATCGGGTAGGGATCACGGACCGTAATCTGGTTTAACTCCCGGAAATCCAGACACGGGCGTAACCCCCCATCTTTTTTCTTAATGAAGAAAAACCCCGCTGCTACAGGTGAGGATGAAGGCCGGATGTGCCCTTTACTTAAACTCTCCGCGATGTAGTCTTTAAGAGCTTGTCTCTCCGGACCAGAAATACTAAACATCCTCGCCTTTGGCAATTTAGCCCCGGGTTTTAACCTAATCTCACAGTCATAGGCTCGATGTGGAGGTAGTTCTGAGCAACCCCTCTCAGAGAATACGTCCGCAAAATCCAGCAATGCCTCCGGAAGGCTGGACTTCACGGCGGACACACATGTGGCCAAGCAATTTTCCTGGCAGAAACCGCTCCACTGGACTATGTCCTGGGTTCTCCAGTCAATCACCGGGTTGTGCTTGGACATGGGAAACCCAGGACCATTTGTGCTGGGAGATTATTGAGTACCCTACATGTAACCCACTCAGAATGTAGGACCCCAATGTGGAGTTTAACCTCAGCTGCTACAAACTCCGTAATCTCCCCCTGTGGGAGGGGAGCGGCATTAATGGTAACCACTAGAGTTGAGCGAAACGGGTCGAACAATTTCAAAAGTCGCCGACTTTTGGCAAAGTCGGGTTTCATGAAACGAAACCCGACCCTAGGATGAGGTCGGCCACGAGGTCGGCGACTTACGCGCCAAAAGTCGCGTTTCAAAAGTTTGCTTAGCGCTCTTTTTCAGCCAATCAGGATCCACGGACACTGTGGGCAACGTGATGACATAGGCAGGGGTCGCCACCATCTTTCAGAAGGGCATGCAAGTGATTGGCTTGCTTTGGTGGGCGTCACAGGGGTTATAAAAGGGCGTGCACGCCGACCGCCATCTTACTTCTGCCGATCTTAGCATAGGGAGAGGTTGCTGATTCTGTAGGGAGAGCGTTAGGCAGGGAAGAAGACAAAAAAACTGCTTCTGCTGCTAGCGATTTTGCCTGTGCAACACACCAGTCACTGTGTGTGCAGTGCAAGGGGAGGCTATATTGTGGTGGATCAGCGGTGTTGGTTGTTAGGCTGCCTTCTAAGGCTTCCTGACAGCTGCATTGTTGTTTCCCCACTGCTCTGCAAACTGCTTTTTTAAAAGCAATCCCAATTTTTTTTTTGTCCTGCTAAGGTACTGAGCGTGCATTTATTCACACCATACAGCGGTGTACTCTCCTCACACAGTACCGTGTAACGGCTGTTATCACAGCCACAGTGAAGCTATCTGTGTGTCACTGTGGAAGGATAAGTGGAGGACTTGTTCTGTTCTTACAGACCTACACTCTAGGGAGATTCCTATTCTGCCCAATTCTACAATTCACTTTTTTCACACCTGTGCCATCGAGCCTGTGACATAGCGCTCTGATATTCAGTGGGCCTCACACAATCCAAAAGTGTCCAGTGTCCACAAGTGTCTGCAGAAATTCAAAATCTCCCTTATCCTGTAGTCACTTTTTTCACACCTGCTGCATCAAGCCTGTGACATAGCGCTCTGATATTCATTGGGCCTCACACAATCCAAAAGTGTCCAGTGTCTGCAGAAATTCAAAATCTCCCTTATCCTGTAGTCACTTTTCTCACACCTGCTGCATCAAGCCTGTGACATAGCGCTCTGATATTCATTGGGCCTCACACAATCCAAAATTGTCCAGTGTCCACAAGTGTCTGCAGAAATTCAAAATCTCCCTTATCCTGTAGTCACTTTTTTTTTCACACCTGCTGCATCGAGCCTGTGACATAGCGCTGTGATATTCAGTGGGCCTCACACAATCCAAGTGTCCAATGTCCACAAGTGTCTGCAGAAAATCTAAATCTCCCTTATCCTGTAGTCACTTTTTTCACACCTGTGCCATCGAGCCTGTGACATAGTGCTGTGATATTCAGTGGGCCTCACACAATCCAAGTGTCCAGTGTCCACAAGTGTCTGCAGAAATTTAAAATCTCCCTTATCCTGTTGTCACTTTTTTCACACCTGTGCCATCGAGCCTGTGACATAGCGCTGTGATATTCAGTGGGCCTCACACAATCCAAGTGTCCAGTGTCCACAAGTGTCTGCAGAAATTCAAAATCTCCCAGAAATTCAAAATCTCCCTTATCCTGTAGTCACTTTTTTCACACCTGCGCCATCGAGCCTGTGACATAGCACTGTGATATTCAGTGGGCCTCACAAAATCCAAGGGTCCAGTGTCCACAAGTGTCTGCAGAAATTCAAAATCTCCCTTATCCTGTAGTCACTTTTTACACACCTGTGCCATCGAGCCTGTGACATAGCACTGTGATATTCAGTGGGCCTCACACAATCCAAGTGTCCAGTGTCCACAAGTGTCTGCAGAAATTCAAAATCTCCCAGAAATTCAAAATCTCCCTTATCTTGTAGTCACTTTTTTCACACCTGTGCCATCGAGCCTGTGACATAGCGCTGTGATATTCAGTGGGCCTCACACAATCCAAGTGTCCAGTGTCCACAAGTGTCTGCAGAAATTCAAAATCTCCCTTATCCTGTAGTCACTTTTTTCACACCTGTGCCATCGAGCCTGTGACATAGCGCTGTGATATTCAGTGGGCCTCACACAATCCAAGTGTCCAGTGTCCACAAGTGTCTGCAGAAAATCTAAATCTCCCCTGTCCTATAGACACCTTGTACCTTGTTTTACATTACTATATAGTTTGTAGGATTTTGTCTACATTTCTACCAAAAATGAGGAAGGCTGGTGGAAGAGGCCGTGGAATTGGGCGGGGGTTGGCAGCTGGTAATGATGGTGTTGGTGGTGGATCTGATGGTAGTGGCAAAAGCAAAATAGGACCGAATGCAGGAGGTGTTGAGCCTGCGTCATCGTCTGGCTCCATAAGGCTTCGAAGGCTTAGTTTTCTTGGAGTTGGCAAACCGCTTTTAACGCCAGAGCATCAGGAAAAAGTTTTGTCTTACATTGCTGACTCAGCCTCCAGCTCTATCGCCTCCTCTTCTGAAGTTGTAAAAAGTAAAAGCACTGAGTCGTCATTGGAGGCTCATGTTCATGAACCACACCTTTCCTTGTGTCCTTCACCACAACCAAGATTGAAGGATGACGCAGGCCATACTACTGATTACTCCATGGAGCTGTTTTCACATACCATGCCTGGATTATCAAGTGAAATGGTGAATTACCCAGGCCAAGATGAATCTGACATGGAGTGCACTGATGCACAGCCGCTGATAGATGATTCTGCTGGTACATTCACTCAGAGCACTACATTGTTCTCGCAGTGTACAGAGCCAGATTCTGACCCTGATGAGACTCAGGTGCCCGTTCCCGCACACTATACCACCATACACGGTGACACAGAGAAAGGTGCACATGAAATTGAAGAGGAGGTGATGGATGACCCAGTTGTTGACCCAGATTGGCATCCATTGGGGGAAGAGGGTGCTGCTTCCAATAGCTCAGATGAGGAGCATCCACAGCAGACATCAACATCGCAACAGCTGTTATCTGGCAGGCCCGGAGCACTCCAAAGACAGGTTCCAAAAATCAAAAGAGTTGATGGACAGCTTGTCCAGAGGGTCAAAACATCACAGCGTGCTAGGCCGCAAAATGTCTGCCAAAGTAGGAAGAGTGCAGTGTGGCACTTTTTTGAACAAAATCCTCATGATCAGGGCAAGGTTATCTGTAAGAAGTGCGCAAAGACCTTTAGCCGAGGGAAAAATCTGAAAAATTTGAATACCAGTTGCATGCTTAGACATTTAACCAGCATGCACTTGCAAGCGTGGACACAACACCAAACCTCAAGTGCCACATGTGCAACTGATCACAAAGAAGGTAGTCAGCAACGCTACATTGTTTCCCCCACTGTAAGCCCACCGGTTAGCACAGCAGCAAATGTTGAGGTGTTGTTGCAAGGCCACAGCAGTCAGGGAATCCCACTGTTATATCAACGAAATACTGAATCTAGGCCATCAGAAAGAACACCAACTCCATCACCATCATCAACCCTCTCTCAGTCCGCCCTGTCCACTGCTACTTCCACCATATGCAGCTCTCAAGTCCAGCTCACCCTCCCAGACACTATGAGTAGGTCAAGAAAGTACTCAGTCTCTCATCCGCGTACACTGGGTTTGAACGCCCACATTGCCAAACTAATCTCGTTTGAGATGATGCCCTATCGGTTGGTGGAAAGCGCAGCTTTCCGCGAACTCATGGCCTATGCAGTACCACGCTATGACCTACCCAGTCGCAACTTCTTCTCTCGCAAAGCCATCCCAGCCCTCCACCATCATGTGAAAGACCGCATTGTCCATGCACTCAAGCAGTCAGTGAGTGGAAAGGTGCACCTCACAACTGATGCATGGTCCAGTCGGCATGGCCAGGGCCGTTACGTGTCCATCACTGCACACTGGGTTAATGTGGTGGATGCAGGGTCCACAGGGGACAGCGGTGGTGGGACAGTGCTGCCTAGCCCACGGTATAGGAAACAGTTGGCTGTAGGCGTTCCACCCTCCTCCTCCTCCTCCAGAAGCGAAAGCTCGTCCACAGAGCGCCGTCGTACGTGCACTCCATCTGCAGCTGCCACTGTTGCACACGAGGTGTCCCCCTATCGAGCAGCTAGTGGAAAGCGTCAGCAGGCTGTGTTGCAGATGATGTGTTTGGGTGACAGACACACCGCCGAGGTGCTGGCCGAGTACTTGAAGTGACAAACTGAGTCATGGCTGGGCAGTGTACATCTTGAGGCAGGCAAGGTAGTTAGTGATAACGGCCGTAATTTTGTGGCAGCCATAGCCCTTTCAAAACTCAGCCACATACCTTGCTTGGCTCACACCTTGAACCTGGTGGTGCAGTGCTTCCTCAAAAATTATCCGGAGTTAACAGCCCTGCTCCATAAGGTGCGAAGACTGTGCGCGCACATCCGCCGGTCGCCTGTACACTCCGTTCTTATGCAGAAGCTGCAGCGATTGCTCCACCTTCCCAACCACCGCCTCATTATCGACATTGCAACAAGGTGGAACTCCACCATGCACATGGTGGAGCGGCTGTGCGAGCAGAGGCAGGCCATAATGCATTTGTGGGAGGATACACGGCCAGGCACTTTGAGAGCAGACATGGAGTTGACAGGTGTGCAGTGGTCGAAGCTGAAAGACCTCTGTAAAGTCCTTCAGTGTTTTGAGGAATGCACACGGCTGGTAAGCGCAGACGACGCCATCCTAAGCATGAGCATCCCACTTATGCGTCTGCTCATGCAAACTTTGACGCACCTTAAGGAGCAGGCGTCTGCAGCCAATGTTGACGAGGAGGAAGAGGTGGAGGGTATCCTTCATGACATTCAGCCATTGTCTGCTCAGGGACCTCTCCTGGACGAGTTGGAGGAAGAAGAGGAGGAGGAGAATGATGATGGGGATGATTACTTAGGGGAGGAGGATGCATCTCGTGGGGCAAGTGAAAATGTTGGTGTGGCAAGGTCTGGTACAGGGTTTGTGCGTGACTGGAGGGATGTGGATTTGCCAGAAAGTGCTCCTCCAACCAGAACTCGCAGTGCATCATTGACACCGGGAACATTGGCCCACATGTCAGATTATGCCTTGCGGATCCTAAAAAGGGACCCCCGCATTGCCAAAATGATGAACGATGACGACTACTGGTTGGCCAGCATCCTGGATCCACGCTATAAAGGCAAATTACAAAACATCATGCCACAGGAGAACCTTGACCTAATATTGGCTAATAAACAAGCAACTCTGGTAAATCGGTTGCTTGAGGTATTCCCAGCACACAGCAGCGGTGATGGTTCTCACACGAGCCGTACGGGCCGGGGGCAGCTTGGCAGAGGTGTTCATGGTGCACACAGCAGAAGTGGCGTTGGAGACAGGGGTTTCATGACAATGTTGTGGACTGATTTTTCAAGTACCGCTCACACAACTGGTAATACAGCATCGATGGAAAGTGACAGGAGACAGCAGTTGTCAACTATGGTTACAAACTACTTTTCCTCCCATATCGATGTTCTCCCACACAGGTCATTCCCCTTTGACTATTGGGCTGCTAAACTGGACACCTGGCCTGAATTGGCACAATATGCCTTACAGGAGCTCGCTTTCCCAGCTGCAAGTGTGCTATCGGAAAGAGTCTTCAGTGCAGCTGGATCAATCCTGACAGAAAAAAGGACCCGTCTGTCAACCCAAAATGTGGATGATCTAACCTTCATTAAAATGAACCATGCATGGGTTTCCAAGGATTTTGTCCCACCTTCCCCTGATGACACATAGGGTGACAGAAAAATAGCTTGCTTTGGTCCACCTCTTCCTGGGACTTGACCTATTTCGCCTTTTGCATCAGCTGAATGTCCAACATCAACATATGCCACTTTCTAAAACTCCCTAACTGTGCTGCCTCCCCCCCCAATGGCCGGGGTCACCACCTAGCTCACGACAACGTGCGAGTGCCGTTGCCCTGGACAGGTGGGTAGGCCGACTCTTGGGCGCGGGCACTGGCACAGGGTCCCTCATAGTGCAATCAAGTGTCTCTGACGGTGGTGGTGCACACCTGCCATCAGACACACCGCCGTACTATGAGGGGCCCAGTGCCAGTACCGATGCCCACGAGTGGGCCCCCCTTGCTTGGGCAGGGCCCCAGCATTTGCAATCTTTACCTCTCCCTGCTCCTCCGCTGTGTAGTCTGGGCCGTCAAATCCATACTGTGCCTGACACCGTTTGAGCCTGCCTCCTGATGTATAGACATATCTTTTGAATGTGTACGCTATCCATACATGTTATCCGGGGATACGGTACCCTTTCTCACCTTTGTGCAATCACGTGCAAGCCATACTGGGCCTAACACCGTCTGAGCCTGCCTCCTGATGTATAGACATATCTTTTGAATGTGTACGCTATCCATACATGTTATCCGGGGATACGGAACCCTTTCTCACCTTTGTGCAATCACTTGCAAGCCATACTGGGCCTTACACCGTCTGAGCCTGCCTCCTGATGTATAGACATATCTTTTGAATGTGTACGCTATCCATACATGTTATCCGGGGATACGGTACCCTTTCTCACCTTTGAGCAATCACTTGCAAGCCATACTGGGCCTTACACCGTCTGAGCCTGCCTCCTGATGTATAGACATATCTTTTGAATGTGTACGCTATCCATACATGTTATCCGGTGATACGGTACCCTTTCTCACCTTTGTGCAATCACTTGCAAGCCATACTGGGCCTTACACCGTCTGAGCCTGCCTCCTGATGTATAGACATATCTTTTGAATGTGTACGCTATCCATACATGTTATCCGGGGATACGGTACCCTTTCTCACCTTTGTGCAATCACGTGCAATCCATACTGGGCCTAACATCGTCTGAGCCTGCCTCCTGATGTATAGACATATCTTTTGACTGTGTACGCTATCCATACATGTTATCCGGGGATACGGTACCCTTTCTCACCTTTGTGCAATCACGTGTAACCCATACTGGGCGTGAGAACGGCTGGCGAGCTGTTAAGCAAGCTACAGCACCTGTGGTTTGCACACGTAAGTTTTTCATTTTTTTCAGGAATGACGGTTAGGCCTAATTCCGGAACTGCGGTTGACCTGCACTTACTGTGAAATCATCGTTCATGGGTAATAATTGTAATCAGTGATCCCCATCACTAACATTGTTCAGCGGGTTATCTGCACCTGTAAGCGACAAACGCTGGCCTTTTCAGTGTAGCGCATATGCAGCCACGGACATGTAAGGGCATGACACACCAGTTATTGGCCAATCTCATGTGCCAGAGCCTCACGTGTCCCTCTAGTAAGCCGGACTCGGACCGCGGGGCATGACGGAGTCTCGTTCGTTAACGGAATTAAGCTTGCAATGTGTGCATCTGTTCTGGAGCTGGCATGGTTGAGGTTGCCCGTGTTGAGTCAAATTACGCCGTAGGCTCCACTCCTGGTGGTGCCCTTCTGGACATTCCTTTAAGGTTCAGCTTTGCAACCATACTGCCCACGTAAAACAAACACTTTGCCTTCATGAACGCTGTTTGGAGGGTCATGACTCATGGGAATAACGCCGCCCAATCAGTTAACCTGCTAGAGAGATCCTTCGTTACTCCCAAGCATGACATCACACTCCCTAGGAGGAAGGTTGTGCCACTGTGGCGACCGTACTCCTGGGGGCGACACAAGTGCACTGATGCCCAGCCACTGCTCGATGAATCTGCTGGTACATTAACCCAGACCACTACATTCCCCTCGCACGCTACCCGGCCTGAATCTGACCCTGATGAAACTCAGGTTACCCTTCCCATATACAGTTCCATCTTACACGGTGACAAAGAGGAAGCTGCAGATGAAAATGCAGGTTCAGCCCACCCGCCATCAGACACACCACCGTACTATCAGGGGCCCTGTGCCAGTGCCGTCGCCAATGAGTGGGCCCCCCCTGCTTGCTCAGGATCACAGCACTTGCAAGGTTGAAATACTGTGCAGTGAGATGGAAGATGGGGACGACGAGGAGTCCAGACTAGTACAGGGATTCCCTAGCGAGGAGACTTATTTCATTGTTTTCAATATTGGGACAGCAATTTTTGGGGAGCACTATACTCTGGAGAATGATAGATGGGGCCCACCATACACTGGAACATTCCAAAGGTGGACATCAGACACTGGAGCAGCATTTACAGGGCCCATTATGCACTAGAGCATTAGAAATGGGGCCCATTATGTTTGGAGCATTATTTGGGCCCATAAGACAGTGGAGCTTCGTCCATGGGGACCAACATATACTGTAGCATTATGTGGAGCTCATCATATACTGTTTCAAACATTATATGGGACCAATGATTCTGTATGGAGAAATAGATGGGCCTCGTCATGAGATGTTAAAAGTGAAGTATTTTTCATTGTACTATACCGCTATTTCTCTGCCATATCGGAGCATGATGAGTTGTGGTATTATGTGTTAAAGGGGCGCTCTTTCGCCCAGGGCACATGAAAACCTGGAGCCAGCCCTACCCCCCCACAACTTTAGCCAAATAACCCCCATTTTTCAGTGCGTAACTTGTATTATGAAGTTAATTAAGGTTGACCAGCTTAAGTAAGAAGAATTGATGCTTTTGGCATTCAAATGAGCACTGTAGGTGTGTTTCCTGTCCTCCTCTCACTGCCGACTTTTATTCCCCATTGACTTACATTGGGTTTCGTGTTTCGGGACGACCCCGACTTTTCCCTATAATCGGCCGATCTTGCTCGACCCGACTTTTGGAAAAGTCGGGTTTCACGAAACGAAACCCGACCATAAAAAACCAAAAGTCGCTCAACTCTAGTAACCACGCGAATAGGATGAGGGAGTTTTTCGATCTTAAAACCTGCCATGCGTGCAAACTCCTCATCCATGAGATTGGTGGTGGAACCGCTATCCACCACCACTGATATGGGTAGCTCTATGCCCGCAATAATAACCCTGGCAGGGAGCATACATTGAGATACCATCATGGAGGATATGCATACGCTCAGTTGGGCCTCCTCCATACCCTCTGAGCTTACCAGTTTTCCGCCGGTGCGACTTTCTTTGGTAGCACAGGACAAGCATTTACATAATGATCTCTTTTACCACAGTAAAAACATGCTCCATGGTTCCTGAACCCAGGAACGCGACGCTGCACATGTGACACCCCAGCGATTTGCATAGGTTCCGTGGGCTCACCTGCAGCAACCACACTTGCACCCCTGCTTTTCCCCAGGGGCAGCGTCTCCTGCGCCCCTTGACGCAAACGGCGATCAATACGAATAACCAAACTCATGGCAGACTCTAACGATGCAGGAGTCTCATACATCAGGAGGACCTGTTTAACTCTTTCTGAAACCCCATGAATAAACTGACTCCACAGCGCTGGGTCGTTCCACTGTGTGTCTACTGCCCAAAGGTGAAATTCTGAACAATAGTCTTCCGCCATACGTTCCCCCTGACGGAGGGCGTGGATTTTAGATTCCGCCAAAGCCAATCTGTCGGGATCATCATAAATGAGCCCGAGTGCTGAAAAAACATTCTCAACTGAATGAAACGTAGCAGAGTCGGCTGGTAAGGAAAACGCCCATGCTTGAGGGTCCCCACTCAGTAATGATAACACCAGACCCACCCGCTGAGCCTCATTACCTGAGGAGACCGGGCGCATGCAAAAGTATAACTTGCAGGCCTCCCGAAAGATGACAAATTTGCTGCATTCCCCAGAAAATCGTTCAGGCAGCGGAATCTTAGGCTCTGCACCTGTAACAGCAGAAGCCGCTTGCACATTAGCTACAACCAGGCCCTGCTGTTGAACTGCCCCCTTCAACTTGGTGACCTGTAAGGACAGCGCTGCCAACTGGCGGTTTATGGAAGTCATGGAACCCATGGAAAAATGTTGGGCCAATTATAATGTCATGCGGGGCTTAGGTCAAAGGAGGCTGAAATACCCGGGGCCCCTGCGGAGTCCCTCAAACTAGGGAAAACCCTGTCTGACCCTCAACCCAGGGTTTTTGCTAATGGTGCAAATGCCTGAGCCTCCAACCTTTCCTTATCTCCTGCTCAACCCTAAGCTGAACCCTCCACCCTCCACCCAGTGAGTTGTCAAACCACCAAAGCCCACACAGTAATGACAGACAGGGAGAACTTAAACCACACCGCGCCGCAAACACACAGGACAATACTGTAATGTGAACAGGGAAAAACAAAGCACAAATATAGGAAGGCGAAAAGGTAACAACGGATCATACGCCACCAGATATGAATTTCTCTCTCCAACACCTCCTCTCCAGACCGGAACCACTTGGCATAAAACACAAGCTATAATCGGCGACGCCCACAGGCCAGCATGACTATTTAAAGACCGTGGGTGTGACCAAACATCCCACCTGATTTCCAGCTAGATTAACCCCAGGTAACCTGAGTAAAATCAAGCCGGCGCCACTGAGGCTATAGTGGACGGAGATGGAACTACCGCTGCCTGCCGGACGCTGTGGTGTGAATAGCGTCCGACATGACAGTACCCCGTCTTCTACGAGGGACCCCAGGGCCCTCAAGACTCATAGGACCCGGCTTGTCCGGATGATGGCGGTGAAAGGAACTGACCAGTCGATCCGCATGTATGTCCGAGGCTGGTACCCAAGACCTCTCCTCCGGACCATACCCCCGCCAGTGTACCAAATACTGAAGAGAACAGCGCAGTACTCGAGAGTCCACCACCTTGGAGACTTCAAACTCTAAATCGCCATCCACCATGACTGGAGGTGGCATCGGCGTCGTGTCATGCTCAGCAATCGCTGTTTCACACTCCTCCAGACCGATGATAGTTGAACTCCTAACCGGTCCTCCTCTGGGACGCCCCCAGAGCCCCCCTGATGCAAGGTACAAAATTGAGGATGGTGCCCATAAACACAAAAGAACGGAGACTCTCCCGATGATTCTTGGCGGTGATTATTTAATGCGAACTCGGCCAAGGGAAGGAACGTCGACCACTCCTTTTGGTTGTCAGACACAAAACATCGCAAATACTGCTCCAGATTTTGGTTCATGCGCTCAGTTTGACCATTTGACTGCGGATGAAACACCGACGAATGAGACAACTTGATCCCTAATCGTGAGCAAAAAGCTTTCCAAAACTTCGCCACAAACTGGGTACCCCTATCAGACACTATGTCCGACGGAACTCTGTGCAGTCTGACCACCTCCTGCACAAAGACCTGAGCCAACGTCTTCGCGTTGGGCAAGGAAGGCAACGACACAAAATGAGCCATCTTCGAAAATCGATCAACCACCACCAGGATGACCGTGTTCCCCGCCGAGGCAGGCAAGTCCGTGATAAAGTCCATGGAGATTTCTGTCCATGGCCTACTAGGTATCCCCAGAGGCTGTAGAGTGCCAGCAGGATGGGTTCTGGGCGACTTGGCCCTGGCGCACGTGATGCAAGCTGTCACGTACGAGACCACGTCCTGCCGGATTTTTGGCCACCAGAAGCGGCGCGATACCAGTTCCAAGGTGCCCCTAACCCCTGGATGACCGGCCAGGACAGAGTCGTGGTGTTCCCCCAACACTTTAAGACGAAGATGAAGGGGTACGAACGACTTATTAGCGGGAAGTCCTGGCGGTACCTCCTCCTGGGCCTCGGCAATCTCCGCCTCTACCTCAGTCGTGAGAGCCGAAACCACTACACCTTCCTGGAGGATGGGTACCGGATCTTCCCGAGGTTCTCCCCCCGTAAAACACCTGGACAAGGCATCCGCCTTGGTGTTTTTAGCCCCAGGACGGTAAGTCACCAGAAAGTTAAAACGTGTAAAAAACAATGCCCAGCGAGCCTGCCTGGGAGACAGACGCTTGGCCGACTCCAGATAGAGCAGGTTTTTATGGTCGGTGATGACTGTGACCTGGTGGGCCGCCCCCTCCTGGAAGTGTCGCCATTCCTCAAAAGCCAATTTGATGGCCAACAACTCCCTGTTGCCGATGTCGTAATTCCGTTCGGCAGGCGACAGCTTCTTGGAGAAGTAGGCGCATGGACGCATATTGCTCAAGGACGAGCCCTGTGACAGTACTGCCCCCACTCCCACCTCAGACGCATCGACCTCCACCGTAAACGTTTAGATACATCCGGTTGCACCAGAATGGGGGCTGAAGCAAAACGGTTCTTCAGAAGCTCAAATGCATGCACCGCATCCTCAGACCAGATAGCGAGATTGGTACCTTTTTGCGTCAAGGGGCGCAGGAGACGCTGCCCCTGGGGAAAAGCAGGGGTGCAAGTGTGGTTGCTGCAGGTGAGCCCACGGAACCTATGCAAATCGCTGGGGTGTCACATGTGCAGCGTCGCGTTCCTGGGTTCAGGAAGCATGGAGCATGTTTTTACTGTGGTAAAAGAGATCATTATGTAAATGCTTGTCCTGTGCTACCAAAGAAAGTCGCACCGGCGGAAAACTGGTAAGCTCAGAGGGTATGGAGGAGGCCCAACTGAGCGTATGCATATCCTCCATGATGGTATCTCAATGTATGCTCCCTGCCAGGGTTATTATTGCGGGCAGAGAGCTACCCATATCAGTGTTGGTGGATAGCGGTTCCACCACCAATCTCATGGATGAGGAGTTTGCACGCATGGCAGGTTTTAAGATCGAAAAACTCCCTCATCCTATTCGCGTGGTTACCATTAATGCCGCTCCCCTCCCACAGGGGGAGATTACGGAGTTTGTAGCTGAGGTTAAACTCCACATTGGGGTTCTACATTCTGAGTGGGTTACATGTAGGGTACTCAATAATCTCCAAGCACAAATGGTCCTGGGTTTCCCATGGTTGTCCAAGCACAACCCGGTGATTGACTGGAGAACCCAGGACATAGTCCAGTGGAGCGGTTTCTGCCAGGAAAATTGCTTGGCCACATGTGTGTCCGCCGTGAAGTCCAGCCTTCCGGAGGCATTGCTGGATTTTGCGGACGTATTCTCTGAGAGGGGTTGCTCAGAACTACCTCCACATCGAGCCTATGACTGTGAGATTAGGTTAAAACCCGGGGCTAAATTGCCAAAGGCGAGGATGTTTAGTATTTCTGGTCCGGAGAGACAAGCTCTTAAAGACTACATCGCGGAGAGTTTAAGTAAAGGGCACATCCGGCCTTCATCCTCACCTGTAGCAGCGGGGTTTTTCTTCATTAAGAAAAAAGATGGGGGGTTACGCCCGTGTCTGGATTTCCGGGAGTTAAACCAGATTACGGTCCGTGATCCCTACCCGATGCCTCTGATCCCTGATTTGTTTAATCAGGTGGCTGGTGCAAAGTGGTTTTCCAAACTTGACCTCAGGGGGCATATAACCTCATAAGGGTCCATCAGGGGGATGAGTGGAAGGCGGCATTTAATACCCCTGAGGGTCATTTTGAAAGCCTAGTTATGCCATTTGGGTTGACAACCGCGCCTGCTGTTTTCCAACATTTCATAAATGATGTATTCGCTCATGTGCTGGGGAAATTTGTGATTGTGTACCTGGATGATATCCTCATTTATTCGAGCGACCAGGACACTCATTTAGAGCATGTCAGGCAGGTGTTACAGTTGCTCCGTGAGAATAAGCTCTATGCTAAGCTTGAAAAATGTGTATTTTTTGTTCAGGAGTTGCCTTTTTTGGGATATATTGTATCCGCCGCAGGGTTTAAAATGGACGCCGCGAAGGTGCAAGCGGTGCTGCGATGGGAATGGCCTGATAATATAAAAGCGCTCCAGCGGTTCCTTGGGTTTGCCAACTATTATAGGAAGTTTATTAAGAATTTCTCTCCTATAGCCAAACCACTCACGGACATGACGAAAAAAGGTACCAATCTCGCTATCTGGTCTGAGGATGCGGTGCATGCATTTGAGCTTCTGAAGAACCGTTTTGCTTCAGCCCCCATTCTGGTGCAACCGGATGTATCTAAACGTTTACGGTGGAGGTCGATGCGTCTGAGGTGGGAGTGGGGGCAGTACTGTCACAGGGCTCGTCCTTGAGCAATATGCGTCCATGCGCCTACTTCTCCAAGAAGCTGTCGCCTGCCGAACGGAATTACGACATCGGCAACAGGGAGTTGTTGGCCATCAAATTGGCTTTTGAGGAATGGCGACACTTCCAGGAGGGGGCGGCCCACCAGGTCACAGTCATCACCGACCATAAAAACCTGCTCTATCTGGAGTCGGCCAAGCGTCTGTCTCCCAGGCAGGCTCGCTGGGCATTGTTTTTTACACGTTTTAACTTTCTGGTGACTTACCGTCCTGGGGCTAAAAACACCAAGGCGGATGCCTTGTCCAGGTGTTTTACGGGGGGGAGAACCTCGGGAAGATCCGGTACCCATCCTCCAGGAAGGTGTAGTGGTTTCGGCTCTCACGACTGAGGTAGAGGCGGAGATTGCCGAGGCCCAGGAGGAGGTACCGCCAGGACTTCCCGCTAATAAGTCATTCGTACCCCTTCATCTTCGTCTTAAAGTGTTGGGGGAACACCACGACTCTGTCCCGGCCAGTCATCCAGGGGTTAGGGGCACCTTGGAACTGGTATCGCGCCGCTTCTGGTGGCCAAAAATCCGGCAGGACGTGGTCTCGTACGTGACAGCTTGCATCACGTGCGCCAGGGCCAAGTCGCCCAGAACTCGTCCTGCTGGCACTCTACAGCCTCTGGGGATACCTAGTAGGCCATGGACAGAAATCTCCATGGACTTTATCACGGACTTGCCTGCCTCGGCGGGGAACACGGTCATCCTGGTGGTGGTTGATCGATTTTCGAAGATGGCGCATTTTGTGTCGTTGCCTTCCTTGCCCAACGCGAAGACGTTGGCTCAGGTCTTTGTGCAGGAGGTGGTCAGACTGCACAGAGTTCTGTCGGACATAGTGTCTGATAGGGGTACCCAGTTTGTGGCGAAGTTTTGGAAAGCTTTTTGCTCACGATTGGGGATCAAGTTGTCTCATTCGTCGGCGTTTCATCCGCAGTCAAATGGTCAAACTGAGCGCATGAACCAAAATCTGGAGCAGTATTTGCGATGTTTTGTGTCTGACAACCAAAAGGAGTGGTCGACGTTCCTTCCCTTGGCCGAGTTCTCATTAAATAATCACCGCCAAGAATCATCGGGAGAGTCTCAGTTCTTTTGTTTATGTGCACCATCCTCAATTTTGTACCTTGCATCAGGGGGGCTCTGGGGGCGTCCCAGAGGAGGACCGGTTAGGAGTTCAACTATCATCGGTCTGGAGGAGTGTGAAACAGCGATTGCTGAGCATGAGTGCAAGGTACAAACGTGTGGCTGACACTAGACGTGTGCCAGGTCCGGACCTGTGTGTGGGTGATTGGGTGTGGTTAGCTACTAAAAACATAAAACTCAAAATTCCATCATTGAAATTGGGTCCAAGGTTTATTGGCCCTTTTAAGATTGCTGCCATCATTAACCCGGTTGCTTATCGGTTGGAACTTCCTGCGGTATACAGGATACACAATGTGTTTCACAGGGCTTTATTGAAAAAGGTGGTAGGCTCTGTGGACATGACGCCGATGCCACCTCCAGTCATGGTGGATGGCGATTTAGAGTTTGAAGTCTCCAAGATGGTGGACTCTCGAGTACTGCGCTGTTCTCTTCAGTATTTGGTACACTGGCGGGGGTATGGTCCGGAGGAGAGGTCTTGGGTACCAGCCTCAGACATACATGCGGATCGACTGGTCAGTTCCTTTCACCGCCATCATCCGGACAAGCCGGGTCCTATGAGTCTTGAGGGCCCTGGGGTCCCTCGTAGAAGACTGGGTACTGTCATGTTGGACGCTATTCACACCACAGCGTCCGGCAGGCAGTTCCATCTCCGTCCACTATAGCCTCAGTGGCGCCGGCTTGATTTTACTCAGGTTACCTGGGGTTAATCTAGCTGGAAATCAGGATGTTTGGTCACGCCCACGGTCTTTAAATAGTCGTGCTGGCCTGTGGGCGTCGCCGATTATAGCTTGTGTTTTATGCCAAGTGGTTCCGGTCTGGAGAGGAGGTGTTGGAGAGAGAAATTCATATCTGGTGGCGTATGATCCGTTGTTACCTTTTCGCCTTCCTATATTTGTGCTTTGTTTTGCCCTGTTCACATTACAGTATTGTCCTGTGTGTTTGCGGCGCGGTGTGGTTTTAGTTCTCCCTGTCTGTCATTACTGTGTGGGCTTTGGTGGTTTGACAACTCATTGGGTGGAGGGTGGAGGGTTCAGCTTAGGGCTGAGCAGGAGATAAGGAAAGGTTGGAGGCTCAGGCATTTGCACCATTAGCAAAAACCCTGGGTTGAGGGTCAGACAGGGTTTTTCCCTAGTTTGAGGGACTCCGCAGGGGACCCGGGTATTTCAGCCTCCTTTGACCTAAGCCCCGCATAACAGCTGGTAGTGGCAAAAGCACAATAGCAGCTAAGGCAGGAGGTGTTGAGCCTGCGTCATGGTCTGGCTCCGGAACGCCTGGAATGATACCTTTTCTGGGAGTAGGTTAACCGCTTTTAAAGGCGGAGCATGAGGAACTGGTTTTGGCTTACATTGCCGAAACAGACTCCATCAAATATGCCCGCCTCTTCTGAAGTTTCAAAAAATGCATGCACTGAGTGGTCAAGTGCTGGCTCCTGGTCAGGAAGAACCCCTTTCCTTGTGTCCTGCACCCCCACCCAAACTGAATGAGGCAGCAGGCCACACTTTATATTAGTCCATGTAGCTCTTTCTATCATACCATGCCTGGGTTATCAAGTCAAATCATGAATTCCCCAGTCCAAGATGAATCTGACATGGAGTGTGGGTGGCCAGCCAGGGCAGTGGGGTTAATCGGTACCGGGTCGGTGTCTCACAGGGATGTGTCACGGTGGTGGTGACCCGTTCTGTGGCCCTGGGCGTCCATGCAAAGGGGTGAATTACGCTTATGGGTGAATGATACGTGACGCCACCTCTGGTTTCTGAATAGATTGACCAGCGCTGCAGGGTCGTTTCTATGGGACAGATGTTTTGGTGCAGCTAAGATGTAGAAGACCTGCACAGGTAGGGCCGTAGTCGCAGGGCAGATGAAAGAGTTGGGAGATGGTGTGCAGTGCAGGATGTAGCTGAGCCGTGCGCCAGGCGCAGGAGAAAGATGACAGACACAGTCGTGCAGTTCCTTTACCTGTACTTGGTAGGTGCTGTCCAGGACCCAGAGTACAGATGGAGAAGGAGTTGGTCAGCCTGGAAGCCAATTTGGAATTCTCTCTCTGCAGATAGGTAGTGTGGCCTCCGTTCTAGCGCTTATCTGAGGTACTCGCAGTGCTGAGTTCAATGAAGTTCCCCCTGTTGACTCTCTTTTGGAACTTTCTCATATGGCAGGCCACCGTAGCCTTTTCCTTCTAGCTCCCACACGTCGCTGCTGGGGCCTCCGAGCCTTAGTTGGGTACAGAGCATTTACAACTGCTACTTCCTCCAGTTTCGGCTGCAGGAACGTCAGTGTCCCTACAAACTCGGAGACTGGAATCCGGACCATGCGCTCCAGCTAGGAGTGAGCCTTAATTCTGCTCATCCTCCAGCTCCCCTTCTCACGTCCACACACTTCCCCTTCCCTGCACAGAATGGCCTAACTTACCTCCTCCCGACCACAGAGAGCAGCTCCTCAGCAGTCATGTTCAGAGGTCTCCCTGCTGGCCTGGAGTGGGAAATGTGTTGTGTGTTGGTTTAACTGCTAGAGAGATCCTTCGTTGCTCCCAAGCATGACATCACACTCCCTAGGAGGAAGGTAATGCCACTGTGGCGTCCGTACTCCTGGGGACGCCACAAGTGCACTGATGCCCAGCCACTGCTAGATAATTCTGCTGGTACATTGACCCAGACCACTACATTCCCCTCACACTCTACACAGCCAGAATCTGACCCAGAGGAAACTCAGCTTCCCCTTCCTGCATACTATACCACCTTACACGGTGACAAAGAGGAAGGTGCAGATGAAAGTGCAGGTTCCTTGAGCTGGTGTGGGGGGCATACTCATGGGCGACGGCACTGGCACAGGGCCCCTCATAGTACGCAAAAGTGTCTCTGCCGGTGGGAGGGGCCCACCCCCACCCCCACCCCCACCCGCCGTCAGACACACCACCACACACCGCCGTACTATTAGAGGGGCCCTGTGCCACTGCCGTCGCCAACGATTGGGCCCCCCCTGCTTGCTCAGGATCACAGCACTTGCAAAGTTGAAATACTTATCTCTCCCTGCTCCACCGCCATGACGTCTTCCGCGTTTCCTGACAGTGATAGTCTGATCAGAGAGCGCAATGACATCACGTCTGTACGCCCTCTGCCTAAACAGCCAAGTGCAGTGAGATGGACGATGGGGACGACGAGGAGTCCAGACTAGTACAGGGATTCCATAGAAAGGAGACTTATTTAATTGTTTTCAATGTTGGGACAGCAATTTTTGGGGAGCACTATACTCTGGAGAATGATATATGGGGCCCACCATACATTGGAGCATTCCAAAGGTGGACATCAGACACTGGAGCAGCATTTACAGGGCACATTATACACTAGAGCATTAGAAATGGGGCCCATTTTGTATGGAGCATTATTTGGGCCCATAAAACAGTGGAGCTTCATCCATGGGGGCCAACATATACGGTAGCATTATGTGGAGCTCATCATATACTGTTTCAAACATTATATGGGACCAATGATTCTGTATGGAGAAATATATGGGCCTCATTACTCTGTATAGCGCACTATGCGGTGGCCATAATACTGTATGGAGTAATATGCTGTCCGTTTTTGGAGCTATTAAAAAGGGATATCAGTCATGAGATGTAAAAAGTGAAGTATTTTTCATTGTACTATGCCGCTATTTCTCTGCGGTATCGGAGCATCATGAGTTGTGGTATGTGTTAAAGGGGCGCTCTTTGGCCCAGGGCACATGAAAACCTGGAGCCAGCCCTACCCCCCCACAAATTTAGCCAAATAACCCCCATTTTTCAGTGCGTAACTAGTATTATGAAGTAAATTAAGGTTGAAAAGCTTCAGTAATCCGAATTGATGTTTTTGGCATTAAAATGGGCACTGTAGGTGTGTTTCCTGTCCTCCACTCCCTGCCCGACTTTGCTTCCCCATTGACTTGCATTGGGTTTCGTGTTTCAGTCGGCCTTCGACCTTTCACTATAATCGGCCGATTTCTTTCGACCCGACTTTTGCGAAAGTCGGGTTTCATGAAACCCGACTCCACCAGAAAAAAGGAAAAGTCGCTCATCTCTAACTGGGCGTCCTTGCTACCATGGGCAGAGTTTGCGCTGAACAACGCCATAGCCGATTCCACCGAACAAACCCATTTTCTCCTTAACTACGGCCAGCATCCGCGGGTTCCTGTGCCCATGCCCATGTCTTCCACCAACTCTAGGGTGGCAGACTGGGCGGTGGAGGCACATGACATTTGGGACCGCACACAGGATGCCATCCAGGCCTCCAAGGAGAGAATGAGGGTTTCCGCCAATGCTCACCGGTGCCCCGCTCAGACCTTTGCTCCTGGCGACCTAGTGTGGCTCTCCGCCCGTAATATCAGGCTATGGGTCGAGTCCTCTAAGTTTTCGCCTCGCTTTTTTAGTCCCTTCAAGGTCCTTGAGCAGGTTAGCCCTATGGTCTACCGTCTGGCCCTTCCTCCACCCTGGGTATCACTGTATATATATATATACAGTATTTGAGAGAGAGATAGATAGCAGAATAGCCGTTAATTCATTTGTGGGCTTCTGTAAAATAATTCCAGAACTCGACAGGATAGGAGACATGGTTTACATATCAGGGAGATTTATATATGTCTCTGACTACTAATGTTATAAGTGTATGTGTGTAAACTTTTAGATCTGTAGGTGTTAAATGAAAGAATATAATCACAGAAAAAATTTGCGTTGGCTCCCGCGCAATTTTCTCCTCCAGAGAGGAAAAGCCAGTGACTGAGGGCAGATATTAATAGCCTAGAAATGGGCCATTGTTTTTGCCCCCCCCGGCAACTACCGCTGCCTGCCGGACGCTGTGGTGTGAATAGCGTCCGACATGACACCAGCAGATGCACCACCACCATCATCACCAGCTGGCCCCCCCGCGCCCACGTCCACGGTCTCTTCCACCAAACTTCAAAATTTTGCACAAAATAGACACAAAATAGCATCAGATATATGGCACTGTATCAGAAATGTACAGCTCTATTCAGTCAAAGGATAATTGTCAATCTCCATATATGTTCCATCAGTCACAAAGAGACGCTCACAGGCTCAGTATGGATTAGACAAGAATATAAAAAGTAGACAAAGTGTACAGTATCATCAGATACCAGGTATATATAGCATAGTTTAAACATTAACCATGTACGTCTATATATCAGGAGTAGTGTTGAGCCACCACGCTAGTGTTTTGGTTCGTCACACAGGAGGCAAGTTCGTCGAATGTTCATCGAACCCCATTGAAAACAATGGCAGGCAAACACAAACACATACAAACACATAGAAAACAATTACAAAACACCTTAAAAGGTGTCCCAAAGCAGAGAAAATGCTCAGAAGACAAAAATTACATATGGAAAAGGGCTACTACATTTAGAAAAGCGGTAGAGGAGTAAAAGGAGGAGGTGGAGGAGACACAGATATAGGCTTGTCATTCCCTTATGAAGTCAAGAAAGGCTGGAATAAAAATGTAAAATACCGACCAAAAAAAAATAATTCTGAAATCGAACACAATCATATACCGTCGGACTTCCCACCAATAAATTATGCCAACTGGCGATCGGGCGGCGTTATTCCCACGAACCTCCAAACAGCGCCCATGAAGGCAAAGTGTTTGCTTTCCAGGGGCAGTATGATTGCAAAGCTGAACCTTAAAGGAATGTCCAAAAGGGCACCACCAGGAGTGGAGCCTGCGGCTTAATTGTACTCCACCCTGGAAACCACAACCATGCCACCTCAAGAAAAGATGCACATATTGAAAGCTTTGTCGATTGTGTGTGTGGTGTGGTATGTCCGTTTGTAGTTGTGCTAGCAATTTGTCAGCTTTATTCCGTTAACAAAGGAGACTTCGGCATGCCCCCGCGGTATGCGTCAAGCTTACTAGAGGGATACGCGAGGCTCTGGCTCTATCATGGTCTATCATGGCGTTACATGTCCGGGGCTGCATGCGCGCTACACTGAAAGGACCAGCTTTTGTCGCTTACAGGTGCAGATAACCAGCAGAACACCGTTAGTGATGGGGATCTGTGATTCCAATTATTCCCCACGAACGATGATTTCCCAGTAAGTGCAGGTCAACCGCAATTCCTGAATTAGGCCTAACTGGCATTCCTGAAAAAATGCAAAAAAATTACGTGTCCAAACCACAGTTGCTGTAGCTTGCTTAACAGCTCGGCAGCCGTTCTCAGGCCCAGTATGGATTCGACAAGATTCTAGAAAGTTGATAAAGGGTACAGTTTCACTAGGTAACACGTATATATGTAGCATAGTTTACACATTGAAAACCTATGTCTACACCTAGTGTCCAATACCAAACTTCGAACATGGACCTTTTACCGGAAGTCTGGGTCACTGTTCGTGTTTGGATGCCCAATAAAGTTTGGTGAAAGGCTGCTGCCCAGCCAAACACTAAGCTTTTTGGCTGTAGGCACTGGAGATGAGCAACCCTTTCAAAGTTCAGATTGGTGAACGTCCCGATGTTCGCAGAACAGTTGGCTGGACATATCCAAACACCATTGAATTCAATGGCAGGCAAAAACAAACGCATAGACAACACCTTCAAGGGGGCCAAAAAGCTGCTGAAACAGCTCAAACTAGGGGCAGACACCAGGAAGAGTGGCATCAATTGACCCAGAGTACAAACAGTATAATTGCACACCAAGGGTGCATGGGACAGGACTTGGACCAGCATTTCTAGCTTAAACTTTGATCACTAACAGGTGGATGAGTGACAGCTATAGGCCTGGTGCTTTGAGAGCCCTGCCAAGTTCAAGAAACACACATGAAGGAGATCCAACTTGGAGTCCAAACATTTCCAAAAATTAGTGACAGACACAAAGAAAAGTGGCATCAATTGACCCACAGTAGAAATTTGGCACATCAGCAGTCATCTATGGGCCATGAATGAGGTATTAGGGTCTGGGACAGCATTTACAACTTGGAATTTAAGCTTAAATTAAGACAAGGTGGGTGAGGGACAAGTGTAGGCATGCTGTGCATGAACTCTGATAACTCATGCAACAACTCAAATTGCTTTTCTGCTCAGCCACACTCAGATGTCACAAACATCAGTTTCGTAGACTACTAATGGTAGAAAAATTTAAGGATAGTAACACAGGTAGTTGGCTGATTAATTCACTCACAGTAGAAATTTTAGAAAAAATTTAGAATGGCACAGCAGCAGTCAGCCATGGGACATGCAGGTGGTATCAGTGTCTGGGACAGCATTAGAGCTTTGAGTTTAAATTTAAATTAAGAAGAGGTGGGTGAGGGACCAGTGCAGGCCTGCTGTGCTGGGAGCCCTGATACCTCATACAACAGCTCAAACTGCTTTTCTGCTCAGCAACACTCAGGTAGCACAAATTTCAGCTTCATAAACTACTATTGTTAGAAGCATTTAAGAATAGTACCACAGGTAGTTGACTGAAAGTAAGTGTAAGCCTGCCAGGCTGGGATCCCTACTGCTACAGGCAACACACATGAAGGATACCCCACTTGGAGTCCAAAACATTGAAAAAAAATTATTGCCACATACCAATAAAGTAGCATCAATTTCCCCAGAGTAGAAATAGTAAGATGGGGCTCTGACACCCCTTCCACTACAGACAACCACCAGATGGAGACCAAACTTGGAGTCTCCACATTTCTATAAATTATTGTCACAACACTAAAGTGGCATCAATTTCCCCAGAGTATAAATAGTATAATGGGGCTATGACATCCCTTCTACTACATGACAGGCAACCCATGAAATGGAGACCCAACTTGGAGTCTCCACATGTCACGGCCTATAACCTCTCGGCGTGCTCCACCCGGCGCGCTCCTGCTCTGCAGTGCGTCCCCGCGCCCGGCCTCCGGCTCCCGCGGCGTCGGGCACCCGCTCACAGCCTTACTCCTGGCGCACAGCCCCCTGGATAGCATGAAGCGCTGGCCCCGCCCCCAACATGGCGGCGCCCACCGCTACATATGCTTGGCGTCGGGACAGGTAAGACGCCTGATTATCAAATACGGTGACTCTGCCTTGTGCGGTGTTCACTGTGTCCTCAGGCCCCTTTCCCTGTGAGTCTGTCTGCTCTGTGTTCACCTCCGTGTACCTCGCAGCTGTCCTCCCTGTGCAGCCTCTGTCCTTGACCTCTGTGCTCTGGGTTCCTTGCCTCCCGTACTTTGTGAACTCCTCTGTCCGTTTCCGCCTCCATCTAGTTCCTCTCCGCACCTCCCTGCTGTTTCGTTCCCTCTCGCCTTATACTTCTTTGTGCTCCTTCTCTAATTGCAGCCTCCAGCCTTGTTACCCCTGGCTCTCCAGTCCGGTGCCTCGCTAGGTCCCTGTGTGTCTCGGTACCTACTCTACGGATACTTCTGTGCCTTCTTACCCGTCTATTTGCCCAGTCGCCCCTTTGGTTCCGGCTGTCGCGGTTTTATCCCCTGGGGGTCTGTGCCTAACGCTCCCTGTATAGGGGGTGGTCTTCACCAGGGCGCTCGCCCTCGGGGGCTCTGGAACCGTGACCCAGAGGGTCCACTTTCGGGTACCTTTCCTGTCCTCTGTCGTACTAGTAGCACCGTTATAGCCATAACAGCATAATCAGGCTATGGACCCCGCTGGAGCCTCGGCAACCCAAAAAGAGTTGGTTTTCCTTCGGGAGAACCAGACGCGCATGATGTCCTTTATGAAAACTATGGACTCGCATCTCTCCGCTCTCCAGTCCTCTGACCCGGGTAACGCTGCCCAGTTGGCGGGCTTACAACAGGAATTGGCTCAGCAGTGAGACACCCAGTCACATATTCTCAGCTACATGGCTTCGGTGGACGGTCAGCTGCTCGCTCTGCACTCGGCCGTGTCTGCTCCTCCTGCTGCAGGTCCCCATCCTCCTCCGCGGTTAGCCAAACCTCCCCGGTATAGCGGGGGCGCCAAATTGTGCCGGGTTTTATTAATCAGTGCCGCCTCCATTTTGAATTGCTACCCCAGCAGTACCTCACAGACCGAGCCAAAGTGGCCTTCATCATTTCTCACCTGGAGGGGGACGCTTTGGCTTGGGTCAATCCTCTCTGGGAGCCTGATGACCCGGTAGTTACCCAGCTTTCCGTTTTCCTTGATACCTTCCATCGGGTTTTTGACGAACCGGGCCGTCTAGCCTCTACCACTGAAGCTTTGTTTAACTTGTGTCAAGGTTCTCTTACAGTGGGTCAGGTATGCTATCCAGTTTAGGACCCTCTCCTCTGACTTAGGTTGGAATATCAAGGCCTTGGTGGGCACCTTTTGGCGAGGCCTTTCGAGTCGCATAAAGAATGAGCTCGCTGGGCGCGATACCCCAACAGCCCTAGAGGATCTGATCTCTCTAGCCACTGGATTGATCTCCGGTTTCAAGAGCGGGCTAGGGAGAGAAGGGTCTAGCGTCCATTTTCTTCTGTCCGCAGACCACTCAGTCCTCAACCTAGGAGTCTTCCTTCCTCTCCGGCACCCAAACCCATGCAGCTGGACCCCCTGAAGCTCTCTGATCAGCGTCGCAAGGAGAGGAGCCTCCATGGTCAGTGTTTCTACTGCGGTAGCAGTGCCCATCTCATCCGAACCAGTCTAGAACATCCGGAAAACTTCTCCGCATAGGCCAGGTAAGAGAGGCCTCCCTAAGTGTATGTGATACCTCTCTCCCTCTCACTTTGTCTGTCCTCTTGCATGTTGGTGGTAAGCGGGCTTCTCTGGTGGCCTATGTGGATTCGGGTGCCGCCGGAAATTTTATTAGGTTAGAGGAGGTTAAAAAACTTTCTGTTCCCGTGAGGCCCTTGCAAAAACCTCAAGTTCTCGCTTCCGTAGATGGTCGACCCCTGTTAGAAACAGTCACAATAGTTACTCATGAGGTGGAGTTGCAAGTAGGGGTTCTGCACAAGGAGAATATTACATTTTACGTCTTAGCAGGTATTTCTCATCCTATCCTGCTTGGTCTTCCCTGGCTGCGGCTCCACGAGCCCACTTTAGACTGGCATAGCGGTAACGTCTTGCGCTGGGGGGAGTCGTGTCAGACTCGGTGTCTGCTGTCGGTGCGCTCTGTAGGTACCCCTCATTCTCCCCTTGTTCCCCATGGATTGCCATCAGTGTACCATGATTTTTTGGATGTTTTTGATAAGAAAGAGGCTGAGACTCTTCCTCCGCACCGTCCCTACGACTGCCCCATTGAGCTCGTCCCTGGTACCACTCCGCCTCGTGGAAGAATTTATCCTCTCTCCTCAGCAGAGACCCAAGCGATGTCTGAATACATCCAAGACAACTTGGCCAGAGGCTTCATTCGGAAATCTTCGTCCCCTGCAGGAGCAGGCTTCTTTTTTGTAAAGAAGAAAGATGGATCCCTGCGCCCATGCATCGATTATCGTGGCTTGAATCAAATCACGGTGAAGAATAAGTATCCACTGCCACTCATCTCCGAGCTTTTTGATCGTTTGAAGGGGGCATGTGTGTTTACTAAACTTGATCTACGAGGGGCCTATAATTTAGTTCGTAAATGCTCCAGGGACGAGTGGAAGACTGTGTTTAACACGCGAGAGGGACACTATGAGTATTTGGTTATGCCCTTTGGGCTCTGCAACGCACCTGCAGTATTTCAAGAACTCGTTAATGTTGTTTTTCGAGATCTCCTCTACTCTTGTGTCGTAGTCTACCTAGACGACATCTTGGTCTTCTCCTCCGATCTGACCACACATCGTCGAGACGTTCACCAAGTCCTCCAACGTCTCAGAGAGAACCACCTTTTTGCCAAGTTGGAGAAATGCCTCTTTGAGCAATCTTCATTGCCCTTTCTTGGTTACATCGTCTTGAGCTCTGGATTAGAGATGGATCCTGAAAAAGTCTCGGCAGTTCTCAAGTGGCCTCGTCCTCTCGGAGTCAAGGCCATTCAACAGTTTTTGGGTTTTGCCAATTATTACAGGCAATTTGTCCCTCATTTTTCTTCCTTGACTAAACCCATCTCAGCTCATCCGCAAAGGAGCCGATCCCATTCATTGGCCCTCTGATGCAGAGGCTGCCTTTGAGGCCCTGAAGCAAGAATTCGCTAAGTCTCCTGTACTCCATCGCCCGGACGCCGGTAGGCCATTCATCCTCGAAGTCGACGCATCTTCGGTAGGAGCAGGAGCAGTCCTTCTGCAAAAGTCCTCCTCGGGTCGCACTCTCACCTGCGGGTTCTTTTCCAAAGCTTTTTCCGCTCCTGAACGCAATTATGCCGTGGGAGATAGAGAACTCTTGGCCATAAAAATGGCTCTTGAAGAATGGCGCCATCTTCTTGAGGGGGCCCTCCATCTGTTCATCATTTTTACGGATCACAAAAATTTGGCCTACCTGCGGTCCGCCCAAAGGCTCAACCCACGGCAAGCCAGATGGTCACTCTTTTTTGAAAGATTTGACTTCGAACTCCACTTCCGACCTGGGGAGAAGAATATCAAGGCAGATGCCCTTTCACGGTCATTCCTGTCTGTCGACAAGGAGGAGGGTCCAATCCATCTTATCAACCCAGCCAAGATCCTTACTGTGGCCCCATTAAGCCTGGTCTCCCCACCACCTGGTAAGACCTTTGTTCGGAGTGGAGATAGATCAAAATTTCTCCGCTGGAGCCACTCAAAGTTTTCCGGACATGCTGGAGTTAAAAAGACTCTCTCGCTTGTCTCCCGCTATTACTGGTGGCCTTCGCTTCGCAGGGACGTTCAGGATTTCATCGCCTCCTGTCCTTCTTGCGCCCGGAACATGGTTCCTCGACATCCTCCTTCGGGACTCCTGCATCCGTTACCAGTACCTGCAAACCCCTGTACCCATATTGCCATGGATTTTGTCACGGATTTGCCTCCCTCTTCTAAATGTACCGTGATACTAGTGGTCGTGGATCGATTTTCCAAGATGGCCCACTTCATCGCTCTGCCAGGTTTGCCTACCGCTCTCGAGTTGGCGAAGATCTTCTGCGTCACTTTTTTCGCCTCCATGGCTTCCCTCAGCATATTGTCTCGGATCGAGGGGTTCAGTTTACCTCCTGTTTTTGGCGAGCTCTCTGCGAATTGCTGAAGATAACCTTGGATTTCTCCTCAGCCTATCACCCCCATTCGAATGGCCAAGTCGAGCGAGTCAACCAAGCGCTAACATCTTATCTTCGGCATTTTTCCAATGCTCATCAAGACGACTGGGCCTCTCTTCTTCCTTGGGCGGAATTCACCTACATCAATCATCCAAGTGAAGCTTCTACCGAATCTCCCTTTTTGTGGTTTTTGGTCAACACCCCGGCATTCCTCTTCCCGTATCCCCTACCTCGGGTGTGCCGGCAGCAGATTCCTTGTCTGTGGACTTCTCTCAGATTTGGAGGGAGACCAAGGTAGCTCTTGAGAGGGCCAGCCTCAGAATGAAGCGGTATGCCGACAAGAGACGGCTGGACGCTCCTCCGTACCGCTCTGGGGATAAGGTTTGGTTAGCTTCCTGGCATATCAGGTTGAAAATCCCCTCCTACAAGTTAGGTCCACTTTACATTGGTCCCTTTGAGGTCTTAAGTCGCATCAACGACGTGGCCTACAAGATGAGATTACCCGCCTCACTAAAGATTCCCAACTCTTTCCATGTATCTCTCCTTAAACCGGCAGTGTTTAATCACTTCCACTCTGCACCCTCCCAAACCTCCCAACGATGTAGCTCTGATAACACCTTTGAGGTACGGGATATTTTGGCTATGAAGACTGTTAGAGGAAAGAATCTGTTTTTGATTGATTGGAAGGGTTTTGGTCCTGAGGAGAGATCATGGGAACCCCAGGAGAATATTGATGCTCAGCGCATTATGAGACGGTTTCTCTCCAATGTTAGGGGGAGGGGGCATAAAGGGGGGGTACTGTCATGGCCTCTCACCTCTCGGCGCGTTCCACCCGGCGCGCTCCTGCTCTGCAGCGCGTCCCCGCGCCCGGCCTCTGGCTCCTGTGGCGTCGGGCACCCGCTCACAGCCTTACTCCTGGCGCACAGCCCCCTGGGTAGCGTGACGCGCTGGCCCCGCCCCCAACATGGCGGCACCCACCGCTACATATGCTTGGCGTCGGGACAGGTAAGACGCCTGATTATCAAATACAGTGACTCTGCCTCGTGTGGTGTTCGCTGTGTCCTCAGGCCCCTTTCCCTGTGAGTCTGTCTGCTCTGTGTTCACCTCCGTGTATCTCGCAGCCGTCCCCCCTGCGCAGCCTCTGTCCTTGTCCTCTGTGCTCTGGGTTCCTTGCCTCCCGTACTTTGCGAACTCCTCTGTCCGTTACCGCCTCCATCTAGTTCCTCTCCACACCTCCCTGTTGTTCCCTCTCGCCTTATGCTTCTTTTTGCTCCTTCTCTAATTGCAGCCGTCAGCCTTGTTACCCTGGCTCTCCAGTCCGGTGCCTCGCTAGGTCCCTGTGTGTCTCGGTACCTACTCTACGGATACTTCTGTGCCTCCTTACCCGTCTATTTGCCCAGTCGCCCCTTTGGTTCTGGCTGTCGCGGTTCTATCCCCTGGGGGTCTGTCCCTAACGCTCCCTGTATCCATCCTGGGGGTGGTCTTCACCAGGGCGCTCGCCCTCGGGGGCTCTGGAGCCGTGACCCAGTGGGTCCACTTTCGGGTACCTTTTCTGTCCTCTGTCGTACTAGTAACACCGTTATAGCCGTAACACCACATTTCAAAAAATTATTTGTGACATCAGCAGCAGTAGCAACAGCAGGCACAGAAGCCATGACAAATGTGTCACAAACTGCAATAATGTGAGATCAATGCAGCACACTAAAAACTATATAATCACCTAGTCTGTCCAGTCTGCGACTGGGGTGCAAAACTCATTGGAGATTCATGATTTGTTCATCTTGATGAAATTTAGGTGGTCTAAACTGTAAAGGAACAGCTGGGTGTGCTTATCCGTCAGGACACCACCAGCGTCGCTGAAGAAACGTTCTGAGAGAACGCTGGCCTGACAAAACCTTCAAGGTGTGACAGGTGAGCTCAGGTCATTCTTCCATTTTTGAAGACTAAAATGCAAAAGGGTCCAAATTCCCCCTGATGGCATTGAAATTGAGTTCCAGATACTCCTGCACCATCTTCTCCAGTCGTTCATGTCAACATGTCAGACTTGTACTCTGTTCTGTTGGTGCACGTTCTTGTCTAAAAAAAGTGTGAAACAACTGACAGAAATTGCTTCTGCCACTCACACTGCTGCTGCTAAGGTTTTTGCATTGACTATTCGACGTTCCCGGGGTTGGAAGTCTAAAAATGTGATGCACCCTGTGTGCATCACTGCTGTCTTGGGGGTACAGCTCACCTGTGATTTGTTTCTCTGCTCAAATCGGACTGAAAGAAAAAAATCACAGCATACTGCAATTGTGCTAGCATCTCAGGCGAGGCTTGCCAATGCAAGTCAATGGGTGTGAGAAAAAAATTAAACGGCACTCGGACCATGTGAGTGCCGTCCGATTTTTACACACCGATATCCTTTGAAAAGCCGTCAATTTATCTGCCGAGTACAGTAAAATCACAGTGTGACCCACCAAAATAGAATAGATATATACTGTGGTAGATCAGCTCAATCAGCAGTACATGGAGGTAGAAACAGGAACACTGTCTCTATAAATCCTTCACTGGATTATTAGTTACATGTGGCATAAACCATGGTAAACTAAAATAAACACGGCGCTTTGGGCTAAACGGGAAAACAAAACAAAATGGTATCTCAAAGTCCATACGTCTGTGGGGATCCATTCTGCTCAGGGTTAGCAAAACCACCGGTTTAAGCACCAACACAAGCACTTTCATGGAGTTACTCTCTCCAAATACGCTGAACCTCGATTCCTCTGAAGACAGAATATTTAAACCCCAGACCACACCCTAGGGTGGAGATGAGGTGGAAAACCTCCTACCAGCACTATTGTTGTCCACAAAAACCCAGCCCTTAAAATCAAGGTAATGGACTCCATAGCTCCACCTATTTTCCATGAACTTCCTGTATTGGGCACGCTCTCCGTCTTCTTCGTCGCCCCCACCAAGGGCAGGCCAAGGGTGGTTGACAGCTCTCTGTTGGCGCCATTACTGCACTGTCACACCCACGAAGGGTGTTACTACAGACCTTTTTGGTGCCAAAGTCCTCCATTTTGGTGGCTGCCATCTTGTTGTTTAGAAAGTCACTCTCAGTTTCTTCCTTGATCAAATTTGGTACTTTCGACACATCCAGTATTGTGCTCACATTTCTGCACTCTTCAACCCATGTACCTGGGGTCAATTCAATACAATCTTCAGCCCGTTCACTCCGGGCCACTTCCACCACGGTCACAACATCTTCTTTACTATACTTCAGGGGCACAACTTCCACCCCCACATCACTTATCATTCTTCTCTTCATGGGTTCTCCGCTCTGAGAGGTATTCATATCCTGCCGACTATGCCAAATGTAAGAGGGGGCCAGGACGGTAGTCGCAGCCGAGGACACCGGGGCTCTGGTGTCCTGGCCTCACCACACAGGAAAACTTTCATCTTATACTGTCGTACCTGTTTGGGGTGCTGGTCCACGGACAGTGATACCACTGCGGTGCAACACAGCTCCTGCGCACTTGGTTCCAGTGCTCAGGGTTGAAATAACGGACACAGATACCGGTTCTGATGCCAAATCAACGATTTTACTTTCTTCTTCAATGGACACATCAGTTACATTACAGTCCACACAGCATTCCACCTGCACTTTCCCTTGCTTTCTTTCTGTATCCTCACGTGCATTACAGGGTAGTAGCACCCTTGGCAGTACCGCAGCATCACTCCTGTAGGACCTCAAGACATAGTGGAACCCATTCATCTGCTTCGCCCCGGATTTGCAAGCGTCAGCACTTTTAAGGATCTTCCAACACGGTGAACACTCTGCACGACTTTTGGACCACTTCTTCCTTTCCGTTCCTGCTGTCATAAACTGCAACTTCCCCGGGTGCTCTGGTCTTACCCAGCACCCGTCTGACTGTGCCCGTGCTTTTATTCTTTTTCAACAACGTTACCTAGCTGCTATGGTGTCCTGGGCTTAGAGCCCTTGTGGACACTTCAGGCGTGCTCGCCCTTCTGCCTTATTCCTATAACCTACTCTTGATTAACCCATAGCAACTCCTCCTACAATTAACCCCTATGTGAACTACCTATCAACTAGATACCCCCATCTAGTGGCCCACAAGAGAACTATGCTTACCCAGTCTATGGAACTATATACTAACAGTGCGCTCCACTATTGATCCCGAAGGATGCACTGGCTTACCCTAATCTTAAACATCAATATGCAAACATAATACAATAAAATATATGCAACATGGTAACACATATAATGAGGCAGTACCAAGTAGAACGGCGGTAATACACAATAGAGTAGTAGTATCGGAGCATAGTCATATCTTTACAACATTTACAATATATATTAATATTAGAACTCATTAAAGGGAGGTGGCATTAAAGGGATATTATACTCAA
Organism: Dendrobates tinctorius; assembly: GCF_039654945.1. Lineage (NCBI taxonomy): Eukaryota > Metazoa > Chordata > Amphibia > Anura > Dendrobatidae > Dendrobates > Dendrobates tinctorius. Next base: position 2,840,373 of record NW_027361795.1, on the reverse strand, counting down.
TCCCCTACATTACAACCAGGTAAGGACATCACTCATGCAAGGCACGTGTGTTAGGTTGCACCGGCGTAGGGCCGACATCAGGTTTGCACCGTTATCTCACATGGCCTTCCCTGGCTCCATGTTTAGTGGAGACAGCCATTGCTCTAACTCGGCCTGCATACCTGTCCACAACTTTTGAGCTGTGTGACTGCGATCTCCAAGGCATATTGACTTAAACACTGCATGATTGTGGTGAGCTCTGGCTGCACAGTACTGAGGTGGGGGGATTCTTTCTACACTGTTGGAACACTTGTCTCATTAAGGAGAGATTGAAGGTTGTAACGCTCGCGCCCAGACTGGATGGCACTAGTGAAGATTGTGGCCCCACTGTGCCACAAACCAGACTACCCTGGAGGGGTGTGACTAAGCAGCTACCTTGGTGTTCACTGGAGCCTCTAGTGGTGAGGTCTGGCTTGGGCAGCAGGTAGCTGCCAGGTACCACTGGGCAGTGTCTGGCTGTAGTAGCTGATCCCATTAGGGACAGAACACTAATGACAGGTGTGGGCAAGTACAGACAGGCACGACTAATACTCTGGCAGGTATGGCTGGTACTCTTGGCAAGCAGGCGGGCACGGCTGGCACTCTGGCAGGCAGGCGGGCACAGCTGGCACTCTGGCAGGCAGGTGAGTAGGATAAGAGAACAGGTAGGAACCAGTTCAGACTGGAGGGACCAGAACTGCAGGATGCGGGACAGAAGCAGAGCAGAACCGCAAGGTGCGGAACCGGAGCAGAGCAGGACCACAAGGTGCGGAATGGGAACGGAGTAGAACCACACGGTGCAGAACAGGAGTGGAACAGAACTGCAAGGTGTGGAACGGGAGTGAAGCAGAGCTGCAGGGTACAGAGCGAAGAGCAGAGCAGAACTGCTGGGTGCGGAGAGAAGAGCAGAGCCACAGGGTGCGGAGCGGAGAGCAGAGCAGAAGGAGTAGACACAAGGCTATACACAGCTGAGTAAGGAAGGAAACAGGCAAGGATATGAACAGGTACAAGGAATGGACTAGGCACAGACAAGGATGGACACTGGAACAAGCTCAAGACACGGGATTCAGGCCTGAGTATGCAGCCTTCAGGGAGGCAGAACACAAGACACAACGAGCACATAAATGGGTCTGTGTATGCAGCCCCCAGAGAGGCAGAAAACAGGACAGGACTTGGCAACTCAGCAGCAAGGTGCAGCCTGAGAGTGTTTTTTGCTCAGGCCTCCCCTATGGGTGGAGATGCCTTAAGTACCCGATACCTCTTGGCAATAGGCTGGGGCCAAATTAGGGGCGTGCACACTGTTTCTATAAGACTCAGGAAGTGCTGGCGCCGCCACCCTAAGCATACAACCAGGAAGTATGCAGCAAGCAAGGACCACAGCATGGAGAAGAGAGAGGACAGAACTCACAGCATGACCCTGAGTGGTAAGTAAGATGGTGTATCTGTCTGATGGGAGATGGAAAGCCATGCAGTGATGCTGGCAGGGACGTTACAAAGGTTGAGGGTGTAGGTGGAGGCCCTAGAGGAGGAGGAGGAGGCAGAAGCAGTGGAGGAATTGTTAAATATAGAGGTTTCTCCGGCAAGACTTGGGGATTCCAAAATTTGTGACCTAGTGCCTAGTCAGCAAGATGTAACACCTCTGGCCATGTTTGCTCTTCCAGGTGTCAGTGGTGAAATGCACCCTGGCAGACATAGATTTTTTCAGGGAATAGGTGATGTTGTCATGTAGCATAGGCAAAGCTTTTTTTGAGAAGTAATGGAAACTGGGCAAACTGGGGACTGCGATGGCCATTAACTTTCAGAAACCATTTGTATTCACCAGGCGGAAAGGCAGCATTACTGTGGCCAACAGATTGGAGATGGTGGAGCTGAAGCTCTTAGCTTTGCCATGTGTAGGAGGAAACTTTCTTTTGCGTGACCACAACTGGGAGACCACGAGCAGGCTGCTGTTCTGAGGGTGGAGTACAGATAACAGGACAAACTGCTGGACTGTCAGTGAGGTGCAGGCGAAGATGTTATGGTACATTGAGAAAGATGTGTTGTTCTAGGTGACACAAACACAGCTGTCATGTCTACTTCTGTAACAGCTGACCGGCTCTCACTCACCCTGACTGTGGTGGGAAAACAACTGCAGTTTCTGCAGCCGGAGACCTGTGTGTGAACACTTGGAATGGTGATGGAGTTGGAAAAACCAGCAGATGGGGTTGATGGGACGGCCAGAAGTTGGCGAGGCCCACTGGTCCGCATTTTAGCCAGTGAGATTCCCACACTAAGGCATGTTGATCACGCATGTGCTGGTTCATGCATGCAGTTGTCAAATTATTGCAATGTTTGCCTCTGAGGTTTTTTTTTTAAATTTGACAGATAACATGTGTTGGGTCATCCTTTGCGGTCTCAAAAATGCCAAGGCTAGGCAACACTTACCACCCCTGCGAATTTCATACTCACGACTAGTGCTGGCCACAGTCCGCGTTGGGGCTGAGGATGCAGTGCTTGTTGTGGTTGCCCCATTTTGTGTCTGCTTGGGAAGCCGCAATGTAACCTCCTCACCTTCCTCCTCCTCCACCTCCCCTGCTGTGCTGCTCAGCTATGTACCTCTGGGTTCATACCAAGTGGGATCTACAACCTCATCATCATCCTCTCTGTTTTCACATTTCTCACCCTGAGAGTCATCCTTCTCCTCTTCCTGCCCTTAAACCACAGTACAGTCCATGGTATCTGAGTCTCATCAGTAACACGTCCACACCCAGTGGTTAACGTCTGATGAAGTGGGTCAGGATTCTGCTTAGATCCTACTTCGTCTGGTCCTGGATCCAACATGAAAAAATTTTGGCTATCGGTGAAAATGCTTACCTCCTCCGGATTTGGTGATTCTTCAGAGCAGACATCTGATGCCCATGAAATACAGTGTGTGAACCGCTCTTCAGAATGACCCATCTGAGGTTCCACACAGTCAGTTAGGTGTTTGGAAATATTTGGCCTTCTGATTTGCCACTGAAAAACAGTTTTATCACAAACGATTTGGAGTAGCTACAGTAATTGGGCCTCGTGGCTGCACCACAATATTAGGCCTAACAATTTTTAAGTGGAAATCTTGCCTTCTGATTTGTTTCTGAAACACTGTTTTCTCACAAATGATTTGGAGTAGTTAATTCTGTTTAGTGGCTGAAACCCAATATTAGGCCTAACGATTTTTAAGTGGGAATCTGGCCTTCTAATTTGCCACTGAAACACAGTTTTATCACACATGATTTGAAGTAGCTAATTGTACTTCATGGCTGCACCCCAATATTAGGCCTAATGATTTTTAAGTGGAAATCTGGCCTACTCATTTGCCACTGAAACACAGTTTTAGCATAAACGATATGGAGTAGCAAATGGGGCTTCCAGAGACTGCCACACAGCATTTGCACTTTGATGCTGGAAGATCGATTTCACACAGGACAGGATAATATCTATTTCACTGACAAGTTCACTTTCAGCACCAGCACTAGCGCAGGAGCGACCTCTCTGCATTGTGACAAAGAAAAAATGGCACCAGCAAAACAAGTGTTCCGCTTTTTATATGGCCAGGGATATGTGACTTCCGCAAGCAATCACAGAAAACCTTGTGTCATGACGTTGTGGATGGTTTCTGCGCCCTGATTAGTTGCCAGAATCAATACTAGTGTGGAGCGAGCGATACCTTCAGATATAGGGAAATATCGGATCGGATTGGATCGGACCGATACCCCAAAAATATCGGATATCGCCGATTCCGATACCGGAAACCAATGCAAGTCAATGGGACACAAATATCGAAGTGAAAATAAACCCTTACTTTCCTTGTAGGTTAATTCTACATGAAGGAAAACAACTAAGCATAATGTAGAATGTATTGGGGGAGGGGGAGGAGACATTAAAGGCATAGAGGTTTAACCCAATCAAATGGAATAGCAGGAATTAAATTTTTTTTAAGAAGTTCGGAGTTACAAAGATATTGACTATGTTAAGTTTTTTTATATTTTGTCAGATATTTATGTTTCACTACTTCCATGATCTTCACCTTCTTTTTTTACTTCTCCCACAGTTTCTCCTTCATCATCCTCAGCAGCAGCATCTTTTTGATCAACTTCTTCTTCACCTTATTCATCATCTTCTTCACCTTCTTCCTATTATTCTTTTTTTTTACATTCTTCATATTCTTCTTATTCAACTTTTATTCTCCTTCATATTCTACTTCTTCATCTTCTTCATATTCTTCTTCTTCATCATATTCTAAATTTGTGACAGGCATTCATGTAGTTGTTATCTATAAAAGTTTGAAGATTACACCTTCCGTTCTGCCTGTCACAAAAGATTTACAACAGGATTTGTCCGCGTTCAGGTTGGCCTGCAGCAGCAGGCATTTTCCAGGGGCACCACGAGGAGGAACGGACTCACCCCCATACACTGCTTAGTCTTCTTCTGCTTATAATTTAGATAATATCTTTTGCTCTGATTTTTAGTCTTATGCTTAATGTTCTTCTGCTTTCTGTTCTGCAGCTTCTTGTTCTTCTGCTTCTTGGTCTTCTGTCTCTTGTTCTTCTGTATCTTGGTGGTTGTCTTCTTGTTCTTTGTCCTCTTGGTCATCTTCTTGGTCTTCTTCTGGGTGGTCTTCAGGGTCGTCGTCTTCGGTGTCATCGTCTTCTTCGGGGTGGTCTTCAGGGTCGTCGTCTTTAGGGTCGTCGCCAGGGAGATCCAGAGTGATTACCAAAAACCATTTCAAAAAGCTTGAACTTGGAAATGTAGCAGAAGGTACAAGAAGGCTGAGGAACTGCTGAGAACCAGCTGACGGTACTGGAACCTGGCTGGGTAGCCGAAGGTACAAGAGCCAATGGAACTACCAAGGACCAGCTGATGGTACTGGAACCCGGTTACTAAGCAGGAGGTACCTCTGCCAGAAAGCACTACCAAGGACCAGCAGACGTTGGTGGAACTCGGATACCGAGAAGGAGGCACCTAAGCCAAAGGCTCTGCCTGGAACCAGCTGACGTTACTGGAATCCAGGGGGACATATTCAAGATTAACTTCCAAAGAACCAGCTAATGGTACTGGAACTCAGATAGGCAGCAGAAGGTACACATGAAAAAAAAGTTGCAAGGCCACGAGCTGGCAGGAGTTACCGAAACCCACAGTCCTACAGGGGGAGCTTGTCCTATTGGCATGACGGAACCAGCCCTCATTGCCAGATCCCGCAGCCCACATAGGAAGCACCTAAACTGTAGGCACCATAGAGTCGGCTAACCTGACCGCAACACGACAGGACAACGTATTGGAGGCAAAGTCACGTTGACACTACCCGGAAACAGCTGGCGTGCTGGAACCAGGCTGGGCAGGAGGGAGTACCCGTGCTAAAGACACTTCTGAGCAGCAACTGGCGGTGTTGGAGCCCAGGGTAAATACTAGAAACAGAGTGGAGGCAGAGGCGTAATTGGAGCAAGTTTAAAATCTGTAGTAGTGTGAATGTGGACAGAGCAGGCTAAATTGCCGGACACACAGCAGGGGATCAGCTGATGTTACTGAACCCAATAACACTGGAGCATGTGTTGACTGTGCAGACGGCACTTCTGATCAGTAACTGGCGGTGTTGGAGCCCAGGGATTACAGCAGAAACAGAGTGGAGACAGAGGCGTAATTGGAGCAAGGTTAAAATCTGTAGTAGTGGGAATGTGGATAGAGCAGGCGAAATTGCCGGACACACAGCAAGGGATCAGCTGACGTTACTGAACCCTAATGACACAGGAGCAAGTGTTGACTCTGCAGACGGCACTTCTGAGCAGCAACTGGCAGTGTTGGAGCCCAAAGATTACAGGAGAAACAGGTGGTAGAAACATGAACACAACAGGAGACCTGGATACTGTTGCCAACCAATTATTTAATCTGGAAGAGGACTGGCAAATTCCTGCGCATCCAGGCCTTGCTCATTTTCAGAAAAGTAAGCCGGTCAACGTTATCGGAGGATAGTCGCATGCGACAGTCTGTTAGTACACCACCTGCGGCACTAAAGACACGTTCCGATAATACACTAGCAGCAGGGCAAGCCAGCACCTCCAATGCATACTGGCTAAGCTCTGGCCATGTATCCAGCTTAGAGACCCAAAACTTGAAAGGGGAAGAGCCGTGTGGGAGAACACTGAGAGGGCAAGACATGTAGTCTGTCACCATCTGACGGAAACGTTGCCTCCTGCTGACTGGAGCCGTCTTTGATGGTGTAGACATTTGTGGCGGGGACACAAAACTTTGCCACATTTGGGCCATACTGGTCTTGCCTTGTGCTGAGGCGCTGCTTCTGCTCCCTCTTTGTGCAGAGCTTCCTCCATTGCCTCGACACACTGAGCTGCTTTGTAAAGCACTAGCAGCACTGCTCTCGGGTGGAATGGAGAACATGATGGAATGCACCAGTGTGTCTTGGTACTCTTGCATTTTACACTCCCGGTTCAACGGTGTTATGAGGCTTTGTAAGTTGTCCCGGTAGCGAGGATCTAGGAGGGTGTACACCCAATAATCAGCCGTGTTGAGAATGTGGGCGATGCGGCGGTCGTTTCTCAGGCACTGCAGCATGAAATCAACCATGTGCTGCAGACTGCCAACTGGCCAAGAAACGCTGTCCCCTGCTTGAGGCGTCATCTCTGCCTGCTCTGCATCACCCCACCCTCTCTCTACATACTGACTACTAGAGCATTGTGTACCTCCCTCCTCTCGACAGATGTCTTCCTCCTCCATTGACTCCTCCTCATCCTCCTCACAAAGTGTACCCTGCCTAGGCCTTTGTGAGGAACCATGTTGCGCAGACTTTCCAGAAGCAGATGGCATTTGTGACTCCTCATCCTCCACCTCTTCCACAACCTCCTCCCTTAGTGCTTGCAGTGTTTTTTCAAGCAGGCAGATAAGGGGGATAGTCATGCTGACTAGTGCATCATCTGCACTCGCCATCTGCGTGGAATCATCGAAGGCACGCAAAACGTGGCAGATGTCCTTCATAGAGGCCCACTCAGTGGTGCTGAAGTGTGACCGGCGCACAGTGCGACTTGTTTGCGCCTGATGCAGCTGGTACTCCATTACTGCTGCCTGCTGCTCACACAACCTCTCCAACATATGTAACGTTGAACTCCACCTGGTGAGTAGGTCACATATGATGCGATGTTCCGGAAGGTGGAATCGGCGCTGCAGAGCTGCAATGCGCGATCTTGCCATGCTGGAACGCCGCAAGTGAGCGCACTCTATGCGGACCTTGTGCAGCAGTGCATCAAGATCCGGATAGTCCCTCAAAAAACTCTGCACAACCAAGTTAAGCACATGTGCCAGACATGGGATGTGAGTGAGGTTGCCTAGGCCCAGAGCTGCCACCAGATTTCAGCCATTGTCACACACTACCATGCCTGGCTGGAGATTCGCTGGCACAAACCACACGTCGCTCTCCTTCTTGATGGCATTCCAGAGCTCCTGCGCTGTGTGGCTTCGATTCCCCAAAGAAATTAATTTCAATACAGTCTGTTGACGTTTGGCCATGGCTGTGCTCATATCGGTCGTAACAGGTAAGCGTTCACGGGTCCATGTGGAGGTAGACTGTGACGGCTCCTGCAGCGCTGATTCAGAGGAACTGGAGTATGAGGAGGAGTCAATGTGTACAGACTGGATTCCTGCAATCCTTGGAGTTGGCAGAACACGTACAGCGCCACTCTCAAGATCTGTACCCGGCTCCACAACATTTACCCAATGGGCAGTGAGGGAAGGATATCATCCCTGTCCATGGTTACTGGTCCATGCATCGGTGGTCAGGTGGACCTTGATACTGACAGCGTTTAGTAGCACATGTTTAATTTTTCCCTCCACATGCTTTCGCAGAGCAGGGACGGCTTACCTGCTGAAATAAAAGTGGCTGGGCACGTTGTATTGTGGGACTGCCAATGCCATGAAGTTACGGAAGGTGTCAGTCTCCACCAGCCTGAATGAGAGCATTTCAAGGGACAATAGTTTTGCAATGCCAGCATTCAGAGCCTGTGCTCGGGGGTGGTTTGCCGAGTATGGGCGCCTTTTCTCCCATGCCTGTGCTACTGATGGCTGTAGAGTGGCCTGGGAGTGTGAGGATGACAGGGAACGTGGTGCTGTGGGTGGAATGACACTGTGTCTCTGTACAACAGTGCCAGAGGTTCTTCCATGGCGATCCTGTGAGGAAGCCGAATCAGCTATGTGTGAGCTGGAGGAAGAGACTACAACACAAGCTGAAGAGGTGGTAGGTGGCGCTGTAGGTTGGCCTAGGTCTTCAGTGTGTCTTTGTAACTGCACCACATGCTTGGTCCGCACATGTTTCCACATATTTGTGGTATTGAGGTTGCTGGCACTTTTCCCTCTTTTCACTTTCTGATTACACAGCTTGCATTTGACAAAGCAAATGTCATTTGCAACTGTGTCAAAAAAAAGGACCAGGCACTGCAAGTCTGGGGAGCGCCCGTTTTGGGTTTTGGAAGAGGCATGCTCCTAATGGGTGCCGAAGTGGAGGCTACAGGCAACCGAGTCTGACCCCACCCCCTCTCCCTCCTTTTTTGGCCGTTCGGGTAATCTCTTCCTCAGAACTGCTCCCACCACCTTTCTGTACCTCATGCCATGATGGGTCAAGGACCTCATCATCGACACTACCCTATTCAAACGACTGCTTTTCCTGGGTAGTCTCGTCAGCACAGTACGCACCAGAAAGAGGCACCTGAGTCTCATCATCAGATGCGTACTGAGGTGTGCTGACCATAGGCACTGGCCCACCCGCCTCTTCAGATTCAGAGACAAAGCTGTTGCGCATCACTGCATACTACCTCTTCTTCAAATTCTCGAATGCTGCTTGGCTGGCCCCCTCTTTCCAAGCCAACAGATTCAGAGAACAGAAGTAGAGATGGCTCCTGTCCAGGGCTCTCTGATTGCCTGGGCAATTTGGCAGGTGGTAAAGAGACAGATGGGTGCTCTTCAGTGCTCTGGACCTGAGAGGATCTGGAACTAATTGAAGTCGATGCGTTAGCTGCCATCCATCCGACAACGGCTTCAATTTGTTCGTCCCGCAGCAGTGGGGTACGGCGAGCTCCTACAAAGCTGTGCATAAAGGATTGTTCCCTGGTAAAACTGGGGGATGCTGAGTCACTGGTGCCCGCAGCAGGCACAGAATCCCCACATCCTCTCCCTGCAGAAACTCCATGCCCACGACCACGTGCCTTACTCCCTGCCTTCTTCATCTTGGTAGACTGATAAAGATAAGCAGAAAAGTACTAAGGGCTTAGTGTGCTTATTCCTGAACAGCTGCTAACAGGTATAAGAAACACTAATTTTATAAAGTGCGGACTAGACTTTAATATGAGCTAATGTGGCCTACACAACTGTAAAGTGGAGTGTTTGGTGAACTTTATTAACTTTTTTTTTTTTTCACAAAAGACACTGAATGTGCCCAAAGATGTAAAACCGATAGTATCACAAACTTTTTGTAGTTATTACAATGCTGGAAGGTAACCTACAATGCAATAGATGAGGCTCCAAAAAATAGGCTAATACTAATCTGGCTGGGGCTGCAGGGCACAAGCCAGCAGAAAGGCTCCTCTATCTACTCCTATATAGTGTTCGCAAATATTCTAGTTGGATACGGATGGAACCACACTAATAGGTGAAATCTGAAAAAATGAGCAGCACTAATGCAAAAAAGGACAATGTATGAGGCAGTGACGCACGCTGAGCGGACTACAACCGGAGGTGGTGCAGAACACACTACAGTGTGAGCTGCACTCATACACAGAGACCTCGCAGACAGCTGTGAACAGCGCTGCATGGCTGCAGAAAAGCTCCTCTATCTACTCCTATATAGTGTTTTCAAGCAATCTAGCTGGATAAGAATGGAACCACACTAATAGGGGAAATCAGGAAAAATGAGCAGCACTAATGCAAAAAAGGACAATGTATGAGGCCGTGACGCACGCTGAGCGGACTACAACCGGAGGTGGCTACAGAACACAATACAGCGTTAGCTGCACTCACACACAGAGACCTCGCAGACAGCCATGAACAGCGCTGCAAGGCAAAAGAAAGTTTCTCACACAGCGGTTGCTAAAGTAGCCTGGGTAAAGCACAATAAAGCAAATCGCTAGCTCAAACTGTCCCTCAGAGTCAGAACAGCAGCTTCCTGTCCCTAAGTAAATTCACAGCAGAGTGAACCCAAAATGGCGGCGGCGGCTTTTTTAGTGCATCATGACATCATTTCAGCAGCCAATCACAGCCATGCCATTAGTTAACATGCCTAACATGCATAACAGGATGTGCCCACACTTCTTAGGATTCCTCATTGGCTGAATAAAATCAAACTGGCTCATTGCATTATGAGAACTTCCGAATCCGGTATTCGATATTCTAAAAGTATCGGAATTCAGTATCGGAACTCCGATACCACGAATATCGGCCGATTCCAGATATTGTAGTATCGGAATGCTCAACACTAATCAATACACATAAACTTAAGTGAAAAAAAAAAGCGTGCACCGCTCCTGTAATCTCTTCACACACTCCTTAAACCCCCCACACACACCCTCCCCTCATCAAACACGTGCCCCCATCCCCTCCTTTCATCATACAGCACCACTATCACAGCCAAAGTAATACAAAAGCATTAGTGGAAATGCAATGATTTACCGAACTGTGACCGACTTTTGCCAACTTTGAGTAAAAATGCTTGTGAGTGCAAACACGAATCCGAATGTGCTACATTCGTGCCGATTTTGAGATTGGCGAATGCTTTTTGAACACGTTCGCTCATCTCTAGTAATCAATGTTAGAAGTTTTCAGTTAGTGAGATGCCTGTGCTCCAGGGTAGGACTATACGTAGAGTCTTATCTTCTTATCTTCCTGCTCTGAGCCAGTAAGCTAGAGAAACCAAGGAAAGACCTGTTTGCAGGCCCGCCCTGAAGCACAAACATGTTCCATGTTCCGCATCATAGAGACAGACTGCTTGTGATTAAGGGGAGCCTGTGGGCAGGTATTTCCTTGGTTTCTCTGGCTTAGAGAACCAAGAGAAGACAGTGCTGCAAACTTTTAACACTGATTATGTAAGCAGGTTGCGGGATGCAGTTGTAGGGGAAGTGGGCCGACCTATGGACCTGTCTGCAGTGGGATGGTTAATGTGCAGTGTGCTGGACATGGACTGCTGGATATGAAGGTGGGAGACAGCTAGACAGAGGTGAAGTACTGGGTTTTGCCACTAGGGGGAGACCAAGGACAGCAGAAACAGCAGGCTATGAAACCGCAAAGTCATGGGGGGCGGGGTTACAGGAGCTCTAGAGGCAGAATTCCCAGGGAGGGGATATATATAGTTGGAGAGAGTTCCAGAAGGACTCTAGTCCAGAGAGAGAAGCTCAGGAGTGAAGAAGACTGCAGGGAGGGCAGGACAAGAAGAAGCTCCGGGAAGGACTGGTTAGAGAGACGGTCAGGGGGGGTGGCTCTGACAGGACAGCCGCAGGACAGAGAGAGCCCGGGGTACCAGAAACAGACAGACTCAGACGGGTGAAGCGCTGTGGTGGTAGGCCTAGGGCAGCCACAGTGAAAGAGCCGCGAGGGACGTCATTCAGGAAGACAGAAGAAAGGGAAAGGTACCCGGGCCTGTGTGCGGAGCTCGTTGTGCATCTGCTTTGCGGTACTGCAGTCTTTGAGAGGACAGCCAATAAAGGAGGACCTGTTGGACGCACACCAGTCTCTGTCTCAGTCTGTTCGCTGCGAAGAAAGGGGCCACCCCCGATCGGCACACGTACCTACATTTGGCATAGTCGGCAGGATCATCACCGCCAATACATCATCTTCAGCGGTAAGCTTGCACTGAAGATCCAAAGGACCCAAGCTGAACAGGCTGAAGATTTTCCCTGTTGATTACAAAATTGGATGGTGACCAGGATTGTTGGTTTTCAGCAGGCGGATCCAGAGCGGAAAAGGACTTGACCGAATGGCTGTGGCATACCAGCGCCAGAAAGAATCACAGGAGTTTGCAGCTACATTGGACAATCAAGGACTATATCGAACCCGCCCCTGGGGGGAGCCGCGTACATCTGCAGACAGCCGCCCCCTCATGCTGGACCCTGAAAGATGGATGGAAAGGCTGACCAATGCCCCACCCACGAATGGGAGTGGCCCAGGTGGAGAGGCTGGGTGCGGCTGCTTGGCGCCATTGAGCTTCTGGACATCGGACGAGATGTGACGCTGCAGATGCCGTGGCCTCGGACGCCTGGAATGGAGGTGGCGTCAGGAGATCGAGTCCCGTCGGGAGAGCTGCCCATGGGAGCCACTGTCTGTACCCCGGACGCCTATCAAGAAAGAAGAGTGACCCCGGACCCTGCTGAAGCGGCCGCTGGAGGAACCACCATGGAGTCTCGCCGCGGAACCATCGGGCCTAAAGGCTGGCCCTGCCGGACGGTGGGGTGAAGACCATCGACTGCTGGAGGAGCTGCGGGATGACATGCCGGGAGCCGTGGTGCCAGCCGGCGGCACCACAGGCAGTTCCCGCCCCCACGCCTTGTGCACGATCCAGGCCCCGACATCAGCTCTCGACCTCCCCGCTCAGCCTCCTGCCCGCCAGCGACCTCAGCTCTGGATGACTCCGTGTCCCTGATGGGGCCGACCACCGCTCCCATCCACGACCCCGAGCCGCCCCGCCCGGTGGTGCTCCGTCCTGCGTCATCGGTGCGGAACAGACCTGCGGCAACTTCTGCCACGCTCCATGCCCCGGCGTTGGCCTATCCATCCAGGCCTGTCGCTGCCACGATCCCACTGCAGTTCACCACCAGCCTCCGCAGCCTACTCGCTGACAGCCACGACCGCCACTGCTCCGCCTTCGGCCCCAGCTGCGGCCTACGCCGCGGCAGCTCCGGCTCCACTCTTGGTGTTGGCCGCAGCCTACCCGTTGACGGCCACGGCCATCTCCACCACACGCCAGGTCCCCACTTCCGACCCCGGCCACGGCCCGTTCGCTGCGCTCTGCGGCCTACACCGGACCCTCCGCCTGGGTTGCAGAAGTCATTGAGCAAAAGAAGGCCAAAGAGCGAGAGGTTTGGGCACTGCAGCATGAGAAGGGGGAAGCAGCCATGTCTACCCCTCGGTCATTCGGGCGGCTCGTGCATACCAACACCGTAAAGGGCTATGGATTTATCTGGGACGCCGCAACCGGCCACAAAGCATACCTCAACGTGGCTTCCATCAAGCACGGGCGGACTCTGCGGGAGAGAGACCTCCTACTACAAGGATTACTGCCCCCGCGGCTACTATGCGGCGGTGGTCATCGCTTACCCCGAGGGGTATGAGCCCCCATAAAAGAGGACTCCTTGGTCTCGGGCATCAGGGACACTCGGGGCCCAGGACAGTTCAAGCATCCCGGGGACTTCACGGCTGTGGAGTTCCCTGCTGATTGGCGAAACATCGGCTGCCAGGAGGTGGCCCGGAGTATCCTTAAAAATGGACTCCGGGACTGCTGTGCGCTGTTGCATAGCCTGGAGACAATTCTACGTCCTCAAAGTGGGTAAAATATGCCCACTCCTGATGTGGCGGGGGTGCATGTGGGGGAGTGCTCTCCTGAAAGGAAGGGGGAGCACCAATGTTGACGTTTGTTTAAAGAAAATATAGAAAATGTTATGCTTTACTTAAAAATACTGAAAGTAAAGAAAAAGTTTAAAAGTAGTAGTATTAAACAAAGTATAGTTAACACTATGTCCGGTATATATAGTTGGTTTGAAATGTTATAAAAAAAATGAAAATAAAAAATGTTCGATAGGTCCCGGGTACTAGGTGACAGAGAAAACGCCGACCATGACTAATTTAAATTGGAGGAACAATAAAGTGTGTGGAATTGAAACAGAGAGCAGTCGATAGGTTGGGCCCTGAGTACCACGAACACCCCAAAACGAAAGGAGGAAGCTGACGATGACCTGGTAGGCTAGAGCCTCGGTCATTGTGCTCCAAATTGCAAAATGTCACAGAACGGGAGAAAAGTGGGAAATATGCACCCATAGAGGAGATCGGGTGGTCCTATCCCAACAGGAAGGAATTGTCATAGTGGCGTATGCGCTGGCGGGTAGCCATAAGCTGCTCGGAGCATGATTGCTCCCGGTTTGGTTCAGCTCCCCGTGTATCGTGGGCCTTGCTCAACCACCAGTCCGACAAAAAGAAGGTGGGGAAGCTTCAGAACGAAAAATGAAGGCGACAAGATTGTCGAGGACGACAATGGTCAAAGGAAGGAGGCATGTAGGGGAAGTGGGCCGACCTATGGACCTGTCTGCAGTGTGCTGGACATGAACTGCTGGATATGAAGGTGGGAGACAGCTAGACAGAGGTGAAGTACTGGGTTTTGCCACTAGGGGGAGAACAATGACAGCAGAAACAGCAGCAGGTGTAGTACTGCAGTTTGGCCACAAGATGGGAGCAGGGAGCAGTGAGGACAAGGCTTAACAGCAGCTTAAGGCTACGAAACCGCAAAGTCATGGGAGGCGGGGTTACAGGAGCTCTAGAAGGGAAATTCCCAGGGAGGGGATATGTATAGCTGGAGAGAGTTCCAGACAGAGTCCAGTCCAGGGAGAGGAGCTCAGGAGTGAAGAAGACTGCAGGGAGGTCAGGACATGAAGAAGCTCTGGGAAGGACTGGTGAGAGAGACAGTCAAGGGGGTGGCTCTGACAGGACAGCCGCAGGACAGAAAGAGCCCGGGGTACCGGAGACAGACGGACTCAGACGGGTGAAGCGCTGTGGTGGTAGGCCTAGGGCAGCCACAGTCAAAGAGCCGCGAGGGACATCATTCATGAAGACAGAAGAAAGGGAAAGGTACCCAGGCCTGTGTGCGGAGCTCGTTGTGCAGCTGCTGTGTGGTGCTGCGGTCATTGAGAGGACGGCCAATAAAGGAGGACCTGTTGGATGCACACCAGACTTTGTCTCAGTCTGTTCACGGCGAAGAAAGGGGCCACCCCCGGTCGGCACACATACCTACATAAGTGTAAAGAGGAAGACCTAGCTGCGGGTTCCTGTACCGAGTCGGGTCTGGAACTGTTGAGGCTGCCTCCATTGTTGCCTGGACAGGCCGCAGCCGCGGGCTGGAGTGAAGTGGCAACAGCCACGGGCGGGAGCGGGCAGGCCGCAGCCGTGGGCTGGATTGAAGCGGCAACGGCCGCAGGCCGCAGCGGACAGGCCGCAGCCTCGAGCTGGAGTAAAGCGGTGATCTTTCATTGGTCAGCTCGGTGCCGTATCCCTACGGTCGACAGCAAGTCTCCCTCCCATCTCTCCTGCCGCTGTCTTCCTCTCTGGTGGCTGCTGGAGGCTCTCACTCCCTGGCGCCCTTGAGGTCTCCTGCTTCTCTGCCGATCTGCTGACTCACTGCGGCTAGCGTCCTCTACCCCTTTTATATTAGCTCCTCCCCCAACCATTCTGGAAGTCTCTGCCATCCGTCCTCTAATTCTGTCCCCCGGAAACAGACCCCCTAGGAACCTTGGTGACAGTCCCCTTGGTTCCGGCCTAGACACGTGGCGGGGGCCCTTCCTCCTACTCTACCCCATCCTGTATGCTCGCCAGTCCTCGGGCGAGGGCTTGAGTGGGCCTGGGTTTGACTTTTGAGATGAAAGTTTTCGTTGCCATACAAACTGATCTTGTTCGTAATGTTTGGGGGGTTTGCTGGCTGTTGACCGCTCGGAGCATCTTGGTTCCACTGCGGTGGAGCTTTCTGGGGTGGTGGAAGGTGGTGGGCTGGTTGGTTCTGGTGGGTCGACTGGGCCTGCAGAGATATCGCTCCTTGGAAGGCCCGTTTGTACTGCTGGGAAGTCTTCCTCATCATCCAGGTCCCAAACCGTTGGCAGGGGTTTGGGGGCCTGGGGAGTGATCTCGGGTCGTATGGGGTCAGTGGACGTGCAGGGCAGCAACATATTACGGTGCGAGTAGGGAGGGCTCTGTCTTTTTCAGGTTGTATTTCGCACACGGGCCCGTCAGGGCTTATTCGGCGCAATACTGGATAGGGACCCTCTTCCCACCGGGGTTCCAACTTGTTCTGATGGCGATGGTCCAGTACGAGTACTCGATCTCCAGCCTGGAGGTTGATGGGTGGAGGCAGAGTCCCCCCTAGATGTTCTAGGTCCTGGAGTTTTGTATGGACGATTCGGTGGAGGGTTTGTAGCCGGTGCCGGTGGTTCCGGACCCATGACGAGACCCCTGTCCAGGGCTGTGGTTCTTCCGGGTACAGTTCTACCTCCGTGATCCCTTTGTCTTCCTGCCAACATAGCAGCGAGTAGGGGGTATAGCCGGTGACTCGGTGTACCCGGTTGTTATATACCCACACGAGTTCAGGAATGTACTCAGGCCAGCGGGCCTTCCGGTCGATCTCCAGGGTGCGCAACATTTGGATGAGCATTCGATTAAATCGTTTGCAGGTCCCGTTCCCCTGTGGGTCGTACGGTGTGGTTTGGGATTTGTTGATGCCATTGAGACGTGTAATTCCTCTATGACTTTCCCCAGGAAACACGCTCCCTGATCGGAGTGTATCCGTTGGGGGCAGCCATACACTTGGATGAAGTTTTGCAAATTGCGTAGGCAGCGGACTTCGCAGTTTAATCTCGGGTGGGGTTTACCACGGCGAACTTGGTGAAATGATCCACCATGACGAGACAATGTTCATAGCCCTGGTGTGCGGGGCCAATGGTTAAATAGTCCACCATCAAGAGTTCGACGGGAGCTGATGTTACTATCGTCTGTACCGGGGCCCATTGTGTGGGTGGTTTAGCCAGCTCGCACAGGCGGCACACCCGGCAGGCTTCTTCCACTGCCGTTTGTAAGCGAGGGTGGTAGACCATTTTCTGCAACCACTGGAAGGTCTTTTGAGCTCCAAAATGGGCCCCTTTTTCATGGGCTTCCCGAGCCAGTTCACCGAGTTGGGCTCCAGGCACAACTACATGCCAAGATGTTGTGGATGTCGTCCGTGATACTGCCTTACGATATAATAGTCCTTTCTTGATGACTAATTTTTCCCACTGGCGTAGCATTAGCAACATGTCCTGAGTCAAGGTTTGCCTCTGGGCGTCAGTAGGTAGTTTGCCGGTGGCTACCCATTGGCGTAGGGACCCAGTTTCTCTGTCTTCTTGCTGCTGCTGAATCCATTTATCACGAGATTGTTCCAGCATACCCCTGGGGAGTCCTAGATGGGATTGTTCTTGGGTGGTAGCTGTGAGTACGGCGGGGACCAGAGCGAAAGGCGTTTTTTCTCCTTCTAATTCGTTGTTTCTGCCCTGCCCTGGAGTTGCATGCCGAATCATGGAGAGGGCGTCAGCGTGTACATTCTCTGCTCCTCTTTTATAAATGATCTTGTAATTGAACTTGGCCATCCGGACCACCCATCGCTGCTCCAGAGCCCCTAGTTTGGCATTTTCAAGGTGGGCCAGTGGGTTGTTGTCGGTCCGTATCACCACCTCGGAGCCCATCAGGTACTCTGCGAACCGCTCTGTCATGGCCCACACTACCGCGAGGAGCTCGAGCTTTAAGGAGCTGTAATTGTCAGGATTACGCTTGGAGTCATGAAGTGATCGGCTGCCATAAGCAATCACTCTCTCCCGGCCATCTTGAACTTGTGACAATACAGCCCCCAGCCCGTGGAGGCTCCTGTCGGTGTGCAGTATGAACAGCTGCGAGAAATCAGCATAAGCTAACACCGGGGCACCCGAGAGTGCGGCCTTAAGGTCTTGGAAGGCTGCTTCTTTCTGTTCTTGCCACTGAATCTTCCGCCCATTCCCCTTGGCGGGAGACCCCTTTAGCAGGTCTTGCAGGGTTCGGACTCGACGTGCAAAATTCTTTACGAAATGACTGTAGTTTCCGGCCAACCCCAGGAAGGCCCGCACATCTTTTACCGTCTCGGGGGAAGGCCACCCCTGGATTGCGGCAACCTTTTCCAGGGACAGTCTAACGTCTTCGGCGGAGATGGTGTGCCCCAGATATTCGATCTGGGGCAAAACAGGTGGCATTTCTGGGGTTTTACCTTCAACCTGTACTTCTGCAGCCGGCCGAGCACCTGTCCCAACCGCCGCAGGTGGTCCTCGAACGTGGCAGCGTAGATGATGATGTCATCCAGATATATCAGCGTGGCCTCAAAGTTGAGATCTCCCAAACACCGCTCCATCAGCCATTGGAAAGTTTCCGGGGCGTTGGCCAGCCCGAACGGCATCCGATTGAACTTGAACAGTCCCATGGGAAGGATGAATGCAGTCTTGGCCCCTGTCTTCCTCCGACATTGGCACTTGCCAGTACCCGCTGGCCAGATCCATAGTTGAGAAGTACGTCGCTTTCCCCAGTTTGGACAGGGACTCTTCTATGCGGGGCAGCGGGTACGAGTCTTTGATGGCACAGGCGTTCAATTTCCGATAGTCCACACAGAACCGTAGGGTGCCGTCCTTCTTGCGGACCAACACGATAGGAGCCGCCCAGGGGCTATGGCTTTCTCGGATGACCCCCTTCCACAGCATTTGGCCCAGTAACGTTTTCACCTCCTGGTATAGTTGAGGAGTGATCTACCAATATCGTTCCCTGATGGGAGCCTTCCCGGCCATGGGAATACCGTGTATAATGGCGGTGGTACATCAACAATCGTCCTCATGGCTGGCGAATACCTCCTGGCACTGCCCGAGTAGCGTTTCCACCTGGAGGATTTGGGCTGGAGTCAGGCCAGAGAGTTCGGCCCGCATTCTCTCCAGGATGGTTCGGCCCTTTTCCTGGGCCAAGGACCCGGCAGTCTGCAGAGATCGGATAGTCACTGCCCAAGGGTCCTCGGGCTGCACCTTTAATTGGATCCCAGGGGCTGGCAGCATCTCTTCCAAAGGCCTCACAAGCTTTGCCATTTCAGCCCGGGGCCTTAGGACGATGTCTTGTTCTTCGAGGTTGACGCAGAGCACCAGGACGGCCCCCCTCCGCACAGTGGCCAGGGTGCAGGCCACCAGTATGCCAGGGTGCAGGCATTCCGAGAAGCATGGCTCCACCTGCATCTCCACGCCCTCCAGAGGTACTGGGGCCCGTACAGGTAGGGCCACTACTGTCTGCCCGGGAGGCAGCACGAGTGGGGGAGCTGCTGGCGCAATCACTTTTCCCAGTACCTTGCCCTCCTGCCAGTCCTGGAGGACTCGCGCCCCCTGCACCAACTGCTGGAAGACCTGCCCTTGGGGCGTTCGGGAGCCCCACTGGTTCAGGGTCTCTTGCGTGGGGTCATTAAGGAGTAAATTGCCAAATTCCCGCTGTATATTCATACCCAGGGTTACTGGGTGTTTGTCGTTGGTCTCCCCCTGGGTTAGGATCACTCCCCGGCGGCCGAGGGATTTGCCACATAGCGTCATCTGCATCCAAACCACTCTAGCCACCTTAGGACGATGTCTTGGTCTTCGAGGTTGACGCAGCGCACCAGGACGGTCCCCCTCCGCACAGTGGCAAGGGTGCAGGCCACCAGTATGCCAGGGTGCAGGCATTCCGAGAAGCATGGCTCCACCTGCATCTCCACGCCCTCCAGAGGTACCGGGGCCCGTACAGGTAGGGCCACTACTGTCTGCCCGGGAGGCAGCACGAGTGGGGGAGCTGCTGGCGCGATCACTTTTCCCAGTACCTTGCCCTCCTGCCAGTCCTGGAGGACTCGCGCCCCCTGCACCAACTGCTGGAAGACCTGCCCATGGGGCGTTCGGGAGCCCCACTGGTTCAGGGTCTCTTGCGTGGGGTCATTAAGGAGTAAATTGCCAAATTCCCGCAGTATATTCATACCCAGGGTTACTGGGTGTTTGTCGTTGGTCTCCCCTTGGGTTAGGATCACTCCCCGGCGGCCGAGGGATTTGCCACATAGCGTCATCTGCATCCAAACCACTCTAGCCACAGGAACTGGCAGTTGGTTGGCGGCTACCAGTCTTATCATGGACCCCCCCTGGGGTCTCACTGCCTCGGGAAAATGCTGCCGAGGCAGTGAGACTGCAGTTGGTTGGCGGCTACCAGTCTTAACATGGACCCCCACTGGGGTCTCACTGCGTCGGGAAAATGCTGCCGAAAATAAGTTGCAGGCATGGTCGTTACTTGCGACCCCGTGTCTACTAGGCACCGTATGGCATGGCCCTCAACCTCTGCCCATACCACCGGACACTTTGCGACCAGGTCTTCGGGACTTCCACCACTCCATGTCGTGGCTTCTGGCTCCGAGCGGCATCCCCCATCCCGGAGCCCTCTAGTTTAATTGCCGCCGGGGTGGGCATCTCCCATGCCGCGGACACTCTCGTGCGAAGTGGCCCAGCTCCCCGCACTCATAACGCCGGGGTTGCGAGGACCGGCCTCTTCGGGCATTGCAAGGCCCCCGGAGCCCCGGGTTCAGACTAGACTGCCCAGTCATGGTCTCGGCCCTTCACTTCGGCCAACTCGCCCCTGATGTTCTTCAGCTCTTGCTTCCTCAATTCTATCCACGGGGCCCATCAGCACCTGCTCCTGCTCTCGAGCGTGTGCCTGACTTCCCACCTCGGAGAAAGCCATACGTGGGTTCACCCGGACTTGCTCTCATAATGCCTGCTTTGTCAGAGGGTCTCGAAGTCCAGTCACTAATAGGTCGCATAGGGTAATGACGATCTGTCCTACACCTACACCGTCCTTCCGCTCGATGGCGGTGTATAGCACCTGAAGGACATTCACATACTGGGTGATGGTCTCCCCCTCTCCCTGCGTGCAACTGAACAACCGGGTCCTCAACTCCCCCACATTCATCAGATTCCCATGGGTCTCTTCTTGTAGGGAGTAGCAAGAGTGGACCCTCTGGGTCGTGGTACCGGGATCCCTGGGGCGAGCTGGCCAGGTGGTGCCGACCCCTATACAGGGACCGTTAGGAGCAGCTGATACCAAGAGGAGCGGCTCAAGTGCGGATGAGACAACAAGTCAGAGGAACAGGAGCGACCGGAATCAGGAGCGACTAGAGTCAGGAGTAACCGGAGTCAGGAGCGACCAGAGTCAGGAGCGACCAGAGTCAGGAGCGACCAGAGTCAGGAGCGACCGGAGTCAGGAGTGACCAGAATCAGGAGCGAGCAGGGTCAGTAGCGACTAGAGTCAGGAACGTCTGGTGACAGAAGCGACAGGATGGGGCCAGAGTATTGTACAGGAAGGCACACGATAATCAGGTGCCTCCAGGAAGGAGGGGCCGCCTGATATACCCCGTGCCGGCTCCCGATTGGAGATCACTCCTTAGGGACAGTTCTGAAGGGGTTAAGAAGGGATGGGAGCGCGCACCCACGGCCTAAGGCGCATGCCCGGAGCTAGAGCAGGGCAGAAGGAGGAGGGAGGAGAGAGGCCACGCTGGATCCCCCGGGCGGCAGGATGGAATGCAGGAGTCGCAGTGCGGCGCCGGGAGCGGTAAGCAGGGGGCTGGGAGACGCATGAGGCAGAGGCAGCAGGAGCGGTCACCGGCATGGCAGCCGATGCCAGCATGACAGTACCCCCCCCTTTATGTCTCCTCCTCATGAGATTGGTCAAGAATCTGTTCAGAATGCGGGGGGCATCCTCCTTTCCTCAGGACCGAACCCTTTCCAATCAATAAGGAAGAAGACCCTTCCCCTAACGCTCTTCATGGCCAAAATATCTCTCACTTCAAAGATGTCATCGGCCCCTACTGGCTGAGGAACAACGGGAGACGCAGGGCAAAACTGATTGAGGATGACTGGTTTCAGGAGCGAGACGTGGAAGACGTTAGGGACCCGGAGTGAAGCAGGCAGCCTCAATTTATAGGCCACATTGTTGATGCGTCCAAGAATTTCAAAGGGACCAATGTACCGGGGGTCCAGCTTATAAGAAGGGATTTTCAAGCGGATGTGCTTGGTCGACAGCCAGACTTTGTCTCCTGGATGGTATGGTGGGAGATCCCTCCGCCTCTTGTCGGCATGTCTTTTCATCCGGGCTGCGGCTTGTACTAGAGCCTCCTTGGACCTACTCCAGACTTGGGAAAACTCTTGGGAGAGGGCATCGGCAGTGGGTACACCAGAGGACGAAGATACTGGAAGAGGTACACCTGGGTTCTCACCGGAGACCACAAAAAACGGGGACTTGGTGGTGGCTTCACTGGAATGATTGTTATGGGCGAACTCTGCCCACGGAAGTAGATCGACCCAATTGTCTTGATGGGCGTTAGAAAAGTTCCATAAATAGGAGGTCAAAACTTGATTAACCCGTTCCACTTGCCCGTTAGTCTGTGGGTGATAAGCAGAAGAGAAATCCAGAGATATGCCCAAGAGTTTACAAAGTGCTCTCCAGAAGCGGGAGGTAAACTGTACCTCGCGGTCAGAAACGATCTGTTGAGGAAGCCCATGCAATCTGAAAATCTGATTAATGAAGATTTTAGCCAATTCAGGGGCCGTGGGCAAGCCAGGTAACGGAACAAAATGGGCCATTTTGGAAAACCGATCGACTACTACCAGGATAGTCGTGCATCCAGAAGAACGGGGTAAAACGGTAACAAAATCCATGGCGATATGTTGCCAAGGAGCTTCGGGAACAGGCAATGGCTGAAGAGGCTGGAAGGCAAGCTTCTAGGTACCTTGTTCCTGGCGCAAATTGAGCAGGAGGCCACGAAGTCCAACACATCTTGGCGGAGAGAAGGCCACCAGTAATAAATAGAGTTGAGTGAAACGGGCCAAAAAAATTCAAAAGTCGCCGACTTTCGCCAAAGTCGGGTTTCATGAAATGAAACCTGACCTTAGCGTGAGGTCAACCACGAGGTCGGCGACTTTAGCGCCAAAGTCGCGTTTCAAGGGATGCTTTAGCGCCCTTTTTCAGCCAATCAGGAAGAACGGACACTGTGGGCAACGTGATGACATAGGCAGCAGTCACCATCATCTTGGAGAAGGGCATGCAAATGATTGGCTTGCTTTGTGGGGCATCACAGGGGGTATAAAAGGGCGTGCACGCCGACCGCCATGTTACTCATGCTGATCTCAGAATAGGGAGAGCTGCTGCTGCTGCTGCTGATTCTGTAGGGAGAGTGTTAGGAAGGCAAAAAGAAAAAAAAACTGCTTCTGCTGATAGCGCTTTTCACTGTAGTTACTGTGCAGTGAAAGGTGAAGATTTTTGATTTTGTGCAGCAGCGCTGGTGGTGATTTGCCTGCCTTTTAAGGCTAACTGCATTGCTGTGTGCACACTGGTGTTCAAACTGCTTTTTTAAAAGCAATCCAAATTTTATTGTTTTGTCCTGGTGAGGTATTGAGCGTTCATTTTTTCACACACCGTACAGCGGTGTACGCTCCTCACACAGTACCGTGTAACGGCTGTTATCACAGCCAAATTGAAGCTATCTACGTGTGTGACTCTGTAAGGAAAAGCCGAGGAGTTTATCCGTTCTTACAGACCTACACCTTATAGTTTTGTCTGTTTTTCAAACAGTTTAGTATATTTGCTGTTTTATTACATTCAAAACTAGAGAGAGACAGCTTTTGTCAGTTGGTATACAAAAACAAGGAGCTTGACAATTTTACATACACCGTACAGCAGTGTACGTGTACACTCCTCTCACAGTACCGTGTAATGACTGTGATCACGGCCAAATTGAAGCTATCTAAGTGTGTGACTCTGTAAGGAAAAGCCGAGGAGTTTGTCCGTTCTTACAGACCTACACTCTAGGGAGATTCCAATTCTGCCCAATTCTATATACACCTTGTAGTTTGTCATACACTAGGCAATTTCTGCCTGTCACATTGCGGTGTAATATAAACAGGGCCTGACAGAATCCAACTGTGTCCTGAAGTCTAGAGAGATTCCAATTCTCCCCAGTCCTCTACACACCTTTCTTACACCATCCAGAATCTGCCTGTCACATTGCGGTGTAATATAAACAGGGCCTGACAGAATCCAACTGTGTCCTGAAGTCTAGAGAGATTCCAATTCTCCCCAGTCCTCTATACACCTTTCTTACACCATCCAGAATCTGCCGGTCACATTGCGGTGTAATATAAACAGGGCCTGACAGAATCCAATTGTGTCCTGAAGTCTAGAGAGATTCCAATTCTCCCCAGTCCACTATACACCTTTCTTACACCATCCAGAATCTGCCTGTCACATTGCAGTGTAATATAAACAGGGCCTGACAGAATCCAACTGTGTCCTGAAGTCTAGAGAGATTCCAATTCTCCCCAGTCCGCTATACACCTATCTTACACCATCCAGAATCCGCCTGTCCCATTGCGGTGTAACATAAACAGGGCCTGACAGAATCCAATTGTGTCCTGAAGTCTAGAGAGATTCAAATTCTCCCCAGTCCTCTATACACCTTTCTTACACCATCCAGAATCTGCCTGTCACATTGCGGTGTAATATAAACAGGGCCTGACAGAATCCAACTGTGTCCTGAAGTCTAGAGAGATTCAAATTCTCCCCAGTCCTCTAGACACCTTTCTTACACCATCCAGAATCTGCCTGTCAATTTGCGGTGTAATATAAACAGGGCCTGACAGAATCCAACTGTGTCCTGAAGTCTAGAGAGATTCCAATTCTCCCCAGTCCTCTATACACCTTTCTTACACCATCCAGAATCTGCCGGTCACATTGCGGTGTAATATAAACAGGGCCTGACAGAATCCAACTGTGTCCTGAAGTCTAGAGAGATTCCAATTCTCCCCAGTCCTCTATACACCTTTCTTACACCATCCAGAATCTGCCTGTCACATTGCGGTGTAATATAAACAGGGCCTGACAGAATCCAACTGTGTCCTGAAGTCTAGAGAGATTCCAATTCTCCCCAGTCCTCTATACACCTTTCTTACACCATCCAGAATCTGCCTGTCACATTGCGGTGTAATATAAACAGGGCCTGACAGAATCCAACTGTGTCCTGAAGTCTAGAGATATTCAAATTCTTCCCAGTCCTCTATACATCTTTCTTACACCATCCAGAATCTGCCTGTCAAATTGCGGAGTAATATAAACAGGGCCTGACAGAATCCAACTGTGTCCTGAAGTCTAGAGAGATTCCAATTCTCCCCAGTCCTCTATACACCTTTCTTACATCATCCAGAATCTGCCTGTCACATTGCGGTGTAATATAAACAGGGCCTGACAGAATCCAACTGTGTCCTGAAGTCTAGAGAGATTCCAATTCACCCCAGTCCTCTATACACCTTTCTTACACCATTCAGAATCTGCCTGTCACATTGCGGCATAATATAAACAGGGCCTGACAGAACCCAACTGCGTCCTGAAGTCTAGAGAGATTCAAATTCTTCCCACTACTATATACACATTGTACCTTGTTTTACAGTACCGTATAGTTGGTGGTTTTTTGGGTACATTTTCCCCCAAAAATGAGGAAGTGTGGTGGAAGAGTCCGTGGAAGTGTGCGGGGGTTGGCAGCTGGTAATGATGGTGTTGGTGGTGGATCTGCTGGTAGTGGCAAAACCAAAATAGCACCTAATGCAGAAGGTGCTGAGCCTGCGTCATCGTCTGGCTCCACAACGCCTCGAAGACTCCCTTTTCTGGGAGTAGGTAAATTGCTTTTAAAGCCGGAGCTTCAAGGACAAGTTTTGGCTTACATTGCTGACTCAGCCTCCAGCTATATCGCCTCCTCTTCTGAAGTTTTAAAAAATAAAAGCACTGAGTCGTCATTGGAGGCTCATGGTCATGAACCACACCTTTCCTTGTGTCCTTCACCCCAACCAAAATTGAAGGATGCGGCAGGCTACACTACAGATTACTCCATATGGAGCGGTTTTCACATGCCATGCCTGGGTTATCAAGTCAAATCGTGAATTACCCAGGTCAAGATGAATCTGACATGGAGTGCACTGATGCACAGCCACTGATAGATGATTCTGCTGGTACATTCACTCAGAGCACTACATTGTCCTCGCAGTGTACTGAGGCAGAATCTGACCCTGATGAAACTCAGGTGCCCCTTCCCGCATACTATACCACCATACACGGTGACACAGAGGAAGGTGCACATGACATTGAAGAGGAGGTGATGGATGACCCAGTTGTTGACCCAGATTGGCCTCCATTGGGGGAAGAGGGTGCCGCTGCCAATAGCTCAGAAGAGGAGGAGGAGCATCCGCAGCAGGCATCGACATCACAACAGCTGTTATCTGGCAGGCCCGGAGCAGTCCAAAAACAGGTTACAAAAACCAAAAGAGTTGCAGGACAGCTTGGCCAGATGGTCAAAATAGCACAGCGTGCAAGGCCTCAAAACGTCTTCCATAGTAGGAAGAGTGCAGTGTGGCACTTTTTTGAACAAAATCCTAATGATCAGGCAAAGGTTATCTGTAAGAAGTGCGCAAAGACCTTTAGCCGAGGGAAAAATCTGAGAAATTTGAATACCAGTTGCATGCTAAGACATTTAACCACCATGCACTTGCAAGCATGGACGGACTACCAAAACTCACGTACCACATGTGCAACTGCTCCCAAAGAAGGTAGTCAGCAACACTACATTGTTTCCCCCACTGTAAGCCCACCGGTTAGCACACCACCAGCAGCAAATGTTGAGTTGTTGTCGCAAGGGAAAATCAGTCAGGGAATCACACTGTTATTGCAACGAAAGACTGAATCTAGGCCATCAGAAAGAACACCAACTCCATCACCATCATCAACCCTCTCTCAGTCCGCCATGTCCACCGCTAGTTCGACCATATGCAGCTCTCAAGTCCAGCTCACCCTACCAGAGACTATGAGTAGGACAAGAAAGTACTCATCCTCTCATTCGCGTACACTGGGTTTGAACGCCCACATTGCCAAACTAATCTTGTTAGAGATGATGCCCTATTGGTTGGTTGAAAGCGCAGCTTTCCGCGAACTCATGGTCTACGCAGTACCACGCTATGACCTACCCAGTCGCCACTTCTTTTCTCGCAAAGCCATCCCAGCCCTCCACCTTCATCTGAAAGACCACATTGTACATGCACTCAAGCAATCAGTGAGTGGAAAGGTGCACCTCACAACTGATGCATGATCCAGTAGGCATGGCCAGGGCCGTTACGTATCCATCACTGTGCACTGGGTTAATGTGGTGGATGCAGGGTCCACAGGGGACAGCGGTGGTGGGACAGTGCTGCCTAGCCCATGGTATAGGAAACAGTTGGCTGTAGGCGTTCGACCCTCCTCCTCCTCTTCCTCCTCCAGAAGCGAAAGCTCGTCCACAGAACGCAGTCACACGAGCACTCCTTCCGCAGCTGCCAGTGTTGCACACGAGGTGTCCCCCTATCGATCAGCTAGTGGAAAGCATCAGCAGGCTGTGTTGAAGATGATGTGTTTGGGCGACAGACACACCGCGGAGGTACTTTCTGGCTACTTTCAGCAACAAACTGAGTCATGGCTGGGCAGTCTACATCTTGAGGCAGGCAAGGTAGTTAGTGATAACAGCCGGAATTTTGTGGCAGCCATAGCCCTTTCAAAACTCAGACACATACCTTGCTTGGCTCACACCTTGAACCTGGTGGTACAGTGCTTCCTCAATAATTATCCGGCATTAACAGGCCTGCTCCAGAAGGTCCGAAGACTGTGCTCGCACATCCGCCGGTCGCCGGTACACTCCAGTCTTATGCAGAAGCTGCAGCGATTGCTCCACCTTCCCAAGCACCGCCTAATTATCGATGTTGCAACAAGGTGGAACTCCACCCTGCACATGGTTGAGCGGCTGTGCGAACAGAGGCAGGCCGTAACGCATTTGTGGGAGGATACACGGGCAGGCACTTTGAGGGCAGACATGGAGTTGACAGGTGTGCAGTGGTCGAAGCTGAAAGACCTCTGTAAAGTCCTTCAGTGTCTTGAGGAATGCACACGGCTGGTAAGCGCAGATGACGCCATCATAAGCATGAGCATCCCACTTATGCATCTGCTCATGCAAACTTTGACGCACATTAAGCAGCAGGCGTCTGCAGCCGAGGATAATGAGGAAGAGGAGGAGGGAAGCCTTGATGACAGTCAGCCATTGTCTGCTCCGGGAACTCTCCTGGACGAGGTGGAGGAAGAAGTGGAAGAGGAGGAGGATGATGATGGGGATGATTATTTAGGGGAGGATGCTTCTCGTGGAGCAACAGAAAATGTTGGCGTGGCAAGGTCTGGTACAGGGTTTGTGTGAGACTGGAGGGATGTGGATTTGCCTGAAAGTGCTCCTCCACCCAGCACTTGCAGTGCATCATTGACACCGGGAACATTGGCCCACATGTCAGATTATGCCTTGTAGATCCTAAAAAGGGACCCCCGCATTGTCAAAATGATGAACGATGACGACTACTGGTTGGCCAGCATCCTGCATCCACGCTATAAAGGCAAATTCCAAAACATCATGCCACAGGAGGACCTTGACCTAATATTGGCCAACAAACAAGCAACTCTGGTGCACACATCAGAAGTGGCGTTGGAGACAGGGGTTTCATGACCATGTTGTGGACTGATTGTTCAAGTCCCGCTCGCACGACTGGTAATACTGCATCGATTGAAAGTGACAGTAGACAGCACTTGTCAACTATGGTTACAAACTACTTCTCGTCCCATATCGATGTTCTGCCTCACAGGTCATTCCTATTTGACTATTGGGCCGCTAAACTGGACACCTGGCCTGAATTGACACAATATGCCTTACAGGAGCTTGCTTGCCCAGCTGCAAGTGTGCTATCGGAAAGAGTCTTCAGTGCTGCAGGATCAATCCTGACAGAAAAAAGGACCCGTCTCTCGACCCAAAATGTGGATGATCTAACCTTCATTAAAATGAACCATGCATGGGTTTCCAAGGATTTTGTCACACCTTACCCTGATGACACATAAGTTGACAGAAAAATGGCTTGCTATGGTCCTCCTCTTCCTGGGACTTCACCAATTTCGCCTTTAGCAGCAGGTGAATGTCCCACATCAACATATGCCATTTTGTAAACCTCCCTAACTGGGCTGCCTCCTCCCCCCATGGCCGGGGTCACCAACTAGCGCACGCAACCGTGCGAGTGCCGTTGCCCTGGACAGGTGGGTGGGCCGACTCTTGGGCGCGGGCATTGGCACAGGGTCCCTCATAGTGCAATTAAGTGTCTCTGACGGTGGGGGTGCACACCCGCCATCAGACACACCGCCGTACTATGAGGGGCCCAGTGCCAGTACCGACGCCCATGAGTGGGCCCCCCTTGCTTGGGCAGGGCCCCAGCATTTGCAATGTTTACCTCTCCCTGCTCCTCCGCTGTGTAGTCTGGGCTGTCAAATCCTTCACTGGGACTGCCACTACAAATTTGGTGAACTGATAGAAGATGATGGTTAAGACGTAGCTATGCCCTGTCCCACTTGCCGGGCTCTAGCTTCAGATGATCAATGGCTTCCACTTCTTATGGACGTCGACTCACAATGAGATGCAGTGGTGGTTTCTCATCAGCTTTCACAGTTTTCCTACCCACAGACGTGTGAAATTCCAGCGCACATTTTTAAATGTGCCCTCTCATGCCAATCCAATTGAATCACCTACGGCCTGTGGCTTCAGTGTTTTACACTCCAAAGTTACGTGACAGATCATGATAGGCAGTGAGCACCATGTTTACATCTCTCCCTGTGATCAAAATTGGATGGATATGAGTAACAGCGATGGGATCAACGGTACTGCGATACAGGAACACTTTCTTCACAAAGAAAGGTTTTTGCTGTCTCCACACACTAATTAATTGAGGGTCAGCATCGCCTCTGAGAATTGTGACGGAAGTTTTTCCCGTGAATAGTAATGCCTAGATTTCTGCAATCACTAGACTTTATGTCAGTAATTGTATGCATCTCATTTCCTATTGCGGAGAGTCTGGACTGTCTTACTGAGACAGAAATATATATGAAGATTAAAAAATACCACCAAAAGTGTATACTGGTGTACGCTTCAAATACATTTCCTTTTTACGACTTTTTAGATTGTTGTCTAATCCATACTGAGAACACGGAGATTTTAAATGTTTAAATTATGCTATATATACCTGCTATCCAGTGATAATGTATCCTTTCTCAACTTTGTACAATCTGGTCAAATCCATACTGGACCTGAGAACGTATGAGTCTGCCTCCTGATCTATAGACATATATTTTTAATGTGTAAACTATGCTATACATACCTGTTATCCAGTGATACGGTAACCTTTGTCACCTTTGTCCAATCACGTCTAATCCATACTGGGCCTGAGACCGTCTGAGCCTGCCTCCTGATATATAGACATAGGTTTTAATGTGTAAACTATGCTACATATATACGTGTTATCCAGTGAAACTGTACCCTTTATCAACTTTCTAGAATCTTGTCAAATCCATACTGGGCCTGAAAACGGCTGCCGAGCTGTTAAGCAAGCTAAAGCACCTGTGGTTTGGACACGTAATTTTTTCATTTTTTCAGGAATGCCGGTTAGGCCTAATTCAGGAATTGCAGTTGACCTGCACTTAATGGGAAATTATCGTTCGCGGGGAATAATTGGAATCACAGATCCCCGTCACTAACGGTGTTCAGCGAGTTATCTGCACCTGTAAGCGACAAAAGCTGGTCCTTTCAGTGTAGCATGCATGCAGCCCCGGACATGTAAGGCCATGATAGCCCTGTTATTGCTCGATCTCACATGCCAGAGCCTCGCGTATCCCTCTAGTAAGCTTGACGCGTACCGCGGGGGCATGCCGGAGTCACGTTCGTTAACTGAATAAGGCTGACAAATCGCTAGCACAACTACAAACGGACATACCACACCACACACAGAATCAACAAAACTTTCAATGTGTGCATCTTTTCTAGAGGTGGCACGGTTGTGGTTTCCCGGGTGGAGTCCAATTAAGCCGCAGGCTCCACTCCTGGTGGTGCCCTTTTGGACATTCCTTTAAGGTTCAGCTTTGCAATCATACTGCCCCCGGAAAGCAAACACTGTGCCTTCATGGACGCTGTTTGGAGGTTCGTGGGAATAACGCCGCCCGATCGCCAGTTGGCATAATTTATTGGTGGGAAGTCCGACGGTATATGATCGTGTTCGATTTCAGAATTTTTTTTTTTTGGTTTGTATTTTACATTTTTATTCCAGCCTTTCTTGACTTCATAAGGGCATGACAAGCCTATATCTGTGTCTCCTCCACCTCTTCCTTTTACTCCTCCACCTCTTTTCTATATGTAGTTGCCCTTTTCCATATGTTAATTTTTGTCTTCTGAGCATTTTTTCGGCTTTGGGACACCTTTTAAGGTGTTTTGTCATTGTTTTCTATGTATTTGTATGTGTTTGTGTTTGCCTGCCATTGTTTTCAATGTGGTTCGACTACCATTCGACGAACTTGCCTCCTGTGCGACGAACCAAAACACTAGCCGGGTGGCTCAACACTACTTCTGATATATAGACGTACATTGTTAATGTTTAAACTGTGCTATATATACCTGCTATCTGATGATACTGTACACTTTGTCTACTTTTTATATTCTTGTCTAATCCATACTGAGCCTGTGAGCGTCTCTGTGTGACTGATAGAATATATATGGAGATTGATATTCCAAATATTATTCTGAATCTGCACCCTACTATTCATCTGTCTCCACACCCTTCATGCACATGATAACTGCACTTGATACTTGTCTATTGCACTTAAACACACGGGCTGATGACCGTATCATGCAGCTTTATATGAAAATCCCTATTATAATTGCCAGACCTGAATTAACAAGCATTTCTCACCTACTGTGTCCCCCCATTTCCTTGTAGATTGTAAGCTTGCGAGCAGGGACCTCACTCCTAATGTCACTGTTTGAATTGTCTTAACTTGTATTGAATTTATTGTCTGTACATGTCCCCGCTTAATTGTAAAGTGCTGCGGAATATGTTGGCGCTATATAAATAAAAATTATTATTATAATTATTATTATTATTATCCTTTGACTGAATAGAGCTGTACGCTTCTGATACAGTACCATACATCTGATGTTATTTTGTGTCTATTTTGTGCTAAATTTTG
The DNA here is from genome assembly GCF_039654945.1 of Dendrobates tinctorius. Lineage (NCBI taxonomy): Eukaryota > Metazoa > Chordata > Amphibia > Anura > Dendrobatidae > Dendrobates > Dendrobates tinctorius. The sequence continues at coordinate 2,808,408 of NW_027361795.1, read as the reverse complement.
AAGTTTGGTGAATGAGGCCACGGACGTGGGCTTGGGGGTGCCAGCTGGTGCTGATGGTGGTGATGCAACTGCTGGTAGTGGCAAAAGCACAATAGCAGCTAAGGCAGGAGGTGTTGAGCCTGCGTCTTGGTCTGGCTCTGGAACGCCTGGAATGATACCTTCTCTGGGAGTAGTGTTGTGAGTTCATTTTCCCCTTCACTACTGAGGCCCGAGGAACTCCCTCTTCTGGTAAAGAAAGGTAGTGAGCCTGATTATCAAACACCTGAGTCTGATGATGATGACTGGCTGAGTGGAGTTACTGACTGGATATAAGGCTGCCGACTCCCTTCTGCCCTGCGGGTGATTTCTCTGTGGGATCCGTTGAGACCAGTCTGAATTCCTGCTCTTCTAAAGCTAAGTTTTCTGCTCGGCTTTTTGCATTTGTGCTTTGTCTTTGTTTTGCTTTGTTTTTCTGGATTTCTGCCATTCCCTGCTGGGGTGTGCTGAATTCCTTTAGCTCTGTCTTCTGAAAATACCTGAGTGCTGATTTAGTTTTTGAAGCCTAGCTGCTTCAGGGTCTTTTTCCATATCAGCTTGTTGGCTTATGTCTTTGATAGGGTTTTGGCAGATTGCAAACAGCAACCTTCCTTTCCTGTTCTGTTTAGTTAGCTTGGGCCCCATTGTTTGCTCAGCCTATCTTTCTATCTGTGTGAGTGTTTTTTCATCTTGCTTCACCGTCATTATATGTTGGGGGCTGCCTTTTACTTTGGAGTCTGCTCTGGGGCAGTTTAGATTTCCTTTTCTGTCTTTAGGCTATTTAGCTCTCCGGCTGTGATCGAGGGGTCTAGGGCATCGTAGGAACCCCCCACGGCTACTGCTAGTTGTGTTGATAGGTTCAGGGGTCTGCAATCTGATAGTTGCCAACTTCTCTGGTTTTCTGGACGTAGCTTCTATTTTTGTGTCTGCCTCCTACGGTGACTCAATCATAACAGAATCACCCGCCATATCACAGATCCTAGGGTACTCAATAGCAGGAAAGAATTGTTAAAAAAAAAAAAAAAAGTGTGTATATTTTTTCCTCTATATCTCTGAGGCCGTAGGGGGAATTTTTTTTTCTCTCAATGGAGATAAAGCAATTGTCTGATCGTGTGGAGCAGCTCGCTGCGGAAGTGCGGGGAATTTCCGCCTACCTTGCTTATTCACATGCTGCTGAACCAAAGATTCCTACACCTGATGTATTTTTTGGGGATCGGTCTAAATTTTTGAATTTAAAAAATAATTGTAAATTATTTTTTGCCTTGAAGCCTAACTCGTCAGGGAGCTCCGCGCAGCAGGTTAAAATTGTCATCTCTTTGCTGCGTGGCGATCCCCAGGATTGGGCGTTTTCTTTGAAACCAGATGATCCTATTCTGACTAATGTGAACGCATTTTTTCAGGCCTTGGGGTTGTTGTATGACGAACCTAATGCCATTGATCAGGCTGAAAAGACCCTGCTGGCATTGAACCAGGGTCGAGATTCTGCAGAATTGTACTGTCAAAAATTCCGAAAGTGGGCAGTACTTACTACCTGGAATGATAATGCCTTGGCTGCTCTCTTTCGGAAGGGGTTGTCAGAAGCCGTAAAAGATACTATGGTGGGATTTCCTGTTCCCTCTGGTCTTGACGATTCTATGTCATTAGCCATTCAGGTTGATCGGCGTTTGCGCGAACGCAAAGCTGCACGAGAGGTGTTGCCACCTGTTGAACAAATGTCTGAACCTATGCAATGTGATAGAGTTTTTTCCAGAGAGCAGCGTCAGGAGTTCAGAAGGCGTAATAAGTTGTGTTTTTTCTGTGGAGATGCCTCGCATATTATTTCTGTCTGTTCTAAACGAGAGAAACGCTTTGCACACACGTTTTCTGTTGGTGGTGTTCAACCTAAGTTTCTTCTGGCTATTACTCTGATCTGCTCCCTGTCCACATTTTCCGCCAAGGCTTTTGTGGATTCAGGAGCAGCCCTAAACCTAATGGACTTGGATTTTGCTAGACGTTGTGGATTTCCGATGACACCTCTGCAGACGCCTATCCCTTTGAGGGGGATTGATGCTACTCCTTTGGCTAAAAATAAACCTCAGTTTTGGACCCAGGTGGTAATGCCCCAGACCATCAAGTAAATTGCAGATTTTTGGTGTTGCATAATCTGCATGATACTATTGTTCTGGGGTTTCCCTGGTTACAAATTCATAATCCAGTTTTGGATTGGATATCTGTGTCTGTGGTGAGTTGGGGTTGTCGGTGTGCCTTTAGTGAGGCTCCGGTGTTTTCCACCTCTCCTCAGTCGCATGATGTTCCTGATTATTTGGCGGACTTTTATGATGTATTTAGTGAGAATGAGTCTGCGTCTCTGCCTCCTCATAGGAGTTATGACTGTGCAATTGAACTGAGCCCGGGGTGTAAATTTCCCAAGGGTCGGCTCTTCAATTTATCTGTACCCGAGCACGAGGCTATGCGATCCTATATTAAGGAGGCGTTGGAGAAGGGTCATATTAGACCATCCTCGTCACCCTTAGGTGCCGGGGTTTTTTTTGTAGCCAAAAAGGATGGATCATTAAGACCTTGTATTGATTATCGTGCCCTCAACAAAATTACTGTTAAATATCAGTATCCGTTACCCCTGATTTCTGATCTATTCTCCAGAGTTAAAGGTGCTTGCTGGTTTACCAAGCTTGACCTCATGGGGGCGTATAATCTTATTCGCATTAGGCATGGGGATGAATGGAAGATGGCGTTTAATACTCCGGAGGGACATTTTGAGTACCTGGTGATGCCTTTTGGGCTCACTAATGTCCCTTCTGTCTTCCAGTGCTTCATGAACGATATTTTCCGAGATTTTGTCGATAAATTTTTGATTATCTATCTGGATGATATTTTGATCTTCTCCAAGGATTGGGATTCTCATGTGGAACATATTCGGACTGTGTTCCGGATCTTGAGGGAGAATTCCCTGTATGTCAAAGGATCTAAATGCCTTTTTGGAGTACAGAGGATTTCTTTTTTGGGATTTATTTTGTCCCCGTTAACTATTGAAATGGACCCGGCCAAGGTACAGGCCATTTACGATTGGGTTCAGCCCAGTTCTTTGAAGGCCCTCCAGAAGTTTTTGGGTTTTGCTAATTTTTATCGGAAATTTATAGCAAAATTTTCTAGTATTGCCAAGCCATTGACTGATTTGACTAAGAAGGGTGCTGATGTGTTAAATTGGTCTCCGGAGGCTGTTTCTTCCTTTCAGGAGCTGAAGCGAAGATTCACCTCCGCCCCGGTTTTGCGGCAACCTGACGTCTCACTTCCGTTCCAGGTAGAGGTGGATGCTTCTGAGATTGGTGCAGGAGCTGTTTTGTCCCAAAAGGATCCTGTAACATCTAAAATGAATCCCTGTGCTTTCTTTTCCCGAAAGTTCTCTCCATCTGAACGTAACTATGATGTGGGGAATCGGGAACTGTTGGCCATGAAATGGGCATTTGAGGAGTGGAGACATTGGTTGGAGGGAGCTAAGCATCAAGTCGTGGTCCTCACTGACCACAAGAATTTGATTTACCTAGAGTCGGCTAAGCGCTTGAACCCTAGACAGGCTAGGTGGGCCTTGTTTTTTACACGTTTTGATTTTGTGGTTTCTTTTCTTCCTGGAACTAAGAATGTCAAGGCAGACGCCCTCTCTAGGAGCTTCTTTGCTGATAGTCCTGTGGTGACCAAGCCTGCTACCATCTTAGGCGAAGGGGTAGTTCTTTCTGCCATCTCGCCCGATTTGAGACGTGCTCTGAAAGAGTTCCAGGAGGACAAACCTGAGCGTTGTCCCAGTGGAAAGTTGTATGTTCCTGACCAGTGGAAGAAGAGAGTGATGTCTGAAGTTCATTGCTCTGCTTTGGCTGGTCATCCAGGTATTTTTGGTACTAGAGATCTGGTGAGTCGGCCTTTTTGGTGGCCCTCCTTGTCTCGTGATGTCAGGAATTTTGTGCAGTCCTGTGGGACGTGCTCCCGGTCTAAATCGTGTTCTCGCTCTAGTGGGTTGTTGATGCCTTTGCCTATCCCCAAGAGGCCATGGACCCATATTTCAATGGATTTCATCTCTGATATGCCTGTCTCTCAAAGGATGACTGTTATTTGGGTGATTTGTGATAGGTTCTCTAAGATGGTTCATCTTGTACCACTCCCTAAGTTGCCGTCTTCCTCTGAGTTGGTGCCCCTGTTTTTACAACAGGTGGTTCGCTTGCACGGGATTCCTGAGAACATTGTATCTGACAGAGGAGTCCAGTTTGTGTCTAGATTTTGGAGAACTTTCTGTTCCAAGCTGGGAATTCAGTTGTCCTTCTCCTCTGCTTTTCACCCTCAGACCAATGGGCAGACAGAGAGAACAAACCAGACCTTAGAGTCATATTTGAGATGTTTTATTTCTGCTGATCAGGATGATTGGGTTTCATTTTTGCCCTTGGCCGAATTTGCTTTAAATAATAGAGCTAGTTCTGCCACTTTGATGTCACCTTTTTTTTGTAACTTTGGGTTTCATCCTCGATTTTCTTCAGGGCAGGTGAAGCCCTCTGCCTGCCCAGGTGTTGACACTGTGGTGGAGAGAATGCACCAGATCTGGGACCAAGTGGTGGATAAGTTATCTCTCTCCCAGGAAAAGGCCCAGCGGTTTTCCAACCGACATAGGACCATTGGTCCCCAGTTTAAGGTTGGTGATATGGTGTGGTTATCATCAAAAAATATTGCTATGAAGGTGGCTTCTCCTAAGTTTAAGCCTAGATTTATTGGACCTTACAAGATTTTGGAGATTATTAATCCGGTCTCTTTTCGTTTGGCTCTTCCCGTCACATTTAAAATCCATAATGTGTTCCATAAATCTTTGTTGAAGAGGTTTGTTGAACCTGTTGTTCCGGGGGTGGCACCTCCAGACCCTGTATTGGTTGAAGGTAACGTGGAATATGAGGTAGAGGAAGTACTGGATTCCCGTCTGGCTAGACGGAGACTCCAGTAAGTGGAAGGGTTATGGTCAGGAGGATAATTCCTGGGTCTCTGCCTCTGATATTCATGCCAAAAGATTGGTGCGTGCCTTTCATCGGGCTCACCCTGATCGCCCTGGTGGCGTGGTTGAGGGTTCAGTGACCCCCTCCTCAAGGGGGAGGTATTGTTGTGAGTTCATTTTCCCCTTCACTACTGAGGCCCGAGGAACTCCCTCTTCTGGTAAAGAAAGGTTGTGAGCCTGATTATCAAACACCTGAGTCTGATGATGATGACTGGCTGAGTGGAGTTACTGACTGGATATAAGGCTGCCGACGCCCTTCTGCCCTGCGGGTGATTTCTCTGTGGGATTCTTTGAGACCAGTCTGAATTCCTGCTCTTCTAAAGCTAAGTTTTCTGCTCGGCTTTTTGCATTTGTGCTTTGTCTTTGTTTTGCTTTGTTTTTCTGGATTTCTGCCATTCCCTGCTGGGGTGTGCTGAATTCCTTTAGCTCTGTCTTCTGAAAATACCTGAGTGCTGATTTAGTTTTTGAAGCCTAGCTGCTTCAGGGTCTTTTTCCATATCAGCTTGTTGGCTTATGTCTTTGATAGGGTTTTGGCAGATTGCAGACAGCAACCTTCCTTTCCTGTTCTGTTTAGTTAGCTTGGGCCCCATAGTTTGCTCAGCCTATCTTTCTATCTGTGTCAGTGTTTTTTCATCTTGCTTCACCGTCATTATATGTTGGGGGCTGCCTTTTACTTTGGAGTCTGCTCTGGGGCAGTTTAGATTTCCTTTTCTGTCTTTAGGCTATTTAGCTCTCCGGCTGTGATCGAGGGGTATAGGGCATCGTAGGAACCCCCCACGGCTACTGCTAGTTGTGTTGATAGGCTCAGGGGTCTGCAATCTGATAGTTGCCAACTTCTCTGGTTTTCTGGACGTAGCTTCTATTTTTGTGTCTGCCTCCTACGGTGACTCAATCATAACAGAGTAGGTTAACTGCTTTTAAAGCCGGAACATGAGGAACTGGTTTTGGCTTACATTGCCGAAACAGAATCCAACAAATATGCCCTCCTCTTCTGAAGTTTCAAAAAATGCAAGCACTGAGTTGTCAATTGCTGGCTCCTGGTCAGGAAGAACCCCTTTCCTGGTGTCCTGCACCCCCACCCAAACTGAATGAGGCAGCAGGCCACACTTCACAATAGTCCATGTAGCTCTTTCTATCATACCATGCCTGGGTTATAAAGTCAAATCGTGAATTCCCCAGTCCAAGATGAATCTGACATGGAGTGTGGGTGGCCAGCCCACAATCGGTACCGGGCCGGTGTCTCACAGGGATGTGTCACGGTGGTGGTGACCCGTTCTGTGGCCCTGGGCGTCCATGTAAAGGGGTGAATTACGTTTATAGGTGAATGATACGTGACGCCACCTATGATTTCTGATTAGATTGACCAGCGCTGCAGTGTCGCTTCTCTGGGACAGATGTTGTTGTGCAGCTAAGATGTAGAAGCCCTGCACAGGTAGGGCCGTAGTCGCAGGGCAGATGAAAGAGTTGGTAGATGGTGTGCAGTGCAGGATGTAGCAGAGCCGTGTGCCAGGCGCAGGAAAAAGATGACAGACACAGTCGTGCAGTTCCTTTACCTGTACTTGGTAAGTGCCGTCCAGGACCCAGAGTACAGATGGAGAAGGAGTTGGTCAGCCTGGAAGCCAATTTGGAATTCTCTCTCTGCAGATAGGTAGTGTGTCCTCCGTTCTAGCGCTTATCTGATGTACTCGCAGTGCTGAGTTCAATGAAGTTCCCCCTGTTGACTCTCTTTTGGAACTTTCTCGTATGGCAGGCAGCCGTAGCCTTTTCCTTCTGGTTCCCACACGTCGCTGCTGGGGCCTCCGAGCCTTAGTTGGGTACAGAGCATTTACAACTGATACTTCCTCTGGTTTCGGCTGCAGGAACGTCAGTGTCCCTACAAACTCGGAGACCAGAATCCGGACCATGCGCTCCAGCTAGGAGTGAGCCTTAACTCTGCTCATCCTCCAGCTCCCCTTCTCATGTCCACACACTTCCCCTTCCTTTCACAGACTGCCCTAACTTACCTCCTCCCGACCACAGAGAGCAGCTCCTCAGCAGTCAGGTTCAGAGGTCTCCCTGCTGGCCTGGAGTGGAAAATGTGTTGTGTGTTGGTTTAACTGCTAGAGAGATCCTTTGTTGCTCCCAAGCATGACATCACACTCCCTAGGAGGAAGGTAATGCCACTGTGGCGACTGTACTCCTGGGGGCGACACAAGTGCACTGATGCCCAGCCACTGCTAGATGATTCTGCTGGTACATTGACCCAGACCACTACATTCCCCTCGCACTCTACACAGCCAGAATCTGACCCTGATGAAACTCAGGTTACCCTTCCCATATACTGTACCACCTTACACGGTGACAAAGTGGAAGGTACAGATGAAAGTGCAGGTTCGGCCCACCCGCCATCAGACACACCGCCGTACTATGAGGGGCCCTGTGCCAGTGCTGTCGCCAACGAGTGGGCCCTCCCTGCTTGCTCAAGATCACAGCACTTGCAAAGTTGAAATACTTACCTCTCCCTGCTCCACCGCCATGACTTCTTCTGCGTTTCCTGACAGTGATATTCTGATCAGAGAGCGCAATGACATCACGTCTGTAAGCCCAGACTAGTACAGGGATTCCCTAGCGAGGAGACTTATTTGAGGAGACTTATTTAATTGTTTTCAATGTTGGGACAGCAATTTTTGGGGAGCACTATACTCTGGAGAATGATATATGGGGCCCACCATACACTGGAGCATTCCAAAGGTGGACATCAGACACTGGAGCAGCATTTACAGGGCCCATTATACACTAGAGCATTAGAAATGGGGCCCATTATATGGAGCATTATTTGGGCCCATAAGACAGTGCAGCTTCATCCATGGGGACCAACATATACTGTAGCATTATGTGGAGCTCATCATATACTGTTTCAAACATTATATGGGACCATTGATTCTGTATGGAGAAATATATGGGCCTCATTACCCTGTATAGCGCACTATGCGGTGGCCATAATACTGTATGGAGTAATATACTGTCCGTTTTTGGAGCTATTGGAGAATTTAAAATGGATATCAGTCATGAGATGTAAAAAGTGAAGTATTTTTTATTGTACTATACCACTATTTCGCTGCCGTATCGGAGCATCATGAGTTGTGCTATGTGTTAAAGGGGCGCTCTTTGGCCCAGGGCACATGAAAACCTGGAGCCAGCCCTACCCCCCCACAAATTTAGCCAAATAACCCCCATTTTTCAGTGCGTAACTAGTATTATGAAGTAAATTAAGGTTGAAATGCTTCAGTAATAAGAATTGATGTTTTTGGCATTCAAAATGGCACTGTAGGTGTGTTTCCTGTCCTCCACTCCCTGCCGACTTTGCTTCCCCATTCACTTGCATTGGGTTTCGTGTTTCAGTCGGCCTTCGACTTTTCACAAAAATCGGCCGATTTCGTTCGACCCAACTTTTGCGAAAGTCGGGTTTCATGAAACCCGACTCGACCCTAAAAAAGGCAAAGTCGCTTATCTCTAGTAATAACGGGAAACCAGAGCAAGAGTCTTCTTGGTGCCAACATGTCCAGCGATCTTGGAGGAATAACCCCAGTGTAGTACTTCTACCTTTTTGCCTTGTCTTACCAGGTGACACGGAGTGAAGACTCACAGGAGCCACCGTGATAAACCGGGCAGGATCGATAACATGCGACGGAGCCTCCTCCACTTCGGGTGACTGCAAGGAGCGGGAGAGTGCATCTGCTTTGGTATTCTTGTCACCGGGTCGGAAGTGGAGCTCGAAGTCGAAGCGAGAGAAAAACAATGACCACCTGGCTTGTCTGGAGTTGAGTCTTTGAGCCGACTGGAGGTAGGCCAGGTTTTTGTGGTCAGTGAATATTGTGAAGGGATGGACTGCCCCTTCCAAAAGATAACGCCACTCCTCCAGCGCCATCTTTATGGCCAGCAATTCTCGATCCCCAATCGTGTAGTTACATTCTGCGGGTGAAAATGACTTGGAGAAGAACCGGCACGGAGCCAAGCACCCAGTAGAGGTCTTTTGGGAGAGAATCGCCTCAGCTCCCGTAGAAGAGGTGTCCACCTCTAAGACGTAGGGCTTGCTGACCTCTGGCCGATGCAAAACCGGGGCTGTGGCAAAGGCCTGTTTCAGGGTGAGAAATGCGTCCTCAGCTTCTGAGGGCCAGATGTTCGGCCTTGCTCCCTTCCGTGTAAGGGCCACAATAGGCTTGGTTAAAGAGGAGAAGTGCGGGACAAATTGCCTATAATAATTTGCGAAGCCCAAGAATCGTTGGATGGCTTTCACTCAGACAGGTCGCTGCCATTTGAGCACCGCGGACAATTTCTCTGGGTCCGTTCGCAACCCCGAGTCCGTGATAATATAACCCAAGAAGGGTAGGGAGGTCTGTTCAAATAGGCATTTCTCTATCTTGGCATAGAGTCGATTCTACCGCAGGTGTTGCAAGACCAGTCGAACGCTCCTCCTGTGAGAGGACAGGTCTGGTGAAAAGATGAGGATGTCATCTAACTATACCACGAGGCATGAGTACAGAAGATCCCGGAACACTTCGTTAACAAATTCTTGAAAGACAGCTGGGGCGTTACAAAGTCCAAAGGGCATGACCAAATATTCATAATGGCCATCCCGCGTGTTGAAGGCAGTCTTCCACTCATCTCCGGCACGTATTCGGACCAAATTGTAGGCCCTCCGTAGATTCAGTTTAGTAAAGATCCGGGCCCCACGTAGGTGGTCAAAAAGTTCGGGGATAAGTGGTAGAGGATACCTATTCTTGACCATGATGTTATTTAAGCCTCGGTAGTTGATGCAAGGTCGAAGGGATCCATCCTTCTTCCGAACAAAGAAAAACCCGGCCCCTGCTGGGGAAGACGACTTCTGGATAAAGCCCCTGGCTAAGTTCTCCTGGATGTACTCCGTCATGGCTGAGGTTTCTGCAGGTGACAACGGGTAGATTCTGCCTCTGGGGGAGTAGCTCCAGGAACTAGTTCGATTGGGCAATCGTAGGCCTGATGCGGATGAAGGGTCTCAGCTTCCTTCTTGTCAAAGACATCCGCGAATGAATGATAGGCCACAGGAAGCCCAGGAAGGTCCGTGGGTCCTTGGTGCAGACTGGTATGGGTAACTGGCAGCAGACAATGTTCTTGGCAAGAGTGACCCCAGCGAAGGACTTCCCTAGAGCTCATGAGACCGGAGCCAGGGCAGACCAAGAAGCAGAGCGTGAGACAAATTAGGCAAAACATAAAAAGGGCTCCTTTTTGCATCTCCAGCTTGAGAGTGACCGTGGTGACGGGGACAGGTAATGGTTTGCCATCCACGGAGGTGATCACATGTGGCGCTTCAAGGGTGACAACAGGAATCCGGAACTTGTCCACCTCTTCCAACCAAATGAAGTTGCCTGCCGCACCCGAGTCCACATACGCCTCCACAGATCTACGCTCCCGACCTAGGAGAAGTAATGCTGAGATAGTAAGAGGTAGAGAGGGAACAGAGTCACCTAGGGAGGCCTCTCTTACCTGGCCTAGGTGGAGGAGTTTCCCGGCCTCTGTGGACAGAAACGCAGAAAGTGGTTGGTTCCACCGCAATAGAGGCATAAACCTTGATCCAATCTTTCCTTGCGCCGCAGCTCAGATAACTTTACGTGATACACCTGCATGGGCTACGGGACAGAACTACTGGCAGGCTTGGTCGAACGAGGGCTAGGAACTGGGTTAAACCTAGATGGGCCTCTCTCCCTGACTGACTCGCGAGAACGTACCTGGAACCGTAAATCAATACGAGTGGCCAGAGATATAAGCTCCTCTAAAGAAGTGGGAGTGTCCCGACCAGCAAGCTCGTCCTTGATTTTCCCCGAAAGCCCCCTCCAAAAGGCCCCTACCAATGCCTCATGATTCCACCCCAGCTCGGAGGCGAGTGTCCAGAAGCGAATGGCGTACTGTCCCACAGTAAGAGTTCCCTGTGGAAGATTGAAAAAGGACTCAGTGGTGGAGGCCAGAAGCCCTGGCTCGTCAAAGACCCGGCGGAAGGTGTCCAGGAAGTTTTGTATGCTGGATACCTGGATACTACCGGGTCATCCCATTCCCATAGGGGGTTCACCCATGCCAAGGCCTCCCCCTCGAGATGGGACACGATAAATGCCACCTTAGCCCTATCAGTCGGGTATTGCTGGGGCAGCAACTCGAACCCTCGGCACAATTTGGGATCCCCGCTATATCTTGGAGGCTTCCCCAGACGTGGCGGCGGGTGAGGTGCAAGATCGCGGGGCAGAGCAGAGACCGCAGCAGAAGACTGAAGGGGCTGTAAATGATCATCAACGGAAGCCATGTAACTAAGAATATGGGACAGTGTATCACGCTGCTGCGCGATCTCCTGCTGGAGTCCCGCCAGCAGAGGGACGCTCCTTGGATCGGAGGTTTGAATGGCTGACAACCAAGTGTCCATGGAATTCATAAAAGCCATAATCCGGGTTTGGTTCTCCCGCCAAAAGAGTAATTCTTTTTTGGTCGCTGCCGAGGCACCAGCGGCGTCCATGGCCTGATTATGCTGTAGGGAGTAGCAAGAGTGGACCCTCTGGGTCGCGGTACTGGGATCCCTGGGGCGAGCTGGCCAGCTGGATACAGTGACAGCTGATACCAAGAGGGGTGGCTCAATTGCAGATGAGACAACAAGTCAGAGGAACAGGAGCGACCGGAATCAGGAGCAACTAGAGTCATGAGTAACCGGAGTCAGGAGCGACCAGAGTCAGGAGCGACTAGAGTCAGGAGCGATTAGAGTCAGGAGCGACTAGAGTCAGGAGCGACCAGAGTCAGGAGCAACTAGAGTCAGGAGTGACCAGAGTCAAGAGAGACCAGAGTCAGGAGCGAGCAGGGTCAGGAGTGACTAGAGTAAGGAACGTCTGGTGACAGGAGCGACAGGATGGGGCCAGAGTATCGTACAGGAAGGCACACGATAATCAGGTGCCTCCAGGAAAGAGGAGCCGCCTGATATACCCCAATTGGAGATCACTCCTTAGGGATGGTTCTGAAGGGGTTAAGAAGGGATGGGAGCGCGCGACTGCGGCCTAAGGCGCATGCCCGAGCTAGAGCAATGCAGAATGAGGAGGGAGGAGAGAGCCCACGCTGGATCCCCCGGGCGGCAGGATGGGATGCAGGAGTCTCAGCGCGGCGCCGGGAGCGGTAAGCAGGGGGCCAGGAGACGCATGAGGCAGAGGCAGCTGGAGCGGGCACTGGCATGGCAGCCGATGCCGGCGTGATAGCCGGCACCGGCATGACACTTCTATGATCCGCAGGACCCTACCAAAGGAGTTGCGGTGTCCCGGGGGCCTCAACATTACTGAATCCCGGGCCTCCCCATCCAATGCCTTGAGAGCTACTTCGGCTTCTAGGTCAGGGGTCATCGGATGCATACGAAAGAGCCCTCGCATCCGCTCCGTCCAGCTCCACAGCATGGTGTTAGTGCCAGAGAACCTGGGCAGGTTGCTCAGCATAGCCCCCAGGGAAATACTGGAACGGGGGCCCTCGTTACTTGCTGAGTTTGTGGCCCCACTCTGGTCCATGGTATCGTCGTTCGTGCTCAGAGACTGCATCCTGCCGACTATGCCAAATGTAGGTACAGCAGGTACGCGGGATGCAGTGACGAGACACAAGACGGATGTAACTTTTGGTGGTGGCTTTTATATATATAGATGCCGTTAGGGCTATCCTGAGCAACCAAACAAGATAACAACAATTGTCCTCGCAGGGATCAAACACAAAGAAACACGAATAATGCGAACACGACTAACCCGGCAAAGGCCGGTCACTATAGGGCCGCGGTATGGCCGACTACGGGTCCTTAGTTACTATGTGTCACTTAGCCATCCTGACGTCCCACGGCGTGCTGTACAATGGTGCTTCGGCGTCCCAGCCACCGAGGATCTGACGAAGGCTTCGGGCGTTCCTACGCCCAGGTGAGGTGGGGGCACAACAGGCCCTAGGAGAGTCCTATGGTGGGATAGCTCCCCACAGAGGCAGCGGGGTATCGCTTGTTAGCGGGAGAATGGAGGCCGCAGCCCCCGGGCAGGGACGGGCCACAGTGATGCTGAGTGGCGGCTGGTAGGCCGCTGGCGCAGCCTGGGGCTGTGCTAGGAGTCCTGTGGATGGCGAGGGGCAGGCCCCAGCCATGGACTGAAGCAGGGCGGTGGCCGCTGTGGGCGGCAACGGGCAGGCCGCAGCCGCGAGTTGGAGTGAGGGGGCAACGGCCACGGGTGGCAGCGGACAGGCCACAGCCGCGGGCTGGAGTGAAGCGGCAATGGCCGCGGGCGGCAACAGGCAGGCCGCAGCCGTAGGCTGGAGTGAAGCGGCAACTGCCGCAGGCAGCAGCGGACAGGCCACAGCCACGAGCTGGAGTGAAGCGGTGATCTTTCGTCAGTCGGCTCGGTGCCGTCTCCCTACGGTCCACAACGAGCCTCCCTCCCGTCTCTCCTGCCGCTGTCTTCCTCTATGGTTGCTTTTGGAGGCTCTCGCTCCCTGGCGCCCTTGAGGTCTCCTGCTCCTCCTCTGCCGATCTGCTGACTCACTCCGGCTAGCATCCTTCACCCCTTTTATATTAGCTCCTCCCCCAACCATTCTGAAAGTCTCTGCTGTCCGTCCACTAATTTTGTCCCCTGGAAACAGACCCCCTAGGAACCTTGGTGACGGTCCCCTTGGTTCCGGTCCAGACACGCGGCGTGGGCCCTTCCTCCTACACTTACGCAAGAACCACAAGATAGATTTCTTCACCTCAGGTATCATTCTAGTAAGTTTAACACTGCCAACCTGACAATGTCTGTAGCTTACTTAGCAAAATCCTGCTGACAGGTTCGATTTAAGGATTTAAGTAATTTTACTATCCACATTTGTTTGCAGTTCAAATGTCCTGCTCTTACCCCCATTTTGCTTCTGTTTACAGTAACCTACCCCTTAATAACACCATTTTACAGCATGAAATTTCAGGCACCCGTTACCTATTGGGGTGAAATCTGAATCAGTGTCTGTGCCCCATGCGCTGTAGATTACATTTTTTTATCTTATTTGAGGATATTGTTCCCCATGCTCTGAGGCTGACATTTTTAAATATATTCTGTGGAGGCGTTGTGCACTAGGCTCTGTCGGTTAAATTTTAAAGGCCCCCCCCAAAAAAAGTTTGCATAATTGTCTAATCAAAACTGGTGCTAAAGGCTCTAATTCTGGTGTGGATGCCTGATTTGATCAGAAATTTTTTCAAAGTAAACGCTTCTGGATTCGGGACCTACTATCTTTTCCTCAGATACATTTAATGTACACAGTACTGTAGTGTAATGTAACGCTGGCGCCTCAGCACCCCGTCCCAATAGAGATGCCAGCGCTCTCACTGCCGTGGCCTCATGACTCGCTCTCCTTCTCCTGCTATCTCTGATATGGCTCCGGCGTCTCTGCACTCTGCCTCCCTCCCCCCCAGCAGATACGCTGACATACTTACCAACATAGCTTTGTGCCTTGTTCCCATCCCCCTGCAACTGCCGGGGTTTGCAAACAGCTCGTAGCGTTCACCATCATAAAGTATCACCAGCCATTGGCTGGGGAACACTTATTATTTAAGGCACTGCCACCAGGTGGGAGGTGCCTATGCAACATTGTAAGTTTGTTCATAACACTTTTTCTCTCAGGTCCCAGTGCTCATATTCCTGTACACCTGCCGTGCCCGCCTGCCTGTCTATCAGGCGTGCCAACCTGCCTATTAGCAATGCCCGCCAGCCTGCCTATAAGCCGTCCCAGCCTGCCTGCCTATCTGCAGTGCCCGCTTTGCTTCCCAAGTCTACCGTTCCTACCTCCAGTCCCTTGGGGGTCAGCTACCATCTACCCCAGGTTAGTCCTGGAGTAGCACCTGGTCCACCTCCCTTGTTTCTCCTTGGATCGCGGTATCGTCAACTGTTGTGCATCCGAGGACGGACTTGGTGAGGCACCTAGTCACGCCTCTTCAGGCTCTACTCGGAGCACAGTACAGTGATTCCACTACCCAGTCCAATATAGTTTGCATAGGCCATGTAATCCTTTGGCTCTCAGGGGTCCTCCATCTCAGACCTGTACCAGGAGGTCTCTTGTCAGAAAGACCAACAGGGCAAGTTCCTATCCTACCAACGAACAGTGAACACCCGCCTGGACATGCTGCCTTCTACTGCTGCACCCACATCTGCCCAAGTGGCAACAACCACAAATATGCCTCAAAAGTAGAGTTCAGCGAAACGGGTCGAAAAATTTCAAAAGTCGCCAACTTTTGGCAAAGTCGGGTTTCATGAAACGAAACCCGACCCTAGGATGAGGTCAGCCACGAGGTCGGCGACTCAAGCGCCAAAGTCGCGTTTCAAAAGTTTGTTTTGCGCTCTTTTTCAGCCAATCAGGATCCACGGACACTGTGGGCAACGTGATGACATAGGCAGGGGTCACCACCATCTTTCAGAAGGGCATGCAAGTGATTGGCTTGCTTTGGTGGGCATCACAGGGGGTATAAAAGGGCGTGCACGCCGACCGCCTTGTTACTCATGCTGATCTCAGAATAGGGAGAGCTGCTGCTGATGATGATTTTGTAGGGAGAGTGTTAGGCAGGGAAGAAGACACCAAAAACTGCTTCTGCTGCTAGCGATTTTGCCTGTACAACACACCAGTCACTGTATGTGCAGTGCAAGTGGAGGCTATATTTTGCTGGATCAGCGGTGTTGGTTGTTAGGCTGCCTTCTAAGTCTTCCTGACGACTGCATTGCTGTTTACCCACTGCTCTGCAAACTGCTTTTTTAAAAGCAATCCCAATTTTTTTTTTGTCCTGATGAGGTACTGAGCGTGCATTTTTTCACACCATACAGCGGTGCACACTCCTCACACAGTACCGTGTAACGGCTGTTATCACAGCCACAGTGAAGCTATCTGTGTGTCACTCTGTAAGGATAAGTCGAGGACATGTTCCGTTCTTACAGACCGGCACCTTCTAGTTTTGTCTAGCTTTCAAACAGTTAAATATATTTGCTGTTTGATCACATTCAAAACTATAGAGAGACAGCGTGTGTCAGTCCGTATACTTAAAAAACACGGAGCTTGACAATTTTACGTACACCGGACAGCCGTGTACGTGCACACTCCTCTCTCAGTACCATGTAACGGCTGTTATCACGGCCACAGTGAAGCTATCTGTGTGTCGCTCTATAAGGATAAGTCGAGGACATGTTCCGTTCTTACAGACCTGCACCTTCTAGTTTTGTCTAGTTTTCAAACAGTTAAATATATTTGCTGTTTGATCACATTCAAAACTATAGAGAGACAGCGTGTGTCAGTCCGTATACTTAAAAAACACGGAGCTTGACAATTTTACGTATACCGGACAGCCGTGTACGTGCACGCTCCTCTCTCAGTACCGTGTAATGTCTGTTATCATGGCCACAGTGAAGCTATCTGTGTGTCGCTCTGTAAGGATAAGTCGAGGACTTGTTCCGTTCTTACAGACCTACACTCTAGGGAGATTCCTATTCTGCCCAATTCTATATACACCTTGTAGTTTGTCATACACTAGCCAATTTCTGCCTGTGACATAGCGCTGTGATATTCACTGGGCCTCACACAATCCAAAAGTGTCCAGTGTCCACAAGTGTGTGCTGAAATTCAAAATCTCCGTTATCCTCTAGTGACATTTTTCACACCTGCGACATCAAGCCTGTGACATAGCACTGTGATATTCAGTGGGCCTCACACAATCCAAAAGTGTCCAGTGTCCACAAGTGTGTGCAGAAATTCAAAATCTCCGTTATCCTCTAGTGACATTTTTCACACCTGCGACATCGAGCCTGTGACATAGCGCTGTGATGTTCAGTGGGCCTCACACAATCCGAAAGTGTCCAGTGTCCACAAGTGTGTGCAGAAATTCAAAATCTCCGTTATCCTCTAGTGACATTTTTCACACCTGCGACATCAAGCCCGTGACATAGCGCTGTGATATTCAGTGGGCCTCACACAATCCAAAAGTGTCCAGTGTCCACAAGTGTGTGCAGAAATTCAAAATCTCCGTTATCCTCTAGTGACATTTTTCACACCTGCGACATCGAGCCTGTGACATAGTGCTGTGATATTCAGTGGGCCTCACACAATCCAAAAGTGTCCAGTGTCCACAAGTGTGTGCAGAAATTCAAAATCTCCGTTATCCTCTAGTGGCATTTTTCACACCTGCGACATTGAGCCTGTGACATAGCGCTGTGATATTCAGTGGGCCTCACACAATCCAAGGGTGTCCAGTGTCCACAAGTGTGTGCAGAAATTCAAAATCTCCCCTGTCCTATAGACACCTTGTATCTTGTTTTACATTACTATATAGTTTGTTGGATTTTGTCTACATTTCTACCAAAAATGAGGAAGGCTGGTGGAAGAGGACGTGGAATTGGGCGGGGGTTGGCTGCTGGTAATGATAGCGTTGGTGGTGGATCTGATGGTAGTGGCAAAAGCAAAATAGGACCGAATGCAGGAGGTGTTGAGCCTGCGTCATCGTCTGGCTCCACAAGACCTCGAAGGCTTAGTTTTCTAGGAGTTGGCAAACCGCTTTTAAAGCCAGAGCTTCAGGAAAAAGTTTTGGCTTACATTGCTGACTCAGCCTCCAGCTCTATCGCCTCCTCTTCTGAAGTTGTAAAAAATAAAAGCACTGAGTCATAATTGGAGGCTCAGGTTTTTTGAACCACACCTTTGCTTGTGTCCTTCTCCCCAACCAAGATTGAAGGATGAGGCAGGCCATACTACTGATTACTCCATGGAGCTGTTTTCACATACCATGCCTGGATTATCAAGTGAAATGGTGAATTACCCAGGCCAAGATGAATCTGACATGGAGTGCACTGATGCACAGCCACTGATAGATGATTCTGCTGGTACATTCACTCAGAGCACTACATTGTCCTCGCAGTGTACAGAGCCAGATTCTGACCCTGATGAGACTCAGGTGCCCCTTCCCGCGCACTATACCACCATACACGGTGACACAGAGGAAGGTGCACATGACATTGAAGAGGAGGTGATGGATGACCCAGTTGTTGACCCAGATTGGCATCCATTGGGGGAAGAGGGTGCTGCTTCCAATAGCTCAGATGAGGAGGAGGAGCATCCACAGCAGACATCGACATCGCAACAGCTGTTATGTGGCAGGCCCGGAGCACTCCAAACACAGGTTCCAAAAATCAAAAGAGTTGCTGGACAGCTTTTCCAGAGGGTCAAAATATCACAGCGTGCTAGGCCGCAAAATGTCTGCCAAAGTAGGAAGAGTGCAGTGTGGCACTTTTTTGAACAAAATCCTCATGATCAGGCCAAGGTTATCTGTAAGAATTGCACAAAGAACTTTAGCCGAGGGAAAAATCTGAAAAATTTGAATACCAGTTGCATGCTTAGACATTTAACCAACATGCACTTGCAAGCATGGACACAACACCAAACCTCAAGTACCACATGTGCAACTGATCACAAAGAAGGTAGTCAGCAACGCTACATTGTTTCCCCCACTGTAAGCCCACCGGTTAGCACAGGAGCAAATGTTGAGGTGTCATTGCAAGGCCACAGCAGTCAGGGAATCCCACTGTTATATCAACGAAAGACTGAATCTAGGCCATCAGAAAGAACACCAACTCCATCACCATCATCAACCCTCTCTCAGTCCGCCCTGTCCATCGCTACTTCCACCATATGCAGCTCTCAAGTCCAGCTCACCCTCCCAGACACTATGAGTAGGTCAAGAAAGTACTCAGTCTCTCATCCGCGTACACTGGGTTTGAACGCCCACATTGCCAAACTAATCTCGTTAGAGATGATGCCCTATCGGTTGGTGGAAAGCGCAGCTTTCCGCGAACTCATGGCCTATGCAGTACCACGCTATGACCTACCCAGTCGCCACTTCTTCTCTCGCAAAGCCATCCCAGCCCTCCACCATCATGTGAAAGTCCATGCACTCAAGCAGTCAGTGAGTGGAAAGCTGCACCTCACAACTGATGAATGGTCCAGTCGGCATGGCCATGGCCGTTACGTGTCCATCACTGCGCACTGGGTTAATGTGGTGGATGCAGGGTCCACAGGGGACAGCGGTGGTGGGACAGTGCTGCCTAGCCCACGGTATAGGAAACAGTTGGCTGTAGGCGTTCGACCCTCCTCCTCCTCCTCCTCCAGAAGCGAAAGCTCGTCCACAGAGCGCAGTCGTACGAGCACTCCATCTGCAGCTGCCACTGTTGCACACGAGGTGTCCCCCTATCGAGCAGCTAGTGGAAAGCGTCAGCAGGCTGCGTTGCAGATGATGTGTTTGGGCGACAGACACACCGCCGAGGTGCTGGCCGAGTACTTTCAGCGACAAACTGAATCATGGCTGGGCAGTGTACATCTTGAGGCAGGCAAGGTAGTTAGTGATAACGGCCGTAATTTTGTGGCAGCCATAGCCCTTTCAAAACTCAGCCACATAACTTGCTTGGCTCACACCTTGAACCTGGTGGTGCAGTGCTTCCTCAATAATTATCCGGAGTTAACAGCCCTGCTCCAGAAGGTGCGAAGACTGTGCGCGCACATCCGCCGGTCGCCTGTACACTCCAGTCGTATGCAGAAGCTGCAGCGATTGCTCCACCTTCCCAACCACCGCCTCATTATCGACATTGCAACAAGGTGGAACTCCACCCTGCACATGGTTGAGCGGCCGTGCGAGCAGAGGCAGGCCATAATGCATTTGTGGGAGGATACACGGCCAGGCACTTTGAGAGAAGATATGGAGTTGAGAGGTGTGCAGTGGTCGAAGCTGAAAGACCTCTGTAAAGTCCTTCAGTGTTTTGAGGAATGCACACGGCTGGTAAGCGCAGACGATGCCATCCTAAGCATGAGCATCCCACTTATGCGTCTGCTCATGCAAACTTTGACGCACCTTAAGGAGCAGGCGTCTGCAGCCAATGTTGACGAGGAGGAAGAGGTGGAGGGAATCCTTGATGACATTCAGCCATTGTCTGCTCAGGGACCTCTCCTGGACGAGGTGGAGGAAGAAGAGGAGGAGGAGGATGATGATGGGGATGATTACTTAGGGGAGGAGGATGCATCTCGTGGGGCAAGTGAAAATGTTGGCGTGGCAAGGTCTGGTACAGGGTTTGTGCGTGACTGGAGGGATGTGGATTTGCCAGAAAGTGCTCCTCCACCCAGCACTCGCAGTGCATCATTGACACCGGGAACATTGGCCCACATGTCAGATTATGCCTTGCAGATCCTAAAAAGGGTCCCACGCATTGCCAAAATGATGAACGATGACGACTACTGGTTGGCAAGCATCCTGGATCCATGCTATAAAGGCAAATTACAAAACATCATGCCACAGGAGAACCTTGACCTAATATTGGCTACTAAACAAGCAACTCTGGTTAACCGGTTGGTTGAGGCATTCCCAGCACACAGCAGCGGTGATGGTTCTCACACGAGCCGTACGGGCCGGGGGCAGCTTGGCAGAGGTGTTCGTGGTGCACACAGCAGAAGTGGCGTTGGAGACAGGGGTTTCATGACAATGTTGTGGACTGATTTTTCACGGACCGCTCACACAACTGGTAATACTGCATTGATGGAAAGTGACAGGAGACAGCAGTTGTCAACTATGGTTAACAACTACTTTTCCTCGCATATCAATGTTCTCCCGCACAGGCCATTCCCCTTTGACTATTGGGCCACTAAACTGGACACCTGGCCTGAATTGGCACAATATGCCTTACAGGAGCTCGCTTGCCCAGCTCCAAGTGTGCTATCGGAAAGAGTCTTCAGTGCAGCTGGATCAATCCTGACAGAAAAAAGGACCCGTCTGTCAACCCAAAATGTGGATGATCTAACCTTCATTAAAATGAACCATGCATGGGTTTCCAAGGATTTTGTCCCACCTTCCCTTGATGACACATAGGTTGCCAGAAAAATGGCTTGCTTTGGTCCTCCTCCTATTCCGTGAACTTGACATAGTTCGCCTTTTGCAGCAGCTTTATGACCCACATCTACATATGCCACTTTGTAAACCTCCCTAAGTGGGCGCCCCCCCCATGGCCGGGGTCACCACCTAGCGCACAAAAGCGTGCGAGTGCCGTTGCCCTGGACAGGTGGGTAGGCCGACTCTTGGGCGCGGGCACTGGCATAAGGTCCCTCATAGTGCAATCAAGTGTCTCTGACGGTGGTGGTGCACACCAGCCGTCAGACACACTGCCGTACTATGAGGGGCCCAGTGCCAATACCGACGCCCACGAGTGTGCCCCCCTTGCTTGGGCAGGGCCCCAGCATTGGCAATGTTTACCTCTCCCTGCTCCTCCGCTGTGTAGTCTGGGCTGTCAAATCCTTCACTGGGACTGCCATGACAAATTGATTGAACTGAAAGATGATGGTTAAGATGTAGCTATGCCCTGTCCTGCTGGCCGGGCTCCAGCTCCAGATGATCAGTGGCTTCCATTTCTTATGGACGTCGACTCACAATTACATGCAGTGGTGGTTTATCATCAGCTTTCACAGTTTTCCTACTCACAAACGTGTGACATTCCGGCGCACATTTCAAAATGTGCCCTCTCATGCCAATCAAATAGAATCGTCTACGGGCTGTGGCTTCTGTCTTTTGCACTCCAAAGTTACGTGACAGATCATGATAGCCAGTGAGCACCATGTTTACATCGCTCCCTGTGATAAAAATTGGATTGAGATGAGTAACAGTGATGGAATCAATGGAAGTGTGATACAGCAAGACTTTATTGACAAAAAAATGTTTTCACTGTCTCAACACACAAATTAATTGAGGGTCAGCATCGCCTATGAGAATTGTGACGGAAGTTTTTCCAGTGGATAATAATTCCTAGATTTCTGCAATCAATAGCCTTTATGTCACGAATTGTATGCATCTCATTTCCTATTGCGGAGAGGCTGGACTGTATTACTGAGACAGAAATATATATGAAGATTTAAAAATAACACCAAAAGTATATAGTTGTGTACACCTCAAATGCATTTCCTTTTTTCCACTTTTTAGATTGCTGTGTAATCCATACTGAGAACACGGAGATTTTACATGTTTAAACTATGCTATATATACCTGCTATCCAGTGATAAAGTACCCTTTCTCAACTTTGTACAATCTGGTCAAATCCATACTGGGCCTGAGAACATCTGAGTCTGCCTCCTGATCTATAAACATATATTTTTAATGTGTAAACTAGGCTACATATATACGTGTTATGCGGTGAAACTGTAACCTTTATCAACTTTCTACAATGCTGTTGAATCCATACTGGGCCTGAGAACGGCTGCCGAGCTGTTAACCTCGGGGAAGAGTCTTGAGGAGATCATTTGCATATTCCCAGTGCCTTCTGGGATAAGTGAAGAGTCTCCGCGAGCTCAACGATCACTGGGTTTTGGCCGTTGCAGCTGAAAAGAGGAAATTGGAAAACCAGGGGAAGAGTCTTGAGGAGATCATTTGCATATTCCCAGTGCCTTCTGGGATAAGTGAAGAGTCTCCGCGAGCTCAACGATCACTGGGTTTTGGCCGTTGCAGCTGAAAAGAGGAAATTGGAAAACCAGGGGAAGAGTCTTGAGGAGATCATTTGCATATTCCCAGTGCCTTCTGGGATAAGTGAAGAGTCTCCGCGAGCTCAACGATCACTGGGTTTTGGCCGTTGCAGCTGAAAAGAGGAAATTGGAAAACCAGGGGAAGAGTCTTGAGGAGATCATTTGCATATTCCCAGTGCTTTCTGGGATAAGTGAAGAGTCTCCGCGAGCTCAACGATCACTGGGTTTTGGCCGTTGCAGCTGAAAAGAGGAAATCGGAAAAAAATTTTGGATCATCTTTCATCGTTTTTAAGAAATCTCAAGATGGAAGAGGCCAGGAGCCATTTGGTGAGCTGCATTTCTTGCTACATGTTCACAGACTTACCAGTGGAAAAGCCAAACTTCACATGCCACAAATGCAAGCTTGTGTCCCTGTTGGAGGAAAAGTTGCAAAATCTCGAAGAGAGGTTAGCTACGTTGAAGATCATTAAGGAAGGTGAAGAGTTCTTGGACAGAGCAGAATTATCTCTTCATGTTACAGAAAGAGAAGAAATTCGAAGTGCACCTGAAGAAACAGAGGAATGGAGACATGTGACCCAGAGAAGCAGGAGGATCAGGAGGCAGTCAGCACCCATACTGCTCAGAAACCAGTACCAGGCTCTCACGCAGGAAAACGATGAAGAAATACATCAGGATAAGACTTTGCCAACAAACAGCAACCTTGTACGCCTTCAGAGTCCTCCTGAATGGAGAAAGAAAAATGTTGTGAAGAAGAAACGGAGAGTGGTGGTCATGGGGGATTCCCTGTTGAGAGGAACAGAGGCCGCTATCTGCAGACCGGATATAACTTCAAGAGAAATGTGCTGTCTTCCAGGTGCAAAAATTAAAGATGTGTCTGACAGGATATCAGGACTCTTCAGACCTACAGATGACTACCCATTCCTGCTACTACATGTGGGGACAAATGACACCGCAAGAAACGACCTGGAAACCATCTGCAGAGACTTTGAAGACTTAGGCAAGAAAGTGAAAGAACTGGGAGCGCAGGTGGTCTTCTCTTCCATCCTCCCAGTGGATGGCCATGGAACAAGGAGGTGGAATAAGATTCTGCAGGTGAACAACTGGCTACGTCGATGGTGCCGTCAGCAACGATTTGGATTTCTGGATCACGGAGTGAACTACTTATACGATGGACTACTTGCTAGAGATGGGGTGCACCTTACGAAGACTGGAAAGCATGTATTTGGAAGTCGCCTTGCTACACTTGTAAGGAGAGCTTTAAACTAGAACAACGTGGGAAGGGAAGCAAAAGACCAGAAAAAGCCATACACCTGACAAATGCTATTGAGAACTCTGCTAATAGAAGTGGAAAGGAAGAACAAAGACAAAAGAATCTAATTACTAAAAACATTGGAGAAAGAGAAACCAATCACAAACTAAAATGTTTCTATACTAATGCACAAAGCATGGGCAACAAACAAGGAGAATTGGAACTACTAACACAGGAAAAGAAATATGATGTCATTGGAATCACTGAAACTTGGTGGGACGATACACATGATTGGAATACAAGACTAGAAGGATACAACTTATTTGCAAGAAACAGACTTGATAAACGAGGAGGGGGTGTTGCATTGTATGTTAGAAACGCATATATCTGCACAGAGATTGAAGCTTCAGAGACTGGGAGTTCTGTGGAAACTGTTTGGGTAAGAATACAAGGACAGAACAATGGAAAGGACACCATTGTAGGCATTTACTACAGGCCGCCTGTGCAAGCTGAAGATATGGATGAACTCTTTATGCATCAAATGGCCAAGTTCTCCAAAAAATATGACATAGTTGTCATGGGAGATTTCAACTATCCAGACATTTGTTGGGAATCTCTCTCAGGCAAAACTAACAGGTCAAGGAAATTCTTATCCTCTCTTGCTGACAACTTTATCTTCCAAAAGGTAGGGGAGAAAACAAGGGGAACTGCTACCTTGGATCTAATCCTTATAAACAGGGAGGAAATGGTTGAGGAGGTAAAAGTGGCTGGAACCCTAGGAGGTAGCGACCATGCTATTTTAGAATTTTGGATAACTAGAGGCGGAAGACCTGTGAAGACTCAGACGTCAAGGTTAGATTTCAGAAAGGCAGATTTTAAGGGATTCAGAAAGATAATTGGAGGGATCCAATGGCTGGATATCCTTAAAGACAAAAATGTCCAGGAAGGATGGGAAATCTTGAAAAATGAAATTCTCAAAGCACAGTTGTTAACAATTCCGAAAAGAGGGAAGAATAGGAAGCATTTAAGGAAACCAGGATGGGTGAACACAGAACTTAAGCACATGCTAAAAAGGAAGAAAAAAATGTTTATAAAATGGAAAGAGGGAGGCATATCTAAAGAAGAATATAATGCTGTCTGCAGAATCTGCAGGGCACAAATCAGATTAGCTAAAGCTGAAAATGAATTGAGGCTTGCAAGAGATGTCAAAAGCAATAATAAAGGATTTTGGGGATATGTCAAAAGTAAAAGAAAAGTCAAAGATGCTATAGGATTTTTACAGGATGAAAATGATGAAATGGTAAGACAGGATGTTGAGAAGGCTGAACTTTTAAATTCCTATTTTGCATCTGTTTTCTCTCAGAAAGGAAATGTAACACCAACTGTTATTCACTGTCCTATTAAGGGAATAGAAGAATCCAGGATATCTATAAACAGAAAGATAGTGAGGAAACACTTAGCTAACCTAAATGAATTCAAGTCTCCAGGTCCAGATGAATTACACCCCAGAGTACTGAAGGAGATAGCAGAAGAAATTTCTGAACCACTCTCCATAATCTTTGAAAATTCTTGGAGAACAGGAGAAGTGCCAGAAGACTGGAGAAGAGCAAATGTTGTTCCTATCTTCAAAAAGGGGAAGAAGGTGGACCCAGGCAACTATAGGCCGGTGAGTCTGACTTCTATACCAGGAAAGATCTTTGAACAAATTATTAAACAACATGTAAGTCAATACCTGGATAAGAATGAAGTGATCAAACAGAGTCAGCATGGGTTTGTAACTAATAAGTCATGTCAGACTAACTTAATTTCCTTCTATGACGGTATCACTGATTGGGTGGATCAAGGAAATGCTGTAGATATAGTATATCTTGACTTCAGCAAAGCATTTGACAAAGTCTCTCATACAATCCTTATTGAAAAAATGACTAAGTATGGAATGGACAAGGCAACTGTTAGGTGGATTCATAGCTGGCTTAGTGATCGGACCCAAAGAGTGGTCGTAAATGGCTGCACATCCAGTTGGAAGAATGTCTCAAGTGGGGTACCACAGGGCTCTGTCCTGGGCCCTGTATTGTTCAACATCTTTATCAACGATTTAGATGAAGGAATTGAGGGTAAACTGATTAAATTTGCTGATGACACAAAGCTAGGAGGGATAGCTAATACTAGAGAAGAGAGAGAGAGGATTCAAAAAGATTTAAATAAACTGGAGAAGTGGGCAGTAACTAACAGAATGGTTTTTAACAGGGAGAAATGCAAAGTACTACATCTGGGCAATAAAAATGAAAAAAGCATATATAGAATGGGAGGAATAGGGCTAAGTGACAGCACATGTGAAAAAGACTTGGGTATACTAATAGATCACAGACTGAATATGAGTCAACAGTGTGATGCAGCAGCAAAAAAGGCAAATGCAGTTCTAGGATGTATTAACAGAAGCATACAGTCTAGATCACGTGAAGTCATTATTTCCCTCTACTCCTCTTTGGTCAGACCTCATCTGGAATATTGTGTCCAGTTTTGGGCACCGCATTTTAAAAAAGACATCAACAAACTGGAGCAAGTTCAGAAAAGAGCGACCAGAATGGTGACCGGTCTGCAAACCCTGTCTTATGAGGAAAGGTTGCAGGATTTGGGAATGTTTAGTTTGCAAAAGAGAAGACTGAGAGGAGACTTAATTGCTGTCTACAAATATCTAAAGGGCTGTCACATTGTAGAAGGATCAACTTTATTCTCATTTGCACAAGGAAAGACTAGAAGCAATGGGATGAAACTGAATGGGAGGAGACACAGATTAGATATTAGAAAAAACTTTTTGACAGTTAGAGTGATCAATGAGTGGAACAGGCTGCCACGAGAAGTGGTGAGTTCTCCTTCAATGGAAGTCTTCAAACAGAGGCTGGACAGACATCTGACTGGGATGATTTAGCGAATCCTGCTTTGAGCAGGGGGTTGGACCAGATGGCCCAGGAGGTCCCTTCCAACTCTATGATTCTATGATTCTAACCTGTGGTTTGGACACGTAATTTTTTCAGGAATGACGGTTAGGCATAACTCCGGAATTGTGGTTGACCTGACCTTACTGGGAAATCATCGTTCGTGGGGAATAATCTGAATCCCAGATCCCCATCACTAACGGAGTTCAGCAGGTTATCTGCACCTGTAAGCGACAAAAGCTGGTCCTTTCAGTGTAGCGTGCATGCAGCCCCGGACATGTACTGGAATGCTAGACCTGTTATTGCTCGATCTCACGTGCCACAGCCTCGCGTATCCCTCTAGTAAGCTTGACGCGTACCGCGGGGCCATGCCGGAGTCTCGGTCGTTAACGGAATAAAGCTGAGAAATCGCTAGCACAACTACAAACGGACATACCACACAACACACACAATCGACAAAGCTTGCAATCTGTCCATCTTTTCTGTAGCTTGTATGGTTGTGGTTTCCCGGGTGCAGTCCAATTAAGCCACAGGCTCCACTCCTGGTGGTGCCCTTTTGGACATTCCTTTAAGGTTCAGCTTTGCAATCATACTGCCCCCGGAAACCAAAAACTTTGCCTTCAGGGACGCTGTTTGGAGGTTCGTGGGAATAACGCTGCCCGATCAGCAGTCGGCATATGGGTCGCCCTCCCAGGGCTGTGGGGTACTCGGTACCGGGCCGGTGTCAGTGGGATGTGTCACAGCAGCGGTGGCCCAGACGGTGGCCCTGGGCGCCCATGTAAATGGCGTGGTATAATGGTAAAGAGTTTATATAGATAGTTTGACGCCACCTGTGGTGTTTGGCAACATAGATGTTAGGCCGACGCTGCATGCAGATCCTCTGGGACTGATGGTGTTGTGCAGCAAAGATGGTGAAGCTCCCCAAAGGTGGAGCTGGAGTCCCAGGGAAGTGTAGATGTAGTGATGGGGGAAAGGCACAGGCGGTGTAGGTGCTGGTACCCAGATGTAGCGGTGCTGGAATAACTGTAGGACACCAGAGCGTGCAGTTCCAAAGCTTTACTCACAGTCTGCAGGTTACACAGATGCCTGCCTCCGTGCTGTGTCCTCCGGGTCAGGACCTCTGCCAACTTCCGGGACCAGAAAGGAAAGCTCCCTTCCAACACTCCGCCAACATGTACCTTCCTGAACGTCTCCTTTCTAGCGCTTGTGGGGGAAGCACTCACAGGACCGTGGTTCACTGAAACGCCTCCTGTCTAACAGATGTTCCTCAGACTTTACTTGTAAGGCAGACAGCTGTAGCCTTTTCCTTTTTCCTTGCACACGTTGATGCTGGGGCCTCCGTGCCTTAGTTGGGTACAGAGCATTTATAGCTGCTACTTCCCCCGGTTTCTGCTGCAGGAACGTCAGTGTCCCTACAAACTCGGAGACCGGAATCCGGACCATGCGCTCCAGCTAGGAGTGAGCCTTAACTCTGCTCATCCTCCAGCTCCCCTTCTCACGTCCACACACTTCCCCTTCCCTGCACAGAGTGCCCTAACTTACCTCCTCCCGACCACAGAGAGCAGCTCCTCAGCAGTCAGGTTCAGAGGTCTCCCTGCTGGCCTGGAGTGGGAAATGTGTTGTGTGTTGGTTTCACTGCTAGAGAGATCCTTTGTTGCTCCCAAGCTTGACAACACACTCCCTAGGAGGAAGGCAATGCCACAGTGGCGACCGTACTCTTGGGGACGCCACAAGTGCACTGAGGCCCAGCCACTGCTGGATGATGCTGCTGGTACATTGACCCAGACCACTACATTTCCCTCGCACTCTACACAGCCAGAATCTAACCCAGAGGAAACTCAGGTTCCCCTTCCCGCATACTATACCACCTTACACGGTGACAAAGAGGAAGGTGCAGATGAAAGTGCAGGTTCCTTGAGCAGGTGGGGGGGCATACTCATGGGCGATGGCACTGGCACAGGGCACCGCATAGTACGCAAAAGTGTCTCTGCCGGTGGGAGGGCCTAAACAGCCAAGTGCAGTGAGATGGAAGATGGGGACGACAAGGAGTTCAGAGTAGTGCAGGGATTCCCTAGCAAGGAGACTTATGTAATTGTTTTCAATGTTGGGACAGCAATTTTTGGGGAGCACTATACTCTGGTGAATGATATATGGGGCCCACCATACACTGGTGCATTCCAAAGGTGGACATCAGACACTGGAGCAGAATTTACAGGGCCCATTATACACTAGAGCAGTAGAAATGGGGCCCATTATATATGGAGCATTATTTGGGCCCATAAGACAGTGGAGCTTCATCCATTGGGACCAACATATACTGTAGCATTATGTGGAGCTCAGCACATACGGTTTGAAACATTATATGGGAAAAATGATTCCGTATGGAGAAATATATGGGCCTCATTACTCTGTATCAAAATAAAGGATGGAATCTCCAGCGCTGGACTTCAGTTAAAAATATATCATTTATTGTAAATTCTTAAAATCGAACAGAAAAAATGTGGATAAGGACATACAGGCAGATGGGGTCTCTGGTGGTCTCCAACCAACGCGTTTCGACCTAGAGGGTCTTACTCATGGTTCCAATTATTCCATTACTCTGTATAGCGCACTAAGCGCTGGCCATAATACTGTATGGAGTTATATACTGTCCGTTTTTGGAGGTATTGGAGAATTTAAAATGGATATCAGTCATGAGATGTAAGAAGTCAAGTATTTTTCATTGTACTGTACTGCTATTTCTCTGCCGTTTCAGAGCATCATGAGTTGTGGTATGTGTTAGGCTGGTTTCACACTTGCGTTTTTTTTCGCGGTATCTTAGCGCTAAATAGCGCATGCGGTTTTTTTCCTATACTTTGCATGGGATGCGCTTATGTGCGCATACACATGCGTTTGTACGCGTTTTTCCGCGCATGCGTTTTTTTGCGGTATGCGCTCGGGCGCACAAAATGCAACCTGTTGCATTTTTTGTGCGTCCGACTTGCCTCAAAAAAACGCATGCGCGCGCAATGCGTTTTTTTACAGCAAGACACCCAATATAAGTCTATGGGTGCGCATATGTGCGCATTGGCATGCTTATGTATGCGTTTTTTTGCACATGCATTTTTTTTGGTTAACCATGGAATTTAGGGGTTTGGGTTAGAGTTAGGGTTAGTTAAGGGGGTTTAGGGTTAGGGTTAGGGTCAGGGTCAGGGTAAGGGTTGGGGTTAGGGTCAGGGTCAGGGTTAGTTAGGGTTTAGGGTTTGGGTTAGGGTTAAGTATGGTTTGGTTAAGGGTTAGGGTCAGGGTTAGGGTCAGGGTTAGGGTTAGGGTTAGGGTCAGGGTTAGGGTCAGGGTTAGGGTTAGGGTTAGGGTTAGGGTCAGGGTTAGGGTCAGGGTTAGGGTTAAGGTCAGGGTTAGGGTTAGGGTTAGTTAGGGTTTAGGGTTTGGGTTAGGGTTAAGTATGGTTTGGTTAAGGGTTAGGGTCAGGGTTAGGGTCAGGGTTAGGGTTAGGGTTAGGGTTAGGTTTAGGGTCAGGGTTAGGGTTAGTTAGGGTTTAGGGTTTGGGTTAGGGTTAAGTATGGTTTGGTTAAGGGTTAGGGTCAGGGTTAGGGTTAGGGTCAGGGTTAGGGTTAGTAAAGTCATGGTTTGGGTTAGTGTGAGGGGCCACCTAATGTTGAAAAAAAGGCAAACGCGGTAAAAACGCACTAAAAACGCATACAAACGCATAAAAACGCTGCGTTTTTTTCATGCATGCTCATAAAAATGCTTGAAAAAAACGCAGCAGTTGTATGCTTTTGTATGCGTTTTTTCAATGCGTTTTTTTGCGGGAAAAACGCGCTGCAAAAAAAAGCAAGTGTGAAACTAGCCTTAAAGGGGCGCTCTTTGGCCCTGGGCCCACGAAAACCTGGAGCCAGCCCCCCCCACAACTGTAGCCAAATAACCCCCATTTTTCATTGCGTAACTAGTATTATGAAGTTAATTAAGGTTGACAAGCTTCAGTAACAAGAATTTATGCTTTTGGCATTCAAATGGGCACTGTTGGTGTGTTTCCTGTCCTCCTCTCACCGCCAACTTTAATTCTCCATTGACTTACATTGGGTTTCGTGTTTCGGGACGATCCCGACTTTTCCCTATAGTCGGCCGATTTTGCTCGACCCGACTTTTGGAAAAGTCGGGTTTCATGAAACGAAACTCGACCCTAAAAAGCCAAAAGTCGCTCAACACTACTCAAAAGCCTTTCAGCTTTGGTTCCCAGCTGTCTGCTCCCGACGCTATGGTGGGGATCCCACTCTTTGACAGGGGTTTATTAATCAGTGTATGCTACACTTCAAACTCTTGGTACATCACTTTGGCTCAGATAGGCCAAAGTGGCCTTCATTATTTCCCACCTCACTGGCGAGGCTTTGGCATGGCTCAATCCCCTATAGAAGAGGAGGAATCCGATGGTGTCTAACCTGCAATCATTTCTAGAGGTCTTCCGGAAGGTTTTTGATTAGCCTGGCTGTGCGTCCTCAGTGGCCCCTTCCCTACTCCAGCTGTTTCAGGTAAACATCACAGTGGGCCAGTACTTTGTATGTTTCCACACTCTCTCGTCTGAACTTGCCTGGAATAGTGAGGCTCTGGTGGGCACCTTTTGAGAGGGCCTTTCTGGGCCACTTAAAGATGAGCTGCCCGGTCGTGACCTACCGACCTCAGTGGATGACCTGGTGTCTCTGGCTACCTGGATTGACATCAGGTTCCAGGAACATACCAACATGGTGACCAGAGAAAGAAGACCTTTACTCCTGGCACCCACCTTTCAAAAAACGATATTACAGCAAGCCTCAACCTTGGCATCCTCCGCAGAGTCTGTGCAAGTTATCCAAACATCGTCAGGAGACCCTAGTGCCGAGAAAAAGTGCTTCTATTGTGGCAGTTCAGAGCATGTTGTCCGCTCCTGTCCAGAGAAACTGTGAAACTCCAGAGCCTAGGGTCTGTTGTAGAGGCCACCCTGGGTGAGAATTACCCCTCTCCACCACTGATTCTGTCAGTAATATGTTCCTGTGGTGAAATTTGTTTTGTTGAGTCAGCCTACCTGGACTCTGGTTCTGCGGGTAAATTCTTCCAACAGGCCCTTGTGTAGCTATAGAAAATCCTGACCTAACATCTACAGGATCCATTGATGGTTGCCATCCTTTCCATTACTAAACCTCTGGAGCTTCGGTTAAGAATGTTACACCCTTAAAAGATTCCATTTTATGTGCTGTCCATTCTGTCTCACCCTCTGCTTCTAGGTCTGCCATGGCTGCAAAAACACGAGCCTGTCTTGGACTGGAGGTCTGGAAAAGTACTATGCTGGGGTCAAGACTGTCACGAAAGTTGCCTTGCTCCGTACATGACCTCAGACTTCTCCTGCTAATTTGCCTGTGGCATATTAGACTTATGTGGACATCTTTGATAAAAAGGAGGTTGTGACTATACCACCACATATGCAAAACACAAGCCGCGGAGACACCATCACTTGTTTCTCAACGCAAGCAATGACTAGCCAGGTCTTTCCCCGGGAAGGACAAACCACGGGAAGAGCAGTCTCCAATGAAGGAAACCACCTATGCCAAAACATGGTATCCATCCACAGACAGCTGTTTCGGGGTATTGCCTCTCATCAGTGTGGAGTAGAAAACTGGCCAGTAGGAGCAATGCCTAGTAGAAGACTATGAAAAATGAGGATGAATGAACTCATAGAGATCAACATCCAACACTGCGGAGACACCATCACATGTTTCTCAACGCAGTGATTCTAGAGCAAAGCCCCCATCCCTTATGGGAAATATATAAAAATATGTAAAACACAAGCCGCGGAGACACCATCACATGTTTCTCAACGCAAGCAATGACTAGCCAGGGCTTTCCCCGGGAAGGAACAACCACGGGAATATTTTCCATAAGGGATGGGGGCTTTGCTCTAGAATCACTGCGTTGAGAAACATGTGATGGTGTCTCCGCAGTGTTGGATGTTGATCTCTATGAGTTCATTCATCCTCATTTTTCACAGTCTTCTACTAGGCATTGCTCCTACTGGCCAGTATCCTACTCCACACTGATGAGGGGCAATACCCCGAAACACAAGTACCACTAACATGAAGTACAATATGTCACAAAAATACAATCTCAGAATCACTGGGATATGTTGAAGCGTTCTAGAGTTATAACTTCACAAACTGATAGTGGTCAGAATTGTAAAAATTGGCTTAGTCATTAAGTACCAAATTGACTCTGTCAATAAGGGGTTAATGCAAATATTGGAGCTATAAGTAGATCTATGGTAGCTGAAATCTTTGTTTTTTTTCTATTTTCTGCAGAGGAATGACAAATCCTAATGACACAGAATAATGTATTTTAAGTTATGTTACTGTCAAAAATAGAGTATCTCTTGACAGGTATAAATTTAGAAGTTTCTTGCAATGCAGGAAAACCCCTGTATGAACGACTGACACATTTTGGGTGTGGAAAAAAAATCTGTCATATAGATGACAGCTTCTGCTCTTTTACTGTAGTAGAGAATACAAGGAACACAAAGCTTTTACTTTGTACTTTTAATGAACACATACTGTACATACAGTACATTATGTGAAAATTATTTTACATTTTTTTTGACTGGAGTTAAGAGGAAAAAGTCAGTCTACAATTTCTTATTAATGGTGTTTCCAGTCAAACAGTGGTTGCATAAGCTTCCTTTGAGTTTTTCCAGAAGTGATGGCAGTTAGCAGCCCACTAGAATCATTGATTGATGTGACTATTTATAACATGCATTTATGTGGCTTTAAGAAGCCGGGACCATGCATGCGCCCTAAGCACAGTGCCTGGGGATCTGCGAGCTGTGCGCAGACCCCGGGCATCCACAGGAGGATGGAGATCAGGTGCAGGACCGCAGCGGTGAGTATGTAGGTGTCGCTGCTGCGGGAGGGAGGCAGAGTGCAAAGATTCTGGAGCCATAGCAGAGTAAGCAGGAGGAGAGGGAGGTGTCGGGTCATGGTGGTCAGAGCATCGGCATCTCTGCCAGGGACAGGGGTGCAGAGGTTCCGGCGTTGCAGTACCTCACTAAATTCCCCCTCTTTTTCAAGCCTGCAAGAAATCTCTCCAGGAGGATAGGGGCATGGATGTTCTCCCTGGGCTACCAGGACCTCTCTAAAAGAACAAACCCTTCCCAATTCACAAGAAGAATGGTTAACCTCTTACCTTCTTGTCTTGGTTGCCAGAATGTTCTCTGCCTTAAAATCATGCTCAGTGCTGACCGGAACAGGAGTAGTAGAAGGATCTTTAAAAAAAGGACTGAAGACAACAGGTTTAAAGGGTACCTGTCACCCCCCCAGGTGTTTTTAAGTAAAAGAGCCACCTTGTGCAGCACTAATGCTGCATTCTGTCAAGGTGGCTCTTTTATTTAGCATCCCTTCCACCGCAGAAATAAGCGTTTTTAAAATTGGTCAGACATACCTGAAGTTTGACCGGTGGGCAGGTCTTTCCCTCTCGGACACACACACCTCACATCCATCAGTCATGTCCTCCTTCAGTCTTTGCTCCACCTCCTCAGCATTCATTTCAAATTCTGGCGCCTGCACTGTACTATATTTTCTTGGGCATGCGCAGTTAGTGCTGCCCGTGCTCTGACATCACATCATATTCTTCCTATTGCGCCTGCGTGGACGCGTGGCCCGAGATCCCGCCAAGCAGTGTGACTAAATCAGAAGAGACTGCGGGGCGGGATTGAAGTGATTGAACAGCTCAGAGATGAGAGGCAGAGCGTAATGATTTTTTACCGCTGATTCAATCCCCTGTAGTTGATACAAGATCAAAGTGAAACATCCTTCTTTACGACAAAGAATCTTGCTCCAGCAGGGGAGGACTATATCTGAATAAATCTCCTATATATATTTGGACATGGCACGGGTTTCAGCCTGTGACAAGGGATAGATTCAGCCTCCTGGAAGGAATGCGCCCGACAGAAGGTCAATCGGAAAGTCATACGGTCTATGTGGTGGTATATGTGATAAATGAGGATGAATGAACTCATAGAGATCAACATCCAACACTGCGGAGACACCATCACATGTTTCTCAACGCAGTGATTCTAGAGCAAAGCCCCCATCTCTTATGGGAAATATGTAAAAATATGCAAAACACAAGCCGCGGAGACACCATCACATGTTTCTCAACGCAAGCAATGACTAGCCAGGTCTTTCCCCGGGAAGGAACAACCATGGGAAGGGCAGTCTCCAATGAAGGAAACCACCTATGCCAAAACATGGTATCCATCCACAGACAGCTGTTTCGGGGTATTGCCCCTCATCAGTGTGGAGTAGGAAACTGGCCAGTAGGAGCAATGCCTAGTAGAAGACTGTGAAAAATGAGGATGAATGAATTCATAGAGATGAACATCCAACACTGCAGAGCCACTGTTTGTGCACATGGCAGGGAGGGAGCACCGTTTGACTTTTTGAAAATTGTCTGGAATCATTGGTGGGCACCATGTTGCATTTGGAGACCCCCTAATATACCTAAACCGTGGAACCCCCCAATTCTAACTCCATCCCTAACCCCAACACACCCCTAACCCTAATCCCAACCCTAACCTTAACCCAAACCACAACCATTTACCCATCACACCCCTAATCCCAACCCTAACCATAACCACAAACCTAACCCTAACACTCCCCTAAACCCTTATTGCAACTCTAACCATAGCCGTAACCACAACCCTAACACACCCCTAACACTAACCCAACCCTAACCGTAATCCCAAACATAACCACAACCATAACCCTAACCAGAACCCTAACCCCAACACAACCCTAACCCCAACCCTAGCCCCAACCTAACCCTAACCCCAACCCTAACCGTAGCCCTAACCCAACCCTAATCCTAATGGAAAAATGGAAATAAATACATTTTTTATTTTATTATTTTTACCTACCTAAGGGGGTGATAATGGAGGGTTTGATTTACTATTTTTTTTATTTTGATCACTGTGATAGGGTCTATCACAGTGATTAAAATGAACCTATATGAAAAATTTCCTATTGCTGCCGGGTGCCAGCCGGCAAATCTCGGTGGGCGCACGCCGCATGCTCCCATTTTGTTCCTGGAAGAAGATGCCGACGGCCAGGGGACAGGTCTGGGGGATGCAGGAGGGTCCAGGGACACCGAAGGTACCGGAGAGGCTCAGGGGACCCATTTCTCTCTCCTCTGATATGCTAGATCATATCAGAGAAGAGAAAAATTAAAAGGGAAATCAAGCTTTTCTCTTTTTTTTTGCGGACGCCGTTATTCCATGAATAACGGTGATCGCAACACTGGGGTCAGTAAAAAACAACCCGAATCATGTTCTCCGGGTTCTCAGCTACCCCCGGTAGCCGAAACACCAGAGAATTTCCGATGCTGGGGGGGCGCTATAACCTTATTCCTCAGAGCCGTTAAAATGCGGCGCGGAGGAATAAATACCATTAACTGCCGCCGTTATAAAGCGTATCAGTGGTCATTAAGGACTTGAATGTTGTACAATTGAAATGCACAGTCACAGTTCCACAAAACATGGGATGCTGTGTAAAATGTAAAGAAAATAAGAATGTATTGATTTGGAAATCTCTTATTGCCATAGTTTACAAATTTTCTAAGTAAATATATTGCTCCAAAAATCACACCTTAGCAATGCATACTAAAAGTTTCTCCATACAGGAGGCATCTTGAAGCTGTCATCACCAGCAAAAGCTGTTGTACAAAGTATTAATAAACTTTCAGTAAGCATGTTAAAAACTTTTTTGTTGCTTGTTTTGTTTTTACAGCTTTCATTGTGCAATAAAAATTATGTGACAACATGAAGCTTGAAATCAGTATGAGTACAGTGATTCCAAACTTCCAAGTTTTTTTTTTATAAATTTTTTATACATTTTGTTTTTGTTGCTATTTTCTTTCCGTCAATGGATACATGTGAGGGCTTTATTTTCCACATTAAGCTATAGTTTTTATTGATACCATTTTGGGTTGCATGCAACAATTTGATGATTTTCCTTGCCTCTTTTAAGCATTCTGGGTTTTTTTTAATTCAGTCTACCATACGGGTCCATAGATATGGGCCTTTTTATTCAGAGCTTATTTTTAAAAGTCTTTACACACTTTACTTATTTTTATAGTCTTTGTACCCCTTAAGGACCAGGGGTATTTCCATTTTTGCATCTCTGTTTTTTGCTCCCCTTTTTCCCAGATCCATAATTTTTTATTTTCTTGTCAATTTTGCCATGTGAGGGCTTTTTTTTTACAAGACGAGTTGTAGTTTTGAACAACATGATTAGTTTTACTAAATAGTGTACTGAAAAACGGGAAAAAATTTAAAAGTGCTGTGAAACTGCAGAAAAAAGTATTATTCCACAACTGTTTTTTGGATTTGTTTTACCATGTTCACCAAATACTAAAACTGACCTGCCATTCTGATTCTCCAGGTCACTACAAATTTGGTGATACCAAACATGTATAGGTTCTTTTTTATTTAAGTGGTGAAAAAAAATCCAAAGTTAGTAAAAGAAAAAGTTGCCATTTTCCGAGACCTGTAGCGTCTCCATTTTTCGTGAACTGTGGCTGGGTGAGGGCTTATTTTTTGCGTGCTGAGCTGATGTTTTTATCGACAAGATTTGGGGGTAGATACGATCATATGATCGCCCGTTATTGCAATTTAATGCAATGTTGCGGCAACTAATAAAACGTAATTCTGGTGTTTTGATTCTTTTTGCGTTACACCGTTTACCGATCGGATTAATTCTTTGTATATATTGATAGATCAGGCAGTTATGAACGCGACAATATTAAATGTGTTTTGCTTTTTTTATTATTGTTTTATTTTGAATGGGGCAAATGGGGGCAATTTAAGCTTTTATATTTTTTAAATTTTTTATTATTTTTAAAAACTTTTTTTTCCACTTTTTACTTACTTCAATAGTCTCCATGGAAGACTAGAAGCTGTGATCATCACTTGTGCTACACAGAACAGGGCTCATAGGTCACCACAGGGCAGCACTCATAGCTATATGGCAATTATAACCACAGGAGTCTCCTGCAGACCCTAGGTTGGCATGCCAACCTATCGGTGACCCACGATCAAGTGACATTGCTTCCGGCGCGTGCATGTTAAATGCAGCTGTTAGAGATTGACAGTGGCATTTAACAAGTTAACAGCCGCAGGTGATCACAACTCCACTTGCAGCTGTTAAGTACACATGTCAGCTAATGAGATCAGCTGTTATATGTGCCAGAAAAGGTGAAAGCTCATCGCCGGAGCCCGCAGCAAACAGCAGGAGGCACCCATTGATGGACACTGCACGTCATTGGGTGTTAAGGGGTTAAAGTTATTCTTAAAGTGCACCTGTTTTGGCCGCTATAAGATGCGGCCACTGCCTTTCAGGGCTTATCTACAGCATTCTATAGTGCTGTAGATAAGCCCTCGATTCGACCTGAAAGAGAAGAAAAATAAGTTTTATTATACTCACCCAGGGGGTGGTCTGATGCGGTCCAGTCCGATGGGTGTCACAGGTCCACGTCCATCGCCTCCCAGAAAGGTCAGAGAGGCCCAGCGCCTGCGTACTGCAGTGCTTTGCTCTGTCCTCAACAGGGCAGAGAAGTATGCCTGCGCAGAAGTGCGATGCTGGGAGCGATGAAGCAAGAAAGAGGATGGCATCACAAGAAGATGGGAGGCGACGGATCCAGACCTGTGACACCCATCGGACCGGGCTCCATCAGACCGCCCCCCCCCCCCCGGGTGAGTATAATAAAACTTATTTTTCTTATCTTTCTTGTTGGACCGTGGACTTATCTACAGAATTATAGAATACTGTAGATAAGCCCTGAAAGGCAGCGGCCGCATCTTATAGCAGCCAAAACAGGTGACAGGTTCCCTTTAAATAAACAATGATGGCATATCTTTCTGAGTTGTCATAATTGACCTGAAGGCTACAAACCTACCCCTATAAAGAAGTCATAGCACTAAGTAAAAAACGTGAGCCCTTTTGAAATATTGTCTATAAACCAAAATTCTTGTATAGTTACCCTGTGAGCAATACACTATTGGTAAAGACCATAAAAATTATCACTAAATAAAAAAGGTCCATACTTCTAAAACCATAAGGCAGATTGAAAAAATAAAAAATGGAATACTAAGGGGAGCAGAGGGAATAAAATAAGAGCAAAAACTGGCCACTTTAGACGTAGTACTGACGTAGTACTGTATTTTGAGGACATCCTTAGTATAGGTCATCAATATCAGACTGGTGGAGGTCTGACACAAGTGTAAGCAGGTTGCGGGATGCAGTGACAGACAGAAGGCAGAGCAAGGGTTAACCAAATGTAACAATTTAATAGAACAGGGTGTTCACTCCTCACAGGGAGGTAAATGGTTAAAGAATGGATAATAAAAATAATGGAAGTAAAACAATAGCAGGCCAGTTAAGGAACTTATCGTGTTCTTTATGCTCCTCCCCAGCAGGTGATCTCACAGGGGTTGCAGCACCGGCAATGTCCGGGTAGATGTCCTCAGATGGGGTCCTTTAAACAATGGTCCGTCTTCTGGCGGCAGCGGTCTGTCTCCAGTACCTTCTGCTGAGCCCCCAGTCCATAAACACGTGCGGCCAAAGCAAACACTCACATTGTCAAATGAGAACAGGAGCGAAGTCACTGGCAGGGAAGGCTGCAAGATTCTGTCTGGTACTTGGCCTTCTTTCCTCTGCTCGTGCGCAGTACTCGCAGTCACTGAGAGCACGATACCTCTCTCCTCAGTGGTCCCGCTGGAGACGGCGGGGACCAACCAACACAGCCTGTCACAGCGCCTGTACTCAGGGGACAGAGCGTGCAGCTCACCCGGCTGTGCACTACTGCTAGTTCACACCAAAACTGCCGGCTGCTGCACGCGCTTTTGTTTTTATCTTGTCTCTCCTACCCAGGTCATGAGGTTGGTCCGGCTCCTCATTCTTTCCCACAGGCAACAAGGGAGGAAGCCTGAACAGTTCCAGACCCGACTCGGTACAGGTACCTGCAGCCCGGTCTTCCTCCTTACACAGGCACCCCCTTTGAACAGCTGTTGCCAGCTCCAGTAGCGGCTGGATATATAATCTTTATGGAGTGAAACACCATAGCTTCTTCACACTATTTGGTGGCTGCTCTTGGGTACTGCAGATAAGCTCATATTAGAGAAAAACTCCCTTAAGAGTTTTATCCTTTAATAATAATATATTGCAATCATCATATTTATAAAGCACTGTGTAGTTACAACTGCTCATTTTGCCTTTCTACTCAGCTAATTCCTATCTTTTCCATTAGATCTATGACATAATGTGAATGGAAACTGACTAGCTGAATCCTTCTAAGCTTTATGTTGAAATAGGAAGTCTCTTTTCCCTGTATGAGTCATGAGTCACTGCAAAAGTCCCTGGTAGGGGAAGGAGCACATCAGCTGGGTCAGGAGTTGAAGATGGAAGTGCAGGAAAAGAGACTTCCTGTTTTTGCATAGATCAGAGAAAAGAGAAGAATTAGTTGAGTAGAATGGCAAAATGAGCAATTGCAAGTACGCAGTGCTATATATTATGATGGTTGCACGATATTAAGAGGATAAAAAAATTGATGGGAGGAGTGCTTCTTTAATTTGAGTAGGAGGTGATCTGCAGTATCCAAGAGTGGCCTCTAAAAAGGGTGATCAAGTGGTGGTGTTCAGCACTATACAGTGTTTACACCTGAGTGCTGCAGGAGTTGGCAACAGATATGCGATAGAGCGGCAGACCCCCACCAGTCTACTATTGATGACCTGGACAGTGCCATTCAAGAGGTTCCTCGTTGTCCTCTTCTAGGCCTCAGAAAAAGCAGGTGATAGCTAGGACTATATGTTGTTTTAGTTGTTTTAGCTATTGTCATCTGTTAAGTCAGCAATATTATTTGAAATCTCTTTAAACATAGTATAAACTATAGACTATTCATTAAATCTTTGCATAGTAACTCAACATTTTTTTTATTATTTACCCCTGTTGTTGATGTAAACAATATTATATTGATGACTTATCTTGCTAATAGGTCATCAACATAAAAGCAGCTGAGCCTTTAGAGCAGTTTTTGTATATAAAGGCAGCATAATACAGAAGAGCATGTACCATAAGCTGGTGCACAAAGGACAGAAGCTAGTAGAAGCCTAAGGACAAAATGCAAATAGGGGAGGAAGAAACATGTACACACAGGAAAGCATGCAAAACGCCTTTTTGTATGACCAAACAACTCAATCTTTGTTTCATCAGTCCACAGGACCTTCTTCCAAAATGTAACTGGCTTGTCCAAATGTGCTTTTGCATATCTCAGGCGACTCTGTTTGTGGCGTGCTTGCAGAAACGGCTTCTTTCGCATCACTCTCCCATACAGCTTCTCCTTGTGCAAAGTGCGCTGTATTGTTGACCGATGCACAGTGACACCATCTGCAGCAAGATGATGCTGCAGGTCTTTGGAGGTGGTCTGTGGATTGTCCTTGACTGTTCTCACCATTCTTCTTCTCTGCCTTTCTGATATTTTTCTTGGCCTGCCACTTCTGGGCTTAACAAGAAC
This sequence comes from Dendrobates tinctorius, assembly GCF_039654945.1. Classification (NCBI taxonomy): domain Eukaryota; kingdom Metazoa; phylum Chordata; class Amphibia; order Anura; family Dendrobatidae; genus Dendrobates; species Dendrobates tinctorius. The sequence goes on along the minus strand of NW_027361795.1, from coordinate 2,767,061 downwards.
TGCACCTGTGTTCTTCCATTTCCTTACTATGTTCCTCACAGTGGAAACTGACAGGTTAAATCTCTGAGACAACTTTTTGTATCCTTCCCCTGAAAAGCTATGTTGAATAATCTTTGTTTTCAGATCATTTGAGAGTTGTTTTGAGGAGCCCATGATGCCACTCTTCATAGGAGAATCAAATAGGAGAACTACTTGCAAGTGGCCACTTTAAATACCTTTTCTCATGATTTGATACACCTGGCTATGAAGTTCAAAGCTCAATGAGGTTACAAAACCAATTTAGTGCTTCAGGAAGTCAGTAAAAAGTAGTTAGGAGTGTTCAAATCAAGAAAATTATAAGGGTGCCCATACTTTTGCACCGGTGAAATTTTGTTTAAATGCAGATTGCACATTTTCTGTTAGTACAATAAACCTCATTTGAATCCAGAAATATAACTGAGTCCATCAGTTATTAGATATATGAAACTGAAATACCTGTTGCAAAAACCAAAATTGTTATAAAGAAAAAAGGTTAACATTAATACATATGACTGTGTGTATATATATATATACAGTTGTGGACAAAAGTATTGACACCCCTGCAATTTTGTCAGATAATACTCAGTTTCTTCCTGAAAATGATTGCAAACACAAATTCTTTGGTATTATTATCTTCATTTAATTTGTCTTAAATGAAAAAACACAAAAGAGAATGAAGCAAAAAGCAAAACATTGATCATTTCACACAAAACTCCAAAAATGGGCCAGACAAAAGTATTGGCACCCTCAGCCTAATACTTGGTTGCACAACCTTTAGCCAAAATAACTGCGACCAACCGCTTCCGGTAACCATCAATGAGTTTCTTACAATGCTCTGCTGGAATTTTAGACCATTCTTCTTTGGCAAACTGCTCCAGGTCCCTGATATTAGAAGGGTGCCTTCTCCAAACTGCCATTTTTAGATCTCTCCACAGGTGTGGGATTCAGGTCTGGACTCATTGCTGGCCACCTTAGAAGTCTCCAGTGCTTTCTCTCAAACCATTTTCTAGTGCTTTTTGAAGTGTGTTTTGGGTCATTGTCTTGCTGGAAGACCCATGACCTCTGAGGGAGACCCAGCTTTCTCACACTGGGCCCTACATTATGCTGCAAAATTTGTTGGTAGTCTTCAGACTTCATAATGCCATGCACACGGTCAAGCAGTCCAGTGCCAGAGGCTGCAAAGCAACCCCAAAACATCAGGGAACCTCCGCCATGTTTGACTGTAGGGACCGTGTTTTTATCTTTGAATGCCTCTTTTTTTTCTCCTGTAAACTCTATGTTGATGCCTTTGCCCAAAAAGCTCTACTTTTGTCTCATCTGACAAGAGAACATTCTTCCAAAACGTTTTAGGCTTTTTCAGGTAAGTTTTGGCAAACTCCAGCCTGGCTTTTTTATGTCTCGGGGTAAGAAGTGGGGTCTTCCTGGGTCTCCTACCATACAGTCCCTTTTCATTCAGACGCCGACGGATAGTACAGGTTGACACTGTTGTACCCTCGGACCGCAGGGCAGCTTGAACTTGTTTGGATGTTAGTCGAGGTTCTTTATCCAACATCCACGCAATCTTGCGTTGAAATCTCTTGTCAATTTTTCTTTTCCGTCCACATCTAGGGAGGTTAGCCACAGTGCCATGGGCTTTAAACTTCTTGATGACACAGCGCACGGTAGACACAGGAACATTTTGGTCTTTGGAGATGGACTTTTAGACTTGAGATTGCTCATGCTTCCTCGCAATTTGGTTTCTCAAGTCCTCAGACAGTTCTTTGGTCTTCTTTCTTTTCTCCATGCTCAATGTGGTACACACAAGGACACAGGACAGATGTTGAGTCAACTTTGAGTCAACTTTAATCCATGTCAACTGGCTGTAAGTGTGATTTAGTTATTGCCAACACCTGTTAGGTGCCACAGGTAAGTTACAGGTGCTGTTAATTACACAAATTAGAGAAGCATCACATGATTTTTCAAACAGTGCCAATACTTTTGTCCACCCTCTTTTTTATGTTTGGTGTGGAATTATATCCAATTTGGCTTCAGTGACAAATACAATTAGTATATTGTTTGTGCTAAATTCTGGACATGTATTTAATTAATAAATGATTATGTCATGGAAAAAAATGGTGTGGGGACCCCCTATAATTTATAGCCAGCAACTGCTATGCAGACAGATAAGAGCTGATATTTGTAGCCAAGGAAGGGGCCATGGATAGTGACCCCCCCGCCGGCTACAAACACCAGCTCTCAGCCACCCCAAAAAACGTGCATCTGTAAGATGAAAATGAGTACGGTAATTAGACGTCCCCATTACTAACCCCCATATAGTCAAATAGTAAATAAAACACAGACACTTATTAAAAAATCCTTTATTTGAAATAAACACACAGACGCCTTTATTGTTCATAATTAAACCATACTTACAACCTCTGCTAATTCCCCGAAGCCCACGTTCTCCTGTAATAAACATAAAATAATAAACCAACAATATACCATACCTGTCCGTTGTTCTGTCCCATGTCGTAATCCATATCTGGGGGATATACAGTTGCAACCAGGACAGTGCTAAGATGCAAGCGTCCCAGCTGCAAACTACTGGTGAATGGGATGCTGCCAGTGCGGCCTCAGTGACTAGCGGTGACGTCACTAAGTCTGTGCTCCCTTACTGCCTGAACGGCGATGAACTCATGAGCGTGGGAAAATACCAGTTTATTTTTATCAGCATGGATCAGGCTGTGAGGGAGCGCAGCATCAGTGACATCACCACTATTCAGTGAAGCTGATCTCGCAGCTGGGCTGAACTGCTGTGACCTCAGGACTGGCATTTTCCCATGGTCCTGAGGTCACAACATTTCTGCCCAGCTGCTAGAACAGCTTCAGTGAATAGAGGTGATGTCACTGATGCTCAAGAGTTCATCACAGTTCAGGCAGTGAGGGAGCGCAGACTCAGAGATGTCCCATTCATTGACCTGTAGTTTGCAGTCGGGATGGTCGCATCTTAGCATCGTTCTGTTTGCAAACTGTATATCCCCCAGAAATGGATTGCGGTGTGGGATAGAACGACGGACAGGTATGATATATATATATGGTATACTGTTGGTTTATTATTTTATGTTTATTACAGGAGTATAAGGGCTTCGGGGAATTAGCAGTGGTTGTAAGTATGGTTTAATTAAGAACAATAAAGAAGTCTGTGTGTTTATTTCAAATAAAGGATTTTTTAATAGGTGTCTGTGTTTTATTTACTATTTGACTATATGGGATTAGTAATGGGGGGGTCTAATTGACGCATCTTCATTACTAACCTCGGGGCTTGATGTCACAAAGGTGACATCAACACCCCAAATATTACCCCATAGCCACCACTACAGGGCAGTGGGATGAGCAAGGCTATGTGCCAGATTTGGCGCATCTTACAGATGCGCCTTTTCTGGGGCGGCTGAGAGCTGGTGTTTGTAGCTGGGAGGGATATTATCCATGGCCCCTTCCTAGGCTATAAATATCAGCTCTCAGCTGTCTACATAGCTATTGCTGGCTATAAATTATAGGGGGACCCCACGCCATTTTTTTCCATGAAATAATCATTTATTAATTAAATACATGGTCCAGAATTTTGCACAAATATTATACTAATTGTATTTGTCCCTGACATGTATATATATATATTAGATAGATCTATATTATATATATTATATGTATATCTATATATTATATACATACAGTATTACATATATTATATATTAGATATTATCTATGATATAATGCTGCAGTGTGCCTTCAAGAAAATGGCGATGGAAAGCACAGATTGCGCAGGCACGGATTTCGGCGGCACGATCCCGCCCTCTCTTTACCGATCCGATATTGCTGCAAGGTCTTGCCATGATGTCAGGAGAGGGCGGGTTGTGGCATCGAAATCGGCGCCTGCGCAGTCCGCGCTCTCCGGTGCCATTTTGTTGAAGACACACTGCAGTGTGCCTTCAAGAAAATGACATCGGAAAGCACGGACTGCGCAGGCGCCGATTTCGGTGGCACAATCCCGGCCTATCCTGACATCATGGCATTTCCACCCACCAACAAAATGGCACCAGACAGTGTGGTCTGAGCAGGCGCTGATTTTGACGCCACAGTGTCCCAGTGTCCCCATGCCCCCTCTGCTGACATCACTGATTTATTTAAATATGTAACTGACACTCACACTTTGCCACTATTTTAAAACCCCTGCCCCCTCTGCTGACATCACTGATTTATTTAAATATGTAACTGACGCCCACAATTCGCCCCCAGTGTCTGTCTTAAAAAAAAATTTGGTACTATATATACACATGTATAGTACACACTTCACCGCCACAAACCAGGATGGAGACCATATACCAATATAAATAAATATATTATATATATATACACTAACTGAAGAGCCCGGCATAGTAACTAACTACGGTTAGGTATAACAAATTATAATGATTATATCTATATATAAAAAGCTGAGTGTAGAGCCCCGCCCAGTCCGCATAGCCACATTCACTATAATATCCCACATCACCCCGTCAGCCAGAGCTACCAGACTACTACCCCCAATATCCCACATCATCCCATCAGCCAGAGCCACCGGACTACTACCCCTAATATCCCACATCATCCCATCAGCCAGAGCCACCAGACTACTACCCCTAATATCCCACATCATCCCGTTAAAGCCACGGGACTACTACCCCTAAAATCCCACATCATCCCATCAGCCAGAGCCACAAGACTACTACTCCTAATATCCCACATCATCCCATCAGCCTGGGGTCAGAACCAGAGCGCAGAGTGGAACGGTCCTAACTTCCATACCGGGGATCCCTTTAAGAGAGGCCAGGCGTCAGAACCAGAGTGCTGAGTGGATTTGCCCTGACTTCCATACCAATGATTCCTTTAAAAGAAGTCTGGGGTGAGAATCAGAGCGCTGAGGGATTTATGCTAACATAGAATCATAGAATCGTAGAGTTGGAAGGGACCTCCTGGGCCATCTGGTCCAACCCCCTGCTCAAAGCAGGATTCGCTAAATCATCCCAGTCAGATGTCTGTCTGACTGTTCTTCAATGTCCTATTAAGGGAAGAGAAGAATCCAGGATATCTATAAACAGAAAGATAGTGAGGAAACACTTAGCTAACCTAAATGAATTCAAGTCTCCAGGTCCAGATGAATTACACCCCAGAGTACTGAAGGAGATAGCAGAAGAAATTTTTGAACCCCTCTCCATAATCTTTGAAAATTCTTCAAGAACAGGAGAAGTCCCAGAAGACAGGAGAAGAGCAAATGTTGTTCCTATCTTCAAAAAGGGGAAGAAGGTGGACCCAGGCAACTATAGGCCGGTGAGTCTGACTTCTATACCAGGAAAGATCTTTGAACAAATTATTAAACAATATGTATGTCAGTACCTGGATAAGAATGAATTGATTAAACAGAGTCAGCATGGGTTTGTACCTAATAAGTCATGTCAGACTAACTTAATTTCCTTCTATGACGGAATCACTGATTGGGTGGATCAAGGAAATGCTGTAGATATAGTATATCTTGACTTCAGCAAAGCATTTGACAAAGTATCTCATACAATCCTTATTGAAAAAATGACTAAGTATGGAATGGACAAGGCAACTGTTAGGTGGATTCATAACCGGCTTAGTGATCGGACCCAGAGAGTGGTCGTAAATGGCTGCACATCAGGTTGGAAGAATGTCTCAAGTGGGGAACCACAGGGCTCTGTCCTGGGCCCTGTATTGTTCAACATCTTTATCAACAATTTAGATGAAGGAATTGAGGGTAAACTGATTAAATTTGCTGATGACACAAAGCTAGGAGGGATAGCTAATACTAGAGAAGAGAGAGAGAGGATTCAAAAAGATATAAATAAACTGGAGAAGTGGACAGCAACTAACAGAATGGTTTTTAACAGGGAAAAATGCAAAGTAATACATCTGGGCAATAAAAATGAAAAAAGCATATACAGAATGGGAGGAATAGGCCTAAGCAACAGCACATGTGAAAAAGACTTGGGTATACTAATAGATCACAGACTGAATATGAGTCAACAGTGTGATGCAGCAGCAAAAAAGGCAAATGCAATTCTAGGATGTATTAACAGAAGCATACAGTCTAGATCACATGAAGTCATTATTTCCCTCTACTCCTCTTTGGTCAGACCTCATCTGGAATATTGTGTCCAGTTTTGGGCACCACATTTTAAAAAAGACATCAACAAACTGGAGCAAGTTCAGAAAAGAGCAACCAGAATGGTGACCGGTCTGCAAACCCTGTCTTATGAGGAAAGGTTGCAGGATTTGAGATTGTTTAGTTTGCAAAAGAGAAGACTGAGAGGAGACTTAATAGCTGTCTACAAATATCTAAAGGGCTGTCACATTGTAGAAGGATCAACTTTATTCTCATTTGCACAAGGAAAGACTAGAAGCAATGGGATGAAACTGAATGGCAGGAGACACAGAATAGATATTAGAAAAAACTTTTTGACAGTTAGAGTGATCAATGAGTTGAACAAGCTGCCACGAGAAGTGGTGAGTTCTCCTTCAATGGAAGTCTTCAAACAGAGGCTGGACAGATATCTGACTGGGATGATTTAGCGAATCCTGCTTTGAGCAGGGGGTTGGACCAGATGGCCCAGGAGGTCCCTTCCAACTCTACAATTCTATGATTCTATGAATTTGGGTGCGGGTGCAGGAGACAAAGAAAGGGGTTTTTCCTGACCAGGAGCCAGCACTTGACGACTCAGTCCTTGCATTTTTTGAAACTTCAGAAGAGGAGGGCATATTTGCTGGAGTCTGTTTGGGCAATGTAAGCCCAAACCAGTTCCTCATGCTCCGGCTTTAAAAACGGTTAACCTACTCCCAGAAAAGGTAGCCTTCCAGGCGTTCCATAGACAGACCATGACGCAGGCTCAACACCTCCTGCCTTAGCTGCTATTGTGCTTTTGCCACTACCAGCAGATGCACCACCACCAACAGCACCAGCTGGCCCCCCCACGCCCACGTCCGTGGTCTCTTCCACCAAACTTCCAAATTTAGCACAATATAGACACAAAATAACATCACATATATGGTACTGTATCAGAAGCGTACAGCTCTATTTAGTCAAAGGATAATTGTCAATCTCCATATATATTCCATCAGTCACACAGAGACACTCCCAGGCTCAGTATGGATTAGATAAGAATATAAAAAGTAGACAAAGTGTACAGTATCATCAGATATCAGGTATATATAGCATAGTTTAAACATTAACAATGTAGGTCTATATATCATGAGTAGTGTTGAGCCACCCCGCTAGTGTTTTGGTTCATCGCACAGGAGGCAAGTTCGTCGAATGTTCGTCGAACCACACTGAAAACAATGGCAGACAAACACAAACACATACTAACACATACAAAACAATTACAAAACACCTTAAAAGGTGTCCCAAAGCCGACAAAATGTCAGAAGCCAAAAATAACATATGGAAAAGGGCAACTACATTTACAAAAGAGGTGGAGGAGTAAAAGGAGGAGGTGGAGGGGACACAGATCTAGGCTTGTCATGCCCTTATGAAGTCAAGAAAGTCTGGACTAAAAATGTAAAAACCAAACCCAAAAAAACAAAATCTGAAAACGAACACGATCATATACAGTCGTACTTCCCACCAATAAATTATGGCAACTGGCGATCGGGCGGCATTATTCCCATGAACCTCCAAACAGCGTCCATGAAGCCAAAGTGTTTGCTTTCCGGGGGCAGTATGATTGCAAAGCTGAACCTTAAAGGAATGTCCAAAAGGGCACCACCAGGAGTGGAGCCTGCGGCTTAATTGGACTCCACCCGGGAAACCACAACCATGCCACCTCAAAAAAAGATGCACACATTGAAAGCTTTGTCGATTGTGTGTGTGTGGTGTGGTATGTCCGTTTGTAGTTGTGCTAGCGATTTCTCAGCTTTATTCCGTTAACGAATGAGACTGCGGCATGCCCCTGCGGTACGCGTAAAGCTTACTAGAGGGATACGCGAGGCTCTGGCACGCGCGATCAAGCAATAACAGGGCTATCATGGCCTTCCATGTCCGGGGCTACATGCGCGCTACACTGAAAGGACCATCTTTTGTCGCTTACAGGTGGAGATAACCCGCTGAACACCGTTAGTGATGGGGATCTGGGATTCCAATAATTCGGCGTGAACGATGATTTCCCAGTAAGTGCAGGTCAACAGCAATTCCTGATTTCGGCCTAACCGCAATTCCAGAAAAAATGCAAAACATTCCGTGTCCAAACCACAGGTGCTGTAGCTTGCTTAACAGCTCTGCAGCCGTTCTCAGGCCCAGTATGGATTCTACAAGATTCGAGAAAGTTGATAAAGGGTACAGTTTCACCGGATAACACGTATATACACTCACTGGCCACTTTATTAGGTACACCTGTCCAACTGTGTGTTAAGACTTAATTTCTAATCAGCCAATCACATGGCGGCAACTCAGTGCATTTAGGCATGTAGACATGGTCAAGACAATCTCCTGCAGTTCAAACCGAGCATCAGTATGGGGAAGAAAGGTGATTTGAGTGCCTTTGAACGTGGCATGATTGTTGGTGCCAGAAGGGCTGGTCTGAGAATTTCAGAAACTGCTGATCTACTGGGATTTTCACGCACAACCATCTCTAGGGTTTACAGAGAATGGTCCGAAAAAGAAAAAAAATCCAGTGAGCGGCAGTTCTGTGGCCGGAAATGCCATGTTGATGCCAGAGGTCAGAGGAGAATGGGCAGACTGGTTCGAGCTGATAGAAAGGCAACAGTGACTCAAATTGCCACCCGTTACAACCAAGGTAGGCAGAAGAGCATCTCTGAACGCACAGTGCGTCGAACTTTGAGGCAGATGGGCTACAGCAGCAGAAGACCACACTGGGTACCACTCCTCTCAGCTAAGAACAGGAAACTGAGGCTAAAATTTGCACAAGCTCATCGAAATTGGACAGTAGAAGATTGGAAAAACGTTGCCTGGTCTGATGAGTCTCGATTTCTGCTGCGACATTCGGATGGTAGGGTCAGAATTTGGCGTAAACAACATGAAAGCATGGATCCATCCTGCCTTGTATCAACGGTTCAGGCTGGTGGTGGTGGTGTCATGGTGTGGGGAATTTTTTCTGGGCACTCTTTGGGCCCCTTGGTACCAATTGAGCATCGTTGCAACGCCACAGCCTACCTGAGTATTGTTGCTGACCATGTCCATCCCTTTATGACCACAATGTACCCAACATCTGATGGCTACTTTCAGCAGGATAATGCGCCATGTCATAAAGCTCGAATCATCTCAGATTGGTTTCTTGAACATGACAATGAGTTTACTGTACTCAAATGGCCTCCTCAGTCACCAGATCTCAATCCAATAGAGCATCTTTGGGATGTGGTGGAACGGGAGATTCGCATCAGGGATGTGCAGCCGACAAATCTGCGCCAACTGTGTGATGCCATCATGTCAATATGGTCCAAAATCTCTGAGGAATGCTTCCAGCACCTTGTTGAATCTCTGCCACGAAGAATTGAGGCAGTTCTGAAGGCAAAAGGGGGTCCAACCCCTTACTAGCATGGTGTACCTAATAAAGTGGCCAGTGAGTGTATGTTGCATAGTTTACACATTAAAAACCTATGTGTATCGATCAGGAGGCAGGCTCAGATGGTCTCAGGCCCAGTATGGATTAGACCAGATTGTACAAAGTTGAGATAGGGTACATTATCACTGGATAGCAGGTATATAGAGCACAGTTTAAACATTTAAAATCTCTGTGTTCTCTGTATGGATTACACAACAATCTAAAAACTAGAAAAAAGGAAATGTATTTACACCATGATACACTTCTGGTGGTATTTTTAAATCTTCATTTATATTTCTGTCTCAGTAAGACAGCCCAGACTCTCTGCAATAGGAAATTAGATGCATACAATTATTTACCTAAAGTCTAGTGATTGCAGAAATCTACGAATTACTATTCACAGGAACAACTTCCGTCACAATTCTCAGAGGCGATGCTGACCCTCAATTAATTAGTGTGTGGACACAGCAAAAACCTTTCTTTGTGAAGAAAGTGTTGCTGTATCGCAGTACCGTTGATCCCATCGCCGCTACTCATATCCATCCAATTTTGATCACAGGGAGAGATGTAAACATGGTGCTCACTACATATCATGATCTGTCACGTAACTTTGGAGTGCAAAACACAGAAGCCACAGGCCGTAGGCGATTCAATTGGATTGGCAAGAGAGGGAGGGCACATTTAAAAATGTGCGCTGGAATGTCACACGTATGTGGGTAGGAAAACTGTTAAAGCTGATGAGAAACCACCACTGCATCTCATTGTGAGTCGACGTCCATAAGAAATGGAAGCCATTGATCATCTGAAGCTGGATCCCGGCCAGTGGGACAGGGCATAGCTACGTCTTAACCATCATCTTCTATCAGTTCACCAAATTTGAAGTGCCAGTCCCAGTGATGGATTTGACAGTCCAGACTACACAGCGGAGGAGCAGGGAGAGGTAAACATTGCAAATGCTGGGGCCTACCCAAGCAAGGGGGGCCCACTCGTGGGCTTCGGCACTGGCACTGGGCCCCTCATAGTACGGCGGTGTGTCTGATGGCAGGTGTGCACCACCACCGTCAGAGACACTTGATTGCACTATGAGGGCCACCCACCTGTCCAGGGCAATGGCACTCGCACGGTTGCGTGCGCTCGGTGGTGACCCCGGCCATTGGGGGGAGGAGGCTGCCCAGTTAGGGAGGTTTACAAAATGGCATATGTTGATGTGGGACATTCACCTGCTGCTAAAGGCGAAATTGGTCAAGTCCCAGGAACAGGCGGACCAAAGAAAACAATTTTTCTGGCAACCTATGTGTCATCAGGGTAAGGTGGGACAAAATCCTTGGAAACCCATACATGGTTCATTTTAATGAAGGTTAGATCATCCACATTTTGGGTCGACAGACGGGTCCTTTTTTCTGTCAGTATTGATTCAGCAGCACTGAAGACTCTTTCCGATAGCAAACTTGCAGCTGGGCATGCGAGCTCCTGTAAGGCATATTGTGCCAATTCTGGCCAGGTGTCCAGTTTAGCTGCCCAATAGTCAAATGGGAATGACCTGTGAGGGAGAACATCGATATGGGAGGAAAAGTAGTTTGTAACCATACTTGACAAGTGCTGTCTCCTGTCACCTTCAATCGATGCAGTATTACCAGTCGTGTGAGCGGGGCTTGAAAAATCAATCCACAACATGGTCATGAAACCCCTGTCTCCAACGCCACTTCTGATGTGTCCACCACCAACACCGCTTCCAAGTTGCCCCCGGTCCCTACGGCTCGTGTGAGAACCATCACCGCTGCTGTGTGCTGGGAATGCCTCAACCAACCGGTTTACCAGAGTAGCTTGTTTGTTAGCCAATATTAGGTCAAGGTTCTCCTGTGGCATGATGTTTTGGAATTTGCCTTTATAGCGTGGATCCAGGATGCTGGCCAACCAGTAGTCATAATCGCTCATCATTTTGGCAATGCGGGGGTCCCTTTTTAGGATCTGCAAGGCATAATCTGGCATGTGGGCAAATGTTCCCAGTGTTAATGATGCACTGCGAGTGCTGGGTGGAGGAGCACATTCTGGCAAATCCACATCCCTCCAGTCACGCACAAACCCTGTACCAGACCTTGCAAAGCCAACATTTTCTCTTGCCCCAAGAGAAGCATCCTCCACCCCTAAATAATCATCCCCATCATCATCCTCCTCCTCTTCCTCTTCTTCCTCCACCTCGTCCACGACAGTTCCCTGACCAGACAATGGCTGACTGTCATCAAGGCTTCCCTCCTCCTCTTCCTCCTCATCAACCTTGGCTGCAGACGCCTGCTCCTTAATGTGCGTCAAAGTTTGCATGAGCAGACGCATAAGTGGGATGCTGATGCATATGATGGAGGCGTCTGCGCTTACCAGCCGTGTGCATTCCTCAAAACACTGAAGGACTTTACAGAGGTCTTTCATCTTCGACCACTGCACAACTGTCAACTCCATGTCTGCCCTCAAAGTGCCTGCCCGTGTATCCTGCCACAAATGCATTACGGCCTGCCTTTGTTCGCACAGCCGCTCAACCATGTGCAGGGTGGAGCTCCACCTTGTTGCAACGTCGATAATTAGGCGGTGCTTGGGAAGGTGGAGCAATCGCTGCAGCTTCTGCATACGACTGGAGTGTACCGGCGGATGTGCGAGCACAGTCTTCGAACCTTATGGAACAGACCTGTTAAATCCGGATAATTAGTGAGGAAGCACTGCACCACCAGGTTCAAGGTGTGAGCCAAGCAAGGTATGTGTCTGAGCTTTGAAAGGGCTATGGCTGCCACAAAATTCCGGCCGTTATCACTAACTACCTTGCCTGCCTCAAGATGTAGACTGCCCAGCCATGACTCAGTTTGTTGCTGAAAGTAGTCGGCCAGTACCTCTGCGGTGTGTCTGTCACCCAAACACATCATCTGCAACACAGCCTGCTGACGCTTTCCACTAGTTGATCGATCGGGGGACACCTCATTTGCAACACTGTCAACTGCGGATGCAGTGCTCGTTCGACTGCGCTCTGTGGACCAGCCTTCGCTTCTGGAGGAGGAGGAGGAGGAGGGTCGAACGCCTACAGCCAACTGTTTCCTATACCGTGGGCTAGGCAGCACTGTGCCACCACCGCTGTCCCCTGTGGACCCTGCATCCACGACATTAACCCAGTGCGCAGTGATGGACACGTAACGGCCCTGGCCATGCCTACTGGACCATGCATCAGTTGTGAGGTGCACCTTTCCACTCACTGACTGCTTGAGTGCATAGACAATGCGGTCTTTCACATGAAGGTGGAAGGCTGGGATGGCTTTGCGAGAAAAGAAGTGGCGCCTGGGTAGTTCATAGCGTAGGCCATTAGTTCGCGGAACACTGCGCTTTCAACCAACCGATAGGGCGTCATCTCTAACGAGATTAGTTTGGCAATGTGGGTGTTCAAAGCTAGTGTACGTGGATGAGAGAATGAGTACTTTTCTGTCCTACTCATAGTCTCTGGTAGGGTGAGCTGGACTTGAGAGCTGGATATGGTGGAAGTAGCGGTGGACATGGCGGACTGAGAGAGGGTTGATGATGGTGATGGAGATGGTGTTCTTTCTGATGGCCTAGATTCAGTCTTTCATTGCAATAACAGTGTGATTCCCTGAATGATTTGCCCTTGCGACGACAGCTCAACATTTGCTGCTGGTGGTGTGCCAAACGGTGGACTTACAGTGGGGGAAACAATGTTGCGTTGCTGACTACCTTCTTTGGGAGCAGTAGCACATGTGGTACGTGAGTTTTGGTAGTCCATCCACGCTTGCAAGTGCATGGTGGTTAAATGTCTTAGCATGCAACTGGTATTCAAATTTCTCAGATTTTTCCCTCGGCTAAAGGTCTTTGCGCACTTCTTACAGATTACCTTTGCCTGATCATTAGGATTTTGTTAAAAAAAGTGCCACACTGCACTCTTCCTACTAGGGAAGACAGTTTGAGGCCTTGCACACTGTGCTTTTTTGACCGTCTGGCCAAGCTGTCCTGCAATTTTTTGGGTTTTTGTTACCTGTTTTTGGACTGGTCGGGCCTGCCAGATAACAACTGTTGCGATGTCGATGCCCGCTGCGGATGCTCCTCCTCCTCTTCTGAGCTATTGGCAGCGGCACACTCTACCCCCAATGGATGCTAATCTGGGTCAACAACTGGATCATCCATCACCTCCTCTTCAATGTCATGTGCACCTTCCTCTGTGTCACCGTGTATGGTGGTATAGTATGCGGGAGGGGGCAATTGAGTTTCATCAGGGTCAGATTCTGGCTCAGTACACTGTGAGGACAATGTAATGCTCTGAGTGAACGTACCAGCAGATAAATCTAGCAGTGGCTGTGCATCAGTGTACTCCATGTCAGATTCATCTTGGCCTGGGTAATTCACCATTTCACTTGATAATCCAGGCATGGTATGTGAAAACAGCTCCATGGAGTAATCTGTAGTGTGGCCTACCGCATCCTTCAATTTTGGTAGGGGTGAAGGACACAAGGAAAGGTGTGGTTCATGACCATGAGCCTCCAATGACGACTCAGTGCTTATATTTTTTAAAACTTCAGAAGAGGAGGCGATAGAGCTGGAGGCTGAGTCATCAATGTAAGCCAAAACTTGTTCTTGAAGCTCCGGCTTTAGAAGCGGTTTACCTACTCCGAGAAAAGGGAGCCTTCGAGACCTTGTGAAGCCAGACGATGAGGCAGCCTCAGCACCTCCAGTATTAGGTGCTATATTGCTTTTGCCACTACCAGCAGATGCACCACCAACATCAACACCATCATTATCAGCTGCCAACCCCCGCCCACTTCCACGGACTCTTCCACCACACTTCCTCATTTTTTGGAAAAATTTACCCAAATTTACACCAACTCTCTGGTACTGTAAAACAAAGTACAAGGTGTATATAGTACTGTGGAGAATTGGAATGTCTCTACACTCCAGGAGACTGTGGGATTTAGTCAGGCCCTGTTTATTTAACACCGCAATATGACAGGCAGATTCTCTATGCTGTTAGAAGGGTGTATAGAGGACTGTGGAGAATTGGAATGTCTCTGCACTTCAGGACACTGTGGGATTCAGTCAGGTCCTGTTTATTTAACACCGCAATATGACAAGCAGATTCTCTATGCTGTTAGAAGGGTGTATAGAGGACTGTGGAGAATTGGAATGTCTCTACACTTCAGGACACTGTGGGATTCAGTCAGGCCCTGTTTATATAACACCGCAATATGACAGGCAGATTCTCTATGCTGTTAGAAGGGTGTATAGAGGACTGTGGAGAATTGGAATGTCTCTACACTTCAGGACACTGTGGGATTCAGTAAGGCCCTGTTTATTTAATACCGCAATATGACAGGCAGATTCTCTATGCTGTTAGAAGGGTGTATAGAGGACTGTGGAGAATTGGAATGTCTCTGCACTTCAGGACACTGTGGGATTCAGTCAGGCCCTGTTTATTTAACACCGCAATATGACAGGCAGATTCTCTATGCTGTTAGAAGGGTGTATAGAGGTATATAGAGGACTGTGGAGAATTGGAATGTCTCTACACTTCAGGACACTGTGGGATTCAGTCAGGTCCTGTTTATTTAACACCGCAATATGACAGGCAGATTCTCTATGCTGTTAGAAAGGTGTATAGAGGACTGTGTAGAATTGGAATGTCTCTACACTTCAGGACACTGTGGGATTCAGTCAGGCCCTGTTTATATAACACCGCAATATGACAGGCAGATTCTCTATGCTGTTAGAAGGGTGTATAGAGGACTCTGGAGAATTGGAATGTCTCTACACTAGTGTTAAGCGACTTTTGTTTTTTTAGGGTCTAGTTTCGTTTCATGAAACCCGACTTTTCCAAAAGTCGGGTCGAGCAAAATCAGCTGACTATAGGGAAAAGTCAGGGTCGTCCCGAAACACGAAACCCAATGTAAGTCAATGGAGAATTAAAGTCGGCAGTGAGAGGAGGACAGGAAACACACCAACAGTGTCCATTTGAATGCCAAAAGCATAAATTCTTGTTACTGAAGCTTGTCAACCTTAATTAACTTCATAATACTAGTTACGCACTGAAAAATGGGGGTTATTTGGCTACAGTTGTGGGGGGGAGGGCTGGCTCCAGGTTTTCGTGGGCCCAGGGCCAAAGAGTGCCCCTTTAACACATACCACAACTCATGATGCTCCGATACGGCAGAGAAATAGCAGTATAGTACAATGAAAAATACTTCTCTTCTTACATCTCATGACTGATATCCATTTTAAATTCTCCAATACCTCCAAAAACGGACAGTATATAACTCCATACAGTATTATGGCCAGCGCTTAGTGCGCTATACAGAGTAATGAGGCCCATACATTTCTCCATACAGAATCATTATTCCCATATAATGTTTCAAACCGTATATGATGAGCTCCACATAATGCTACAGTATATGTTGGTCCCAATGGATGAAGCTCCACTGTCTTATGGGCCCAAATAATGCTCCATATATAATGGGCCCCATTTCTACTGCTCTAGTGTATAATGGGCCCTGTAAATGCTGCTCCAGTGTCTGATGTCCACCTTTGGAATGCTCCAGTGTATGGTGGGCCCCATATATCATTCACCAGAGTATAGTGCTCCCCAAAAAATTGATGTCCCAACATTGAAAACAATTACATAAGTCTCCTTGCTAGGGAATCCCTGCACTACTCTGAACTCCTTGTCGTCCCCATCTTCCATCTCACTGCACTTGGCTGTTTAGGCCCTCCCACCGGCAGAGACACTTTTGCGCACTATGCGGTGCCCTGTGCCAGTGCCATCGCCCATGAGTATGCCCCCCCCCACCTGCTCAAGGAACCTGCACTTTCATCTGCACCTTCCTCTTTGTCACCGTGTAAGGTGGTATAGTATGCGGGAAGGGGAACCTGAGTTTCCTCTGGGTCAGATTCTGGCTGTGTAGAGTGCGAGGGGAATGTAGTGGTCTGGGTCAATGTACCAGCAGCATCATCCAGCAGTGGCTGGGCCTCAGTACACTTGTGGCGTCCCCGAGTGTACGGTCGCCACTATGGCATTGCCTTCCTCCTAGGGAGTGTGTTGTCAAGCTTGGGAGCAACGAAGGATCTCTCTAGCAGTGAAACCAACACACAACACATTTCCCACTCCAGGCCAGCAGGGAGACCTCTGAACCTGACTGCTGAGGAGCTGCTCTCTGTGGTCGGGAGGAGGTAAGTTAGGGCACTCTGTGCAGGGAAGGGGAAGTGTGTGGACGTGAGAAGGGGAGCTGGAGGAAGAACAGAGTTAAGGCTCACTCCTAGCTGGAGCGCATGGTCCGGATTCCGGTCTCCGAGTTTGTAGGGACACTGACGTTCCTGCAGCAGAAACCGGGAGAAGTAGCAGCTATAAATGCTCTGTACCCAACTAAGGCTCGGAGGCCCCAGCATCGACGTGTGCGAGGCAGGAGGAAAAGGCTACAGCTGTCTGCCATACAAGTAAAGTCTGAGGAACATCTGTTAGACAGGAGGCGTTTCAGTGAAAAACGGTCCTGTGAGTGCTTTCCCCACAAGCGCTAGAAAGGAGACGTTCAGGAAGGTACATGTTGGCGGAGTGTTGGAAGGGAGCTTTCCATTCTGGTCCTGGAGGTTGGCAGAGGTCCTGACCCGGAGGACACAGCACGGAGGCAGGCATCTGTGTAACCTGCAGACTGTGAGTAAAGCTTTGGAACTGCACGCTCTGGTGTCCTACAGTTATTCCAGCACCGCTACATCTGGGTACCAGCACCTACACCGCCTGTGCCTTTCCCCCATCACTACATCTACACTTCCCTGGGACTCCAGCTCCACCTGTGGGGAGCTTCACCATCTTTGCTGCACAACACCATCAGTTCCAGAGGATCTGCATGCAGCGTCGGCCTAACATCTATGTTGCCGAACACCACAGGTGGCGTCAAACTACCTATATAAACTCTTTACCATTATACCATGCCATTTACATGGGTGCCCAGGGCCACCGTCCGGGTCACCGCTGCTGTGACACATCCCACTGAAATCGGCCCGGTACCGAGTACCCCACAGCCCTGGGAGGGCGACCCATATGCCGACTGCTGATCGGGCGGAGTTATTCCTACGAACCTCCAAACAGTGTCCCTGAAGGCAAAGTTTTTGGTTTCCGGGGGCAGTATGATTGCAAAGCTGAACCTTAAAGGAATGTCCAAAAGGGCACCACCAGGAGTGGAGCCTGTGGCTTAATTGGACTGCACCTGGGAAACCACTACCATACAAGCTACAGAAAAGATGGACAGATTGCAAGTTTTGTCGATTCTGTGTATGGTGTGGTATGTCCGTTTGTAGTTGTGCTAGCGATTTCTCAGCTTTATTCCGTTAATGACCGAGACTCCGGCATGGCCCCGCGGTACGCGTCAAGCTTACTAGAGGGATACGCGAGGCTGTGGCACGTGAGATCGAGCAATAACAGGTCTAGCATTCCAGTACATGTCCGGGGCTGCATGCACGCTACACTGAAAGGACCAGCTTTTGTCGCTTACAGGTGCAAATAACCTGCTGAACTCCGTTAGTGATGGGGATCTGGGATTTCAATTATTCCCCGCGAACGATGATTTCCCAGTAAGTTCAGGTCAATCGCAATTCCGGAGTTAGGTCTAACCGTCATTCCTGAAAAAATTACGTGTCCAAACCACAGGTGCTGTAGCTTGCTTAACAGCTCAGCAGCCGTTCTCAGGCCCAGTATGGATTCAACAACATTGTAGAAAGTTGATAAAGGGTACAGTTTCACCGGATAACACGTATATATGTAGCCTAGTTTACACATTAAAAATATGTCTATAGATCAGGAGGCAGACTCAGATGTTCTCAGGCCCAGTATGGATTTGACCAGATTGTACAAAGTTGAGAAAGGGTACTTTATCACTGGATAGCAGGTATTTATAGCATAGTTTAAACATGTAAAATCTCCGTGTTCTCAGTATGGATGACACAGCAATCTAAAAAGTGGAAAAAAGGAAATGCATTTGAGGCGTACACAACTATATACTTTTGGTGTTATTTTTAAATCTTCATATATATTTCTGTCTCAGTAATACAGTCCAGCCTCTCCGCAATAGGAAATGAGATGCATACAATTAGTGAAATAAAGGCTATTGATTGCAGAAATCTAGGAATTATTATTCACGGGAAAAACTTCCATCACAATTCTCATAGGCGATGCTGACCCTCAATTAATTTGTGTGTTGAGACAGTGAAAACATTTTTTTGTGAATAAAGTCTTGCTGTATCGCACTTCCGTTGATTCCATCACTGTTACTCATCTCAATCCAATTTTTATCACAGGGAGCAATGTAAGCATGGTGCTCACTGGCTATCATGATCTGTCACGTAACTTTGGAGTGCAAAAGACAGAAGCCACAGGCCGTAGGCGATTCTATTTGATTGGCATGAGAGGGCATATTTTGAAATGTGCACCGGAATGTCACACGTTTGTGAGTAGGAAAACTGTGAAAGCTGATGATAAACCACCACTGCATCTCATTGTGAGTCGACGTCCATAAGAAATGGAAGCCACTGATCATCTGGAGCTAGAGCCCGGCCAGCAGGACAGGGCATAGCTTCATCTTAACCATCATCTTTCAGTTCAATCAATTTGTAGTGGCAGTCCCAGTGAAGGATTTGACAGCCCAGACTACACAGCTGAGGGGCAGGGAGAGGTAAACATTGCCAATGCTGGGGCCCTGCCCAAGCAAGGGGGGCACACTCGTGGGCGTCGGTACTGGCACTGGGCCCCTCATAGTACGGCGGTGTGTCTGACGGCGGGTGTGCACCACCACCGTCAGAGACACTTGATTGCACTATGAGGGACCCTATGCCAGTGCCCGCGCCCAAGAGTCGGCCTACCCACCTGTCCAGGGCAATGGCACTCGCACGGTTTTGTGCGCTAGGTGGTGACCCCAGCCATGGGGGAGGCCGCCCACTAAGGGAGGTTTACAAAGTGGCATATGTAGATGTGGGTCATTCAGCTGCTGCAAAAGACGAAATAGGTCAAGTTCGCGGAATAGGAGGAGGACCAAAGCAAGCCATTTTTCTGGCAACCTATGTGTCAAGGGAAGGTGGGACAAAATCCTTGGAAACCCATGCATGGTTCATTTTAATGAAGGTTAGATCATCCACATTTTGGGTTGACAGACGAGTCCTTTTTTCTGTCAGGATTGATCCAGCTGCACTGAAGACTCTTTCCGATAGCACACTTGCAGCTGGGCAAGCGAGCTCCTGTAAGGCATATTGTGCCAATTCAGGCCAGGTGTCCAGTTTAGCAGCCCAATAGTCAAAGGGGAATGACCTGTGTGGGAGAACATCGATATGGGAGGAAAAGTAGTTGTTAACCATAGTTGACAACTGCTGTCTCCTGTCACTTTCCATCGATGCAGTATTACCAGTTGTGTGAGCGGTCCGTGAAAAATCAGTCCACAACATTGTCATGAAACCCCTGTCTCCAACGCCACTTCTGCTGTGTGCACCACGAACACCTCTGCCAAGCTGCCCACGGCCCGTACGGCTCTTGTGAGAACCATCACCGCTGCTGTGTGCTGGGAATGCCTCAACCAACCGGTTAACCAGAGTTGCTTGTTTAGTAGCCAATATTAGGTCAAGGTTCTCCTGTGGCATGATGTTTTGTAATTTGCCTTTATAGCGTGGATCCAGGATGCTGGCCAACCAGTAGTCGTCATCGTTCATCATTATGGCAATGCGTGGGTCCCTTTTTAGGATCTGCAAGGCAAAATCTGACATGTGGGCCAATGTTCCCGGTGTCAATGATGCACTGCGAGTGCTGGGTGTAGGAGCACTTTCTGGCAAATCCACATCCCTCCAGTCACGCACAAACCCTGTACCAGACCTTGCACGCCAACATTTTCACTTGCCCCACAAGATGCATCCTCCTCCCCTAAGTAATCATCCCCATCATCATCCTCCTCCTCCTCTTCTTCCTCCACCTCGTCCAGGAGAGGTCCCTGAGCAGACAATGGCTGAATGTCATCAAGGATTCCCTCCACCTCTTCCTCCTCGTCAACATTGGCTGCAGACGCCTGCTCCTTAAGGTGCGTCAAAGTTTGCATGAGCAGATGCATAAGTGGGATGCTCAGGCTTAGGATGGCGTCGTCTGCGCTTACAAGCCGTGTGCATTCCTCAAAACACTGAAGGACTTTACAGAGGTCTTTCAGCTTCGACCAGTGCACACCTGTCAACTCCATGTCTGCTCTCAAAGTGCCTGGCCGTGTATCCTCCCACAATTGCATTATGGCCTGCCTCTGCTCGCACAGCCGCTCAACCATGTGCAGGGTGGAGTTCCACCTTGTTGCAATGTCGATAATGAGGCGGTGGTTGGGAAGGTGGAGCAATCGCTGCAGCTTCTGCATACGAATGGAGTGTACAGGCGACCGGCGGATGTGCGCGCACAGTCTTCGCACCTTCTGGAGCAGGGCTGTTAACTCCGGATAATTATTGAGGAAGCACTGCACCACCAGGTTCAAGGTGTGAGCCAAGCAAGGTATGTGGCTGAGTTTTGAAAGGGCTATGGCTGCCACAAAATTACGGCCGTTATCACTAACTACCTTGCCCGCCTCAAGATGTAGACTGCCCAGCCATGACTCAGTTTGTCGCTGAAAGTACTCGGCCAGTACCTCGGCGGTGTGTCTGTCGCCCAAACACATCATCTGCAACGCAGCCTGCTGACGCTTTCCACTAGCTGCTCGATAGGGGGACACCTCGTGTGCAACAGTGGCAGCTGCAGATGGAGTGCTCATACGACTGCGCTCTGTGGACGAGCTTTCGCTTCTGGAGGAGGAGGAGGAGGAGGGTCGAACGCCTACAGCCAACTGTTTCCTATACCGTGGGCTAGGCAGCACAGTCCCACCACCGCTGTCCCCTGTGGACCCTGCATCCACCACATTAACCCAGTGCGCAGTGATGGACACGTAACGGCCCTGGCCATGCTGACTGGACCATGCATCAGTTGTGAGGTGCACCTTTTACACTCACTGACTGCTTGAGTGCATGGACAATGCGGTCTTTCAAATGACGGTGGAGGGCTGGGATGGCTTTGCGAGAGAAGAAGTGGCGACTGGGTAGGTCATAGCGTGGTACTGCATAGGCCATGCGCTTTCCACCAACCGATAGGGCATCATCTCTAACGAGATTAGTTTGGCAATGTGGGCGTTCAAACCCAGTGTACGCGGATGAGAAACTGAGTACTTTCTTGACCTACTCATAGTGTCTGGGAGGGTGAGCTGGACTTGAGAGCTGCATATGGTGGAACTAGCGGTGGACAGGGCGGACTGAGAGAGGGTTGATGATGGTGATGGAGTTGGTGTTCTTTCTGATGGCCTAGATTCAGTCTTTCGTTGATATGAACAGTGGGATTCCCTGACTGCTTTGGCCTTGCAACTACACCTCAACATTTGCTGCAGTGCTAACCGGTGGGCTTACAGTGAGGGAAACAATGTAGCGTTGCTGACTACCTTCTTTGTGATCAGTTGCACATGTGGTACTTGAGGTTTGGTGTTGGTCCACGCTTGCAAGTGCATGCTGGTTAAATGTCTAAGCATGCAACTGGTATTCAAATTTTTCAGATTTTTCCTTCGGCTAAAGGTCTTTGCGCACTTCTTACAGATAACCTTGGCCTGATCATGAGGATTTTGTTCAAAAAAATGCCACACTGCACTCTTCCTACTTTGGCAGACATTTTGCTGCCTAGCACGCTGTGATATTTTGACCCTCTCGACAAGCTGTCCAGCAACTCTTTTGATTTTTGGAACCTGTCTTTGGAGTGCTCCAGGCCTGCCAGATAACAGCAGTTGCGATGTCAATGTCTGCTGTGGATGCTCCTCCTCCTCATCTGAGCTATTGGAAGCAGCACCCTCTTCCCCCAATGGATGCCAATCTGGGTCAACAACTGGGTCATCCATCACCTCCTCTTCAATGTCATGTGCACCTTCCTCTGTGTCACCATGTATGGTGGTATAGTGTGCGGGAAGGGGCACCGGAGTCTCATCAGGGTCAGAATCTGGCTCTGTACACTGCGAGGACAATGTAGTGCTCTGAGTGAATGTACCAGCAGAATCATCTATCAGTGGCTGTGCATCAGTGCACTCCATGTCAGATTCATCTTGGCCTGGGTAATTCACCATTTCACTTGATAATCCAGGCATGGTATGTGAAAACAGCTCCATGGAGTAATCAGTAGTATGGCCTGCCTCATCCTTCAATCGTGGTTGGGGTGAAGGACACAAGGAAAGGTGTGGTTCATGAACATGAGCCTCCAATGACGACTCAGTGCTTTTATTTTTTACAACTTCAGAAGAGGAGGCGATAGAGCTGGAGGCTGAGTCAGCAATGTAAGCCAAAACTTTTTCCTGAAGCTCTGGCTTTAAAAGCGGTTTGCCAACTCCTAGAAAACTAAGCCTTCGAGGCCTTGTGGAGCCAGACGATGACGCAGGCTCAACACCTCCTGCATTCGGTCCTATTTTGCTTTTGCCACTACCATCAGATCCACCACCAACACCATCATTACCAGCTGCCAACCCCCGCCCAATTCCACGGCCTCTTCCACCAGCCTTCCTCATTTTTGGTAGAAATGTAGACAAAATCCAGCAAACTATATAGTAATGTAAAACAAGGTACAAGGTGTCTATAGGACAGGGGAGATTTTGAATTTCTGCACACACTTGTGGACACTGGACACTTTTGGATTGTGTGAGGCCCACTGAATATCACAGCGCTATGTCATAAGCTCGATGTTGCAGGTGTGAAAAATGTCACTAGAGGATAATGGAGATTTTGAATTTCTGCGCACACTTGTGGACACTGGACACTTTTGGATTGTGTGAGGCCCACTGAATATCACAGCGCTATGTCACAGGCTCGATGTCGCAGGTGTGAAAAATGTCACTAGAGGATAACGGAGATTTTGAATTTCTGCACACACTTGTGGACACTGGACACTTTTGGATTGTGTGAGGCCCACTGAATATCACAGTGCTATGTCACAGGCTCGATGTCGCAGGTGTGAAAAATGTCACTAGAGGATAATGGAGATTTTGAATTTCTGCACACACTTGTGGACACTGGACACTTTCGGATTGTGTGAGGCCCACTGAATATCACAGCGCTATGTCACAGGCTTAATGTCGCAGGTGTGAAAAATGTCACTAGAGGATACCGGAGATTTTGAATTTCTGCACACACTTGTGGACACTGGACACTTTTGGATTGTGTGAGGCCCACTGAATATCACAGCGCTATGTCATAAGCTCGATGTCGCAGGTGTGAAAAATGTCACTAGAGGATAACAGAGATTTTGAATTTCTGCGCACACTTGTGGAAACTGGACACTTTTGGATTGTGTGAGGCCCACTGAATATCACAGCGCTATGTCACAGGCTCGATGTCGCAGGTGTGAAAAATGTCACTAGAGGATAACGGAGATTTTGAATTTCTGCACACACTTGTGGACACTGGACACTTTTGGATTGTGTGAGGCCCACTGAATATCACAGTGCTATGTCACAGGCTCGATGTCACAGGTGTGAAAAATGTCACTAGAGGATAACGGAGATTTTGAATTTCTGCACACACTTGTGGACACTGGACACTTTTGGATTGTGTGAGGCCCACTGAATATCACAGCGCTATGTCACAGGCTTAATGTCGCAGGTGTGAAAAATGTCACTAGAGGATAACGGAGATTTTGAATTTCAGCACACACATGTGGACACTGGACACTTTTGGATTGTGTGAGGCCCAGTGAATATCACAGCGCTATGTCACAGGCAGAAATTGGCTAGTGTATGACAAACTACAAGGTGTATATAGAATTGGGCAGAATAGGAATCTCTCTAGAGTGTAGGTCTGTAAGAACGGAACAAGTCCTCGACTTATCCTTACAGAGCGACACACAGATAGCTTCACTGTGGCCGTGATAACAGCCGTTACACGGTACTGAGAGAGGAGCGTGCACATACACGGCTGTCCGGTGTACGTAAAATTGTCAAGCTCCGTGTTTTTTAAGTATATAGACTGACACACGCTGTCTCTCTATAGTTTTGAATGTGGTCAAACAGCAAATATATTTAACTGTTTGAAAGCTAGACAAAACTAGAAGGTGCAGGTCTGTAAGAACGGAACATGTCCTCAACTTATCCGGTGACTCATTCATAACACTAAACTGTTTGAAAACCAGACAAAACTATAAGGTGGAGGGCTGTAAGAACGGAACTACTCGACTTACCCTTACAGAGTGGCACACAGATAGCTTCACTGTGGCTGTGATAACAGCCGTTACACGGTACTGTGTGAGGAGTGTGCACCGCTGTATGGTGTGAAAAAATTCACGCTCAGTACCTCACCAGGGCAAAAAAAAAATTGGAATTGCTTTTAAAAAAGCAGTTTGCAGAGCAGTGGGTAAACAGCAATGCAGCCGTCAGGAAGCCTTAGAAGGCAGCCTAACAACCAACACCGCTGATCCAGCAAAATATAACCTCCACTTGCACTGCACACACAGTGACTGGTGTGTTGTACAGGCAAAATCGCTAGCAGCAGAAGCAGTTTTTGGTGTCTTCTTTCCTGCCTAACGCTCTCCCTAGAGAATCAGCAGCAGCAGCTCTCCCTTTTCTGAGATCAGCATGAGTAACATGGCGGTTGGCGTGCACGCCCTTTTATACCCCCTGTGACGCCCACCAAAGCAAGCCAATTACTTGCATGCCCTTCTAAAAGATGGTGGTGACCCCTGCCTATGTCATCACGTTGCCCACAGTGTCCGTGGATCCTGACTGGCGGAAAAAGAGCGCAAAACAAACTTTTGAGACGCGACTTTGGCGCTTAAGTCGCCGACCTCGTGGCCGACCTCATCCTAGGATCGGGTTTCGTTTCATGAAACCCGACTTTGCCAAAAGTCGGCGACTTTTGAAATTTTTCGACCCGTTTCGCTCAACTTTACTCTACACTTCAGGACACTGTGGGATTCAGTAAGTCCCTGTTTATTTAACACCGCAATATGACAGGCAGATTCTCTATGCTGTTAGAAGGGTGTATAGAGGACTGTGGAGAATTGGAATGTCTCTGCACTTCAGGACACTGTGGGATTCAGTCAGGCCCTGTTTATTTAACACCGCAATATGACAGGCAGATTCTCTATGCTGTTAGAAGGGTGTATAGAGGACTGTGGAGAATTGGAATGTCTCTACACTTCAGGACACTGTGGGATTCAGTCAGGTCCTGTTTATTTAACACCACAATGTGACAGGCAGAAATCGCCTAGTGTATGACAAAGTACAAGGTGTATATAGAATTGGGCAGAACTGGAATCTTCCTACAGTGTAAGTCTGTAAGAACGGAACAACTCCTCGACTTATCCTTACAGAGTCACCCACAGATAGCTTCACTGTGGCCATGATAACAGCCGTTACACGGTACTGAGAGAGGAGCGTGCACATACACCGCTGTCCAGTGTATGTAAAATTGTCAAGCTCCATGTTTTAGTATACGGACTGACATACTCTGTCTCTCTATAGTTTTGCATGTAATCAAACAGCAAATACACTAAACTGGTTGAAAACCAGACAAAACTATAAGGTGGAGGTCTGTAAGAATGTAACAACTCCTCGACTTATCCTTACAGAGTCACACACAGTTAGCTTCACTGTGGCCGCGATAACAGCCGTTACACGGTACTGAGAGAGGAGCGTGCACGTACACCGCTGTCCAGTGTATGTAAAATTGTCAAGCTCTGTGTTTTAGTATACGGACTGACACACGCTGTCTCTCTATACTTTGGAACGTAATCAAACAGCAAATATAGTAAACTGTTTGGAAATCAGACAAAACTATAAGGTGGAGGTCTGTAAGAACGGAACAACTCCTCGACTTATCCTTACAGAGTCACACACAGATAGCTTCACTGTGGCCATGATAACAGCCATTACACGGTACTGAGAGAGGAGCGTGCACGTGCACCGCTGTCCTGTGTATGTAAAATTGTCAAGCTCCATGTTTTAGTATACGGACTGACACACACTGTCTCTCTATAGTTTTGAATGTAATCAAACAGCAAATATACTAATCTGTTTGAAAACCAGACAAAACTATAAGGTGGAGGTCTGTAAGAATGGAACAACTCCTCGACTTATCCTTACAGAGTCACTCACAGATAGCTTCACTGTGGCCGTGATAACAGCTGTTACACGGTACTGAGAGAGGAGCGTGCACGTACACCGCTGTCCAGTGTATGTAAAATTGTCAAGCTCTGTGTTTTAGTATACAGACTGACACACGCTGTCTCTCTATAGTTTTTAATGTAATCAAACAGCAAATGTACTAAACTGTTTGAAAACCAAACAAAACTATAAGGTGGAGGGCTGTAAGAACGGAACAACTACTCGACTTACCCTTACAGAGTCACACACAGATAGCTTCACTGTGGCCGTGATAACAGCCATTACACGGTACTGAGAGAGGTGCGTACACCGCTGTACGGTGTGTGAAAAATGAATGCTCAGTAACTCACAAGGACAAAACAACAAAATCTGGATTGCTTTGAAAAAAGCAGTTTGCTCAGCAGTGGGCACACAGCAATGCAGCTACCAGGTAGCCTTAAAAGGCAGCCTAATAACCAACAGAGCTGATGCACCAAAATATAGCCTCCCCTTGCACTGCACAGTGACTGGTGTGTTGTACAGGCAAAATCGCTAGCAGCAGAATCAGTTTTTGGTATCTTCTCCCTGCCTAACACTCTCCCTACAGAATCTCAGAATCTCAGAATCTCCCTACAGCTCTCCCTATTCTGAGATCAGCCTGAGTAACATGGCGGTCGGCGTCCCCGCCATTTTATACCCCCTGTGACGTCCCACAAAGCAAGCCAATCACTTGCATGCCCTTCTCCAAGATGGTGGTGACCGCTGCCTATGTCATCACGTTGCCCACAGTGTCCGTTCTTCCTGGTTGGCTGCAAAAAGGGCGCTCAAGCATCTTTTGAAACGCGACTTTGGCACTAAAGTCGCCAACCTCGTGGCCGACCTCACGCTAAGGTCGGGTTTCGTTTGGCAAAAGTCGGTGACTTTTCAATTTTTTCGACCCGTTTTGCTCAACTCTACTGGTGAGCTGTCAAACAGACAGCTTCACCAGCGATCAGCACCAGCGACGCCGAGCGCGCGGCGTCGCTGTGTACGTTAGTTACCAGCGCGCTGATGCAGGGAGCTGGTAACTAAGGTACACATCGGGTATCTAAGGGACGTGCGTCACTTAGAAACCCGATGTATACCTTAGTTACCAGCTCCCTGCATCAGCGCGCTGGTAACTAAGGTACACATCGGGTATCTAAGGGACACACGTCCCTTAGATACCCGATGTGTACCTTAGTTACCAGCTGATCGCTGGTCTCCCACCTGTCACACGCAGCGATCAAACAAATATCCAGGACTTTCCAAGAGCGATCAGCGATACCGGCAGGGGGCCGGTCGCTGATCGCTGTCACACACAGCGATCTCGCTAGCGAGATCGCTATGTGTGACAGGACCCTTATTGGCTGAAACCAGGGACGGACATATTACTGCTGCAGCCAGTACATCTGCATCGGTGCCCTGAGCTGGACAGGGCCATCCAGCAGCAGCGACTATTTCTGCTGGATGTGCATTCTCGGACGCCCATTCAGCTGAAATGAAATGTATTGCCGCACAGGACACCCTACAGCAAACTCTGTTGCAATGCACACCGCTGGCCAGTCGGAGATTGGCAGCTGATGTCGGCATGCACGTGACTGGGACGCATGGCACTGATGCCATGTGCCATGATGCACACATCAACTTCAGCTGAAAGCTCCTGTGCTAGGTAAAGAAGATGATGCCGTGCAACGTGGAAACTGGGTTAAGGTGAATAGAATCCTTTTTTTAATGTGCTGCAGAACAGTACCTCAGGGGCCCAGGATGGGTCTTACTAGCCCAGAAAGGGGCCCTGTTATGAATGAGTCACCGAAGGAGGAAAAAACAAAAATACAAGCTAAGTCCAGAAAACCGGAGAGGTTGGTAGCTATCGGATTGCAGACCCCTGATCCTATCCACAACAACTAACAGTAGCCGTGGGGGGTCCCTACGATGCCCTAGACCCCTCGATCACAGCCGGAGAACTAAATAGGCCTAAAGAAAGAAAGGGGAAATCTAAACTGCCCCAGAGCAGACCCCAAAGCAATAGGCAGCCCCCAACATATAGTGACGGTGAAGCAAGATGAAAACACTAACACAGATAGAAAGATAGGTTGAGCAAACGATGGGGCCCAAGCTAACTAAAAAGGACAGGATAGAAAAGCTGCTGTCTGCAATCCGTAAAAACCCTACCAAAAAATGTCCCAACCGTCTGATAGGAAAAACAGGCCCTGAAGTCGCTAGGACTTCAAAAAGACTATATCAGCACTCAGGTAAATTCTGAAGACAGAGCAAAGAGATAAACTGATCAGAGACAAAAATGGAACTCAGCACACCCCCGACCGGGGATGGCTGAACTTCAAAAAATAAGGTAAACAAAACAAAACTAATAAGTTCAATAGCAGAGCAAAAACTTATCTTTGGGGAGCAGGAATCAGACTGGTCTCCAAGAATCCAGCAGAGAAATCACCAGCGACTCAGAAGGGCGTCGACTGCCTTATATCCAGTCAGAATTTCCTGTTACCCAGTCATAATCTACCAGATCAGGTGTTTGGTAACCAGCCTCACTATCTTCCTTCACCAGAAGAGGGAGTTCATCAGACATCGATGGTGAAGGGGAAAATGAACTCACAACAGTACCTCCCCCTTGAGGAGGGGTCACCGAACCCTCATCCATGCCACCAGGGCGATCAGGATGGGCCCGATGAAAGGCACGAACCAATCTTTCGGCATGAATATCGGATGGAGGGACCCAAGAATTATCCTCCTGGCCATAACCCTTCCATTTAACCAAATACTGGAGTCTCCGTCTAGCCAGGCGAGAATCCAGTATCTTCTCAACCTCATATTCCACATTACCTTCAACCAATACCGGGTCAGGAGGTGCCACCACAGGAACTACTGGCTCAACAAACCTCTTTAACAGACACTTATGAAACACGTTATGGATCTTAAATGTAACAGGAAGAGCCAATCGAAAAGAGACT
This sequence comes from Dendrobates tinctorius, assembly GCF_039654945.1. Taxonomy (NCBI): domain Eukaryota; kingdom Metazoa; phylum Chordata; class Amphibia; order Anura; family Dendrobatidae; genus Dendrobates; species Dendrobates tinctorius. The sequence goes on along the minus strand of NW_027361795.1, from coordinate 2,737,298 downwards.
GGATTAAGAATCTCCAAAATATTGTAAGGTCCAATATATCTAGGTTTAAACTTTGGAGAAGCCACCTTCATAGCGATATTCTTTGATGACAACCAAACCATATCACCCACCTTAAACTGGGGACCAATGGTCCTATGCCGGTTGGAAAACCGCTGGGCCTTTTCCTGGGAGAGAGACAACTTATCCACCTCTTGGTCCCAGATCTGGTGCATTCTCTCCACCACAGTGTCAACACCTGGTCAGGCATAAGGCTCCACCTGCCCTGAAGAGAATCGAGGATGAAACCCAAAGTTACAAAAAAAAGGTGACATCAAAGTGGCAGAACTAGCTCTATTATTTAAAGCAAATTCGGCCAAGGGCAAAAATGAAACCCAATCATCCTGATCACCATAAATAAAACATCTCAAAATCTGGTTTGTTCTCTCCGTCTGCCCATTGGTCTGAGGGGGAAACGCAGAGGAGAAGGACAACTGAATTCCCAGCTTGGAACAGAAAGTCCTCCAAAATCTAGATGCAAACTGAACTCCTCTGTCAGATACAATGTTCTCAGGAATCCCGTGCAAGCGAACCACCTGTTGCAAAAACAAGGGCACCAACTCTGAGGAAGATGGCAACTTAGGGAGTGGTACAAGATGGACCATCTTAGAGAATCTATCACAAATCACCCAAATAACAGTCATTCTCTGAGAGACAGGCATATCAGAGATAAAATCCATTGAAATATGGGTCCATGGCCTCCTGGGCACCGGCAAAGGCATCAACAACCCACTAGAGCGAGAACAAGGTTTAGACCGAGAGCAAGTCCCACAGGACTGCACAAAATTCCTGACATCACGAGACAAGGCGGGCCACCAAAAAGACCGACTCACCAAATCTCTAGTACCAAAAATACCTGGATGACCAGCCAATGCAGAGCAATGAACTTCAGACATCACTCTCTTCCTCCACTGGTCAGGAACATACAATTTTCCAATGGGACTACGCTCTGGTTTGTCCTCCTGAAACTCTTCCAGAGCACGTCTCAAATCGGGCGAGATGGCAGAAAGAACTACCCCCTCACCTAAGATGGTAGCAGGCTTGGTCACAACAGGAGAATCAGCAAAGAAACTCCTAGAGAGGGCGTCTGCCTTGACATTCTTAGTGCCCGGAAGAAAAGAGACCACAAAATCAAAACGTGTGAAAAACAAGGCCAACCTAGCCTGTCTAGGATTCAAGCGTTTGGCCGACTCCAGGTAAATCAAATTCTTGTGGTCAGTAAGGACCACCACTTGATGTTTATCTCCCTCCAACCAATGTCTCCACTCCTCAAATGCCCATTTCATGGCTAACAATTCCCAAATCCCCTCATCATAGTTACGTTCGGATGGGGAGAACTTTCAGGAGAAGAAATCACAGGGATTCATTTTAGATGTTACAGGATCTTCTTGGGACAAAACAGCTCCTGCACCAATCTCAGAAGCGTCCACCTCTACCTGAAACGGGAGTGAGACATCAGGTTGCCGCAAAACCGGAGCAGAAGTGAACCTTCGCTTCAGCTCCTGAAACGAAGAAACAGCCTCCGGAGACCAATTCAGCACATCAGCACCCTTCTTAGTCAAATCAGTCAATGGTTTGGCAATACCAGAAAAATTAGCTATAAATTTACGATAAAAATTAGCAAAACCCAAAAATTTCTGGAGGGCCTTCAAAGAAGTGGGATGAACCCAATCATAAATGGCCTGTACCTTGGCCGGGTCCATTTCAATAGTTGACGGAGACAAAATAAATCCCAAAAATGAAATCCTCTGTACACCAAAAAGGCATTTCGATCCCTTGACATACAGGGAATTCTCCCTCAAAATCCGGAACACAGTCCGAACATGTTCCACATGAGAGTACCAATCCTTAGAAAAGATCAAAATATCATCCAGATAGATGATGAAAAATTTATCCACCAAGTCTCGGAAAATATCATTCATGAAGCACTGGAAGACAGAAGGGGCATTAGTGAGCCCAAAAGGCATCACCAGGTACTCAAAATGTCCCTCCAGAGTATTAAACGCCATCTTCCATTCATCCCCATGCTTAATGCGAATAAGATTATACGCCCCCCTGAGGTCAAGCTTTGTAAACCAGCAAGCACCTTTAACTCTGAAGAATAGATCAGAAATCAGGGGTAATGGATACTGATATTTAACAGTAATTTTGTTGAGGGACCTGATAAGAACTGAATGAGTTAAATGAATTCTGCTGAACTTTATCTTTTCTTCGAGGAGATGTCTCAGACATCTCCCTTGTGAACCAAGGTCAAATATTTCCTGCTTACATGGCAAAGCTGTTGTAGAAGTAACTATTTTTCTTTTCTTTATTGCGCATGTCTGTAAATGTCTAAATTCTTTGCTATAAAAGATGGAAGCCTAACTGATAAGCCAGAGGCGCGCAGCAGGCATCCCGAGTTGTATTATACAGCTTATGTCTGTGTTATTCTTCTCGACGGAGCAATCAATTAGAGACATATGGTGCCTTACACCCAAGAACATCGGTCCTTCAGATGAAAGAGATATCTGAGGGATCCCGACAGTTTCCTGGCGCCCGAAACAGGGACCTGATATAGGCACCTCTCCAAGACTACCCGATCTACAGACCACTCCAGTTACTGATGAAATTGTGAACAGCAGACCTAAACACCTGGCCAGGTAAGAGATCAATTTTTCTCTTCTCTGCTCTTCATAATGTATCATTATAACTAAGGTCCGTATAAAGGGGAATCTAGTAGAGGAGGGGGCCGTAAGATCAGGTCCATATAAGAACTCTGAGGAAATTGGGTGTGACACGCATATGTAATTTCTGCTCGAATGAGAGGTTACTGTAGGTTCTGTCTGTGCACAGCTATTTTTAGAAAAAGAGCTGATGCAAATCGAAATGGGAGAGGTCTGACATTACGGAATATAAGGCTGGGTGAACAGTTCATGCTGCAAAGCCCCGACGGACAAGTTCTCCACAATAGAAGATTCCGTGTTAGGAATCAGGGAGGTTGTTGAATGGCTACTTTGATTTGAAAGGTTGTGGAAAGTAGAAAAATAAGCTGCACAGTAGGTATTCGTTCAAAGAGTGGTGATATTGCCTAACTGGGTTATGTGACAGCGTCCTTTCGGGGAGGTCACCGCCTAAGCTTAAATCAACACCCTTTACGAATAAACCTTGTGACAGATAAGAGTGTGACCGAATGAGCACAGGACCGTGAAATGAGCCTGTGGCAGGATATGACTGAAGAACCCCGATAAATGGATACTTTGTTTACAATCCTGTGTGTTGTGGGAGTGTTACTGTTCGGATGCTACCTAGCATATAAGTACACGAGACACGTAGTACAAGGAGGAACAGACACCCCGTTTAACCTGTTGGCACCTTAGGAAGAAGGTAACGAGGTATAGTAGAGCCTAGTCTTGAGCTTACCCAATACACCACCTAAGGAAGAGAGGATTAACAGGAAAGAAACAAGAAAAACAGGATAAGAATAAAAGATAAAATGGGGAACAATCAGGGAAAGACACCCGAAGAAGGAGACCGGTTATGTGATATAATTGAGGATAGATATGGAAGTAGTGCAGCAAAGAACCTGGAAAAAGTATTAATCAAATCCAAAGTGCAAGATAGTCAGGCTTGTATATATGTCTATGAGAACCTCTGAATAAGATGAGAGATGAGTAATTGAGTATAAAAAAAAAAAAAAAAAAAAAAAAAATCAGTGAATGAGCACGTATGAATGAATCATCACACATCATTTTTGTGTCAAGAGATTTGTGACCTTTCTAGTTGTGGTGGAATCCCGGACAGATGCGTTATAGATATTTCAAATCTACATCTGAGACTGAATGAATTGAGTAATGATATAGTTCGTGTTATATGTGGCATTACATTGTAAAGTTTCCTGAATGCATTTGGCCAGAAAAAGGGCAAGGCATGGTTAATCTCATTATACAGTTATCTGCCCTTACAGTGAAATCCCGTGATTTTGAGTTTCTTTGTAGAAATTGATTTTGATAAGTCTAAAGAACTACAGAATTCTGTGAAGGACGACGCTGCATTCTGATGGGAGGGGGGAAGGATGGCGCTGCGCAGTTTTTCTTCTCCCTTCGCTCTTATCTCTGCTGAGTGTGAGCTGTGCTCAAAATTCTCTGTAATTCTATCCGTAAGGTACGCGCTGAAAGATTTGTGCATTTTAAAGCAACAGTACTTAATTGAAGATTGGAAGTTAAAAGTAAGATATGGTGCCTAATTTAGAAGGGAATTGTAAGTGATTGTTTGGTCATTGTAAGTGATTGCTTGGTCATTAATGTGTTTGAACCTGCTTCTAGTTGTGTGATTGATTTGTATAGCAAATTGTGTCAAATTACAAAAGACAGAGAAGGAAGGAAGCAGTAAAACAAGTGGGACAAATATTGAAAAAGGCAAAAATACCAGAGTGTGAATGTTTGGATGTACAAAAAGGCACAGACAAGGGAAGAAAATAGCAAGTGAATAAATGATGCTTGAGAATGTGCAGCAGTATGGAAGGTGTATTATGAATGTTTGATTGACAAAGTGTAACCAGAGACCCAGACAAAACAGATGGACTTGTAAACACTGTGGTCAGACTCAGACAAACCCAGACTGAATAGCTACTTGTGTGACCTGTGCTACTGACCTAAGCGAATTGCACTAAATCCTATCCAGACAAGATCATAAGAAGCTGACATAATAGTGTGGATAGTGGGTAGTGGGGACATTGGCCCTTGAGGAGTAAGCTGACAGTAGACATCAGACGGCCAACCCCATCAGGACCTAGAAGTGTGACTAGAATAAGAAAGATACAGGTGTATTATCCCTGGAGCCCCTCTGACCAGCTAGCTTTGCTGAAGCAGCTGCCTGACCCTGAAGACCAACCATTCCCGTTTTACAGACACATAAAGGAAGTACAGCAGACATATAAGTGTACCTGGGCAGACCTAGAGAGATTGGTGAGTTTAAAGGCAGGTGACGCACTAGATCATATAATTAAGACACATACAGATGTGACAAAGAATCAGGCTTGGGGCATGGATGATAAATCTGCACGATCTGGGGAGACGTACTGTGAGTCACTAAGACAATGGGCTATAGTGGAACAATCAGAGCAGTCTGTACTCCTGACTAATGTGACACAGCAAAAAGGAGAGAGTGTAGAGATGTACTTTGGACGGTTACAGCTGAAATGGGCAGACATGGGGTACATTTGCATAAACCCACTTGATGTTAGAATACTGGTGAATGCATTCATTGACGGTATGAACAAAGACTTACGAGACGCAGTACAGACAGTCAGACCTGAATGGAGATATGTAGATCCGAAAGACCTCCTTAAGGTAGCTAAAGAAATTGAGCAAACAAGGACAATAAGACGACCTGTCATGTATGCTGGAGCACAAGGAAAAAAGTGGAGACGTAATAGGGAAGGCATGTGAGATCACACTGACGTTTCTTTTGACAATCTATTCCCCACATGACATCCATGCCATACTCCTACAAGTTCAACCAAAACATCTGTCTATGGCCAGACAGCTCCGACTAGAGTGTGATCTACTAATTCCTGAGTATGTCACTCCTCAAAAGATGTAACGTTCTGAATCCAGCCACCCTCCTGCCTGTGGATTCAGAAAAGGGGGAATTGGTGACCGTATTAGCAAGTGAGGAAGGATACTTTGACATGACGCATGAACATGTCTGCATAGAACTGATGAGTCAGGAGACAGTTGGGTTTGCACACATTCATGAAAAACCTGTTCCTAATGCAGACTTTGAGTTTCTTTTTTGTAGATGGCCCCAGATACCACCAGGATGGACGATTCTACACTGGATATGCAGTAGTATCCTCACATGAGGTAATCCGAGCGGAACCACTCTCTCCTCACATGTCGGCGCAGGAGGCAGAGTTGAAGGCACTCACTGAGGCGTGTAGAGCCGCTGCAGGTAAAGTCGCTAATATTTTCACAGATTCGAAGCCCATTAAAAATGCAGAGCTGGTGAAACAATTGATGGAGGCATTGATGTTACCAGTCCAGGTTGGCATTGTCAAGGTAAAAGCACACACAAAGGTGACTCCGTGGAGGTAGAGGGCAATAGAAGGGCGAACGAGGCTGCTAAAATAGCACAAGGCGGCCTAGAGAGAGCAGTGGACGGTGGCGGGGAGTCAGCGTATTCCAGCCACATTGGGTCTAGGTGTCCTGAAATCCCTCCAGCATAAAGCTGCCCAAACAGAGAAGGTACACCGGGGGAGACTGGGAGCTGAGCTGAACTCAAATGGAGTATGGGAGAATAAGGATAAAATGTGCCCACCAAAGTCCCTGTTCCCAATCATGGCGCAAGCAGCACATGGCCCCAATCACACCTCAAAAAGTCACATGTGTGCCATGGTAGATGCCTTCTGGATCTCTCCTGGTTTCAGTTACGCAGCCGCGAAACTTGTACAATCATGCCTCATCTGTGCACAGCACAACCCAGGTAAAACAGTAAAAGTCCCTAAGAAAGCGACACCTAGGCCTCTCTACCCGTTTCAGAGACGGCAGATTGACGACATACAGCTACCAAGGTAGGAGTGTATGCAAATATCCTAGTATGTGTAGATCTCTTCTCTGGGTGGCCGGAAGCCTATCCGGTAAAACGTGCAAATGCTAAAATGACTACAGACAAACTGATGAAAGAACTGATCTTCAGGTATGGTGTCCCAGAAACCACAGAAACAGATAGGGGTGCACACTTCACGGGAGAAATAAAGAGGGAAGTCATGCAGGCCCCGGGTGTACAGCAAACATTTCATACACCATATAGGCCACAAGGTAGAGGGAAAGTGGAAAGACTAAATGGGACACAAACTGAAAATTCAAAAGGCCATGGCAGACACAGGAAAGAGCTGGGTGGAGTGCTTGCCTCTTGCACTCTTTTCAGTCAGACACACTCCAAATAGAAACACAGGCTTGTCTCCTTCTGAAGTCCTGAGACTTAGAGATCAGTATGATAAAGACAATGATCGTACTAAAGATAGTTGGTGGTCAGACACTTTCTCCTTTCTTAATCCAGCTAATTGGTTTAAGGGTATTGGAGGCTGGATAGCTGGGAATATACTAAGTTTATTACGTATTGCCGTTTGTCTCCTTATAATATATGTGCTATTGAAACTTGTTTTTTGGTGTATCTCTGTATGCAAGAAAAGATGTAGAAATAGATAAGGAAGTTTGACTGTAAACAACAAGAATTTAACTATTATTCCTTTGAGTCCTAGATTGACATCTCATTTCTGGCATGAAGGAGCATACTCTTGCAATGATGGACGTGGCTTCAGTATCTGGGGGATGGAGAAGGTAGAAGACCTGTCTCCCTTGGGCAACCCGTCGGCCTGGGATAGTACCTGGTGAACGAGCCACTATCCGCTGTTGTTGCAGGATCCAGTGTTCCAGATTGTGGAAAATGAAGATGTCAAAGGGGGGAATGATAAGAACTGAATGAGTTAAATGAATTCTGCTGAACTTTATCTTTTCTTCGAGGAGATGTCTCAGACATCTCCCTTGTGAACCAAGGTCAAATATTTCCTGCTTACATGGCAAAGCTGTTGTAGAAGTAACTATTTTTCTTTTCTTTATTGCGCATGTCTGTAAATGTCTAAATTCTTTGCTATTCACTAGTGGGATTTTTTATGGATTAAACATGCGCTGCCAGACCATCATTCCTCACAAGTTGTGTGCTTGATATATTTATTTCCCAACGCGTTTCGAGGTCATAAAAACCTCTTCCTCAGGGGATGACATGTAAATTCTTTGCTATAAAAGATGGAAGCCTAACTGATAAGCCAGAGGCGCACAGCAGGCATCCCGAGTTGTATTATACAGCTTATGTCTGTGTTATTCTTCTCGACGGAGCAATCAATTAGAGACATATGGTGCCTTACACCCAAGAACATCGGTCCTTCAGATGAAAGAGATATCTGAGGGATCCCGACAGACCGATAGTCAATACAAGGCCTTAATGACCCATCTTTCTTAGCCACGAAAAAAAACCCAGCACCTAAGGGTGAAGAGGATGGTCTAATATGACCCTTCTCCAACGACTCCTTAATATAGGATCGCATAGCCTCGTGTTAGGGTACAGATAAATTGAAAAGTCGACCCTTGGGAAATTTACACCCAGGGCTCAGCTCAATTGCACAGTCATAACTCCTATGAGGAGGCAAAGACGCAGACTCATTCTCACTAAATACATCATAATAATCAACCAAATAGTCAGGAACATCATGCGACTGGGGAGAGGTGGAGAAATCAGGAGCATCGCTAAGGGCACACCAACAACAACCCAACTCACCACAGACACAGATTTCCTATCCAAAACTGGATTATGGATTTGCAACCAGGGAAACCCCAGAACGATGGTATCATGCAAATTATGCAACACCAAAAATCTGCAATTTTCTTGATGGTCTGGGGCGACCCGCATTACCACCTGGGTCCAAAACTGAGGTTTATTCTTCGCCAAAGGAGAAGCATCAATACCCCTCAAAGGGATAGGCGTCCGCAGAGGTGTCATAGGAAACCCACAACGTTTAGCAAAATCCAAGTCCATCAGGTTCAGAGCTGCTCCCGAATCCACAAAAGCCTTAGCGGAAAATGTGGACAGGGAGCAGATCAGAGTAATTGCCAGAAGAAACTTAGGTTGAACACAACCCACAGCAAATGTGTGCAAAACGTTTCTCTCGTTTAGGGCAGACAGAAATAATATGCGAGGCATCACCACAGAAGAAACACAGCTTATTACGCCTTCTGAACTCTTGACGTTGCGCCCTAGACAAATCTCTATCACATTGCATAGGTTCAGACATTTGTTCAACAGGTGGCAACACCTCTCGTGCGGTTTTGCGTTCACGCAAACGCCGATCAACCTGAATGGCTGATGACATAGAATCGTCAAGACCAGAGGGAACAGGAAATCCCACAATAGTATCTTTTACAGTTTCTGACAAACCCTTCCGAAAGAGAACTGCCAAGGCACCATCATTCCAGGTAGTAAGGACCGCCCACTTTTGGAATTTTTGACAGTACAACTCTGCAGAATCCCGACCCTGGCTCAATGCCAACAGGGCCTTTTCAGCCAGATCAATAGCATTAGGTTCATCATACAACAACCCCAAGGCCTGAAAAAATGCATTCACATCAGTCAGAATAGGATCATCAGGTTTCAAAGAAAACGCCCAATTCTGGGGATCGCCGCGCAGCAAAGAGATGACAATTTTAACCTGCTGAGCGGAGCTCCCCGATGAGTTAGGCTTCAAGGCAAAAAATAATTTACAGTTATTCTTAAAATTCAAAAATTTAGACCGATCCCCAAAAAACACATCAGGAGTAGGGATCTTAGGTTCAGCAGCATGTGAATGAGCAAGATCGGTGGAAATTCCCCGCACTTCAGAAGTCAGCTGCTCCACATGATCAGACAATTGCTTAATCTCCATTGAGAAAAAACTCCTCCTACGGCCTCAGAGAAATAGAGGAAAAAATATACACAAAAAAAAAAATTCTGACACTTTTTTTTTTTTTTTTTTTTACAATTCTTTCCTGCTATTGAGTACCCTAGAATCTGCGGTATGGCTGGTGATTCTGTTATGAATGAGTCACCAAAGGAGGAAAAAACAAAAATACAAGCTAAGTCCAGAAAACCGGAGAGGTTGGTAGCTATCGGATTGCAGACCCCTGATCCTATCCACAACAATTAACAGTAGCCGTGGGGGGTTCCTACGATGCCCTAGACCCCTCGATCACAGCCGGAGAACTAAATAGGCCTAAAGAAAGAAAGGGGAAATCTAAACTGCCCCAGAGCAGACCCCAAAGCAATAGGCAGCCCCCAACATATAATGACGGTGAAGCAAGATGAAAACACTAACACAGATAGAAAGATAGGTTGAGCAAACGATGGGGCCCAAGCTAACTAAAAAGGACAGGATAGAAAAGCTGCTGTCTGCAATCCGTAAAAAACCCTACCAAAAAATGTCCCAACCGTCTGATAGGAAAAACAGGCCCTGAAGTCGCTAGGACAAAAATGGAACTCAGCACACCCCCGACCGGGGATGGCTGAACTCCAAAAAACAAGATAAACAAAACAAAACTAATAAGTTCAATAGCAAAGCAAAAACTTATCTTTGGGAAGCAGGAATCAGACTGGTCTCCAAGAATCCAGCAGAGAAATCTCCAGCGACTCAGAAGGGCGTCGGCTGCCTTATATCCAGTGAGAATTTCCTGTTACCCAGTCATAATATACCAGATCAGGTGTTTGGTAATCAGCCTCACTACCTTACTCCACCAGAAGAGGGAGTTCATCAGACATCGATGGTGAAGGGGAAAATGAACTCAAACAGGGCCCAGGATGAGGTACATTATCCCCCGGAAAAGATACATTATTCAAAATAGAGGCCTAGGAAGAGGCACATTATCCTCCTGAAGCGGCACATTACCCCAGGAAGGGGCCCAGGATAGGGAACATTACCCAAGAAAAAGGCACATTATCCCAGGAAGAGGACCAAGATGGGGTGCACTACTCCAGGAAGGGGCACATCAAAGCAGGAATGGGCCCAGGATGGGGCACATTACACCAGAAAGTGACACATTATCCAAGGAAGGAGGCCAAGATGAGGCACATTATAACAAGAAGGAGGCCTGGTTTGGAGACATTATCCCAGGAAATGGCCTAATATGGGGCGGCATGATTAATGAAAGATTGATTATTACCTGATAGCATCCTCTCCAAACCCCAGGTTGTTATAAGACACTGATAACATCTTCTCCCATCCTGTAATTCATTATAGCGCTATCAAGGTCTTATAATCAATGTGTATGTGGGGTGGAGGACACAAGACAGAGAATAAGAATATTTGCACATGTTCAGGATTTTCAGCAGAAAATTCTGCTACAAATCCTGATGTGTTAGCAGTAGAGTTGAGCGAAACGGGTCGAAAAATTTCAAAAGTCGCCGACTTTTGGCAAAGTCGGGTTTCATGAAACGAAACCCGACCCTAGGATGAGGTCGGCCACGAGGTCGGCGACTTACGTGCCAAAGTCGCGTTTCAAAAGTTTGTTTTGCGCTCTTTTTCAGCCAATCAGGATCCACGGACACTGTGGGCAACGTGATGACATAGGCAGGGGTCACCACCATCTTTAAGAAGGGCATGCAAGTGATTGGCTTGCTTTGGTGGGCGTCACAGGGGGTATAAAAGGGCGTGCACGCCGACCGCCATCTTACTTCTGCCGATCTCAGTATAGGGAGAGGTTGCTGCTGATTCTGTAGGGAGAGCGTTAAGCAGGGAAGAAGACAAAAAAACTGCTTCTGCTGCTAGCGATTTGGCCTGTACAACACACCAGTCACTGTGTGTGCAGTGCAAGGGGAGGCTATATAGTGGTGTATCAGTGGTGTTGGTTGTTGGGCTGCCTTCTAAGGCTTCCTGACATTCCTGCATTGCTGTTTACCCACTGCTCCGCAAACTGCTTTTTTAAAAGCAATCCCAATTTTTTTTTTTCTCCTGCTGAGAAGAAAAAAAAACTGCTTCTATTGCTAGCAATTTGGCCTGCACAACACACCAGTCACTGTGTGTGCAGTGCAAGGGGAGGCTATATTGTGGTGTATCAGTGGTGTTGGTTGTTGGGCTGCCTTTTAAGGCTTCCTGACAGGCTGGCATTGCTGTTTACCCACTGCTCTGCAAACTGCTTTTTTAAAAGCAATCCAATCTCCCTTATCCTCTAGTCACTTTTGTCACAGCTGTGCCATCGAGCCTGTCACATAGCGCTCAGATATCAGTGGGCCTCACACAATCCAAAAGTGTCCAGTGTCCAAAAGTGTGTGCAGAGATTCAAAATCTCCCTTATCCTCTAGTCACTTTGGTCACAGCTGTGCCATCGAGCCTGTCACATAGCGCTCAGATATTCATTGGGCCTCACACAATCCAAAAGTGTCCAGTGTCCAAAAGTGTGTGCAGAGATTCAAAATCTCCCTTATCCTCTAGTCACTTTGGTCACAGCTGTGCCATCGAGCCTGTCACATAGCGCTCAGATATTCATTGGGCCTCACACAATCCAAAAGTGTCCAGTGTCCAAAAGTGTGTGCAGAGATTCAAAATCTCCCTTATCCTCTAGTCACTTTGGTCACAGCTGTGCCATCGAGCCTGTCACATAGCGCTCAGATATTCATTGGGCCTCACACAATCCAAAAGTGTCCAGTGTCCAAAAGTGTGTGCAGAGATTCAAAATCTCCCTTATCCTCTAGTCACTTTGGTCACAGCTGTGCCATCGAGCCTGTCACATAGCGCTCAGATATTTATTGGGCCTCACACAATCCAAAAGTGTCCAGTGTCCAAAAGTGTGTGCAGAGATTCAAAATCTCCCTTATCCTCTAGTCACTTTTGTCACAGCTGTGCCATCGAGCCTGTCACATAGCGCTCAGATATTCATTGGGCCTCACACAATCCAAAAGTGTCCAGTGTCCAAAAGTGTGTGCAGAGATTCAAAATCTCCCTTATCCTCTGGTCACTTTGGTCACAGCTGTGCCATCGAGCCTGTCACATAGCGCTCAGATATTCATTGGGCCTCACACAATCCAAAAGTGTCCAGTGTCCAAAAGTGTGTGCAGAGATTCAAAATCTCCCTTATCCTCTAGTCACTTTGGTCACAGCTGTGCCATCGAGCCTGTCACATAGCGCTCAGATATTCATTGGGCCTCACACAATCCAAAAGTGTCCAGTGTCCAAAAGTGTGTGCAGAGATTCAAAATCTCCCTTATCCTCTAGTCACTTTGGTCACAGCTGTGCCATCGAGCCTGTCACATAGCGCTCAGATATTCATTGGGCCTCACACAATCCAAAAGTGTCCAGTGTCCAAAAGTGTGTGCAGAGATTCAAAATCTCCCTTATCCTCTAGTCACTTTGGTCACAGCTGTGCAATCGAGCCTGTCACATAGCGCTCAGATATTCATTGGGCCTCACACAATCCAAAAGTGTCCAGTGTCCACAAGTGTCTGCAGAAATTCAAAATCTCCCCTGTCCTATAGACACCTTGTACCTTGTTTTACATTACTATATAGTTTGTTGGATTTTGTCTACATTTCTGCCAAAAATGAGGAAGGCTGGTGGAAGAGGCCGTGGAATTGGGCGGGGGTTGGCAGCTGGTAATGATGGTGTTGGTGGTGGATCTGATGGTAGTGGCAAGAGCAAAATAGGACCGAATGCAGGAGGTGTTGAGCCTGCGTCATCGTCTGGCTACATAAGGCCTCGAACGCTTAGTTTTCTAGGAGTTGGCAAACCGCTTTTAAAGCCAGAGCATCAGGAAAAAGTTTTGTCTTACATTGCTGACTCAGCCTCCAGCTCTATCGCCTCCTCTTCTTCAGTTGTAAAAAGTAAAAGCACTGAGTCGTCATTGGAGGCTCATGTTCATGAACCACACCTTTCCTTGTGTCTTTCACCCCAACCAAGATTGAAGGATGACGCAGGCCATACTACTGATTACTCCATGGAGCTGTTTTCACATACCATGCCTGGATTATCAAGTGAAATGGTGAATTACCCAGGCCAAGATGAATCTGACATGGAGTGCACTGATGCACAGCCGCTGATGGATGATTCTGCTGGTACATTCACTCAGAGCACTACATTGTCCTCGCAGTGTACAAAGCCAGATTCTGACCCTGATGAGACTCAGGTGCCCCTTCCCGCACACTATACCACCATACACGGTGACACAGAGGAAGGTGCACATGACATAGAAGAGGAGGTGATGGATGACCCAGTTGTTGACCCAGATTGGCATCCATTGGGGGAAGATGGTGCTGCTTCCAATAGCTCAGATGAGGAGCATCCACAGCAGACATCGACATCGCAACAGCTGTTATCTGGCAGGCCCGGAGCACTCCAAAGACAGGTTCCAAACATCAAAAGAGTTGCTGGACAGCTTGTCCAGAGGGTCAAAAGATCACAGCGTGCTAGGCCGCAAAATGTCTGCCAAAGTAGGAAGAGTGCAGTGTGGCACTTTTTTGAACAAAATCCTCATGATCAGGCCAAGGTTATCTGTAAGAAGTGCGCAAAGACCTTTAGCCGAGGGAAAAATCTGAAAAATTTGAATACCAGTTGCATGCTTAGACATTTAACCAGCATGCACTTGCAAGCGTGGACACAACACCAAACCTCAAGTGCCACATGTGCAACTGATCACAACGAAGGTAGTCAGCAACGCTACATTGTTTCCCCCACTGTAAGCCCACCGGTTAGCAAAGCAGCAAATGTTGAGGTGTCGTTGCAAGGCCACAGCAGTCAGGGAATCCCACTGTTATATCAACGAAAGACTGATTCTAGGCCATCAGAAAGAACACCAACTCCATCACCATCATCAACCCTCTCTCAGTCCACCCTGTCCACTGCTACTTCCACCATATGCAGCTCTCAAGTCCAGCTCACCCTCCCAGACACTATGAGTAGGTCAAGAAAGTACTCAGTCTCTCATCCGCGTACACTGGGTTTGAACGCCCACATTGCCAAACTAATCTCGTTTGAGATGATGCCCTTTCGGTTGGTGGAAAGCACAGCTTTCCGCGAACTCATGGCCTATGCAGTACCACGCTATGACCTACCCAGTCGCCACTTCTTCTCTCGCAAAGCCATCCCAGCCCTCCACCATCATGTGAAAGACCGCATTGTCCATGCACTCAAGCAGTCAGTGAGCGGAAAGGTGCACCTCACAACTGATGCATGGTCCAGTCGGCATGGCCAGGGCCGTTACGTGTCCATCACTGCGCACTGGGTTAATATGGTGGATGCAGGGTCCACAGGGGACAGCGGTGGTGGGACAGTGCTGCCTAGCCCACGGTATAGGAAACAGTTGGCTGTAGGCGTTCGACCCTCCTCCTCCTCCTCCAGAAGCGAAAGCTCGTCCACAGAGCGCAGTCGTACGAGCACTCCATCTGCAGCTGCCACTGTTGCACACGATGTGTCCCCCTATCGAGCAGCTAGTGGAAAGCGTCAGCAGGCTGTGTTGCAGATGATGTGTTTGGGCAACAGACACACCGCCGAGGTGCTGGCCGAGTACTTGAAGCGACAAACTGAGTCATGGCTGGGCAGTGTACATCTTGAGGCAGGCAAGGTAGTTAGTGATAACGGCCGTAATTTTGTGGCAGCCATAGCCCTTTCAAAACTCAGCCATATACCTTGCTTGGCTCACACCTTGAACCTGGTGGTGCAGTGCTTCCTCAAAAATTATCCGGAGTTAACAGCCCTGCTCCAGAAGGTGCGAAGACTGTGCGCGCACATCCGCCTGTCGCCTGTACACTCCGTTCGTATGCAGAAGCTGCAGCGATTGCTCCACCTTCCCAACCACCGCCTCATTATCGACATTGCAACAAGGTGGAACTCCACCCTGCACATGGTGGAGCGGCTGTGCGAGCAGAGGCAGGCCATAATGCATTTGTGGGAGGATACACGGCCAGGCACTTTGAGAGCAGACATGGAGTTGACAGGTGTGCAGTGGTCGAAGCTGAAAGACCTCTGTAAAGTCCTTCAGTGTTTTGAGGAATGCACACGGCTCGTAAGCGCAGATGACGCCATCCTAAGCATGAGCATCCCACTTATGCGTCTGCTCATGCAAACTTTGACGCACCTTAAGGAGCAGGCGTCTGCAGCCAATGTTGATGAGGAGGAAGAGGAGGAGGGAATCCTTGATGACATTCAGCCATTGTCTGTTCAGGGACCTCTCCTGGACGAGGTGGAGGAAGAAGAGGAGGAGGATGATGGGGATGATTACTTAGGGGAGGAGGATGCATCTCGTGGGGCAAGTGAAAATGTTGGCGTGGCAAGGTCTGGTACAGGGTTTGTGCGTGACTGGAGGGATGTGGATTTGCCAGAAAGTGCTCCTCCAACCAGCACTCGCAGTGCATCATTGACACCGGGAACATTGGCCCACATGTCAGATTATGCCTTGCAGATCCTAAAAAGGGACCCACGCATAGCCAAAATGATGAACGGTGACGACTACTGGTTGGCCAGCATCCTGGATCCACGCTATAAAGGCAAATTACAAAACATCATGCCACAGGAGAACCTTGACCTAATATTGGCTAATAAACAAGCAACTCTGGTAAATCGGTTGCTTGAGGCATTCCCAGCACACAGCAGCGGTGATGGTTCTCACACGAGCCGTACGGGCCGGGGGCAGCTTGGCAGAGGTGTTCGTGGTGCACACAGCAGAAGTGGCGTTGGAGACAGGGGTTTCATGACAATGTTGTGGACTGATTTTTCAAGTACCGCTCACAAAACTGGTAATACTGCATCGATGGAAAGTGACAGGAGACAGCAGTTGTCAACTATGGTTACAAACTACTTTTCCTCCCATATCGATGTTCTCCCACACAGGTCATTCCCCTTTGACTATTGGGCCGCTAAACTGGACACCTGGCATGAATTGGCACAATATGCCTTACAGGAGCTCGCTTGCCCAGCTGCAAGTGTGCTATCGGAAAGAGTCTTCAGTGCAGCTGGATCAATCCTGACAGAAAAAAGGACCCATCTGTCAACCCAAAATATGGATGATCTAACCCTCATTAAAATGAACCACGCATGGGTTTCCAAGGATGTTGTCCCACCTTCCTCTGATGACACATAGGGTGACAGAAAAATGGCTTGCTTTGGTCCACCTCTTCCTGGGACTTGACCTATTTCACCTTTTGCATCAGCTGAATGTCCAACATCAACATATGCCACTTTCTAAAACTCCCTAACTGTGCTGCCTCCCCCCCCCATGGCCGGGGTCACCACCTAGCGCACGACACCGTGCGAGTGCCGTTGCCCTGGACAGGTGGGTAGGCCGACTCTTGGGCGCGGGCACTGGTACAGGGTCCTTCATAGTGCAATCAAGTGTCTCTGACGGTGGTGGTGCACACCCGCCGTCAGACACACCGCCGTACTATGAGGGGCCCAGTGCCAGTACCGACGCCCACGAGTGGGCCCCCCTTGCTTGGGCAGGGCCCCAGCATTTGCAATCTTTACCTCTCCCTGCTCCTCCGCTGTGTAGTCTGGGCCGTCAATCCATACTGTGCCTGACACCGTCTGAGCCTGCCTCCTGATGTATAGACATATATTTTGAATGTGTACGCTATCCATACATGTTATCCGGGGAAACGGTACCCTTTCTAACCTCTGTGCAATCACGTGCAATCCATACTGGGCCTAACACCGTCTGAGCCTGCCTCCTGAGACATATATTTTGAATGTGTACGCTATCCATACATGTTATCCGGGGATACGGTACCCTTTCTAACCTTTGTGCAATCACGTGCAATCCATACTGGGCCTAACACCGTCTGAGCCTGCCTCCTGAGACATATATTTTGAATGTGTACGCTATCCATACATGTTATCCAGGGAAACGGTACCCTTTCTAACCTTTGTGCAATCACGTGCAATCCATACTGGGCCTAACACCGTCTGAGCCTGCCTCCTGAGACATATATTTTGAATGTGTACGCTATCCATACATGTTATCCGGGGATACGGTACCCTTTCTAACCTTTGTGCAATCACGTGCAATCCATACTGGGCCTAACACCATCTGAGCCTGCCTCCTGAGACATATATTTTGAATGTGTACGCTATCCATACATGTTATCCGGGGATACGGTACCCTTTCTAACCTTTGTGCAATCACGTGCAATCCATACTGGGCCTAACACTGTCTGAGCCTGCCTCCTGAGACATATATTTTGAATGTGTACGCTATCCATACATGTTATCCGGGGATACGGTACCCTTTCTAACCTTTGTGCAATCACGTGCAATCTATACTGGGCCTAACACCATCTGAGCCTGCCTCCTGAGACATATATTTTGAATGTGTACGCTATCCATACATGTTATCCAGGGAAACGGTACCCTTTCTAACCTTTGTGCAATCACGTGCAATCCATACTGGGCCTAACACCGTCTGAGCCTGCCTCCTGAGACATATATTTTGAATGTGTACGCTATCCATACATGTTATCCGGGGATACGGTACCCTTTCTAACCTTTGTGCAATCACGTGCAATCCATACTGGGCCTAACACCATCTGAGCCTGCCTCCTGAGACATATATTTTGAATGTGTACGCTATCCATACATGTTATCCGGGGATACGGTACCCTTTCTAACCTTTGTGCAATCACGTGCAATCCATACTGGGCCTAACACTGTCTGAGCCTGCCTCCTGAGACATATATTTTGAATGTGTACGCTATCCATACATGTTATCCGGGGAAACGGTACCCTTTCTAACCTTTGTGCAATCACGTGCAATCTATACTGGGCCTAACACCGTCTGAGCCTGCCTCCTGAGACATATATTTTGAATGTGTACGCTATCCATACATGTTATCCGGGGATACGGTACCCTTTCTAACCTTTGTGCAATCACGTGCAATCCATACTGGGCCTAACACCGTCTGAGTCTGCCTCCTGAGACATATATTTTGAATGTGTACGCTATCCATACATGTTATCCGGGGATACGGTACCCTTTCTAACCTTTGTGCAATCACGTGCAATCCATACTGGGCTTAACACCGTCTGAGCCTGCCTCCTGAGACATATATTTTGAATGTGTACGCTATCCATACATGTTATCCGGGGATACGGTACCCTTTCTAACCTTTGTGCAATCACGTGCAATCCATACTGGGCCTAACACTGTCTGAGCCTGCCTCCTGAGACATATATTTTGAATGTGTGCGCTATCCATACATCTTATCCGGGGATACGGTACCCTTTCTAAACTTTGTGCAATCACGTGCAATCCATACTGGGCCTAACACCGTCTGAGCCTGCCTCCTGAGACATATATTTTGAATGTGTACGCTATCCATACATGTTATCTGGGGATACGGTACCCTTTCTAACCTTTGTGCAATCACGTGCAATCCATACTGGGCCTAACACCGTCTGAGCCTGCCTCCTGATGTATAGACATATATTTTGAATGTGTACGCTATCCATACATGTTATCTGGGGATACGGTACCCTTTCTCACCTTTGTGCAATCACGTGTAATCCATACTGGGCGTGAGAACGGCTGGCGAGCTGTTAAGCAAGCTACAGCACCTGTGGTTTGCACACGTAAGTTTTTCATTTTTTCAGGAATGACGGTTAGGCCTAATTCCGGAACTGCGGTTCACCTGCACTTACTGGGAAATCATTGTTCGCGGGTAATAATTGTAATCAGTGATCCCCATCACTAACGTTGTTCAGCGGGTTATCTGCACCTGTAAGCGACAAACGCTGGCCTTTTCAGTGTAGCGCACATGCAGCCACGGACATGTAAGGGCATGACACACCAGTTATTGGCCAATCTCATGTGCCAGAGCCTCACGTGTCCCTCTAGTAAGCCGGACTCGGACCGCGGGGCATGACGGAGTCTCGTTCGTTAACGGAATTAAGCTTGCAATGTGTGCATCTGTTCTGTAGCTGGCATGGTTGAGGTTTCCCAGGTGGAGTCGAATTTAACCGTAGGCTCCACTCCTGGTGGTGTCCTTCTGGACATTCCTTTAAGGTTCAGCTTTGCAACCATTCTGCCCACGTAAAACAAACACTTTGCCTTCATGAACGCTGTTTGGAGGGTCATGACTCGTGGGAATAACGCCGCCCAATCAGTTAACCTGCTAGAGAGATCCTTCGTTGCTCCCAAGCATGGCATCACACTCCCTAGGAAGAAGGTAATGCCACTGTGGCGACCGTACTCCTGGGGGCGACACAAGTGCACTGATGCCCAGCCACTGCTCGATGAATCTGCTGGTACATTGACCCAGACCACTACATTCCCCTCGCACGCTACACGACCTGAATCTGACCCTGATGAAACTCAGGTTACCCTTCCCATATACAGTTCCATCTTACACGGTGACAAAGAGGAAGCTGCAGATGAAAGTGCAGGTTCGGCCCACCCGCCATCAGACACACCACCGTACTATCAGGGGCCCTGTGCCAGTGCCGTCGCCAAAGAGTGGGCCCCCCCTGCTTGCCCAGGATCACAGCACTTGCAAAGTTGAAATACTGTGCAGTGAGATGGAAGATGGGGACGACGAGGAATCCAGACAAGTACAGGGATTCCCTAGCGAGGAGACTTATTTGATTGTTTTCAATGTTGGGACAGCAATTTTTGGGGAGCACTATACTCTGGAGATTGATAGATGGGGCCCACCATACACTGGAACATTCCAAAGGTGGACATCAGACACTGGAGCAGCATTTACAGGGCCCATTATACACTAGAGCATTAGAAATGGGGCCCATTATGTTTGGAGCATTATTTGGGCCCATAAGACAGTGGAGCTTCATCCATGGGGACCAACATATACTGTAGCATTATGTGGAGCTCATCATATACTGTTTCAAACATTATATGGGACCAATGATTCCGTATGGAGAAATAGATGGGCCTCGTCATGAGATGTAAAAAGTGAGGTATTTTTCATTGTACTATACCGCTATTTCTCTGCCGTATCGGAGCATGATGAGTTGTTGTATGTGTTAAAGGGGCACTCTTTCGCCCAGGGCACATGAAAACCTGCAGCCAGCCCTCCCCCCCCACAACTTTAGCCAAATAACCCCCATTTTTCAGTGCGTAACTTGTATTATGAAGTTAATTAAGGTTGACAAGCTTAAGTAAGAAGAATTGATGCTTTTGGCATTCAAATGGGCACTGTAGGTGTGTTTCCTGTCCTCCTCTCACTGCCGACTTTTATTCCCCATTGACTTACATTGGGTTTCGTGTTTCGGGACGACCCCGACTTTTCCCTATAATCGGACGATCTTGCTCGACCCGACTTTTGGAAAAGTCGGGTTTCACGAAACGAAACGCGACCCTAAAAAACCAAAAGTCGCTCAACTCTAGTTAGCAGGAAAAACACTGCATAAAATATGTGGTTTTGATATTTTTTTTACCTGCGTATTTCACCACTCATTGGTATGAGTGCAAACCATTGCTAGAATTGACTTTATGTAGATTTTAATATGCTGCAAATCTGATAAGCAATGTGTGCATTAATCTCATTCACTTTGCTTGTAATGTAAAATGTTGCTTATTTTCCACAATAAAAACGTAATGTATGCACATAGCCTTCCAGTGAATTGGCGGAGAGTAACAGAGATTAATTTATATTTATGGGTCAGAGCAGATTATATTTAATGGTGTTCACAGCTCTGGCTTAGCAGTTTATACTTTAAATGGTGTGTGGCTAATAGTACAGTGCTCAAAAAATAAAGGGAACACTTAAACAACACAATGTAATGCCAAGTCAATTACACTTCTGTGAAATTAAGCTGTCCAGTTATGAACCAACACCCATTGTGAATCAATTTCTTCTACTGTTGTGTAAATGAAACAGACAACAAGTCGAATTGATAGGCAATTAGCAAGATAACTCCTGTATAGGAGTGGTTCTGCAGGGGATGACCACAGACCATTTCTTTGTACTAATTTTTTTCCAGTTGTTTTGTTCATCTTTGCATTTTGTCATTGCTCTCATGCCTAGAGGCAAGAGGCAGTGTCTACAACTAAGAGAAGTTGCTCAGATAACACAGCTTATCCAGGATGGCACATCAATGCAAGCTGTGGCAAGAAGGATAGATTTTAAGGACTGACCTGAGTTGGAGTAGTGATATTGCAACCAATAGGGACCACACCAGCAGGTAGCATCATCAGGATATAGGCAGAGGTCGGTACACGGAGCAGCAGTAGAATCTTGAGGATAAGCAGCAGGTGGGAAGGAGCTAGACTAAAGGCTGGGAGCTCAATAATGAAGGAAGTGCAGTGCCAGGTCTAAGTAGGGTGCTCATTCAGGATATCACAGGGTGAGCCAATCAGGAACTTGGGGTGGAGACAACAGGAATTCAGGTTAAAGACATCAGGAACAACCTGATTTAGCAAGGAACTGTCTAGCAAGCTGAATAGCTCAGAGGGAAGAGCTGCCGCACAAGAGCTGCTGGGTTTGAATCCTGACAGGAGCTGTGTCTGTCACATACCAGGAGACAGGCCAGTATACCAGGAGATGCAAAGGATCCATAGGAGGTCAACAACCCAGCAGCTGGATTGCTACCTCCTCATTTGTGCAAGGAGGAACAGGAGGAGCAGTGCCAGTGCCCTGCAAAATGACCTCCAGAAGGCCACTAACATCCATGTGTCTGCTCAAACTGTCAGGGTGGTATGAGGACCAGACGTCCACAAGTGGATGTTGTGCTTATAGTTCAATACTGTGCAGGGTGCTTGTTATTTGTAACAGAACACCAAGAATAACAGATTCGACATTGGTGCCATGTACTCTTCACTGATGAGAACGCAAGAGACAGACGCGACATAGTTTGGAGATGCCTTGGAAAACGTTCTGCTGCCAGCAACATCCTCCAGTACGAACGGTTTAGCAGTGGGTAAGTAATTATGTGCGTAGGCATTTCTTTCGAGGGCCGCACAGCCAGACGTACACTTACTGCTAGAGTTGAGCGACTTTTGGTTTTTTAGGGTCGCGTTTCGTTTCGTGAAACCCGACTTTTCCAAAAGTCGGGTCGAGCAAGATCGTCTGATTATAGGGAAAAGTCGGGGTCGTCCCGAAACACGAAATCCAATGTAAGTCAATGGGGAATAAAAGTCGGCAGTGAGAGGAGGACAGGAAACACACCTACAGTGCCCATTTGAATGCCAAAATGCCAAAAACATCAATTCTTCTTACTTAAGCTTGTCAACCTTAATTAACTTCATAATACAAGTTACGCACTGAAAAATGGGGGTTATTTGGCTAAAGTTGTGGGGGGGGAGGGCTGGCTGCAGGTTTTCATGTGCCCTGGGCGAAAGAGTGCCCCTTTAACACATACCACAACTCATCATGCTCCGATACGGCAGATAAATAGCGGTATAGTACAATGAAAAATACCTCACTTTTTACATCTCATGACGAGGCCCATCTATTTCTCCATACAGAATCATTGGTCCCATATAATGTTTGAAACAGTATATGATGAGCTCCACATAATGCTACAGTATATGTTGGTCCCCATGGATGAAGCTCCACTGTCTTATGGGCCCAAATAATGCTCCAAACATAATGGGCCCCATTTCTAATGCTCTAGTGTATAATGGGCCCTGTAAATGCTGCTCCAGTGTCTGATGTCCACCTTTGGAATGTTCCAGTGTATGGTGGGCCCCATCTATCATTCTCCAGAGTATAGTGCTCCCCAAAAATTGCTGTCCCAACATTGAAAACAATCAAATAAGTCTCCTCGCTAGGGAATCCCTGTACTTGTCTGGACAGGTGCTGTAGCTTGCTTAACAGCTCGCCAGCCGTTCTCACGCCCAGTATGGATTGCACGTGATTGCACAAAGGTTAGAAAGGGTACCGTATCCCTGGATAACATGTATGGATAGCGTACACATTCAAAATATATGTCTCAGGAGGCAGGCTCAGACGGTGTTAGGCCCAGTATGGATTGCACGTGATTGCACAAAGGTTAGAAAGGGTACCGTATCCCCGGATAACATGTATGGATAGCGTACACATTCAAAATATATGTATCAGGAGGCAGGCTCAGACGGTGTTAGGTCCAGTATGGATTGCACGTGATTGCACAAAGGTTAGAAAGGGTACCGTATCCCCGGATAACATGTATGGATAGCGTACACATTCAAAATATATGTCTCAGGAGGCAGGCTCAGACGGTGTTAGGCCCAGTATGGATTGCACGTGATTGCACAAAGGTTAGAAAGGGTACCGTATCCCCGGATAACATGTATGGATAGCGTACACATTCAAAATATATGTCTCAGGAGGCAGGCTCAGACGGTGTTAGGCCCAGTATGGATTGCACGTGATTGCACAAAGGTTAGAAAGGGTACCGTATCCCCGGATAACATGTATGGATAGCGTACACATTCAAAATATATGTATCAGGAGACAGGCTCAGACGGTGTTAGGCCCAGTATGGATTGCACGTGATTGCACAAAGGTTAGAAAGGGTACCCTATCCCCGGATAACATGTATGGATAGCGTACACATTCAAAATATATGTCTCAGGAGGCAGGCTCAGACGGTGTTAGGCCCAGTATGGATTGCACGTGATTGCACAAAGGTTAGAAAGGGTACCGTATCCCCGGATAACATGTATGGATAGCGTACACATTCAAAATATATGTCTCAGGAGGCAGGCTCAGACGGTGTTAGGCCCAGTATGGATTGCACGTGATTGCACAAAGGTTAGAAAGGGTACCGTATCCCCGGATAACATGTATGGATAGCGTACACATTCAAAATATATGTATCAGGAGGCAGGCTCAGACGGTGTTAGGCCCAGTATGGATTGCACGTGATTGCACAAAGGTTAGAAAGGGTACCGTATCCCCGGATAACATGTATGGATAGCGTACACATTCAAAATATATGTATCAGGAGGCAGGCTCAGACGGTGTTAGGCCCAGTATGGATTGCACGTGATTGCACAAAGGTTAGAAAGGGTACCGTATCCCTGGATAACATGTATGGATAGCGTACACATTCAAAATATATGTCTCAGGAGGCAGGCTCAGACGGTGTCAGGCCCAGTATGGATTGCACGTGATTGCACAAAGGTTAGAAAGGGTACCGTATCCCTGGATAACATGTATGGATAGCGTACACATTCAAAATATATGTCTCAGGAGGCAGGCTCAGACGGTGTCAGGCACAGTATGGATTGCACGTGATTGCACAAAGGTTAGAAAGGGTACCGTATCCCCGGATAACATGTATGGATAGCGTACACATTCAAAATATATGTCTCAGGAGGCAGGCTCAGACGGTGTCAGGCACAGTATGGATTTGACGGCCCAGATTACACAGCGGAGGAGCAGGGAGAGGTAAAGATTGCAAATGCTGGGGCCCTGCCCAAGCAAGGGGGGCCCACTCGTGGGCGTCGGTACTGGCACTGGGCCCCTCATAGTACAGCGGTGTGTCTGACGGCGGGTGTGCACCACCACCGTCAGAGACACTTGATTGCACTATGAGGGACCCTGTGCCAGTGCCCGCGCCCAAGAGTCGGCCTACCCACCTGTCCAGGGCAACGGCACTCGCACGGTGTCGTGCGGTAGGTGGTGACCCCGGCCATGGGGGGGGAGGCAGCACAGTTAGGGAGTTTTAGAAAGTGGCATATGTTGATGTTGGACATTCAGCTGATGCAAAAGGCGAAATAGGTGAAGTACCAGGAAGAGGTGGACCAAAGCAAGCCATTTTTCTGTCACCCTATGTGTCATCAGGGGAAGGTGGGACAAAATCCTTGGAAACCCATGCGTGGTTCATTTTAATGAAGGTTAGATCATCCACATTTTGGGTTGACAGACGGGTCCTTTTTTCTGTCAGGATTGATCCAGCTGCACTGAAGACTCTTTCCGATAGCACACTTGCAGCTGGGCAAGCGAGCTCCTGTAAGGCATATTGGGCCAATTCAGGCCAGGTGTCCAGTTTAGCGACCCAATAGTCAAAGGGGAATGACCTGTGTGGGAGAACATCAATATGGGAGGAAAAGTAGTTTGTAACCATAGTTGACAACTGCTGTCTCCTGTCACTTTCCATCGATGCAGTATTACCAGTTGTGTGAGCGGTATTTGAAAAATCAGTCCACAACATTGTCATGAAACCCCTGTCTCCAACGCCACTTCTGCTGTGTGCACCACGAACACCTCTGCCAAGCTGCCCCCGGCCCGTACGGCTCGTGTGAGAACCATCACCGCTGCTGTGTGCTGGGAATGCCTCAAGCAACCGATTTACCAGAGTTGCTTGTTTATTAGCCAATATTAGGTCAAGGTTCTCCTGTGGCATGATGTTTTGTAATTTGCCTTTATAGCGTGGATCCAGGATGCTGGCCAACCAGTAGTCGTCATCGTTCATCATTTTGGCAATGCGGGGGTCCCTTTTTAGGATCCGCAAGGCATAATCTGACATGTGGGCCAATGTTCCCGGTGTCAATGATGCACTGCGAGTGCTGGGTGGAGGAGCACTTTCTGGCAAATCCACATCCCTCCAGTCACGCACAAACCCTGTACCAGACCTTGCCACGCCAACATTTTCACTTGCCCCACGAGATGCATCCTCCTCCCCTAAGTAATCATCCCCATCATCCTCCTCCTCCTCCTCTTCTTCCTCCACCTCGTCCAGGAGAGGTCCCTGAGCAGACAATGGCTGAATGTCATCAAGGATTCCCTCCTCCTCTTCCTCCTCATCAACATTGGCTGCAGACGCCTGCTCCTTAAGGTGCGTCAAAGTTTGCATGAGCAGACGCATAAGTGGGATGCTCATGCTTAGGATGGCGTCGTCTGCGCTTACCAGCCGTGTGCATTCCTCAAAACACTGAAGGACTTTACAAAGGTCTTTCAGCTTCGACCACTGCACGCCTGTCAACTCCATGTCTGCTCTCAAAGTGCCTGGCCGTGTATCCTCCCACAAATGCATTATGGCCTGCCTCTGCTCGCACAGCCGCTCCACCATGTGCAGGGTGGAGTTCCAACTTGTTGCAATGTCGATAATGAGGCGGTGGTTGGGAAGGTGGAGCAATCGCTGCAGCTTCTGCATACGAACGGAGTGTACAGGCGACCGGCGGATGTGCGCGCACAGTCTTCGCACCTTCTGGAGCAGGGCTGTTAACTCCGGATAATTTTTGAGGAAGCACTGCACCACCAGGTTCAAGGTGTGAGCCAAGCAAGGTATGTGGCTGAGTTTTGAAAGGGCTATGGCTGCCACAAAATTCCGGCCGTTATCACTAACTACCTTGCCTGCCTCAAGATGTACACTGCCCAGCCATGACTCAGTTTGTCGCTTCAAGTACTCGGCCAGCACCTCGGCGGTGTGTCTGTCGCCCAAACACATCATCTGCAACACAGCCTGCTGACGCTTTCCACTAGCTGCTCGATAGGGGGACACATCGTGTGCAACAGTGGCAGCTGCAGATGGAGTGCTCGTACGACTGCGCTCTGTGGACGAGCTTTCGCTTCTGGAGGAGGAGGAGGGTCGAACGCCTACAGCCAACTGTTTCCTATACCGTGGGCTAGGCAGCACTGTCCCACCACCGCTGTCCCCTGTGGACCCTGCATCCACCACATTAACCCAGTGCGCAGTGATGGACACGTAACGGCCCTGGCCATGCCGACTGGACCATGCATCAGTTGTGAGGTGCACCTTTCCGCTCACTGACTGCTTGAGTGCATGGACAATGCGGTCTTTCACATGATGGTGGAGGGCTGGGATGGCTTTGCGAGAGAAGAAGTGGCGACTGGGTAGGTCATAGCGTGGTACTGCATAGGCCATGAGTTAGCGGAAAGCTGTGCTTTCCACCAACCGAAAGGGCATCATCTCAAACGAGATTAGTTTGGCAATGTGGGCGTTCAAACCCAGTGTACGCGGATGAGAGACTGAGTACTTTCTTGACCTACTCATAGTGTCTGGGAGGGTGAGCTGGACTTGAGAGCTGCATATGGTGGAAGTAGCGGTGGACAGGGCGGACTGAGAGAGGGTTGATGATGGTGATGGAGTTGGTGTTCTTTCTGATGGCCTAGAATCAGTCTTTCGTTGATATAACAGTGGGATTCCCTGACTGCTGTGGTCTTGCAACGACACCTCAACATTTGCTGCTGTGCTAACCGGTGGGCTTACAGTGGGGGAAACAATGTAGCGTTTCTGACTACCTTCGTTGTGATCAGTTGCACATGTGGCACTTGAGGTTTGGTGTTGTGTCCACGCTTGCAAGTGCATGCTGGTTAAATGTCTAAGCATGCAACTGGTATTCAAATTTTTCAGATTTTTCCCTCGGCTAAAGGTCTTTGCGCACTTCTTACAGATAACCTTGGCCTGATCATGAGGATTTTGTTCAAAAAAGTGCCACACTGCACTCTTCCTACTTTGGCAGACATTTTGCGGCCTAGCACGCTGTGATCTTTTGACCCTCTGGACAAGCTGTCCAGCAACTCTTTTGATGTTTGGAACCTGTCTTTGGAGTGCTCCGGGCCTGCCAGATAACAGCTGTTGCGATGTCGATGTCTGCTGTGGATGCTCCTCATCTGAGCTATTGGAAGCAGCACCCTCTTCCCCCAATGGATGCCAATCTGGGTCAACAACTGGGTCATCCATCACCTCCTCTTCTATGTCATGTGCACCTTTCTCTGTGTCACCGTGTATGGTGGTATAGTGTGCGGGAAGGGGCACCTGAGTCTCATCAGGGTCAAAATCTGGCTCTGTACACTGCGAGGACAATGTAGTCCTCTGAGTGAATGTACCAGCAGAATCATCCATCAGCGGCTGTGCATCAGTGCACTCCATGTCAGATTCATCTTGGCCTGGGTAATTCACCATTTCACTTGATAATCCAGGCATGGTATGTGAAAACAGCTCCATGGAGTAATCAGTAGTATGGCCTGCGTCATCCTTCAATCTTGGTTGGGGTGAAGGACACAAGGAAAGGTGTGGTTCATGAACATGAGCCTCCAATGACGACTCAGTGCTTTTACTTTTTACAACTTCAGAAGAGGAGGCGATAGAGCTGGAGGCTGAGTCAGCAATGTAAGACAAAACTTTTTCCTGATGCTCTGCCTTTAAAAGCGGTTTGCCAACTCCTAGAAAACTAAGCGTTCGAGGCCTTATGTAGCCAGACGATGACGCAGGGTCAGCACCTCCTGCATTCGGTCCTATTTTGCTCTTGCCAATACCATCAGATCCACCACCAACACCATCATTACCAGCTGCCAACCCCCGCCCAATTCCACGGCCTCTTCCACCAGCCTTCCTCATTTTTGGTAGAAATGTAGACAAAATCCAACAAACTATATAGTAATGTAAAACAAGGTAAAAGGTGTCTATAGGACAGGGGAGATTTAGAATTTCTGCACACACTTGTGGACAGTGGACACTTTTGGATTGTGTGAGGCCCACTGATATCTGAGCGCTATGTGACAGGCTCGATGGCACAGCTGCCTGTGACCAAAGTGACGAGAGGATAATGGAGATTTTGAATCTCTGCGCACACTTTTGGACACTGGACACTTGTGGATTGTGTGAGGCCCACTGATATCTGAGCGCTATGTGACACGCTCGATGGCACAGCTGCCTGTGACCAAAGTGACGAGTGGATAATGGAGATTTTGAATCTCTGCGCACACTTTTGGACACTGGACACTTGTGGATTGTGTGAGGCCCACTGATATCTGAGCGCTATGTGACACGCTCGATGGCACAGCTGCCTGTGACCAAAGTGACGAGAGGATAATGGAGATTTTGAATCTCTGCGCACACTTTTGGACACTGGACACTTGTGGATTGTGTGAGGCCCACTGATATCTGAGCGCTATGTGACACGCTCGATGGCACAGCTGCCTGTGACCAAAGTGACGAGAGGATAATGGAGTTTTTGAATCTCTGCGCACACTTTTGGACACTGGACACTTGTGGATTGTTTGAGGCCCACTGATATCTGAGCGCTATGTGACACGCTCGATGGCACAGCTGCCTGTGACCAAAGTGACGAGAGGATAATGGAGATTTTGAATCTCTGCGCACACTTTTGGACACTGGACACTTGTGGATTGTGTGAGGCCCACTGATATCTGAGCGCTATGTGACACGCTCGATGGCACAGCTGCCTGTGACCAAAGTGACGAGAGGATAATGGAGATTTTGAATCTCTGCGCACACTTTTGGACACTGGACACTTGTGGATTGTGTGAGGCCCACTGATATCTGAGCGCTATGTGACACGCTCAATGGCACAGCTGCCTGTGACCAAAGTGACGAGAGGATAATGGAGATTTTGAATCTCTGCGCACACTTTTGGACACTGGACACTTGTGGATTGTGTGAGGCCCACTGATATCTGAGCGCTATGTGACACGCTCGATGGCACAGCTGCCTGTGACCAAAGTGCCGAGAGGATAATGGAGATTTTGAATCTCTGCGCACACTTTTGGACACTGGACACTTGTGGATTGTGTGAGGCCCACTGATATCTGAGCGCTATGTGACACGCTCGATGACACAGCTGCCTGTGACCAAAGTGACGAGAGGATAATGGAGATTTTGAATCTCTGCGCACACTTTTGGACACTGGACACTTGTGGATTGTGTGAGGCCCACTGATATCTGAGCGCTATGTGACACGCTCGATGGCACAGCTGCCTGTGACCAAAGTGACGAGAGGATAATGGAGATTTTGAATCTCTGCGCACACTTTTGGACACTGGACACTTGTGGATTGTGTGAGGCCCACTGATATCTGAGCGCTATGTGACACGCTCGATGGCACAGCTGCCTGTGACCAAAGTGACGAGAGGATAATGGAGATTTTGAATCTCTGCGCACACTTTTGGACACTGGACACTTGTGGATTGTGTGAGGCCCACTGATATCTGAGCACTATGTGACAGGCTCGATGGCACAGCTGTGACAAAAGTGACTAGAGGATAAGGGAGATTGGATTGCTTTTAAAAAAGCAGTTTGCGGAGCAGTGGGTAAACAGCAATGCCAGCGTGTCAGGAAGCCTTAAAAGGCAGCCCAACAACCAACACCACTGATACACCACAATATAGCCTCCCCTTGCACTGCACACACAGTGACTTGTGTGTTGTGCAGGCCAAATCGCTAGCAGCAGAAGCAGTTTTTTTGTCTTCTTCCCTGCCTAACGCTCTCCCTACAGAATCAGCAGCAACCTCTCCCTATACTAAGATCGGCAGAAGTAAGATGGCGGTCGGCGTGCACGCCCTTTTATACCCCCTGTGACGCCCACCAAAGCAAGCCAATCACTTGCATGCCCTTCTGAAAGATGGTGGTGACCCGTGCCTAGGTCATCACGTTGCCCACAGTGTCCGTGGATCCTGATTGGCTGAAAAAGAGCGCAAAACAAACTTTTGAAACGCGACTTTGGCGCGTAAGTCGCTGACCTCGTGGCCGACCTCATCCTAGGGTCGGGTTTCGTTTCATGAAACCCGACTTTGCCAAAAGTCGGAGACTTTTGAATTTTTTCGACCCGTTTCGCTCAACTCTACTTACTGCTATTAGGTACTGGGATGAGATCCTCGGACCCATTGTGAGACCATATGCAGATAAGCCCTGGGTTCCTTCTGATGCATGACAATGCTAGTCCTCATATGGCTGAAGTGAGTCAGCAGTTCCGCATGATGAAGGCATTGATGCTATGGACTGGCCTGCCCGTTCCCCACACCTGAATCAAATTGAGCACATCTGAGACATCATGTCTAGTTCAATCCACCAATGACATGTTGCAACTCAGACAATTCAGGAGCTGACTGATGCTTTAAAGGAGGTCTGGGAGGAGATCCCTCAGGAGAACATCCGCCACCTCATCAGGAGCATACCCAGGCACTTTAGGTAGGTCATACAGCCATGTGGATGACACACACACTACTGAGCATCATTTCCTTGTCTAATTATGCAAATTGTCTCTTCAGAGAGGAAGAGGACTAGAACTCTAGTGCCACCTATTGGAGGTAGCAATCCTAAAAGTCAATGTTGACCCTTTAACGAGCCTAGTTACATGACTTAGGATAAAAGCCAAACCAGAATCTCCATTTGCTGGTTTGGCTTTGGCTTTTATCCTAAGTCATGTAACTAGGCTCGTTAAAGGGTCAACATTGACTTTTAGGATTGCTACCTCCAATGGGTGGCACTAGAGTTCTAGTCCTCTTCCTCTCTGAAGAGACAATTTGCATAATTAGCATATTTCCCAGAGGAGCATTGCGGCTTTAAGTCTCCTCACCTCAACATGCTTAGCATGTCATTCTCCGCAAGGAGAAATGATACTTCTTGGATTCCTTGTCTAACTAACATTGGATTAGCCTATAATTTGATTTTCCACAGTGATTTTAAGTATCATTCCAAATCCAGACCTCCATGGGATATTAATTTTGATTTGCATTGATAATTTTTGTTTTATTGTTCTCAACGCATTCCACTGTGTAATAAATAAAGATTTGCAACTGGAATATTTCATTTAGTGATATCTAGACTGTTGTATTTAAGTGCTCCCTTTACTTTTTTGAGCAGTGTATATTAATGGAGGGGTACATATTTGAGTCATAGGCGCAGTGTGGGGGATTTTTTATTCTGCGGACAAATGTATATATACAATACATGTGACCTTATTATTTTTAGGGCTGAAGTGATCATCGTGACAAGATGAGTTGTGGCTGGGAGATGTCGACATGAAGATCTGACCAGATGGAGAAGAAACAAAAAAAATGACTGAAATCAGACGAGCCATCAGTGGTATGTACCTGGATGTAAGTATTTATTCTTTGTACTATGTTACTTGGAGTAACACTGTTTGTAAAATTTGTAAAACAACCTCCATTCGGCTACATTCTTACAATTGAGTGAAATGTCTGTGAGCTCCCAGAGTTTTTATCGGACGGCACATGTGCTCAGTGTCTTACAGATCTATTCAAATATCTGTTAAAATAACCGATCTGAGAATGAGATCTGTGAAACTCAGACCAAGTATATTTCTGATCCAATTTTGAGAACATACTCCTTTGGTCTATGTGCTGTCCTTGAAAAAAAATCAGGCAGTACAACCACACTTCATATGGATACGGGGATGTAGACTTAGTATGTATAGCAAAGTCCCATAGTATATAGTGTACTCCCTTATTAAGTATAGCACAGCCCCTTAACCTCTCCACCACCTTGGATTTTTACATTTTTTTAGTTTCCGTTTTTTACTTTCCTCCTTCTGAAAGCCTTAACTTATTTAATTTTTCGTCAATATAGCCATGGAAAGGCTTGGGACGAGTTGTACTTTTGAACATCACTATTGGCTTTGCCATATAGTGTACTGGAGAATGGGAAACAAATTCAAAGTGCGGTGAAATTACAAAAAAGTGCAATTCTACAATTGTTTTTTGTTTCTTTTTTTACCATGTTCACTACATGCTAAAACTGAACCGCTTTTTTGATTCTCCAGGTCATTGCAAGTTCATAGATAACAAACTTGTCTAGGTTCTTTTTTATTTCAGTGGTTAAAAAAAAATCCAAAGTTTCTAAACGAAAAAAATAAAGTTGCCATTTTCCAAGACCCGTAGCGTCTCCATTTTTCATGTTCTTGGGCTGGTTGAGGGCTTATTTTTTGCTCGTCAAGCTGACGATTTTATTGATACCATTTTGGTGTAGATATGATCTTTTGATCGCCTGTTACTGTACTTTAATGCAATGTTGCAGTAACCATAAAATCTCAATTCTGGCGGGGTGTTAGTTTTGCGTTACACCCTTTACCGATTGGACTAATTATTTTAATATATTGATAAATCGGGTGATTCTGAAAGCGGCGATACCAAATATGTGTATTTTTTATTGTTTTATTTTGAATTTGGTAAATGGGGGGGATTTGAACTTTTATATTTTTTATTTTTTTAATGTTTTTAAAAACATTTTTTTACTCTACTCTTCCTTCAATTGTCTCCATGGGACACTTGAAGCTGCTAGACTAGAAATGCTCACTTGCTATGAGCGCTGACCGCTGGATGGTGCTCATATCTATCCGGCAATGACAACCACAGGGGTCTGCTGCAGACCCTGTGTGTCATGCCAACCCATCGGCGACCCACGGTCATGTAACACGGGCGCCAATAGGCGAGATTAGTGACGTGCTTCCGGCGCAAGCATGTTAAATGCCATTGTCAGAGATTGACTGTGATTCCACCTGCAGCTTTTAGAGGCACATGTCAGAAAACAGGGGGAGCTCACCTTAGAAGCAACTATACATCTAAGGTGGTAAAGGGGTTACTTATATAGTTTCCTCTTTTAATATATATATATATAACATTGTCCCTTATTATGTACCTTCCTCTCTAGTTATGTATAGAACTGTCACTTATTATGTAGTGTCCTCTGTGGTAATGTGGAACGCCATCCAATATTACATAGTATCATCTCTTCTCATGTATATCACCATCCCTTACATAGCGCATTCTTATAATTGTTAATCACAGTGCCCTCTCTTTATTACATAGTCTTCTTTTGTTAGATATAACTGTCATGATACTGCAGTCCAGTATAGCACAACCTCCACCAGGGGGTGCTGGTGAGGGAAGAAAGGTTGCACACACAGCGTAACAACACTGAGCAGCAGCACAAGCGCCACCAGATGGCGAAAGAGTGGTCAGACAAGCCGAGTCAGAAACAGCCAAGAGCAGAAGTACCAGAGGTCACAGCAGTACACGTGGTCAGAAACAAGCCAGGGGGTCAGCAACGGTCAGAAGCGGATAAGACAAAGGAACATAGGTCCTACAGACCGTCGCTTATCAGCAAAATGTTTATGTTTGCCCTGAGCCTCCCCAATGTTCTTCTGGACCTCCCTCCACACCTCCCCCAATCATTGAACTGCCGCATCAGCCCCTGGACATCCTGAATCCAGCCTAGAAAATTCGCCAAAATGGGGGTGAAAACCATAGTTACAGAAGAACAAAGAGGTGCCAGTGGACTAGATAATCCGATTGTTAAATACAAACTCAGCCACGGGCAACGAAGAACACCAATCATCCTGCTGAGACGTAGCAAGACACCGCAAAATCTGTTCAAGTGACTGATTGGTCCTCTCCATCTGACCGTTGGTCTCGGGATGGTAGGCAGAGGAGAAGGTCAAACAAATACCCAATCTTTTACAAAATGCCTTCCAAAATTTGAACTCAAATTGTACTCCTCTATCAGAAACCACACTCAAAGGCACACCATGCAGCTGTACTACGTGCTCAACAAACAACTTAGATAGTGTTTCTGCATTAGGCAATCCTGTCAAAGGTACAAAATGCGCCTGTTTACTGAATCTGTCAACCACTACCCAGATAACAGTTTTACCATTTGAAGGAGGGAGATCAGTGATAAAGTCCATGGACAAATGAGTCCCAGGTCTATCCAGAATTGGCAATGGCACCAATTCCCCTGCTGGTCGGTTATGGGAGCTCTTAGCATGGGCACAGGTATCGCAAGCAGACACAAACCTAGTGACATCAGAGGTCATGGAGGACCAACAAAACAGCTTAGCAATGGCTTTCTGAGATCCCCGGGTGCCCACTGAGAGCAGAATCGTGGAACTCCCAGAGAACTCTCAACCGATACTGAACTGGGACAAAGAGTTTATTATCAGGCAACGATGGAGAAGAAAGAGACTGAGCCTCCCGAATTTCACACTCCAATTCAGAGGATACCCCAGCTACAACCACCCTGTGATGAAGAATGGAGGAAGGAGGTTCAGGGGTGATATGGGATCAAAACTGCGAGATAAGGCATCCACCTTGACATTCTTGGAACCAGGCCGAAAAGTGATAGAAAAATGAAAACAAGAAAAAAACAGCGACCACCTAGCCTGTCTAGGAGTTAACCGCATGGCAGATTCAATGTAAGACAAGTTCTTGTGGTCCGTAATAACCGTGATCTGATGAACCACCCCCTCCAAAAAAAGCCTCCATTCTTCAAAAGCCAATTTTATGGCCAATTACTCCCGGTTACCAACATGATGGTTCCTCTCCGCAGAAGAAAACTTCCTGGAGAAAAGGCACATGGTCTTAAATTGGTCAAAGTAACGGTTCCCTGAGACCACACCGCCCCTACTCCCACTTCCGATGCATCCACCTCTACAATGAATGGTTCTGATGGATCGGGCGGAACCAATACAGGAGCAGACATAAAGCACTTCTTTAAAGTAGTAAATGTTTCAACTGCCAAGGGTGACAAGACTTTGAGATCAGCCCCCATGCGAGTGAGATCGGTGAGTGGCTTAACCACCTGAGAAAACCCCTTGATAAATTTTCGATAATAATTGGCGAAACCCAGAAAGCTGCAGACCCTTGAGGTATCTGAGTTGCACCCAATCAACAATGGCCTGTACCTTTCCGGGATCCATCCGAAACCCATTGGCAGAAAGGATGATCCCCAGAAAGGAAAGCTCCTGGACACAAAACAAACATTTCTCGGATTTAGCGAACAGAGAATTTCCCCGTAACCTGTGAAGAACAGCACGTAAATGAACAATGTGGGATTCCTTGTCAGGTGAGAAAACAAGGATATCATCCAGGTATACAACCATAAAGTGCCCGATAAAATCAGAAAAAATATCATTCATGAAGTTCTGAAACACCACGGGCGAGTTCGTGAGACCGAAGGGCATGACCAAATTTTCAAACAGACCCTCAGAGGTGAGAAATGCCATTTTCCACTCATTTCCTTCCCGAATGCGGATAAGGTTATATGCTCCCGAGATCAAGTTTGAAAATCCACTTAGCCCCAGACAATTGGTTATAGAGATCAGGAATGAGTGTTAAGGGTAGGTATTTCTCACCATAATTTTATTTAGCTCCCAAAAATCGAGGCACAGGCATAAACCACCATCTCTTTTCTTGACAAAAAAGAATCCAGCGGCCACAGGTGAGACAGAGGGATGGATGTGACCTTTGCATAGACTATCAGAGATATAATTTTTCATAGCAGTATGTTCCGGGACAGAAAGATTGTACAAACGAGCTTTGGGCAATTTAGAACCCGGAATAAGATTAATGGTACAATCATTTGAATGATGTGGTGGCAAGACCTCAGCCTCTTTTTTGGAGAACACGTCCCCAAAGTCCTTTAGGTACTGCGGTATACCCTCCAGACTAATGGCAGACACAAAAACAGCAGAAAGACAACCATTGGAACAATTAGGACTCCATTTAACGATATCACGAGATCTCCAGTCTATAACAGGATAATGCCTCTGTAACTAGGGGAACCCCCACACCAGTCCCGCAGGAAGATTATTCATAACATAACATGAAATTTGATCCTGGTACAAGGAACCCACCTTGAGGAGGAACTCCTCAGTGACAAATTTACTAACATTTTGAGCCAATGGTGTCTTATCAATGGCAATAATATGGATTGGTGTCTCTATCCTAACTGTCCCTAACTTTAACTTGGACACCAGACTAGAGTATATGAAGTTCATGGAAGATCCACAGTCCACAAAAGCTGAAGTGGATGTGAAACCACCTCCATAACACAGTTCCACCTCTAACAAAACTTTTTGAAATTATGAAAATGGTACATGAGAGTCTGGGTGACTCCCGTAACCTCCGGTCCATACGAATAGCCTGGGTCATGGCCTCCTCCAGGGAACCGGGTGGCAGATGCAGAGCCAGCTCGTCCTTAAGATGATCAGAAAGTCTTTTCCTGAACTGGCATCTCAAAGCAGAGTCATCCCAAGACACCTCAGTAGACCACCGTCTAAACTCAGAACAATACTGTTCAGCAGTGAGTTTATGCTGGGAGAGACCCATGAACATGTCCTCTGCTACTCTGGTCCGGTCTGGTTTGTCATAAATCAGTCATAAAGTCTCAAAGAGCCTGTCCACAGATGTACGTTCAGAGGCAGAAGCAGGTAAAGAAAAAGCCCAGGTTAGAGGCCCCTCCCAGAGTAATGAAATAATTATCCCCACCTGTTGACCCTCATGTCCATAGGATCTGGGTCTAAGGGATAAAAATAACTTACAACTTTCTCTGAATGCACAAAACCTCTCCTTCTCTCCAGAGAAAGTATCAAGGAGCCTGACCGTAGCTTCAGGAACGTGTAAGGACACATCTGTGGGGTTAGATTGCCTAACAGCTGATTTAGTCATGGAACCCTGAAAAGATTTAACAGTCTGAGTAAGACCCCTATGTTCCAACGCCAAATCCTGCATCATTTGGGTCAGACTGGACATCTGATCCGCCAAGTTACAAAGCAGATCCATGATCAGAGAGAGAAAAAAAAAGCAAAATCCCCTTTAAATGTATAGGTCAACTATAATGTCATGCTACTGCTCTGCAGTATAGCGCAACCTCCACCAGGGGTGCTGGTGAGGGAAGAGAGGTTTCACACACAGCGTAGCAACACTGAGCAGCGTCACAAAGGACACCAGGTGACAAAAGAGTGGTCAGACAAGCCGAGTCCGAAACAGCCAGGAGCAGAAGTACCAGAGGCCACAGCAGTACATGTGGTCAGAAACAAGCCAGGGGGTCAGCAATGGTCGGAAGCGGATAAGACAAAAGAAAGGAGCAGGTCCAAATGCAAGCCAAGTCAAAACCAGGGAGTCAACAGACTTACAGGGAAACACTGAGTCAGGACAGCCAGAGGGAATAAACAGACACGGGGCAAGTCAAGGATCACAGCAGGACTAATCAGGATATACCAGAGTCAGATACACATGCTGAAGGCAAAACTATAGCTGACACCACCTGCAGGAGGCAGCGGAGCTAAATAGCAAGCCTGAGACCAGACTGAGGCTGAGAAAAGTTAATCCCTGAAATGACCAGACCAGGAACATGGAAAGACAGGACTCAAAACCCGGTCTGGATCATGAAAATAACATGACTGCTGATGGAGTGACCAGAAAACCAGTCCATCAGCTCCTCAATTAGAAAAGCTTTCCCATGCTCCATTAACCATCATTTCATTATACATGTAGCAAGAGAAGAGAGTCTAAATTGCATATATATATATATAATTTTAACAATTTTAACCCGCTTGACACAACGTCTGCTTGGCTCTATATAGTGTACAGTTTAATGCACTCCCCCTAGGCCTGCAGACACTATAATGCACTTCTCTTAGTCCTCAATACAGTATAATGCACGCCATACAGGGTTTCATACAGTATAATGCACTCTCCATAGGCCTCAATACAGAATAATGCACACCCCATAGGCCTCCATACAGTATAAGGCACTCTCCATAGGCCTCTATACAGTATAATTCACTCCGCAATGGCCTCCAACCAGTATAATGCACTCCCCATAAGCCTCCATACAGGATAATGCACTCACCATAGGCTTCTATATAGTATAATACGCCCCCATAGGCCTCCATACAGTATATTGCGCTCCATATAGGCCTCAATACAGTATAATGCACTCAACATAGGTCTCTAAATAGTATAATTCATTCCCCATAGACCTCTATACAGTAAAATGCACTCTCTATAGTCCTCCATGTAGTATAATGCACTCTCAATAGGCCTCCATACAGTATAATGCACTCCCAATAGGAATCCATACAGTATAATGCACTCCCCATTAAAAAAATACAATACAAGGATCTGTGTTAGGACCAATTCTTTGCTGATGACAAAAAACTATGTAAGATAAAATGTTCATTTTCTCCCAGCAGTGTTTGGCTACGTGCGGGCGTCAGGCAGGTAAACAACGCTATTTACCTGCAGATTAAGCCCATATCTGCAGGTTAATAGTCTTATTTCTGGTGACAGATTACTTTTAAGGCTAAAATCTGTTCTGTCAATGATGGTTTAAAAGCCCATTCCATGTATACTGCATTGGATGTAGGTGACTGCTGGTTGTGAGGTCATGGAATTTTCATCACAGTGACATAAGCAACTGTCAAACGGAACTCCTCTGAGGGTTGCAGTTAGCAGTGGAGTGTGAGTAACCTTATATTAGCTCCTGATTTATGTTTTATCTGTTTTATTGAAGATTTTCAAAATATATCGATAACATTGATACAGGGTGTAATACAGAACACATCGTGATTCGTGACACAAACCAGATACATTCTTATGGAAACAAACCACACAATGGTGCATAGAGCTTGTAGATCTGATATTACAGCTTGCAGCAAACTCTTATTATATCTGATTTGGTTTCATTCAAAATCTACATAAAAATCATAGCAGAGGATCTATTTGGGTCCCCCACCAAAAAAATTATACCTTAATATTCTATGGAGTCACAGATGAGCATATCTCACAACATTGTAGCCTTTACAAATCAATTTTCCTCCTATATAGGCCTCCATAATAATAATAATAATTTTTATTTATATAGCGCCAACATATTCTGCAGCACTTTACAATTAAGCGGGGACATGTACAGACAATAAATTCAATACAAGTTAAGACAATTTAAACAGTGACATTAGGAGTGAGGTCCCTGCTCGCAAGCTTACAATCTCCATACAGTATTATGAGCACCACGAAGTCCTCCATTTAGTATTGGAGGAGCCTCATAGTCCTCCATGCAATATTATGAGC
Organism: Dendrobates tinctorius; assembly: GCF_039654945.1. NCBI lineage: Eukaryota > Metazoa > Chordata > Amphibia > Anura > Dendrobatidae > Dendrobates > Dendrobates tinctorius. The sequence goes on along the minus strand of NW_027361795.1, from coordinate 2,697,200 downwards.
CCCTATATTGCTCCATACAGTATAATGGGCCCCATACAGACTTATGGGCATCACATAGTCCTCCATACAATATTATTGACCCACTGTATTGCTCCATTCAGTATAATGGGCCCTATATATTGCTCCACATAATATAATTTGCCCCATATAGTACTCCATACAGTATAAGGGGCCACACATAGTGCTCCATATAGTATTTTGTGCCCCATATATTGCTCCATACAGTATAATGTGACACATATATTGCTCCATGCAATATAATGGACCCAAAATACTATATTGATGCTCCATACAGTATAATGTGACCCCTATATTGCTCCATACAATATAATGGGCCCCATATATTGCTTCATACAATACAATTGGGCCCCTATATTGCCTTATTCAGTATAATGGGCCCCTTAAATTGCTCCATTCAGTATAATTGGCCCCTATATTGCTCCATACAATATAATGGGCCCTATATATTGCTCCATACAGTATAATGGGCCCCATATATTACTCTATACAATATAATGGGTCCCATATATTGCCCCATTCAGTATAATGAGGCCCACATATTACCCCTCACAGGATAATGATCGCCCTATGTTGTTCCATACGGTATAATGGGCCCCATATATTGCTCCATATAGTATAATGGGCCCCATATATTGCTCCATACAATACAATGGGGCCCCATATATTTCTCCATACAATACAATGGGGCCCCTAAATTGCCCTATTCAGTATAATGGGCCCCTTATATTGCTCCATACAGTATAATGGGCCCCACATATTGCTCTATACAGTATAATGGGCCACATATATTGCCCCATTCAGTATAATGGACCACATATATTGCCTCATACAGTATAATGGGCCCCATATATTGCCCCATACAGTATATTGGGACCCCTATATTGCTCCATACAGTATAATGAGCCCCATATATTGCTTCTGATAGTATAATGATCCCCATAAATTGCTCCATACAGTATAATGGGACCCCTAGATTGCTCCATACAGTATAAAGAGCCCCATATATTGCTTCATATAGTATAATGAGCCCCATATAGTGCTCCATACAGTAAAATGGGCCACCAAATAGTATTCCATACAGTATGTTGGACCCCATATATTGCTCCATACAGTGTGGTGGGCCTCATATACTCCACACAAAAAAAATCAAATATTCACCGCTCCCCATTCCCTGCACTGGTTTCCTCAGCATTTTATGACTCTCTGCATTGCTCTGCACAGAGGGCGCGCTATAAGTAAGTCATCGTTCCCTCTGTGCTGAGATGTCACCTCAGGCGCAGATGGGGAATGGGAGAGGGAGTGTCAGCTGATGGATCCCTTTCCTATCATTGTTTTCAACTGTATTGGGACCCCAATTGAAAGGCCCCATGGCAGCCGTGTGGTGTGGTGCCATTAGTGATACGCTCTTTGCATGAGCCCTAAAGGGCAGCTCTAGAGAGCTGGTGGGAAATGTACTGTCATGATACCAGTGCTGGGTTGACCGGCACTTCTGGGGTTAATGTTTTGATCTCAGTGCAGACTCTTACCTGCACACCTGGAACCTATTATGGTGGCCTCTCATTGGTTCTGGGAAAGCTTCTTATAGCCTCAGGAAGCTCCCATCCCCCGTCAGTTATACTTTCGCCCTTGGCATTGTGTGGTGACCCCTGAGTGAGTTTGTGCTGTGTTCTGGTTGCTTGATTCTCTGTGTACGACTCTGTCTGTTCTCTGGATATTGCTTTGGATTCTGCTTGGTACCTTCAATGTCTGTTTGGTTGTGACTTCTGCTTGGCCCTGACTATCCGTTCTGTCTCATCCCTGGTACTTTACTGATATCTCTGTGTATGACCTCCGTTTTGCCTGACTCTGAGTATTTCTGTATAATGTCCTGCCATCTCTGAAAGCAAGATGCTAAGCCCCGCCCCCTTGCAGTCACAAGACCGTAGGTCCTGTGACTGCTTGCTAAACTTCAGCGTCCTCAGGTCCTGTGTATCTGTACTTTCCGGCTGTACCTGACCCCGGGCCCCCCTACAGTGCGGGTGAGTCCCTGCTCAGCGGAGGCTGCACGCTGACGCTGACAGGATCCTGACATTATAACTGACCATTAAGTTTTTGGGGTTTTTTGTGCAGAGAGTTATGGATCCCATACAGTCTCTGGCTGAACAGATGAAAAGTCTGACTCAAATGTTTCAGGGTTTATCTCTGGAGCAGCAAGCCCTGGCTCGCTCTCAGCAGCAAGTTTCTGAGACAGTGCGAGGGGCTTTATCTGCTGGGTCTCCGGGGGCTGGGGCGGAGGATGTTGTTCTGGTTTCCCCGGAACCACCTGTTAAACTGCCTGACTTTTTTTCTGGGAACAAAAAGGAGTTCAGGGTCTTCATGGAGGGGTGCAAACTTTTTTTTAGTTTGAGACCACGTTCCTCTGAGGACGAAAACCAGAAGGTAGGGGTCATTATGTCGTTATTAAGAGGGTCCCCACAAGCTTGGGTTTTCTCCCTTCCTCCCACTGCCCCTGAGAGACTGTCTGTGAATGCATTCTTTGAGGCCCTCGGGCACATTTATGATGAGCCTGACCGAGTGCGATTGGCAGAGGACATGGTGATGAGCATCTGTCAGGGGAAACACTCGGCTGAGTGGTTTTGTACTGAATTCTGCCGCTGGGCCGCAGAGGTCTCTTGGGACGCCGCCGCACTCCGAGGACTCTTTCACAGAGGCTTGTCCAAGTGGCTGCAGGATGCTTTGGCATTACATCCCCCACCTAACTCTCTCAAGGACGCCATGACCCAGGCCGTCCGGATGGACCGCAGGCTGCAGGCCAGAGGGGTGTTGCAGGTGGAGACTCCATTGTTCCCCAGTGGAAAAGAGACTGCCCCTGAGCTCACGGATGTAGGCGCCCTCTCCCTGAAGGATACGGAGAGGAAACGCCAGAAGGACAAGCAGTTGTGCTTTTACTGCGGTAAAAGGGGACATTGGAAAAGGGAGTGTCCTGATTGCCCGTCTTCGATCCGGTCGGCGAGAAACGACTAGGTCTGGGTAGTCAACGGGGAGATTACTCAGACCCCCAGGTACCGTTTTCCTCGTTTTCTAAAGTGTTACTTCATGTGGAACTGTTTGTGGACGGTAGTTCTTTTCCCTCTACAGCCTTCGTGGACTGCGGATCATCGATTAATCTCATTGACTACCAATTGGTCACACACTGCAAGATAGGGACAGTTAGGCTCAAGGTTCCGATCAAGGTGGTGGCCATTGACTCCTCTCCCCTCACTAATGAGGGAATTCTCTTTATGTCTGACTTGTTTTCGCTCAGAGTGGGCACTACTCATGTGGAAAACCTAAGTTATTTTGTTCTGGACAATCTACCTGCAGGGTTGGTGTTGGGCATGCCCTGGTTACAATGCCATAACCAAGTTATTAACTGGAAAACGGGGGAGATTGTTCAATGGGGGTTTAATGATTTTAAGTTAAGTGATAAATCCGCACTGCTGTTTGAACCTGTTAAATTTGTGTCTGTATCATCTGTCAAGCTGGAAGGTATTCCGGAATGCCTGAAGGACTTCGAAGATGTATTCTCTGAAAGCGAGGCCGAGACCTTACCTCCACATAGACCCTTTGACTGCGCTATCGAGCTGGTCCCGGGGGCTAAATTACCTAAAGCCCGTCTGTTTAATTTATCCGGTCCTGAGCGCTTGGCTATGAAGGAGTACATTGCTGAAAGTCTGCGCAAGGGACACATACGTCCTTCAGTCTCACCTGTGGCGGCAGGTTTCTTTTTTGTAAAGAAAAAAGATGGCGGGTTACGTCCCTGTCTCGATTTTCGGGAGATTAATCAGATTACTGTACAGAATACCTACCCCCTTCCGTTGATTCCCGACTTGTGTAAGCAACTATCAGGGGCAAAGTGGTTTTCTAAACTGGATCTTCGGGGGGCATATAATTTGATAAGGGTCCGAGAGGGGGATGAATGGAAAACTGCGTACCTCACGTCCGAGGGATTGTTTGAAAATTTAGTCATGCTGTTTGGTCTTACCAATGCCCTCGCCATATTTCAGAATTTCATCAACGTCGTATTCTCAGATCTCATTGGTCATTTTGTCGTTATCTACTTAGATGATATTTTGATATACTCCTCTGACAGGCATTCTCATCTGGAACATGTACAAACTGTTCTCCAAAGACTGAGAGAAAATCATCTGTATGCCAAATTGGAGAAATGTGTATTTTGTGTGCAAGAATTGTCTTTTTTGGGATTAATTGTATCCTGTGAGGATTTTCGCATGGACCCCAAGAAGGTGCAGGCCATTGCCCGATTGGGTGCAACCCCGAGATCTTAAGGGTCTTCAGCGCTTCTTGGGGTTTGCCTATTATTACAGCAAATTTATCCGGGGGTTTTCACAGGTGGTCAAACCTCTCACGGACCTAACATGCAAAGGTGCGGATGTGAGAAATTGGTCCTCGCTCGCAAAAGAGGCCTTTGCGACGCTGAAAAAATGTTTTATGTCTGCTCCTGTGTTGGTACAGCCAGATCCGTCCAAACCATTTGTGGTGGAGGTGGATGCCTCCGAGGTGGGGGTGGGGGCAGTGTTGTCCCAAGGGCCTGCCACTCTAACCAACCTCAGGCCATGTGCTTTCTTTTCCAGGAAGTTCTCTGCTGCTGAAACAAAATTATGATGTAGGCAATAGAGAGCTTCTTGCGGTTAAGTTGGAGTTTGAGGAGTGGAGGCACTTTTTGGAGGGGGCCAGTCACCCGGTTACTGTGATCACTGATCACAAAAATTTGTCATACATTGAGTCTGCTAAAAGATTAACGCCCAGACTGGCCCATTGGTCACTTTTTTGTCTCGTTTCCAGTTTACTATTACATTCCGTCCAGGGCCAAAGAATGTCAAGGCTGACGCCTTATCTCGTAGTTTTCACCCTGTGTCTGCCCCTGAGCCACCGTCCTCCATTCGGCACCCTGGGGTGGTGTTAGCAGGGATCTCGTCTGAATTGGAACGGGAAATTGAAGGGGCCCAGTCGCTGGCTCCTGCGGCCAAGCCAGGGGGCAAGTTGTTTGTCCCAGAGCAACTTCGCCTTAAACTCTTGCAAGAGTTCCACGAATCCAAGTTGTGTGCTCACCCTGGTATATCAGACACGCGACTGGCGGTGGCTATGATCTTCTGGCGGCCTACCCTTGGTTCTGAAATAAAGAAATTCATTTCTGGTTGTGGGGTCTGCGCTCGTTCTAAAAGCTCCCATAGCCGGCCGGTGGGGGAGCTGATGCCCTTGGAAGTTCCCGAAAGACTATGGACCCACCTGTCCATGGATTTTATTACCAATCTTCCCTCTTCCAGGGGTAATACGGTGGTATGGGTAGTGGTGGACAGATTTTCAAAGCATGTTCATTTTGTTCCCCTGTCCGCATTACCTTCAGCTGAGACCTTATCCAGATTGTTTGTGCAGCATGTGGTCCGCTTGCATGGGGTACCCCTGAATGTGGTGTCTGATCGTGGTGTGCAGTTTGTGGCTAAGTTTTGGCGTGTTTTCTGCAAAAAATTAGGGATATCTCTGTCCTTTTCGTCCGCATACCATCCTGAGAGTAATGGTCAGACGATACGCACTAATCAGTCTCTGGAACAGATCCTCAGATGTTTGACTTCTGCTAGACAGAAGGACTGGTGTGATATACTGCCGTTGGCTGAATTTGCCTAAAATATTTGGGTGAGTCAATCCACTGGTATGTCCCCTTTCTTGATCAACTATGGGTTCAGTCTTCATTTTGGTGAGTTTTCTCGTCTGGATTCGGGGTGTCCCGGGGCTGAGGACTCTGTTCAGCGGTTAAAAGACACATGGGCAGAAGTCCAGCAGCGTATATCTAGGTCTCAAGGCAGGTATAAGTTTTTCGCGGACAGGAAACAAACACCTGGTCCCATGTTTCAGGTTGGAGAGAAAGTTTGGCTCTCCACGCGAAACATTAAATTAAAGATTCCGTCAGCCAAGTTGGGCCCCAAATTCATTGGCCCATACAAGATTGTGGAAAAAATCAACCCAGTAGCGTACAGGCTGTGCCTTCCACCCTCTTTCAAGATCCCTAATGTCTTCCATAGATCTCTACTGAAGCCTTTTGAAGCAGTCAGGGGAGAATCCGAGTCCCCTGCTCTTCCGGTTTCGGTTGAGGGACATGTAGAATATGAGATTGGTCACATCGTAGATTCTAGGTTGGTACCTAGTTCATTGGAAGGGGTATGGGCTGGAGGACAGGTCATGGGTGTCAGCCTGGTTGATGCATGCGGATCACCTGGTTTGGGCTTTCCATGCTAGGTACCTGGGCAAGCCTGGGGGTCCAGAGGCCCCCCGTTGAGAGGGGGGTACTGTCATGATACCAGTGCTGGGTTGACCAGCACTTCTGGGGTTAATGTTTTGATCTCAGTGCAGACTCTTACCTGCACACCTGGAACCTATTATGGTGGCCTCTCATTGGTTCTGGGAAAGCTTCTTATAGCCTCAGGAAGCTCCCATCCCCCGTCAGTTATACTTTCGCCCTTGGCATTGTGTGGTGACCCCTGAGTGTGTTTGTGCTGTGTTCTGGTTGCTTGATTCTCTGTGTACGACTCGGTCTGTTCTCTAGATATTGCTTTGGATTCTGCTTGGTACCTTCTATCTTTGTTTGGTTTTGACTTCTGCTTGGCCCTGACTATCCGTTCTTTCTCATCCCTGGTACTTTACTGATATCTCTGTGTATGACCTCCATTTTGCCTGACTCTGAGTATTTCTGTATAGTGTCCTGCCATCTCTGAAAGCAGGACGCTAAGCCCCGCCCCCTTGCAGTCACATGACCGTAGGTCCTGTGACTGCTTGCTAAACTTCAGCGTCCACAGGTCCTGTGTATCTGTACTTTCCGGATGTACCTGACCCCGGGCCCCCCTACAGTGTGGGTGAGTCCCGCTCAGCGGAGGCTGCAGGCCGGCGCTGACAGGATCCTGACATGTACTATGGGAGCATCAACAATCCTCTAGATACTGGGTTAGGGCACCAAATGTAATTTTTACTCTGAAGGGACCTATCTATCTATCTATCTATGTATCCCTTTTTCATTGTATCCATTCAAAGTTGAGTACAATAAAATGTAAGGCCTCTTTCACACTTCAGGTTTTTGCATCAGTCAAAATCCGCCAAAAGGACGGATGGCAGATCCGTTTTAGTAGTGATGACAACGGATGGGAGAGAGAGAGAGAGAGAGAGAATTTTTTTGTCCGGCACCCAGAAAGAATTTCGGGTTAAATGAGTGTCTGGAGGATCCGCCACAGAAAAAAACGTTGCAAGCTCCGTTTTGAAATCTTTGAGGATGGTAACGGACAGGAACCTTTGGCGGATCCGCAAAAAAAACGGATGCAACGGACGGCAATCCGTCACAATCCGCCAATAATGGAAGTCAATGGGGAAAAAAACGGATCCTCAAAAAAAAATCGAGGATCCATTTTTTTTAAAACCTGGCAGATTGTGACTGATTGTAAAAAACTGAAGTGTGAAAGAGGCCTAATGTATGAATTAGGTATAATTCGGAATATGGAAATAAGTGCCATAAATCTTTACCTATCACCAATTTAAGTAAAACTAATCTATGTACTGGTGACTTTTTCAATCCATAATTATGTTCTAATAGTTTCTCCTTTAAGTATAACAGACCCTTACCCCCTTCAATTCTTCAGAAAGATCAAAACAGGAAATTTATTTGCTGAACTAGAAATGCAATGTTTGCCATAATTCTTTTTTTATTTTAGGGTTTTGCTGTTGGTGAGCGAGTTCGTGATGAGAAAAATAAGGTAAATTCACCTTCTCCTAAATCTACAATTTCTCTGATAGACTGGGGTCACTTGATGGTGGAGAGTCACCTTCCATGTCCCCCATAAACGCCTGCAACTTCTCTTCTCAGAGGGAAACATTGACGCTCCATGTGAGTAAGGCGAATGGCCGGTGACTCTTTGTTGCCATCGAGCATTAGCCTAAGGCCAAGCTGAGATGTGGCAGATTTATAGTAACACAGCAAATTCAGTCACAGAATTGCAGCGACATCTACAGCCCAGAATTACTGCTATATCTGAACACAAGATAGAGCTCCGAGCACAGCTTAGATAAAACCATTGTGTGGTGTCTTCTGTTTTCTCTGTTAGGCTACATTAACACAACCGTGTATCACTGTACAAGTACGGTGTCATGATCCAGGACGGGATTTCGCTTTGGCCCGTCCTGATTAGACTATGGGTTAATTGTGCTGCCTCTCTCTGGCAGAAGGAGGCTATTTAATGCTCACTGGACCTAGATCCGGTGTCAGTTATACTCCTGCCCTCGGCTGAGTTAGTTGACCTTGTGCGTACGTGTGCCTTGTGCCTGATATCTTGCTTGCTTGTGTGGTTTTGATCCGGTTCTGTCCCTGTTACGAATTGTGCCTGTCCCACTTGTACTGCACTACCTCTCGTGTATGACTCTCTGCTTGTGACCCGACTTCTCTCTACTCGTCCCCTTGGTACCACGTCGCCCTCTTGTGTATGACCTTTGGCTTTGTCTGACTACCCATCTGTTTGTCCCTCCTGTGCCTCGTTTGCCCGTACTGTTGTGACCTCCATTGTGCCTGACTCTGAGTTGTTGTATGGTGTTCTGTCATGTCTGAAAGCAGGATGCTAAGCCCCGCCCCCTTGCAGTCACCTGACCATAGGTCCTGTGCCAGCTTGCTAGCTTCAGTGTCTGCAGGTCCTGTGCGTCTGGACTCTCCAACTGTTACTGTCCCCGGACCCCTACAGCACTGGTGAGTCCCTGCTCAGCGGAGGCTGCATGCCGGCGCTGTCAGGAACCTGATATTATAATTGACTGATACCATTTTTTTTCTCTGCTTCCATTCACCTGTGTGTTGTGATGGATCCTATGCACGCTCTTTCTGAGCAGGTTAAACACCTAACCCAGATGTCTCAGAAGCTCCTTGGAGAACAGCGAGTCCTGGCTCCGTCTCAGCAGCTGATCGCTGACACTGTGCAGGAGGTTTTTTCATCGGGGGCTCGGGATATTACATTAGTTTCCCCTGAGTCTCCAGTGAAATTACCAGATACCTTTTCTGGAGATAAAAATGAATTCAGGGTTTTCAAGGAGGGCTGTAAGCTTTTTTTTTCCTTAAGACCACACTCTTCTGGGGATGAAAGTCAGAGAGTGGGGGTCATTATGTCTCTGTTAAGGTGAGCCCCCCAATCTTGGGCTTTCTCCCTTCCTACCACGACCCCTGAGCGTATGACTGTGGATGCATTTTTTGAGGCCCTGGGGCATATTTATGAAGAGCCTGATCGGATGCCTATGGCTGAGGACATGCTGATGAGTGTTTGCCAGGGGAAGCACTCAGCCGAGTGGTTTTGCTCCGAATTCAGACTCTGGGCTGCTGAGGTCTGCTGGAATGATGCCGCCCTCCGGGGGTTGTTCCGTAGAGGCCTGTCTGAGCATCTGAAAGACGCCTTGGCTCTCCACCCCCCGCCTGATTCCCTGGAGGAGGCTATGACACAGGCCGTCCGAATGGATCGCAGGTTACGGGCGAGGGGAGTGATGAAAACAGAGACATCATTATTCTCCCAAGGAAGGGGAGCCAGTCCTACATTGGAAACCATGGGGATGGGAACCATCGACCTCAAAGAGAATGAAAGGAGACAACGGCACGTGGGAAAATGCTGTTTTCACAGTGGCGATTCTGGACATTGGAAAAAGGACTGCCCCTCCCGTCCACTAACCAACAAGCGACTGAGTCCGGGTGATTATCGTGGAGGTCACCCAGGCTCTCAGGTACCCTTTTCTGCCTTCTCTAAAATGTTGTTGCAAGTGGAACTTTGTTGTGGGAGCGTCTCCACATCCACTTCTGCCTTCGTGGATTGCGGATCGTCATTGAACTTTATTGACTCTGAATTAGTGTCCAGGTGTAAGTTAGAGACAGTTAGGTTGGAGACTCCTATTCACATTGTTGCCATGGACAAAACACCACTGGTTAAGAATGACATTATGTTTCGTACTGAAGAGTTTCTCCTTAAAGTGAGTTCCTTGCACCAGGAACGTATTTCATGTTTTGTAATGAACAACCTGCCTGCGGGACTGGTGTTGGCGTTCCCCTGGTTATATTTGCAGAATCCTGTGATTAATTGGGAATCTCGGGACATTGTTAAATGGGGTCCCTATTGCTCTGAGAAATGTCTTGTTTCTGTGTCTGTGTCATCCGTGGGTCTGGAAGGTATTCCGGAGTGCCTGATAGACTATACGGACACTTTCTCCGAAAAAGAGGCTGAGGTTTTACCACCACACCGCCCATTTGATTGTGCCATTGACCTAGTTCCTGATGCTAAATTGCCCAAAGCCCGCTTATATAACCTCTCGGGTCCGGAACGGGCTGTGATGAAAGAATATATTTCCAAGAGTCTCCGTAAGGGACATATTCGTCCTTCTGTTTCTCCTGTGGCGGCGGGGTTCTTTTTGTAAAGAAAAAAGACGGTGGTTTACGCCCATGCCTCGATTTTCGTGAGTTAAATAAAATAACTGTGAGGAATACGTATCCCCTTCCACTTATTCCTGATTTATACTATCAGTTGCCTGGAGCTAAGTGGTTTTCGAAATTAGATCTACGGGGAGCGTATAACCTTATCCGAGTCCGGGACGGAGATGAGTGGAAAACTGCTTTTCTCACTACTGAAGGGTTGTTTGAAAATTTGGTCATGCCCTTCGGCCTGACCAATGCTCCAGCGGTCTTCCAAAATTTCATAAATCATGTGTTCTCTGATTTGATTGGACGCTTTATGGTGGTGTATTTGGATGACATTTTAATCTACTCTCCTGATAAACAGGCTCACATTGGTCATGTTCGGGCAGTTCTCCAAAGGCTCCTGGAGAACTGTCTTTTTGCTAAACTTGAAAATTGTTTATTTTTTGTTCAGGAACTGTCCTTTCTGGGGTTCATCGTGTCTGCTAAAGGGTATCGCATGGATCCTAATAAGGTGCAGGCCATTGTCAAGTGGGTTCAACCTTGTGATTTGAAAGCCCTGCAGCGTTTCCTAGGATTCGCCAATTACTATCGTAAATTTATAAGGGGGTTCTCACAGTTGGTTAAACCCCTCACAGACATGACTCAAAAGGGGGCTGATATCAAGAATTGGTCAACCGCAGGGATAGCGGCATTTCAGTTTTTGAAAAAATGTTTCATGTCTGCCCCAGTTCTTATTCAACCGGACCCGTCTGAACCATTTATTGTTGAGGTAGACGCCTCAGAGGTGGGGGTGGGGGCGGTATTGTCCCAGGGACCCGCCACTTTGACCAATTTAAGACCTTGCGCCTTTTTCTCAAAGAAATTCTCCCCTGCGGAGAGAAACTATGATGTGGGGAATCGGGAACTTCTGGCCGTAAAATTGGCCTTTGAAGAATGGAGGCATTTTTTGGAGGGGGCTGTCCATCCTATAACTGTAATCACGGACCACAAAAACCTAGCTTACACTGAGTCAGCTAAAAGGTTGACTCCCAGACAGGCGAGATGGTCACTTTTTTTTTCCCGATTCAACTTCTCGATCACTTTTCGGCCATGATCCAAGAATGTCATAGCGGATGCGTTGTCACGCAGACTAGATCCGGTGTCCCCCCTGGAACCTCCATCCTCTATTCTTCAGCCTGGGGTGGTGGTGGCAGGTGTTTCTAATGTGTTGGAACGGGAGATTCGGGAAGCCCAGTCTCTTGCACCTCCAGCTAAGCTGGTGGATAAACTTTTTGTGCCAGCTCAGTTTCGTCTCAAGGTCCTCCAGGAGTTCCATGACTCAGTTCTGGGTGGACATCCAGGGATCTCGGCCACCCGGAAGGCCATTGCTAGAATATTCTGGTGGTCTTCTTTAGCCTCTGATGTTGGGGAGTATGTGTCTGCGTGTGAGGTATGTGTCCGTGCTAAAACTCCCCATAACCGGCCGGCCGGGGAATTGGTACCACTGCCAATTCCTGAGAGACCATGGACTCATCTGTCCATGGATTTCATCACCAACCTTCCCCCCTCCAAGGGTAATACCGTTGTCTAGGTTGTAGTGGACAGGTTTAGTAAGCAGGCACATTTTGTACCTTTGGCAGCTCTACCTAATGCAGAAATATTGTCCAGATTGTTTGTTGAGCATGTGGTGCGGTTGCATGGGGTACCCTTGAATGTGGTGTCTGATAGGGGAGTGCAATTTGTTTCCAGATTTTGGAGAACTTTTTGTAAGAGGTTAGGTATTGGTCTGTCCTTTTCATCCGCCTACCATCCAGAGACTAATGGGCAGACTGAGCGGACCAATCAGTCTCTGGAGCAAATTCTGCGTTGCTTGACCTCAGCCCGACAGGATGATTGGTGTTCTGTGTTACCGTTGGCTGAGTTTGCATTTAACAACCGCATTAACAAGTCTATAGGTACATCTCCATTTTTCTGCAATTATGGGTTTCATCCTCATTTTGGAGAATTTTCCCGTTTGAATTCTGGGTGTCCTGGGGCGGATGAGATGATCCAGCGGTTGGGGGAGGTATGGCGGGAGGTCCAGAATAACATTACGAAGGCCCAGGACAGATTTAAATTTTTTGCGGACAAAAAACGATCCGTGGGTCCTGTGTTTCAGATTGGGGATAAGGTATGGTTATCCACCAAGAATATAAGGCTCAAGGTCCCCTCTGCGAAGCTTAGACCCAAGTTTATAGGTCCCTATGAAATTACCGAAGCAGTTAACCCAGTGGCTTTTCGGTTGAGTCTCCCGCCATCTCTACAGATCCCTAATGTTTTCCATATCTGATACATTGGAAGGGCTATGGTCCTGAAGAACGCTCGTGGGTTCCTGCTTGATCGGTTCATGCGGATCGGTTGATCCGAGCCTTTCACGCCAAGTACCCTGAGAGACCTGGGGGTCCAGTGGCCCCCCTTTGAGAGGAGGGTACTGTCATGATCCAGGATGGAATTTCACTTTGGCCCATCCTGGTTGGACTATGGGTTAATTGTGCTGCCTCTCTCTGGCAGAAGGAGGCTATTTAATGCTCACTGGACCTAGATCCGGTGTCAGTTATACTCCTGCCCTCGGCTGAGTTAGTTGACCTTGTGCGTACGTGTGCCTTGTGCCTGATATCTTGCTTGCTTGTGTGGTTTTGATCCGGTTCTGTCCCTGTTACGAATTGTGCCTGTCCCACTTGTACTGCACTACCTCTCGTGTATGACTCTCTGCTTGTGACCCGACTTCTCTCTACTCGTCCCCTTGGTACCACGTCGCCCTCTTGTGTATGACCTTTGGCTTTGTCTGACTACCCGTCTGTTTGTCCCTCCTGTGCCTCGTTTGCCCGTACTGTTGTGACCTCCGTTTTGCCTGACTCTGAGTTGTTGTATGGTGTTCTGTCATATCTGAAAGCAGGATGCTAAGCCCCGCCCCCTTGCAGTCACCTGACCATAGGTCCTGTGTCAGCTTGCTAGCTTCAGTGTCCGCAGGTCCTGTGCGTCTGGACTCTCCAGCTGTTACTGTCCCCGGGACCCCTACAGCACTGGTGAGTCCCTGCTCAGCGGAGGCTGCATGCCAGCGCTGTCAGGATCCTGATATACGGACCTCGATGCACGGAACGTCTGCGGGTCTCCTGACCCAAGCACAACAGCCTCACATACATACAAGTATATTCCCACAGATGTGTGACTGTAACCTCATCCAACTTATCCGTAGGGGAAAATTCATCTTACACTCTCCCAGTTTTCTGACATATAAAACTTGTGCATTTTTATGGAACACAAAGTTCCTAACACGGTTTTTCAACTTTTGGCTTTTTTACGCCAACCATGACAATTTTAAAAACATGTGTACGGCCTAGCTGAGATGTGGGGCCAAGTGAGATCCACCAGAAGAATAATAATTTGCAAAAGAAAGAGATATAAAAGGGGCAAACTGCACTCAAAAGTGGGAGTTTGGGGTTATGTTTGGAGGGATGGCCATGCCGGTGTCTGGAGACATTACTGGATTAAGTGACCCAATTTTGTCTACTGTAATATTGATAAGTATGTAATAAATTGGTGTCTGTTCTATAACTACTGTCTATATCTGATCAATAAACTGTCTAGTGACCATTGATGATCTGCTGTTATCAGCTATGGAGCAGATAAAATAAATTCTCACTGTCTTCCTTACTCATTAATAGGATGAAGTTAGCAGGCGAGGAGGAGGAATATTCCGATGAGAAGTGTGTATCTGATATAACTGGGATTATTGATTCTCCCATATTCTCCCTAATACACAGAGATGTCTGCACTGGTTATATTAAGGCGCCATAGTATCATTTATCTTCCTATCATTTTGGTAAATGTGTAGGTATAATATAAGAGTATTTCCTTGACTTTTTCTTTAATAGATGGCTACAGAGAGTGAAGAAGGCGAAGCACGTATTCCGGTATTTATCTTATGACATCTTCCTACCACATTCATATAGGAGTAGTATGTGTATCAATAAGGGGAGGACTCCATAATGACGGTATCATGGCATTACCGCTTTCAGTCATGGATTGTTTCCATATGGAGGATAAGATTGCTTCCATTAATAGAGAATGTAGATCTCACTGAATTCTTCATACTGTGGCTCATCCCTTTCCTTCATAGAATAACAATGAGATCATGAGCGAATTATGGTATTGCTGCAAATTTACCCGGACTACTGGTCAACCCAATATTGCCTTGGAGCCCTAGATTATAGCATAATCATACTGTGCAGTACAATCTATGAGAACGTAGATCTATATAGATTCCGGAGGTGATGTCCATGCTGTTATCTGACAGACAGGATATGTAGATTTCTATAGGCTTCATATTAGCCAAGGTGTTAATCAAAGCTGTATGTTCTATTACAGGGATCATAAATTTACAGAAGTGTCCCGCTTCCCTTTACTGGAGAGAATTGAGTAAGTAGGTGTAATAATCAGGGTAATATAAGTGTAGGAAATTCATGAGCATTTCACACACCCACAATGTCACTGTGCCACCATCAGCAGACACGGGCACTCATGTATAAAAACTCTTCTAAAATAAAATGTCAGTGTGACCCATCACAGCCAATCACAATCCAGATTTCACAATCTCAGATTCCCTTAAAATGAGAGCGATGACCTGATTGGTTGCTGTGAGTAACACCGAGATTTTTTCTTAGCCCACATTCACACGTTCCGTATTTTACATCAGTTTTTGTAAGGAGTGGAACAATCAGGAAAGTGTAATATAAACACGTCTCCACTTCTGTACAGTATTTATCACCCACTCCTAGATTTGGCTTACACATACTGATGTAAAATACTGACCAAAAACTGAATGTATGAATGAGGCCTAAGAGTTTTCATGGATCATGCCTTGGAGTTTTATGAAACCATTTATGTCTTCCATACACAGTCCACCATAAATTCATCCTTCATTCTACTAATCATTGGCAACTGGAGGGCAACACTGATGATGGATAGAAATTTGGAATTTTTTAGAAAAATGTATCATATAAAATGAGTGATTATAACAATGGTAGTTTATGAGAATTGCTAAATAGAGTCTATATGTCCAACAGTGAGGAAGATGAGGAAGATGATGATGATATGTATTTGATAGACACCAGAACAGACAACAGCAATAAGTACATCAGATTGTAAGTAGAGATAGTGAGATTATAATGCACTCACCACCACTCCCAGAACATCCGAGTCTCCGCAATAAAGTTACACACATATATATAGCAGCTGCATATAGTCAGATAACTTTATCCGTAGGCTTCCTAAGCCTCAGCTCTTCTTACCAGAGCTATATGTTTTTATTTCAGGTGCTCTGTATATGATGTAATGATTGCATGGGCCAGTGAAGGGTCCCCGCCGTAAGTAATTGGGGTCATCATGGTACACGACTTTCAGTGTTTGAAATCCTCAGTTATTTTTCACTATGAGACGTAAATACAATCAGAGGTGTAACTAGAACATCTTGGGTCCTAATACAAAATATGTAACAGGGCTCCTCAACCAGAGCTGCGGAAGTCGGAGGTGGATTTGTGGAGTCGGTATAAAATGGACAGACTCCTCAAATATATAATAAAATGGGTACAGTTTTTCATAAGAATTTATTAAAATTATGAAATGTTCTATAAATGTCTGTTCTGTTCCTGATCTAAGGATCTCAGCTTTAGTTGAGATGAATCTGTTCTGCACTTTATGCACATGCTCAGTAGTGAGGCAGGGCTGTGGAGTCGAATTCGTTGTCAAGAGTCAGGGAAATTGAGAAGTCAGAGTCGGAGGTTTGGGTTACTGACTGCACAGCCCTGCCCTCAACTACCATAAACCATTTGTAACAGTGATGAATATATATGTGGCAGATGAGGGTGCCCCAATGCTACTGCTACCTCTGCTCTCCCTGTACCTATATGTAAATGTTCATCTGACCCCAGCCTCCACGCACTTGTCCAAATCCTACTTAAACAAGTAAAAATAGATGACACCATCGGATGCCATAAAACTTTCTTTCCTAATTACCCTATATAGTTTGGCCCCTGAATGCTACCATTTGTCATTGCATTTATTAACGAGACACACTATATAGATGATGGTTTCTGTAGGTTTCTTAAGTATCACTGTAACCAAAGCTGCAATTTTTTATAGGCCAATGAGACTCCGAAAAACAGCCTGGGCGAGCGTAGAATCGGTCAAGTAAGTTACTAGTACCTCCATTGCTGCATAGACCAGGACTGGAAATCCTGGAAAAAATGAATAAATATTTCTTTCATCTGTATGAGAAGCTAACTTTAAAAGAATTTATAACACTTTTTTTGTTCAGAAAAGAGGCAGAATAGTATCAAGTTTCAAGGGTTAATCCATAGCTTATTTAATGCCCTCCTGTGTCATAACACATTGGGATCCTGTACACAATTATTACCCCACACCATGCACTTGGTTGTCATAAGGGGGTCCCTATATGCCAGTTGATCAGAAAGGAGGTAGAAGAGAAGGACATAAAAGAGACAATAAATGAAAAATGGCTACTGAATTCAATGTCTCTGTGCCTGTTTCCCGTTAGTATCACTATGTTCAGTGCCCACTGGATGCCAATTTCCAATGTATTGCTTCTATAGCATCCAAAGGGCACATAAGAAAACTAAAAAATGAACAATGAGTGGCAAATGGGCACTACGGAGGCGCTGAACTTGGTATTATTTTGCCATTTATTACATCTTTAAATATGCCAATTATTTCTAGCCAGTGCCAAAGTGCCCCCACTTAAACTGTGCATCTGGACCTTCTTTTTTTTTACTGTGTGCCTAAAAACTAACAAGCAGGTAGGTTCTACATACCTGTCTGTTGTGCCCAGACCCAATCTCCACCGGCAAAGAGCTGCCATAGAGCGTCGACGTCAACTTCTTTTCCATTCTGCTCTGTCAATGGGGCTTAACTGCTGACATCATGCTGATTGACAGCTGAAACCCTAACTGCAGAAAGCTGGCTGTCAATCAGCATGACACCAGCAGTCACACCCTATGAACAGTACAGCCCAGAAGAGGAAGAGCTGCTATGATGACATGAAGCTGCTGAATCGCTGGCGGGAGTGGTCAGTGAAAGCTCTGTGCCGGCACAGGGTAGAACAGGCAGGTAGTTAGCAACTACTTTCTTGTTAGATTTTAAGCACACAGTAAAGAAAAACATCTTGCATTTACCCTATAATCATCAGACTCGCAATGACTGACTTATGTATTGTATTTGTGCAACCTCTCCGCCCCTCTTCCAGGAAAAGAGAAGGCTATTGCAGTGCTCTGTCTTATGGCCTGACTGCGGATACAGATCAGTATGATGTCATCATTGACAATATTAATGTCTGGAAAATCCCTAAAATGATTAATGCCCTTGAATGTAATAATGCCTCCATGGGCACCTTTAACAGTCCTAATGCCTAGTGCTCATACAACAATAATGCATAGGTACCCACTTAACAGTTAATAATGTCCCCTGAGTCCCCTCATGTACACCTCCCCTATACACAGTATTGTAGGCTCACAGCTACCCTATACACAATATAATGGGCCAACAGCTCCTCTATACACAATAATATGCCACCACAGCTCTCCCATACACAGTATGATGGACCCTCGACTCCACTATACACAGTATAATGAGCCCACAGCTCTCCTGTACACAGTATAATGGCACCGCAACTCCCCTGTACATGGTATGATGGGCCCACAGCTCCCTTATACATATGTATGATGTCCTCGCTACTCCGCCAAAACACAGTAGAATAACCCCCACTGTAACCCCCAAACTTTATAATGGCCCCCACAATAGGTCCAACAGTTTATAATGGCCATAGCAGTAGCTTCACACAGTATGAGTAACCCTCAGTAGTCCCTATACATTAAAGGCTCCTACACTGTATGATGGCCCTTATAGTAGTCCCCAAACTGAGTAATGGCCCACACATTAGCTTTCACAGAGTATAATGGCACCCACACTGTATGATGGCCCCCTCAGTAGTCCCAACACTATATGATGGCCCCCAGAAGAGTCTCCAGACTTTGAGGGCTCCCACACTTTATGAAGGCCTCCACAGTAGCTCCCACACTGTGTGAGGTCACACCACAGTAATCTTTAAGCTTATAATGTCCCTCACATTAGCTCCCACATTGTATAATGGCCCCCGCACTTTATGTTGGACCCATCAGTAGTCCCCACACTTCGAGGACACGCACACTGTATGAGGGTTTCCACATTAGCTTTCACTCTTTATAAAAGCCCCCACAGTAGTACCTACAATGTATGATGACACCCACATTATCTCCTACACGGTATGATGACCCCACATTAGCCCCCATACTATATGATGGCCCACACATAGGCCCCATGCTATATGATCTTCCCCACATTAGCCACCATACTGTATAATGGCCTCCACATTAGCCCCACACTGTATGATAGCCCCACATTAATCCCCATACTATATCATGGCTCCAAAACTAGCCCCAATATTGTATGATGGCCTTCCACATTAGCTCCCATGCTGTATAATGACCCCCACACTTTGAGAGCCCACATGGTAACCCCTACAAGTATTAGGGCCCCCCTTCCCACTGTATTCAGGTCCCCTCTATGCTGTATGATGCCCCCACAGTCATATCAAAAGTTTTAGGCAAAATTAAAAAAACATCATATATTCACCAAATCCAAGATCCAGCAGATCAAGGCGTTGTATCTCAGCGTGCCGGTGCACGCACAGGACGTTAGAGTCCCCTAGGCTACTGCGTAATCCTACCGTACTGTAAACCGCAGGCCTATAGAGACATGAAAGATCATGTTTCCCTGCTCTACCACAAAGCTTATCTGTATGGGTGTGTGCGCATGCTGATTCCGTTAAGAGTACTGGTAACTCCATGTGGGACCTCTGATTGTGGGACCTGGGGCAACCACCCCCTCTGCCCAACCGGTAGTTACACTACTGAGTATGGATGAAGAGAAAGTAGAAGTGAACACTGATAATAAAGTGATAGTGATGAGAGGAAGATGGCAATGAGGAGAATATCAGACTGTACATAGAGAGATAGTGAGATATACAGATATTATTGGCTGCATATGATTGTAGAAGTTTAATAGTAACTGATGACTGACTTGTTTTGGGTACAGGCTGAAGAAGATTTAGGCTGGGCTTTGTGTCACACATGGCAGACAGTGGACCCCTAACTGCAATGGAAACCAAACAGCAATCCACAATCGTACTGCGTGGGGGGCCGATGGCCAGACCGCTGCGTGTTAAATTCTCTTTCTATTCTGCTGTCAAGCTTCGCAGCAGCATTTGAAGTGTTAAACTAATGCGATCGGGGCTAGCTCCAATTTCATGAGTCACTGTTGGTTGCTAGCTATGTAACAGAGTCAACACCAGGACTGTGTAGAGTATACTCTGCTTTAGAGCACGCTCCATACAGAGAATGGGTTAATGATAAAGCATATCCTACCACAGTCTTCATATAAACCTGTGTCCTGAGAAGTAAAAGTAGATTACAGTATATATGATTTATATGACTTATTTTATGTGTCCAATAGTGTGGAAGAGTGGAGTGAGGATCGAGAAGAAGGAAAAGCAGTGGAGTGTTATAACTGTAGTATGAGTAGGTAAGTGGAGAGTGGAGAGACCACAGGTATAACGGCTGATTAAGCAATGGCCGGAGCTGAGCCTCCCCCTCCCTCACGGAAGAGGCGTGTGCGGAGGCCAACATGACGGGGGGTTGGAAGGAGAGGGTGGGGGGAGCGTTTTTGGGGGAAGGGGAGTCGCACATATATAAGGGGGTTCGGCGGGCCTTCCTCCCTCTCTGTTCCCGCTCTTACCGGACAGCTTGTCACCAGGCCTCAGCATGTCGGACGTGGATCGGGCCTTGGAGTTCCTCCGGCAGGCATCCTTGTCGCAGCCGCCGGGTTGGTTGGCGGCGCAGCTGTCCTCCATCACGCCTGGGACCCCTGAGCAGGCGGCTCAACCGGGGATGAGGGAGCGACGAGCAAGAAGGGTGAGGCCTCCCGAGCGGCTCTCCCCTGAATCGGCTCCCCGGGCTTCGCGGCGGCGCAGGAGCCCCTCTCGGGACCCTCCAGGCCGGGGGCCGCACGCTCCCCCTAACAGCGGGCCCCGGCTTGGGAGGAATCCGCATGCCCGGCGAGGCCGTGCGGCGGTGTCCAGCCCGACGTCTCGCTCTGCTCAGGGGGCGGGGCTGACACGCACCGGGCGACGCAGCTCCACAAAGGCATCGGGGGGCTGTGTGGACAGCTCTCCCGCAGCACAGCCTGCTTCCCGCTCTGGGCCACGGTCGGCAAGCTCCAGGGAGGCGGCCTGCCAGGCGGCAGGGCCCAGCGCTTCACCCCTCACCAGGAGGGGGACATCGGGTGGGTCGGGGGGCTGAGGCGGGGGGTGCCCGCAACGTGGTCTGCATCTCACGCTGGGCGGTATGTCAGGAGGTCCTGCAGCAGGGATCCAGCGGCCTGCAGTGCGGCAGGGCCCATGGCTTCCACCCCCACAGACGGCGGCAGGGAGTGCGCTTTGGGGGCACATGCCTCATCACCGGGGGCCGTTTCAGCGCGTTCAGATGGTGGGGGATCAAGGACCCTCAGCGCGGCGACCCAGGCAGCGTGGTCACCAGGAGATCAGCAAGCGGGATCCCCCCGAGGTTTCGGGTCCTGCATCCCGGTTCCTCCGGAGGGGAGTCCTCGGCATCAGCGTCAGTCCAGCGGTGTCAGCATCGCTAACAGAACAGGTGGAACCTCATCCGTTGATCCTGGTCATTCGGCTGGAGGGCCCACAGCCCCCTCGCAGCCCGGTGAGTATGCCTCTGTGTCTACTGTGTGTCAGCCATTTTTGTCTTCCTCTTCGGCGGGTGTGGGCTCCCCGGCGGATGGTACTGGGGTGGGAGGGGGCGTAGTTGACATGTTAGGGGACGTGCGCAATTTACTGTCACGCTTGGAACGGGGTTTTCATGCGTCATCTCCATTGGCGGCTTGGGTGGGGTCACAGGCCGGGGGGCAAGTGTGGCCGTGCTGGTCAGAGCCGACCGGGCGTGCACGAGACCCAGTGTCGGTGTCTGTGCAAACGGAAAAAGAAAAGGAGTGTCGTGTGCACTTGGACAACAGGGCTCATGGGGAGGTATACGTATGTTTTGAAGGCCCTGTGGGGGCTCATTTAAAAAAAGAGGTAAAGGAGCGCATTTGGAAGGATGAATACGTGGAAATTTTCTTATTGTTGCCTCTCGAGAAATTTAATTTGGACAAGAGTAAGAAAAAGGATAGCAAAAAGGAGGAGGATGAGAAGCGTAGGTGGCGACTCATTCCTCAGACATTTGTGAATTGGCAGCAGGCGTTTGCCATTTTTGCAAGCGTCATCGGAGAAAAGGCCCCCGATAATTGCTCTGCATTGTTTTGTTACCTGGATGCGATCGGGGAAGCTTACAGAGTTTATGGGGATCAGGCTTGGCTGCGGTATGACGAGCAATTCCGGCAGAGGAAGGCCATTCGGCCAGCCATTCGTTGGGACCAGAAGGATATTGGGTTGTGGATGCGCGTCATAGCGCAAAACAAGTTTGGGAGTTCCTTTCATGGGGGGGCTGGCAGTACCAGCCAGAGCAGCGGAAACGCCAGCACCACAAGTGGAAGCGGGCAGGGGCAGTCAGGAAATCACAAGTTGGGGGTTTGCTGGCAGTTCAACGACGGGCAGTGCAAGTTTGGGGCGAACTGCAAATTCAAACATCTCTGCTCCACCTGCAACGGTGCCTCACACGGAGCGTCTAAGTGTTTTAAGAAAGGGAAGCCAGGAGCCGGGGGTGGTAATTCAAAAGGGGGAGACTCCAGTGAATCTGGAAAAGATGGTCCCTTATCTAAATAGATATACGGACAGAGAGAAAGCGGCATTGTTATATGCCGGTTTTAAGGACGGGTTCGTTATTCCTCAGCCCCCTTTCGTTATTCCGCTTGTTCTAAAAAATTTGCGTTCTGTGCTGCTTCATGCCTCAGTCGTTTCAGAAAAAATTGAAAAAGAGGTTTCTTTGGGCCGCATGGCGGGCCCTTTCGAGTCTCCTCCGTTTCCGTATTTGGTGGTTTCCCCTCTGGGTGTGGTTTCGAAAAAGGAGCCGAATAAGTTTCGGCTTATTCAACATTTGTCGTTTCCTCGGGGGAGGTCGGTCAACGATGGGATTGATCCGCTGATTTGTTCAGTGGTCTACTCGTCGTTTGATGAGGCTGCTCGGTGGGTGCGGAGCTGCGGTCGGGGGGCACTCCTGGCTAAGACTGACATTGAAGCCGCGTTTCACTTGTTACCGGTTCATCCAGACAGCATGAGGCTGCTGGGTTGTTTTTGGGACGGCAAGTTTTTTGTGGCCAGGTGTTTACCAATGGGTTGCTCATTGTCCTGTGCGTATTTTGAGGCATTTAGTTCTTTTCTGGAATGGGTCGTTCGAGAGGTTTCTGGTTTGGACTCGGTCATCCATTACTTGGATGATTTTCTCTGCGTCGGTCCCACAGATTCGTTGCGTTGTCAGAGAATTCTCCAGGCTATTGAATGGGTTGCTGAGCGATTTGGCGTACCGCTGGCGCCCGGTAAAACGGAGGGCCCGAGTGCGTGTCTGCGTTTTCTGGGGATTGTCATCGACACTGTAGTGTGGAAGTTCAGGCTACCTGAGGACAAGTTGGTGAATTTGAGGGCGGAAGTAGTTCGGGCGCGTCGTTTGAAGAAGATATCGTTGCGTGACCTCCAGTCGGTGCTGGGGAAGTTGAATTTTGTGTGTCGGGTGATGCCGATGGGGCGAGTTTTTTCACGTAGGCTGGCAAGCGCTACTGCAGGGATTCAAGCCCCCCATCATTTCATCAGATTGTCGTCGGATCTCAGGGAAGATTTGGCAGTTTGGGAGTCTTTTTTAGACGGCTACAATGGCGGCTCTTTGGTGATGCCTGAGGTCGTTGGCAATGATGTCTTGGAACTGTTCACGGATGCTGCTGGTGGTATTGGCATTCGTGCTTACTTCAGAGGACAGTGGTGCGCATCTCGTTGGCCCGATGAGTGGATCGCAATCGGTTTGGTACGTAACATTATGTTGTTGGAGATTTTTCCGATCCTTGTGGCTGTGCATTTGTGGGGGTCTGAGTTTCGGGATCGGCGCGTGCGTTTCAATTGTGACAACATGGGCGTTGTGGGTGCAATTAACGGTCTTACCGCGTCGTCCCCTCCAGTCGTTCGAGTGTTGCAACAGTTGGTTTTGCTATGCTTGTCCTTGAATGCACATGTGACTGTGTCTCATGTTCCAGGAGTCAAGAATGACATAGCTGACTCTCTCTCTCGTTCGCAGTGGGATCGTTTCCGTTCGTTGGCAGCAGAAGCGGAGGTCGAGGGTTTAGCTTGTCCGGAGGAACTGTGGAGCTTGGCTTACGGGCCGCATAGTCACTGATTGAAGCTTCCTTAGCGCCTAAAACTTGGGAGACTTACCGGGCAGTGTGGCGGATGTGGGAGGAAGTTGTTACGGCTGGCCCAGTTGATGGTTTCAGGCAAGATCAGGAAGGGATGTTGTTGGCCTGGTTGGGGTGCGGCTCCGTTGAGGGCTGGTCGTGTGCAAAAGTTTTGCGTGTTTTGGCCAGTTTGTCTTTTGGCTTTCGCTTACGCGGCAGTCGAGATTTGACAAAGATGTTTTTAGTCAAACAAGCGGCGAAGGGTTTTCGTCGGTGTCGAAGCAAGGGGGATTTGAGGAGGCCGGTATCCTTTAATTTATTGGAGCAATTGGGCCTTACTCTGGAGTCTGTGTGTTCTACGCATTACGAGGTCTCATTGTTTGGTTTGGCTTTCTCGTTCGCATTTTTTGGGGCTTTACGGGTTGGTGAACTTGTTTCTTCCAGTAAAAAATTGGCGGGTGGGTTATTGGCCAGGGATGTTGTAATCACTTTGGGCGGGGTTGAATTTTGGTTGCGACGTTCCAAGACAGATCAGTCGGGAAGAGGTCGCCGGGTGGTGTTGGACAGGGTGCCTGGTTCTTCAATGTGCCCTTCTCAGTGCCTAAGGAATTTTTGGGATTTTTGTCCCAGCTTGACTGGGTCCTTGTTGAGTCATGTTGACGGCGGTAGTTTGTCCCGATATCAGTTTGGTGCCGTTTTTAAGAAGTCCGTTCGGTTGCTGGGCCTGGATGACTCTCGCTTTGCTCCTCATTCCTTCAGGATAGGGGCAGCGACAGAAGCGGCAGTGGGGGGTTTGGATCCGGCTTCTATAATGCACATTGGTGGTTGGAAGTCTAACCGATATCGGAGTTACGTTAGGCCTTAGTTTTGGGGGGTGGTTTTTCGGGTTAGAGCATATATGGAGGACAAGGAGTGTTAAGTTTGGCTTACATTGGTGGTTTATTTTGTGATGTTAGCACGCCTCCTTTTTTGTTGCAGGTGTCGAACCTTTGCTGGTTTGGATTTTTGGGCACTCCTTTGTTCATTGGGGAGACTTGCGAGCCGATGTCAGAAAGGAAGGCAGACAACTGGGCTTCCCCAGGAACACGGCGGTGCGGTGGCTCGGCTTCAGGGGAATGGAATGGCGGAGGGTTTTACAGGAAATGCATGTGTGTGCCCAGTTGGACCGCGCACCGGACATTCTTGTTCTTCATGTCGGGGGCAATGATTTGGCGGTCAGGCCGTTTCGGGAACTTATAAAGGACATCAAGCAGGATTGCTTGCGGTTGTGGTTGTTGTATCGGGGGGGTCACCATTGTGTGGTCCGAAATCGTTCCACGCAGGTGGTGGCGTTCCATGAGGTCCCTGGTCAAGGTCAACAAGGTCAGGATTAAAGTTAACAGGGCGGTGTCTTCCTTTGTGGTAAGGAACGGGGGTGTGGCGGTGCGTCACTTTGATCTGGAAAGGGGCGAAGGTGATTTTTGGTTGGCGGATGGGGTTCATTTGAACGGGGTTGGCTCCGAAATTTGGACTCTCGGTCTTCAGGAAGGCATTGAGCGGGCCATATCATGGCGTGTTCGGGGGGTGTCGGGCCCTTGAGGTGTTCAAGGTCCCTCGTTGTGGCATCTTGGAAGGGGGGGGAGTCCTTGGAGTCGTTTGGAAATTGGTTTTGGAGATTCACTGCATAGGGTCTCCTACGTTTATAAGTTGGTGGTGGTGATCTGGTGAAAGATGGATGGGGAGTTTCCGTAAAGAGTGCAGATCCCCTAGTTGCCTAGTGGACAGATGTGTTGGTGGTTGGTGCTCCTGAGCCTGTGGGGTAACGGCTGGGAGTAATATGTTGGGTTCTGTCCACAGCATTTTTGGGGTCGATTCACCTAGATCTTGTGGCTTCAAGGACTCCTCCTTCTGGGTTCAAGTTACTGTATTTATGTTATTCATAATACTTTGTTATTATTGTTGTTTGTTTAATAAAAGGCTGCTATGGCCATATAAATTCCAAAAGAAACCTTTGGTCTTGGGTGTTATTATGCGGCGTATGGGGTTTAATACGAGTTGGAGGGGGGACGCGGGGGTTTAGGAGGGTCCTGTCTCCCCCGCTAGGAGCAACTTGACAATACCAACGTCAAGCAATGGCCGGAGCTGAGCCTCCCCCTCCCTCACGGAAAAGGTGTGGGCGGAGGCCAACATGACGGGGGGTTGGAAGGAGAGGGTGGGGGGAGCGTTTTTGGGGGAAGGGGCGTCGCACATATATAAGGGGGTTCCTCCCTCTCTGTTCCCGCTCTTACCGGACAGCTTGTCCCACCCTCCCTCCCTTTAGCTGGTGGATAGTAATGTTGGTGTTTACTTGGGTCATGGCATCTTGGAATGGGGGGGAGTCCTTGGAGTCGTTTGGAAATTGGTTTTGGAGATTCACTGCATAGGGTCTCCTACGTTTATAAGTTGGTGGTGGTGATCTGGTGAAAGGTGGATGGGGAGTTTCCATAAAGAGTGCGGATCCCCTAGTTGCCTACTGGACAGATGTGTCGGTGGTTGGTGCTCCTGAGCCTGTGGGGTAACGGCTGGGAGTAATATGTTGGGTTCTGTCCACAGCATTTTTGGGGTCGATTCACCTAGATCTTTTGGCTTCAAGGACTCCTCCTTCCGGGTTCAAGTTACTGTATTTATGTTATTCATAATACTTTGTTATTATTGTTGTTTGTTTAATAAAAGGCTGCTGTGGCCATATAAATTCCAAAAGAAACCTTTGGTCTTGGGTGTTATTATGCGGCGTATGGGGTTTAATACGAGTTGGAGGGGGGGAAGCGGGGGTTTAGGAGGGTCCCGTCTCCCCCCGCTAGGAGCAACTTGACAATACCAACGTCATGTACATGCAATATAGATGGAACCACATTATGTACTTATAGTTATGGCGCTCTGAGTCACTTGGTATAAAAGACGGCTGCTTATACATAATGATAACTGACAGAGGAGCAAAAAACAAAAGACCAATGATGTCAGATCCTTTCTACATGTGTAGTTCAGTACCATCTATAGAGCTGTTACCTATTTCTATCCCTCCACTCTATGAGACTCCTCACAGGCATGTGACATCATGGAGGGTCCTAGAGGTAATTAGGGCCTTTGCAGGACCCCTCCAGCATCCAGCACTGATCAGTGCGGAGCAGAAGAGACTCATGCAGCTCTCTCCTGAACAGGTCTCTCTCCCCCACCTCTCAGGACAACTTGCTGTCCCCCGTCCTGTGCAGTCCCTATGGCTGACACAGCTGTAGTTCTGCCCCTGTAAAAGGGTCAATGAATGTCAATTGGTGAGAAAGGGGATAATGAACAGAGGGTCATACAGGGAGCAGTAATAATTTACTGTTCAAGATGCATTGTTTTTGGGGATGGATGGGTTTCCTCTCGGTTCTCCGGTTTCCTCCCACACTCTGAACACATACTGATAGGGAATTTAGATTGTGAGCCCCAATGGGGACAGCGATGATGATGTCTGTAAGTGCTGGGTAATAACTGTACCTTGTAGCACTAGAAATGAGCGGTTCGATCCACAGAAGATTAAGTTAAAGTTGAATTTCCTAAAATCGGCAGTTCCACTTTGGAACTTTGTGATTTGATTAGCAAGTGTCACAAAAATAAAATGCCTGGCCGCCGTTATAGTGAACTGTAAAGGGCTGGGAAATGGTAAAAAACCCAAAAACCTCATTGTCACCTCATCGCTCACTTATCCGGCCGCCCCCGCTGCCTGCCATCCGGTTCTCAGGGCTTCTTTTTTTTCATCCATCGCATGCTTTATCTGCCTTTTCTTCACCATAGGCCAGGCATTACCAATTAACCCTTTAAATTCTGCACCCCACCATGTATGCTCTTCAGCAGAGATCTAAAACTCGGCTGGGTATATGGCTACACAAAGAAAAAAACTGCACCCAACTGGCACAGAAGAGCAATAAAAAGGCAATAATAAATGGGAAGTGGGCCCTATGGAGGCGATGATTTGTCTGCCAGTTTGGCATTTATAGCCCCTTTAGTTATGCCATTTATTTCTATTCCATGCCTGAATGTCCCCATTAATCACCTGAAGCCCACGATGACTGACTTAGGCTTGTAGGTGTGCAGCCCTCTTTAGCCAGAGAAGGAGAGGCTGCTGTAGTGCTTTGTTTCCTGCCCTAACTCCTACTGCCTGCGGACACAGACCAGCGTGATGTCATTATTGCGCTGACCTGTATCGCTATTTACTGCACAACACACAATGTTCTTAGGCTTAAGAGCGCCATCTGCTGGAGCTGTGCAGTACTGTGCGCTGTCCTGTAACATTCTGAATTTGGCAGAAAAATCTTACACGTGTTAGCTTTGTAAAATAAAACACTACAGAAAACCCACCATGATTGTATTGTATGAACCCACTCTGAAACACCCTATAAAAGAGCGATTAGAAGAATAGTCATTTATGAGAGTTACTGCTTATAGTCTATGTTATGTGTCCAGTAGTGATGAAGAGGAAGGAGAGGTGATCGGTGATGAGAAAATGGAAGGAATAAGAGAGGAAGAGTACAGCGCAGAGAACGTCAGACTGTAAGTAGAGAGACAGTGACATATTATAGGCTGCATGTGATTGTAGATATTTATTATTAATAATGAAAGTCTTGTTATCACTGGGTAGAGACTGAGGAGGAGAGGACAAAGATCTTACAGATCGAAACGCGTTGCCATGTCCGTGTGTATGGCATTTACTATGAAGATGACATAATTTTAATGTTGAAATAAAGAAGAAATTTTTTACACGCAGCTGGAACTAATTGCTTTTTCCTATTGATTACACGTCAGTCCAGACGGAGCTCCGAGGTCTGCGGTGAACACTTGGTGAGCTGGCTTTTGTTTGTTTTCAGGAGAGGACATATGCATATACCTGGCTATCAGACACTTATTGGGGGCTTATGGACTTGGGGGTCCCCTACACCAGGGCTATAGCCCCTGGTCTTGTCTCATCAGTGCTACTGCTCCAATGTGGCCATGGGGCACTGAGAACAGGAGACCAATGCCAGTGTGAGACATGTAACGACTGACCATCTGTTGTCCTGATCTACATGTCTCCCATTGGTAACCCCCCCTTTTATTTAAAATAAGCTCTGGAGGCTGATTCTCCAGGAGATCTCTGTCTGGCCCATAGATTTTTCAAATGATCTTTATTGGTATTTTAAATTTTTAAAAGGTATGGGTAAAGGGTAGGGAAAAGAGGTAGGAAATGGCCCATAGATTTTAACAACTAATTTAAATATTAAGAAAAATGTGGATTCCTCTGGAATAAGATGTCAGGTCGCAGATATGAAGGTATCATTTTATTCATCTTCCTATGACCTACATGCCCTTATAGATGGCCTAGGAGGGTTTCTCCTACTGACAAGTTCAATTTAAGTCACTTAGGAGACAATCTATTTAGATGATATTTTCTGATATTTTCTACGTATCTCAGCATGGGCCAACACAGCGCTAATGCAGTAGTAAATAAGAGCAAATATGGCGGCATTTACTCTAATGGAACCTCGGACTTCTGAACGCTGACATTATACAGTGACATAAGCACCGGACATTACACAGGACAATATCGCTGTATATCTCCTCAGAATTATATTGTGAATAGAGTTGAGCGAAACGGGTCGAAAAAATTCAAAAGTCGCCGACTTTCGCCAAAGTCGGGTTTCATGAAACGAAACCCGACCTCAACGTGAGGTCGGCCACGAGGTCGGCGACTTTAGCACCAACGTCGCTTTTCAAAACATGCTTCAGCGCCCTTTTTCAGCCAATGAGGAAGAACGGACACTGTGGGCAACGTGATGACATAGGCAGCAGTCCCCACCATCTTTGAGAAGGGCATGCAAGTGATTGGCTTGCTTTGGGGGGCGTCACAGGGGGTATAAAAGGGTGTGCACGCCGACCGCCATCTTATTTCTGCTGATCTCAGTATAGGGAGAGATGCTGCTGCTGCAGATTCTGTAGGAAGAGCGTTAGGCAGGGAAGAAGAAAAAAAATCAGCTGCTGCTGCTAGCGATTTTGCCTGTACAACACATCAGTCACTGTGCAGTGCAAGGGAGGCTATATTTTGGTGGATCAGCTCTGTTGGTTGTTAGGCTGCCTTATAAGGCTACCTGATAGCTGCATTGCTGGTTTCACTCTGCTTTGCAAACTGCTTTTTTAAAAGCAATCCATTTATTTTTTTTGTCCTGGTGAGATACTGAGCGTGCATTTTTTCACACTGTACAGCGGTGTACGCTGCTCTCTCAGTACCGTGTAACGGCTGTTATCACAGCCACAGTGAAGCTAAGGGTGTGACTCTGTAAGGATAAGTCGAGGAGTTGTTCCGTTCTTACAGACCTCCACCTTATAGTTTTGTCTGTTTTTCAAACAGTCTAGTCTATTTGCTGTTTGGTTACATTCAAAACTATAGAGAGACAGCGTGTGTCAGTCCGTATACTAAAAAAACACGGAGCTTGACAATTTAACATACACCGGACAGCAGTGTACGTGCACACTGCTCTTTCAGTACCGTGTAACGACTGTTATCACGGCCACAGTGAAGCTAAGGGTGTGACTCTGTAAGGATAAGTCGAGGAGTTGTTCCGTTCTTACAGACCTCCACCTTATAGTTTTGTCTGTTTTTCAAACAGTCTAGTCTATTTGCTGTTTGATTACATTCAAAACTATAGAGAGACAGCGTGTCAGTCCGTATACTAAAAAAAACACGGAGCTTGACAATTTAACATACACCGGACAGCGGTGTACGTGCACGCTGCTCTCTCAGTACCGTGTAACGGCTGTTATCAAGGCCACAGTGAAGCTAAGGGTGTGACTCTGTAAGGATAAGTCGAGGAGTTGTTCCGTTCTTACAGACCTACACTCTAGGGAGATTCCAATCCTGCCCTGTCCTATATAACATTTTTCACACCTGCCAAATTCATCCTGTCATACAGCGGTGTGATATACGCTGGGCCTGACACAATACATCAGTGTCCAAAAGTGTGTAAGGACATTCCATTTCTCCTGTCCTATATAACATTTTTCACACCTGCCAAATTCATCCTGTCATACAGCGGTGTGATATACACTGGGCCTGACACAATACATCAGTGTCCAGAAGTGTGTAAGGACATTCCATTTCTCCCGTCCTATATAACATTTTTCACACCTGCCAAATTCATCCTGTCATACAGCGGTGTGATATACACTGACCTGACACAATACATCAGTGTCCAGAAGTGTGTAAGGACAATCCATTTCTGCCGTCCTATGTCACATTTTTCACACCAGCCAAATTCAGCCTGTCATACAGCGGTGTGATATACACTGGCCTGACACAATACATCAGTGTCCAGAAGTGTGTAAGGACAATCCATTTCTGCCGTCCTATGTCACATTTTTCACACCAGCCTAATTCAGTCTGTCATACAGCGGTGTGATATACATTGGGCCTCACACAATACATCAGTGTCCAGAAGTGTGTAAGGACATTCCATTTCTCCCGTCATATATCACATTTTACACACCAGCCAAATTCAGCCTGTCATACAGCGGTGTGATATACACTGGCCTGACACAATACATCAGTGTCCAGAAGTGGTAGGAGAATTAAATTCTCCCCTGTCCTATATACACCTTGTACCTTGTTTTACAGTTCCATATCGTTGGTGGAATTGTGGGTACATTTTTCAAAAAATGAGGAAGTGATGTGTAAGAGGCCGTGTTAGTGGGCGGGGGTTGCCAGCTGTTAATGATGGTTATTGGCCAGGGATGTTGTAATCACTTTGGGCGGGGTTGAATTTTGGTTGCGACGTTCCAAGACAGATCAGTCGGGAAGAGGTCGCCGGGTGGTGTTGGACAGGGTGCCTGGTTCTTCAATGTGCCCTTCTCAGTGCCTAAGGAATTTTTGGGATTTTTGTCCCAGCTTGACTGGGTCCTTGTTGAGTCATGTTGACGGCGGTAGTTTGTCCCGATATCAGTTTGGTGCCGTTTTTAAGAAGTCCATTCGGTTGCTGGGCCTGGATGACTCTCGCTTTGCTCCTCATTCCTTCAGGATAGGGGCAGCGACAGAAGCGGCAGTGGGGGGTTTGGATCCGGCTTCTATAATGCACATTGGTGGTTGGAAGTCTAACCGATATCGGAGTTACGTTAGGCCTTAGTTTTGGGGGGTGGTTTTTCGGGTTAGAGCATATATGGAGGACAAGGAGTGTTAAGTTTGGCTTACATTGGTGGTTTATTTTGTGATGTTAGCACGCCTCCTTTTTTGTTGCAGGTGTCGAACCTTTGCTGGTTTGGATTTTTGGGCACTCCTTTGTTCATTGGGGAGACTTGCGAGCCGATGTCAGAAAGGAAGGCAGACAACTGGGCTTCCCCAGGAACACGGCGGTGCGGTGGCTCGGCTTCAGGGGAATGGAATGGCGGAGGGTTTTACAGGAAATGCATGTGTGTGCCCAGTTGGACCGCGCACCGGACATTCTTGTTCTTCATGTCGGGGGCAATGATTTGGCGGTCAGGCCGTTTCGGGAACTTATAAAGGACATCAAGCAGGATTGCTTGCGGTTGTGGTTGTTGTATCGGGGGGGTCACCATTGTGTGGTCCAAAATCGTTCCACGCAGGTGGTGGCGTTCCATGAGGTCCCTGGTCAAGGTCAACAAGGTCAGGATTAAAGTTAACAGGGCGGTGTCTTCCTTTGTGGTAAGGAACGGGGGTGTGGCGGTGCGTCACTTTGATCTGGAAAGGGGCGAAGGTGATTTTTGGTTGGCGGATGGGGTTCATTTGAACGGGGTTGGCTCCGAAATTTGGACTCTCGGTCTTCAGGAAGGCATTGAGCGGGCCATATCATGGCGTGTTCGGGGGGTGTCGGGCCCTTGAGGTGTTCAAGGTCCCTCGTTGTGGCGTCTTGGAAGGGGGGGGAGTCCTTGGAGTCGTTTGGAAATTGGTTTTGGAGATTCACTGCATAGGGTCTCCTACGTTTATAAGTTGGTGGTGGTGATCTGGTGAAAGATGGATGGGGAGTTTCCGTAAAGAGTGCAGATCCCCTAGTTGCCTAGTGGACAGATGTGTTGGTGGTTGGTGCTCCTGAGCCTGTGGGGTAACGGCTGGGAGTAATATGTTGGGTTCTGTCCACAGCATTTTTGGGGTCGATTCACCTAGATCTTGTGGCTTCAAGGACTCCTCCTTCTGGGTTCAAGTTACTGTATTTATGTTATTCATAATACTTTGTTATTATTGTTGTTTGTTTAATAAAAGGCTGCTATGGCCATATAAATTCCAAAAGAAACCTTTGGTCTTGGGTGTTATTATGCGGCGTATGGGGTTTAATACGAGTTGGAGGGGGGACGCGGGGGTTTAGGAGGGTCCTGTCTCCCCCGCTAGGAGCAACTTGACAATACCAACGTCAAGCAATGGCCGGAGCTGAGCCTCCCCCTCCCTCACGGAAAAGGTGTGGGCGGAGGCCAACATGACGGGGGGTTGGAAGGAGAGGGTGGGGGGAGCGTTTTTGGGGGAAGGGGCGTCGCACATATATAAGGGGGTTCCTCCCTCTCTGTTCCCGCTCTTACCGGACAGCTTGTCCCACCCTCCCTCCCTTTAGCTGGTGGATAGTAATGTTGGTGTTTACTTGGGTCATGGCATCTTGGAATGGGGGGGAGTCCTTGGAGTCGTTTGGAAATTGGTTTTGGAGATTCACTGCATAGGGTCTCCTACGTTTATAAGTTGGTGGTGGTGATCTGGTGAAAGGTGGATGGGGAGTTTCCATAAAGAGTGCGGATCCCCTAGTTGCCTACTGGACAGATGTGTCGGTGGTTGGTGCTCCTGAGCCTGTGGGGTAACGGCTGGGAGTAATATGTTGGGTTCTGTCCACAGCATTTTTGGGGTCGATTCACCTAGATCTTTTGGCTTCAAGGACTCCTCCTTCCGGGTTCAAGTTACTGTATTTATGTTATTCATAATACTTTGTTATTATTGTTGTTTGTTTAATAAAAGGCTGCTGTGGCCATATAAATTCCAAAAGAAACCTTTGGTCTTGGGTGTTATTATGCGGCGTATGGGGTTTAATACGAGTTGGAGGGGGGGAAGCGGGGGTTTAGGAGGGTCCCGTCTCCCCCCGCTAGGAGCAACTTGACAATACCAACGTCATGTACATGCAATATAGATGGAACCACATTATGTACTTATAGTTATGGCGCTCTGAGTCACTTGGTATAAAAGACGGCTGCTTATACATAATGATAACTGACAGAGGAGCAAAAAACAAAAGACCAATGATGTCAGATCCTTTCTACATGTGTAGTTCAGTACCATCTATAGAGCTGTTACCTATTTCTATCCCTCCACTCTATGAGACTCCTCACAGGCATGTGACATCATGGAGGGTCCTAGAGGTAATTAGGGCCTTTGCAGGTCCCCTCCAGCATCCAGCACTGATCAGTGCGGAGCAGAAGAGACTCATGCAGCTCTCTCCTGAACAGGTCTCTCTCCCCCACCTCTCAGGACAACTTGCTGTCCCCCGTCCTGTGCAGTCCCTATGGCTGACACAGCTGTAGTTCTGCCCCTGTAAAAGGGTCAATGAATGTCAATTGGTGAGAAAGGGGATAATGAACAGAGGGTCATACAGGGAGCAGTAATAATTTACTGTTCAAGATGCATTGTTTTTGGGGATGGATGGGTTTCCTCTCGGTTCTCCGGTTTCCTCCCACACTCTGAACACATACTGATAGGGAATTTAGATTGTGAGCCCCAATGGGGACAGCGATGATGATGTCTGTAAGTGCTGGGTAATAACTGTACCTTGTAGCACTAGAAATGAGCGGTTCGATCCACAGAAGATTAAGTTAAAGTTGAATTTCCTAAAATCGGCAGTTCCACTTTGGAACTTTGTGATTTGATTAGCAAGTGTCACAAAAATAAAATGCCTGGCCGCCGTTATAGTGAACTGTAAAGGGCTGGGAAATGGTAAAAAACCCAAAAACCTCATTGTCACCTCATCGCTCACTTATCCGGCCGCCCCCGCTGCCTGCCATCCGGTTCTCAGGGCTTCTTTTTTTTCATCCATCGCATGCTTTATCTGCCTTTTCTTCACCATAGGCCAGGCATTACCAATTAACCCTTTAAATTCTGCACCCCACCATGTATGCTCTTCAGCAGAGATCTAAAACTCGGCTGGGTATATGGCTACACAAAGAAAAAAACTGCACCCAACTGGCACAGAAGAGCAATAAAAAGGCAATAATAAATGGGAAGTGGGCCCTATGGAGGCGATGATTTGTCTGCCAGTTTGGCATTTATAGCCCCTTTAGTTATGCCATTTATTTCTATTCCATGCCTGAATGTCCCCATTAATCACCTGAAGCCCACGATGACTGACTTAGGCTTGTAGGTGTGCAGCCCTCTTTAGCCAGAGAAGGAGAGGCTGCTGTAGTGCTTTGTTTCCTGCCCTAACTCCTACTGCCTGCGGACACAGACCAGCGTGATGTCATTATTGCGCTGACCTGTATCGCTATTTACTGCACAACACACAATGTTCTTAGGCTTAAGAGCGCCATCTGCTGGAGCTGTGCAGTACTGTGCGCTGTCCTGTAACATTCTGAATTTGGCAGAAAAATCTTACACGTTAGCTTTGTAAAATAAAACACTACAGAAAACCCACCATGATTGTATTGTATGAACCCACTCTGAAACACCCTATAAAAGAGCGATTAGAAGAATAGTCATTTATGAGAGTTACTGCTTATAGTCTATGTTATGTGTCCAGTAGTGATGAAGAGGAAGGAGAGGTGATCGGTGATGAGAAAATGGAAGGAATAAGAGAGGAAGAGTACAGCGCAGAGAACGTCAGACTGTAAGTAGAGAGACAGTGACATATTATAGGCTGCATATGATTGTAGATATTTATTACTAATAATGAAAGTCTTGTTATCACTGGGTAGAGACTGAGGAGGAGAGGACAAAGATCTTACAGATCGAAACGCGTTGCCATGTCCGTGTGTATGGCATTTACTATGAAGATGACATAATTTTAATGTTGAAATAAAGAAGAAATTTTTTACACGCAGCTGGAACTAATTGCTTTTTCCTATTGATTACACGTCAGTCCAGACGGAGCTCCGAGGTCTGCGGTGAACACTTGGTGAGCTGGCTTTTGTTTGTTTTCAGGAGAGGACATATGCATATACCTGGCTATCAGACACTTATTGGGGGCTTATGGACTTGGGGGTCCCCTACACCAGGGCTATAGCCCCTGGTCTTGTCTCATCAGTGCTACTGCTCCAATGTGGCCATGGGGCACTGAGAACAGGAGACCAATGCCAGTGTGAGACATGTAACGACTGACCATCTGTTGTCCTGATCTACATGTCTCCCATTGGTAACCCCCCCTTTTATTTAAAATAAGCTCTGGAGGCTGATTCTCCAGGAGATCTCTGTCTGGCCCATAGATTTTTCAAATGATCTTTATTGGTATTTTAAATTTTTAAAAGGTATGGGTAAAGGGTAGGGAAAAGAGGTAGGAAATGGCCCATAGATTTTAACAACTAATTTAAATATTAAGAAAAATGTGGATTCCTCTGGAATAAGATGTCAGGTCGCAGATATGAAGGTATCATTTTATTCATCTTCCTATGACCTACATGCCCTTATAGATGGCCTAGGAGGGTTTCTCCTACTGACAAGTTCAATTTAAGTCACTTAGGAGACAATCTATTTAGATGATATTTTCTGATATTTTCTACGTATCTCAGCATGGGCCAACACAGCGCTAATGCAGTAGTAAATAAGAGCAAATATGGCGGCATTTACTCTAATGGAACCTCGGACTTCTGAACGCTGACATTATACAGTGACATAAGCACCGGACATTACACAGGACAATATCGCTGTATATCTCCTCAGAATTATATTGTGAATAGAGTTGAGCGAAACGGGTCGAAAAAATTCAAAAGTCGCCGACTTTCGCCAAAGTCGGGTTTCATGAAACGAAACCCGACCTCAACGTGAGGTCGGCCACGAGGTCGGCGACTTTAGCACCAACGTCGCTTTTCAAAACATGCTTCAGCGCCCTTTTTCAGCCAATGAGGAAGAACGGACACTGTGGGCAACGTGATGACATAGGCAGCAGTCCCCACCATCTTTGAGAAGGGCATGCAAGTGATTGGCTTGCTTTGGGGGGCGTCACAGGGGGTATAAAAGGGTGTGCACGCCGACCGCCATCTTATTTCTGCTGATCTCAGTATAGGGAGAGATGCTGCTGCTGCAGATTCTGTAGGAAGAGCGTTAGGCAGGGAAGAAGAAAAAAAATCAGCTGCTGCTGCTAGCGATTTTGCCTGTACAACACATCAGTCACTGTGCAGTGCAAGGGAGGCTATATTTTGGTGGATCAGCTCTGTTGGTTGTTAGGCTGCCTTATAAGGCTACCTGATAGCTGCATTGCTGGTTTCACTCTGCTTTGCAAACTGCTTTTTTAAAAGCAATCCATTTATTTTTTTTGTCCTGGTGAGATACTGAGCGTGCATTTTTTCACACTGTACAGCGGTGTACGCTGCTCTCTCAGTACCGTGTAACGGCTGTTATCACAGCCACAGTGAAGCTAAGGGTGTGACTCTGTAAGGATAAGTCGAGGAGTTGTTCCGTTCTTACAGACCTCCACCTTATAGTTTTGTCTGTTTTTCAAACAGTCTAGTCTATTTGCTGTTTGATTACATTCAAAACTATAGAGAGACAGCGTGTCAGTCCGTATACTAAAAAAAACACGGAGCTTGACAATTTAACATACACCGGACAGCGGTGTACGTGCACGCTGCTCTCTCAGTACCGTGTAACGGCTGTTATCAAGGCCACAGTGAAGCTAAGGGTGTGACTCTGTAAGGATAAGTCGAGGAGTTGTTCCGTTCTTACAGACCTACACTCTAGGGAGATTCCAATCCTGCCCTGTCCTATATAACATTTTTCACACCTGCCAAATTCATCCTGTCATACAGCGGTGTGATATACGCTGGGCCTGACACAATACATCAGTGTCCAAAAGTGTGTAAGGACATTCCATTTCTCCTGTCCTATATAACATTTTTCACACCTGCCAAATTCATCCTGTCATACAGCGGTGTGATATACACTGGGCCTGACACAATACATCAGTGTCCAGAAGTGTGTAAGGACATTCCATTTCTCCCGTCCTATATAACATTTTTCACACCTGCCAAATTCATCCTGTCATACAGCGGTGTGATATACACTGACCTGACACAATACATCAGTGTCCAGAAGTGTGTAAGGACAATCCATTTCT
Organism: Dendrobates tinctorius; assembly: GCF_039654945.1. NCBI lineage: Eukaryota > Metazoa > Chordata > Amphibia > Anura > Dendrobatidae > Dendrobates > Dendrobates tinctorius. The sequence continues at coordinate 2,659,004 of NW_027361795.1, read as the reverse complement.
GCCGTCCTATGTCACATTTTTCACACCAGCCAAATTCAGCCTGTCATACAGCGGTGTGATATACACTGGCCTGACACAATACATCAGTGTCCAGAAGTGTGTAAGGACAATCCATTTCTGCCGTCCTATGTCACATTTTTCACACCTGCCAAATTCAGCCTGTCATACAGCGGTGTGATATACATTGGGCCTCACACAATACATCAGTGTCCAGAAGTGTGTAAGGACAATCCATTTCTGCCGTCCTATGTCACATTTTTCACACCAGCCAAATTCAGCCTGTCATACAGCGGTGTGATATACATTGGGCCTCACACAATACATCAGTGTCCAGAAGTGTGTAAGGACAATCCATTTCTGCCGTCCTATGTCACATTTTTCACACCAGCCTAATTCAGTCTGTCATACAGCGGTGTGATATACATTGGGCCTCACACAATACATCAGTGTCCAGAAGTGTGTAAGGACATTCCATTTCTCCCGTCATATATCACATTTTACACACCAGCCAAATTCAGCCTGTCATACAGCGGTGTGATATACACTGGCCTGACACAATACATCAGTGTCCAGAAGTGGTAGGAGAATTAAATTCTCCCCTGTCCTATATACACCTTGTACCTTGTTTTACAGTTCCATATCGTTGGTGGAATTGTGGGTACATTTTTCAAAAAATGAGGAAGTGATGTGTAAGAGGCCGTGTTAGTGGGCGGGGGTTGCCAGCTGTTAATGATGGTGTTGGTGTTGGATCTTCTGGTAGTGGCAAAAGCAAAATCACACCTAATGCAGGAGGTGTTAAGCCTGCATCATCATCTGGCTCCACAAGGCCTCGAAGGCTCCCTTTTCTGGGAGTAGGTAAACCGCTTTTAAAGCCGGAGCTTCAGGAACAAGTTTTGGCCTACATTGCTGACTCGGCCTCCAGCTCTATCGCCTCCTCTTCTGAACTTGTAAAAAATAAAAGCACTGAGTCGTCTTTGGAGGCTCATGGTCATGAACCACACCTTTCTTTGTGTCCTTCACCCCTACCAAAATTGAAGGATGCGGCAGGCCACACAACAGATTACTCCATGGAGCTGTTTTCACATACCATGCCTGGGTTATCAAGTGAAATGGTGAATTACCCAGGCCAAGATGAATCTGACATGGAGTGCACTGATGCACAGCCACTGATAGATGATTCTACTGGTACATTCACTCAGAGCACGACATTGTCCTCGCAGTGTATTGAGCCAGATTCTGACCCTGATGAAACTCAGGTGCCCCTTCCCGCATATTATACCACCGTACATGGTGACACAGAGGAAGGTGCACATGACATTGAAGAGGAGGTGATGGATGACCCAGTTGTTGACCCAGATTGGCATTCATTGGGGGAAGAGGGTGCCGCTGCCAATAGCTCCGAAGAGGAGGAGGAGCATCCGCAGCAGGCATCGACATCGCAACGGCTGTTATCTGGCAGGCACGGAGCAGTCCAAAAACGGGTTACAAAAAGCCAAAAAGTTGCTGGACTACTTGGCCAGACGGTAAAAATAGCACAGCGTGCAAGGACGCAAAATGTCTTCCATAGTAGGAAGAGTGCAGTGTGGCACTTTTTTGAACAAAATCCTAATGATCAGGCCAAGGTTATCTGTAAGAGGTGCGCAAAGACCTTTAGCCAAGGGAAAAATCTGAAAAATTTGAATACCAGTTGCATGCTTAGACATTTAACCACCATGCACTTGCAAGCGTGGACGATACACCAAACCTCAAGTACCACATGTGCAAATGCTCCCAAAGAAGGTAGTCAGCAACGCTACATTGTTTCCCCCACTGTAAGCCCACCGGTTAGCACAGCAGCAAATGTTGAGGTGTCGTTGCAAGGCCAAAGCTGTCAGGGAATCACAATGTTATATCAACGAAAGACTGAATCTAGGCCATCAGAAAGAACACCAACTCCATCACCATCATCAACCCTCTCTCAGTCCGCCCTGTCCACCGCTAGTTCCACCATAGGCATCTCTCAAGTCCAGCTCACCCTGCCAGAGACTATGAGTAGGACAAGAAAGTACTCATCCTCTCATCCGCGTACACTGGGTTTGAACGCCCACATTGCCAAACTAATCTCGTTAGAGATGATGCCCTATAGGTTGGTGGAAAGCGCAGCTTTCCTCGAACTCATGACCTACGCAGTACCATGCTATGAACTACCCAGTCGCCACTTCTTTTCTCGCAAAGCCATCCCAGCCCTCCACCTTCATGTGAAGGACCGCATTGTCCATGCACTCAAGCAATCAGTGAGTGGAAAGGTGCACCTCACAACTGATGCATGGTCCAGTAGGCATGGCCAGGGCCGTTACGTGTCCATCACTGCGCACTGGGTTAATGTGGTGGATGCAGGGTCCACAGGGGACAGCGGTGGTGGGACTGTGCTGCCTAGCCCACGGTATAGGAAACAGTTGGCTGTAGGCGTTCGACCCTCCTCCTGCTACTCCTCTAGAAGCGAAAGCTCGTCCCCAGAGCGCAGTCGCAGCAGCACTCTATCCGCAGCTGCCAGTGTTGCACATGATGTGTCCCCCTATCGATCAGCTAGTGGAAAGCATCAGCAGGCTGTGTTGAAGATGATGTGTTGGGGCGACAGACACACTGCGGAGGTACTGGCCGACTACTTTCAGTAACAAACTGAGTCATGGCTGGGCAGTCTACATCTTGAGGCAGGCAAGGTAGTCAGCGATAACGGCCGTAATTTTGTGGCTGCCATAGCCCTTTCAAAACTCAGACACAAACCTTGCTTGGCTCACACCTTGAACCTGGTGGTGCAGTGCTTCCTCAATAATTATCCAGAGTTAACAGGCCTGCTCCAGAAGGTTCGAAAACTGTGCTCGCACATCCGCCGGTAGCCCATACACTCCAGTCGTATGCAGAAGCTGCAGTGATTGCTACACCTTCCCAAGCACCGGCTAATTATCGACGTTGCAACAAGGTGGAACTCCACCCTGCACATGGTTGAGCGGCTGTGCGAACAGAGGCAGGCCGTAATGCATTTGTGCGAGGATACCCGGACATGCACTTTAAGGGCAGACATGCAGTTGACAGGTCTGCAGAGGTCAAAGCTGAAAGAACTCCGTAAAGTCCTTCAGTGTTTTGAGGAATGCACACGGCTGGTAAGCGCAGACGACGCCATCACAAGCATGAGCATCCCACTTATGTGTCTGCTCATGCAAACTTTGACGCACATTAAGGAGCAGGCGACTGCAGCCGAGGTTGACGAAGAGGAAGAGGAGGAGGAAATCCTTGATGACAGTCAGCTATTGTCTGCTCCGGGACCTCTCCTGGACGAGGTGGAGGAAGAAGAGGAAGAGGAGGAGGAGGGTGATGATGGGGATGATTATTTAGGGGAGGAGGATGCTTCTCGTGTGTCCAGAAAAAATGTTGGCGTGGCAAGGTCTGGTACAGGGTTTGTGCGTGACTGGAGGGATGTGGATTTGCCAGAAAGTGCTCCTCCACCAAGCAGTCGCACTGCATCATTGACACCGGGAACATTGGCCCACATGTCAGATTATGCCTTGCAGATCCTAAAAAGGGACCACCGCATTGCCAAAATGATGAACGATGACGACTACTGGTTCTCCAGCATCCTGGATCCACGCTATAAAGGCAAATTCCAAAACATCATGCCACAGGAGAACCTTCACCTAATATTGGCTAACAAACAAGCTACTCTGGTAAACCGGTTGGTTGAGGCATTCCCAGCACACAGCAGCGGTGATGGTTCTCACATGAGCCGTAGGGGCCAGGGGCAGCTTGGAAGAGGTGTTCGTGGTGCACACATCAGAAGTGGCGTTGGAGACAGGGGTTTCATGACCATGTTGTGGACTGATTTTTCAAGTCCCGCTCACACAACTGGTAATACTGCATCAATGGAAAGTGACAGGAGACAGCACTTGTCAACTATGGTTACAAACTACTTTTCCTCCGATGTCGATGTTCTCCAGTTGTGAGTTCATTTTCCCCTTCACCGTCGATGTCTGATGAACTCCCTCTTCTGGTGAAGGAAGGTAGTGAGGCTGATTACCAAACACCTGATCTGGTAGATGATGACTGGGTAACAGGAAATTCTGACTGGATATAAGGCAGTCGATGCCCTTCTGAGTCGCTGGTGATTTCTCTGCTGGATTCTTGGGACCAGTCTGATTCCTGCTTCCCAAAGATAAGTTTTTGCTCTGCTATTGAACTTATTAGTTTTGTTTTGTTTACCTTGTTTTTTGGAGTTCAGCCATCCCCGGTCGGGGGTGTGCTGAGTTCCATTTTTGTCTCTGATCAGTTTGTCTCTTTGCTCTTTCTTCAGAATTTACCTGAGTGCTGATATAGTCTTTTTGAAGTCCTAGCGACTTCAGGGCCTGTTTTTCCTATCAGACGGTTGGGACATTTTTTGGTAGGGTTTTTTACGGATTGCAGACAGCAGCTTTTCTATCCTGTCCTTTTTAGTTAGCTTGGGCCCCATCGTTTGCTCAACCTATATTTCTATCTGTGTTAGTGTTTTCATCTTGCTTCACCGTCATTATATGTTGGGGGCTGCCTATTGCTTTGGGGTCTGCTCAGGGGCAGTTTAGATTTCCCCTTTCTTTCTTTAGGCCTATTTAGTTCTCCGGCTGTGATCGAGGGGTCTAGGGCATCGTAAGAACCCCCCACGGCTACTGTTAGTTGTTGTGGATAGGATCAGGGGTCTGCAATCCGATATCTACCAACCTCTCTGGTTTTCTGGACTTAGCTTGTATTTTTGTTTTTTCCTCCTTCGGTGACTCATTCATGACATTCTCCCTCACAGGTCATTCCCCTTTGACTATTGGGCCGCTAAACTGGACACCTGGCCTGAATTGTCACAATATGCGCTACAGGAGCTCGCTTGCCCAGCTGCAAGTGTGCTATCAGAAAGAGTCTTCAGTGCTGCTGGATCAATCCTGACAGAAAAAAGGACCCGTCTGTCAACCCAAAATGTGGATGATCTAACCTTCATTAAAATGAACCATGCATGGGTTTCCAAGGATTTTGTCCCACCTTCCCCTGATGACACATAGGTTGACAGAAAAATGGCTTGCTTTGGTCCTCCTCTACCTGGGATTTGAACAATTTCACCTTTTGCATCAGCTGAATGTCCAACATCAACATATGCCACTTTCTAAAACTCCCTAACTGTGCTGCCAACCCCCCCATGGCCGGGGTCACCATCTAGCGCACGAAACCGTGCAAGTGCCGCTGCCCTGGACAGGTGGGTAGGCCGACTCTTGGGCGCGGGCACTGGCACAGGGTCCCTCATAGTGCAATCAAGTGTCTCTGACGGTGGTGGTGCAAACCCGCCGTCAGACACACCGCCATACTATGAGGGGCCCAGTGCCAGTACCGACGCCCATGAGTGGGCCTCCCTTGCTTGGGCAGGGCCCCATCATTTGCAAACTTTACCTCTCCCTGCTCCTCCACTGTGTAGTCTGGGCCGTCAAATCCATACTGGGCCTGACACCGTCTGAGCCTGCCTCCTGATCTATAGACATATATTTTGAATGTGTACACTATGCTATCCATACATGTTATCCGGTGATACGGTACCCTTTCTCACCTTTGTGCAATCACGTGTAATCCATACTGGACCTGACACCATCTGAGCCTGCCTCCTGATCTATAGACATATATTTTGAATGTGTACACTATGCTATCCATACATGTTATCCGGTGATACGGTACCCTTTCTCACCTTTGTGCAATCACGTGTAATCCATACTGGGCCTGACACCGTCTGAGCCTGCCTCCTGATCTATTGACATATATTTTGAATGTGTAAACTATGCTATCCATACATGTTATCCGGTGATACGGTACCCTTTCTCAGCTTTGTGCAATCACGTGTAATCCATACTGGGCCTGAGAACGGCTGGCGAGCTGTTAAGCAAGCTACAGCACCTGTGGTTTGCACACGTAAGTTTTTCATTTTTTCAGGAATGACGGTTAGGCCTAATTCCGGAACTGCGGTTGACCTGCACTTACTGGGAAATCATCGTTCGCGGGTAATAATTGTAATCCCAGATCCCCATCACTAACGGTGTTCAGCGGGTTATCTGCACCTGCAAGCGACAAACGCTGTCCCTTTCAGTATAGCGCACATGCAGCCACGGACATGTAAGGACATGACACACCAGTTATTGGCCAATCTCACATGCCAGAGCCTCGCCTGTCCCTTTAGTAAGCCGGACTCGGACCGCGGGGCATGACGGAGTCTCGTTCATTAGCGGAATTAAGCTTGCAATGTGTGCATCTTTTTTGTTGCTGGATGGTTGAGGTTGCCCGTGTTGATCACAGCAAGATAACAGCACTTTGCAAGATTGAAATACTGTGCAGTGAGATGGAAGATGGGGACGACGAGGAGTCCAGACTAGTACAGGGATTCCCTAGCGAGGAGACTTATTTCATTGAATTCAATGTTGGGACAGAAATTTTTGGGGAGCATTATACTCTGGAGAATGATAGATGGGGCCCACCATACACTGGAACATTCCAAAGGTGGACATCAGACACTGGAGCAGCATTTACAGTGCCCATTATACACTAGAGCATTAGAAATGGGGCCCATTATGTATGGAGCATTATTTGGGCCCATAAGACAGTGGAGCTTCATCCATGGGGACCAACATATACTGTAGCATTATGTGGAGCTCATCATATACTGTTTCAAACATTATATGGGACCAATGATTCTGTATGGAGAAATAGATGGGCCTCGTCATGAGATGTAAAAAGTGAAGTACTTTTCTTTGTATTATACCACTATTTCTCTGCCGTATCGCAGCAGCATGAGTTGTAGTATGTGTTAAAGGGGCGCTCTTTCGCCCAGGGCACATGAAAACCTGGAGCCAGCCCTACCCCCCCACAACTTTAGCCAAATAACCCCCATTTTTCAGTGCGTAACTAGTATTATGTAGTAAATAAAGGGTGACAAGCTTCAGTAATAAGAATTTATGCTTTTGGCATTCAAATGGGCACTGTAAGTGTGTTTCCTGTCCTCCTCTCACTGCCGACTTTTCTTCCTAATTGACTTACATTGGGTTTCGTGTTTCAGTCAGACCCCCGACTTTTCCCTATAGTCGGCCGATTTCGTTCGACCCGACTTTTGCGAAAGTCGTGTTTCGCGAAACCCAACTCGACCCGAAAAAAGGCAAAGTCGCTCATCTCTAATTGTGAACTGTCTGTATCTAAATTTGTTTGTTTGGATTTTTTTAAGACACAATGGTAAATGGTGGATCCCTAAATGCTTCCGAAAAACGAGCAGGAGCAAAGTCACATCCATGTAGGTACTTTAACCTCTTCCGTTATGTCTTAATTGTTGTCTTCTAGATGCAAAAATATATAATGGTCCATCCTGCTAGTTACACAGACAGAAGATCTGTCCCAGCACAAGTGCATGTGAAAGTGACACCTACCTAGATCATGTAGTGACGTGTATCAGACGTGTCACACATTATGGTTATTGTCCGTATGGGACCAGGATTTGTTCCTGATTACTATTGGTATTTATTATTTCTTCTATTTCTCCAGCAGCAGAAGCGATAGTGAGAAGAAAGTGCGCCGTCCATCAAAGTAAGGAAAAGCGTCCCCCATTGTTGTATGTGACGTGTTGTGACACTGAGGCTCATAGTATCAGGGGTAGAGATACATTGTGTCTTCCCTTTATATTTTTATTCTATGTTGTATATTTTTAATGGAAGAAACCAATATGTAAATGTCTGTCTGTACTTCCCATAGTATTTCCCTCTTCAGTTTCCGACTTCTAAACTCCCTAACCCTCTCGTCCTTTCTTCTCTATTAGGCTATGTGCACACGTTGCTTATTTTTGTGCAGCGTTTTCTACTCAAAAACTGCATCTCCTGCCAGAAACCGCAGGGGGGTAGTTTTGCGGTTTTTATGCAGTTTTTATGCGGTTTTTGTGCGGTTTTTTGAATGCGGTTTTCAGTCACTTTTTCATGCAGTTTCTATGCTGATTTCATACATTTTTTGTGCGGTTTTGATTGCATTTTTCAGCCTGATTTGTCTGCCTTTTTTGTAAGCAATAAATAAAGAGAAGAAACTTCAAAAAAGAAAAAAAAATGTGATGTCATTTCCTAGTCCAACCTTTTCTCATCAATCTCCATTTTGGAATCTGCACACCTTCGTCATCATGAGCGGTAACCGTGAAAATGAGCGTAGTGAACAGCGAAGCACACAGCATGGCGAAGAACATGGTGAAACTAATGTATGGCTACGCAGGCCACAACGCCTCCAGTCTTTGGGAGTATTGCTCGATTATCTGAATCAGCAAAGACTCCACGTAAGCAACACTATATGTAAAAATATTGTTTTTGAGTCCTCATAATACATAGTGAGATGGCTAGCCAGATCGCTGAAACATCACAGCTGTTGTGACGCAACAGCGACCTCTCCAGCAATCTTGCTACATGTGATGGATATGGGCGACCGCCCCCTGCTGGATATCGCTGATCGTGCTTGAATGTCCTGTCCATTTTTGGATCGCTGGTGTCCCGCTGGCCGCATGCATCGCTATGTTTGCTGCCAATGAGCGACTGCGATGGTGACGCAGAATTCAGGGCTGTAGGCGGGAGTCGTCATAATAGCTGCTGAGTGACAAGGTCCCAATGACCGCTGAGGTTGTTACGGCTCGCCATATTGTTGCTGTGTAATTGAATAGATCTGCCTGTTTGACAGCTTACTAGTGACCATGTAGCGACGTACCAGCCATCTTTAGGTCACATCGTTCTCGTGAGTGCTGGAGCGCCGCTGAGTGTAACGGGACCTTAACCCATATTTTTTTATCTTACTTGCAGGCCAGAAAGAGAACCAGAAGAATGTGGGTCCACCCCATTGTGTCAGAACGTACAGGAAAGGGTCATTTTCGTGTGCTATACCAAGATTTGAGAAGGTAAGTTAACCATATGTGAAGAGATTTCGTTATGTAAAAAGTTTGTCAGTAAGAAATCTGTATCTGATGTTACTATTTTTTTACAGATATCCCGAGAAGTTTGTGTCCTTCTGCCGGCTCACCATCCCGGCAACTGACCGGCTTCTGAGCATAATGGGAGAAGAGCTTACGTAAATGGACACAGTGATGAGGAAGTCCATCTCTGCTGAGGAAAGGCTGTTCCTCACCTTGCGGTAAGTGTATTGTTTCATTTTTGGGGGTTTTTTGCGTCATAAGGCCTTTTCACCTGTCACTGTCTCTGGTACATGTGGTCACACTTTTCACATGTCCTGGAGACACTGCCACACGTACACCCAATTCAATGAATGGGTCTATCCACATGTCAGCGTGGTGTCATGGAACGTGTGTACGTGTGCCTTGTTTTCGTGCTTTTTTTTAATGGGAGCACGGTCCACAAAACACACATGGATGTACTCTCTGTGACACAAATTTGGCGCTGCTGGAAAAGCGCAACATTGCTGTTCCCTGGCGGCAGGTGCTGAAGATGCTCTCTCCCCAGCTCAGCTGCCAATTGGCGCAAACAGGTCATAATGAGAGACGTCTTTTGCACCTGCTGCGGCGAACCCATATTACTAGACTTGGCCCCCTCCATTTAAGTACAACCACAATTATTATTGGTATTGTTGGACTTGGGAGTTTATGACATCATTTCTGAATGTTGTACAAAACCATGAATGGCGGTGTCCCCATCTTATAGCGGCAATCATTTCTAATAATCTTTTTTTTTTTCATTTTCAGATTTTTGGCCACAGGAGAGAGCTATACATCCCTACACCTCCAATTTAGAGTTGGTAAATCCACCATCTCTCAAATTGTGAGGTGCACATGTAACGTGATCTAGCAGAAGTTGCAGCCCATGGTGATGCCTTCCCCAACCGAGGAGACTTGGCTGCAGGTTGCAGCAGGCTTTCAGTCTGTGGCCAATTTCCCAAACTGCATAGGTGCAGATGATGGTAAACATATAAGAGTGCAGAAGCCACCACGATCAGGATCACGCTTCTTTAATTATAGGAAGTATTTTTCTGTGGTCCTGATGGCGGTGGCTGATGCACATTACAAATTTGTTGCCATCGACGTTGGTGCCTATGGTAGTACTGGGGATTCTCGGGTGTTGCAAACTTCACAGATTGGTCAGCAAATTCTTCGAGATGGCGGAACGCTCCCAGCCCCAAGACCTTTTCGGGGTTCCACACATCCAGTGCCCTTTGTGATGGTATCGGATGAGGCGTTTCCCTTAATGATCACCCAGCTGCGCCCATACCCACAGAGGGGACTGAATGCCCGGCGGAGGATTTTTAATTATCGGCTGAGTCGTGCACGCAGATATGTGGAATGCACCTTCGGGATCATGTGTAGTCAGTGGAGGATCTTTCTCACACCCATGCAGTTGGACACTGACACCGTTGACGCTGTGATTAAGGCATGCTGTGTACTCCACAACTATGCTCGTGAGTACAGCACTGACATAGATGTGGAGTACCAGCAGCCAGTAATTAATCCAGTGACCAACGTCTTTCAGGGAAGGCCATCCAACAACGGTGTGATTGTGAGAGAAGCCTTCACTGAATACTTCATGAGTCCTGAAGGCGCCGTGCACTGGCAATACTCCTGTGTCGGTGAAGAGCAGCCAGACCAGCAGAGGAGGGAAGAAGCTTTGCTTCTTGTAAATAATGTTTTAATGTCTCCAGTCACCTCAGAATAGTTCCTTTCACCAAGCCCCCATAGCTGTACTAGCTTGTATTCCTTCAGTGCAAGCCAGAGTGCCCCCAGATCAGTGTCAACCACAATGATGTCATCAGTTCCGTTATGTCATAATAGCACTTGTAATCTAGAATGCTGAGTGCTGTAATGCAGAGCATTAGTCAAGAAGGAGATCCTCGATGTAACCAGCACAGGTCATACACACCACAGTCACCGCTCCAGGTTAGTGTTGACATGTGACAATTTGGCAGATATAAACTACCCCGGTCAGCTTCCACGGCGCCCAACACAGGACCCCCTTCTTTCCACCTGGAGCCCATGACGCAGTCACCGGAAGACGCGAGATCCAGCTCAGGGAGACAAGACGCCATACCCCGTTCATACCAGTCATTGTAACGTACAGGGCACCTGATCTGTAAGACACTTGTCACTACCAATTGTAGCTTTGAATTATACTATTCACTTTAGCGTATAGTGTTATGGATTGCCGTAGTCTTTTGGATTTTGTTTTGATGGTGTACTGCGCAGTAGAATGGACCTGGCAATATGATTCTCCAGGTCACCATACTTACTGTCACAGTACTGCTGCTAGATTTCTTGCCGAAAGGTGCTCCTTCCCTATCCCTGTAGACGCCGGGGTCACGTACCTTGCTATGCTCTTGACTTAGCCTTATCTGTTCCTCCCCCACACACAGGGAGGGAGGCTGAAGTGTATAGGATTCCACTAACCAGAGAGACAAGGGAAGACTGACAGGGATCTATGAAAACTACAATCATACAAGATACACTCACCAAACAACAGAGTGGAACACAGGGGAGAGTAAGGGAGGTGAAACCAAATGGATGAGGATGAACATGCAAACAAACTCCACACAGAAATCACAAGAACAACTCTTGAAACGCCAACTCCAGACACCAAACAACTCCTCCAACTCCAATCCAGGCAGAATGAACTATCACTGGCAATTCCCAAATGCCAGTGGCAATCATACATACCCTAGGGGAGTGTCCAGCACAGAACGGCTGAGGCAATCCATGATGGAGATCTCCAGGAGATCAACTAAACTGATTAACCCTAGCAATGCCGGAGCAAAGAACACCTGCACTGTTTAGTATGATGGTGAAGCAGCTACCAGTGCAGGAGTTTGGGTAACCAGGAGCCGCTCTCCTCTGTCCCGGTATCCCTGTGACACTTACTTGTTATATTTTGATGGATGGTTACCAAATATATATATTTAATGTCTATTTTTGATTAGGGATAAGGAAAGCGACTTGAATTTATTTACTGTATAAAAAAATAATCTTTATTTTTATATAGCGCTAACATATTTTGCAGCACTTTTCAGTTTGCACACATTATCATCACTGTCCCCGATGGGGCTCACAATCTAAATTCCCTATCAGTATGTCTTTGGAGTGTGGGAGGAAACCGGAGTACCCAGAGGAAACCCACACAAACTCCTTACAGATGTTGTCCTTGGAACCCAGGACTCCAGCGCTGCAAGGCTGCAGTGCTATCCACTGAGCCACCGTGCTGTATGTTTTATTAATTATATATCTAAAAAATGTTTAGTCTTTTTTATGCCTGCTAGGAAATTTGAACCTGCAATCATCTGACAGCTAGTTCTATATAATACCATACAGCCCTACTGCAGTATATAGCTAAGATCAATTCTTGTCTTCACAGCAGTATGGACATCACAACCATAGAGGACTTTAGCAAGCTCCTTGCTGTCATGGCAGCCCATCTGCATCTTGCAATCAGAGATTAAACGAAGCGTTTAAGGGGTTAACAGCAGCAACTGGAACTGTAAGGCTATTATGTAATTGTTTTATAGTCATTGCTTTGTGGATTCACCATTTTATGAATAATTCTCTGCAGTTCTGCCTTTCTTAGTGGTTCAGCCAGTTAGAGGATCCGCTGGGTCACCAACACTTACCATGGGAGATGTAAATGATAAAATTCTTCTTGTCTCCACTAGATGGAGTGCTTATTGTATTCAAGTTGTATAAATCCATGAGTAGTGAGCGCCCTCTAGTGGCAGCTGCAGGCATCTAGGATGTTTCATTGCTTTGTAAAGAGAGGTAGAGATTTAGATATTCAAAAGTAGCTACATACAAAAGAGGAAGACCGCACCACTGCTATGGTCAGGGTCGGACTGGGATGCCTAGGGTCCACCAGGGGAATTGACTCTAGGGGCCCACCCTATGGCTACCATAAATGGTTTTATTACGTGTTCATTTTTTAGCCTCTCCCACTAAAACGTGTGCCTTTTAGCAAGCTGTACAGTGTGCAAAAGAGAACACTCTCAGCCTCCTATATAGCGTACAGACCGCACTCTCAGCCTCCTATATATTGTACAGACCGCACTCTCAGCCTCCTATATATCATACAGACCGCACTCTCAGCCTCCTATATATCGTACAGAACGCACTCTCAGCCTCCTATATATCGTACAGACCGCATTCTCAGCCTCCTATATATCGTACAGACCGCACTCTCAGCCTCCTATATATCATACAGACCGCACTCTCAGCCTCCTGTATATCGTACAGACCGCACTCTCAGCCTCCTATATATTGTACAGACCGCACTCTCAGCCTCCTATATATCGTACAGACCGTACTCTCAGCCTCCTATATATCGTACAGACCACACTCTCAGCCTCCTGTATATCCTTTATATCATACAGACCTCAGTCTCAGCCTCCTATATATCGTACAGACCGCACTCTCAGCCTCCTATATATCATACAGACCGCACTCTCAGCCTCCTATATATCATACAGACCGCACTCTCAGCCTCCTATATATCATACAGACCGCACTCTCAGCCTCCTATATATTGTACAGACCGCACTCTCAGCCTCCTATATATCATACAGACCGCACTCTCAGCCTCCTATATATCGTACAGAACGCACTCTCAGCCTCCTATATATCGTACAGACCGCATTCTCAGCCTCCTATATATCGTACAGACCGCACTCTCAGCCTCCTATATATCATACAGACCGCACTCTCAGCCTCCTGTATATCGTACAGACCGCACTCTCAGCCTCCTATATATTGTACAGACCGCACTCTCAGCCTCCTATATATCGTACAGACCGCATTCTCAGCCTCCTATATATCGTACACACCGCACTCTCAGCCTCCTATATATCGTACAAACCGCACTCTCAGTCTCCTATATATTGTACAGACCACACTCTCAGCCTCCTGTATATCCTTTATATCATACAGACCGCAGTCTCAGCCTCCTATATATCGTACAGACCGCACTCTCAGCCTCCTATATATCATACAGACCGCACTCTCAGCCTCCTATATATCCTACAGACCGCACTCTCAGCCTCCTATATATCGTACAGACCGTACTCTCAGCCTCCTATATATCGTACAGACCGCACTCTCAGCCTCCTATATATCGTACAGACCGTACTCTCAGCCTCCTATATATCGTACAGACCGCACTCTCAGCCTCCTATATATCGTACAGACCACACTCTCAGCCTCCTGTATATCCTTTATATCATACAGACCGCAGTCTCAGCCTCCTATATATCGTACAGACCGCACTCTCAGCCTCCTATATATCATACAGACCGCACTCTTAGCCTCCTATATATCGTACAGACCGCACTCTCAGCCTCCTGTATATCCTTTATATCATACAGACCGCACTCTCAGCCTCCTATATATCATACAGACCGCACTCTTAGCCTCCTATATATCGTACAGACCACACTCTCAGCCTCCTGTATATCCTTTATATCATACAGACCGCAGTCTCAGCCTCCTATATATCGTACAGATCGCACTCTCAGCCTCCTATATATCATACAGATCTCACTCTTAGCCTCCTATATATCGTACAGACCACACTCTCAGCCTCCTGTATATCCTTTATATCATACAGACCGCAGTCTCAGCCTCCTATATATCGTACAGACCGCACTCTCAGCCTCCTATATATCGTACAGACCACACTCTCAGCCTCCTGTATATCCTTTATATCATACAGACCGCAGTCTCAGCCTCCTATATATCATACAGACCGCACTCTCAGCCTCCTATATATCATACAGACCGCACTCTTAGCCTCCTATATATCGTACAGACCACACTCTCAGCCTCCTGTATATCCTTTATATCATACAGACCGCAGTCTCAGCCTCCTATATATCGTACAGACCGCACTCTCAGCCTCCTATATATCATACAGATCTCACTCTCAGCCTCCTATATATCGTACAGACCGCACTCTCAGCCTCCTATATATCATACAGACCGCACTCTCAGCCTCCTATATATCCTACAGACCGCACTCTCAGCCTCCTATATATCGTACAGACTGCACTCTCAGCCTCCTATATATCGTACAGACCGCACTCTCAGCCTCCTATATATCCTTTATATCATACAGACCGCAGTCTCAGCCTCCTATATATCATACAGATCGCACTCTCAGTCTCCTATATATCGTACAGACCGCACTCTCAGCCTCCTATATATCATACAGACCGCACTCTCAGCCTCCTATATATCGTACAGACCGCACTCTCAGCCTCCTATATATCCTACAGACCGCACTCTCAGCCTCCTATATATCCTACAGACCGCACTCTCAGCCTCCTATATATCGTACAGACCGCAGTCTCAGCCTCCTATATATAGTACAGACCGCACTCTCAGCCTCCTATACATCGTACAGACCGCACTCTCAGCCTCCTATATATCGTACAGGCCGCACTCTCAGCCTCCTATATATCATACAGACCGCACTCTCAGCCTCCTATATATCCTACAGACCGCACTCTCAGCCTCCTATATATCCTACAGACCACACTCTCAGCCTCCTGTATATCCTTTATATCATACAGACCGCACTCTCAGCCTCCTATATATCGTACAGACCGCAGTCTCAGCCTCCTATATATCGTACAGACCGCACTCTCAGCCTCCTATATATCGTACAGATCGCACTCTCAGCCTCCTATATATCGTACAGACCGCACTCTCAGCCTCCTATATATCGTACAGACCACACTCTCAGCCTCCTATATATCGTACAGACCGCAAGCTCAGCCTCCTATATATCATACAGACCGCACGCTCAGCCTCCTATATATCATACAGACCGCACTCTCAGCCTCCTATATATCATACAGACCGCACTCTCAGCCTCCTATATATCATACAGACCGCACGCTCAGCCTCCTATATATCATACAGACCGCACTCTCAGCCTCCTATATATCATACAGACCGCACTCTCAGCCTCCTATATATTGTACAGACCGCACTCTCAGTCTCCTATATATCGTACAGACCGCACTCTCAGCCTCCTATATATCATACAGACCGCACTCTCAGCCTCCTATATATCATACAGACCGCACTCTCAGCCTCCTATATATCATACAGACCACACTCTCAGCCTCCTATATATCATACAGACCGCACTCTCAGCCTCCTATATATTGTACAGATCGCACTCTCAGCCTCCTATATATCGTACAGATCGCACTCTCAGCCTCCTATATATCGTACAGACCGCACTCTCAGCCTCCTATATATCATACAGATCGCACTCTCAGCCTCCTATATATCGCACAGACTGCACTCTCAGGATCCTATATATCATACAGATCACACTCTCAGCCTCCTATATATCGTACAGACCGCACTCTCAGCCTCCTATATATCGTACAGACCGCACTCTCAGCCTCCTATATATCGTGCAGACCGCACTCTCAGGATCCTATATATCATACAGATCACACTCTCAGCCTCCTATATATCGTACAGACCGCACTCTCAGCCTCCTATATATCGTACAGACCGCACTCTCAGCCTCCTATATATCGTACAGACCGCACTCTCAGGATCCTATATATCATACAGATCACACTCTCAGCCTCCTATATATCGTACAGACTGCACTCTCAGCCTCCTATATATCGTGCAGACCGCACTCTCAGGATCCTATATATCATACAGATCACACTCTCAGCCTCCTATATATCGTACAGACCGCACTCTCAGCCTCCTATATATCGCACAGACCGCACTCTCAGCCTCCTATATATCGTACAGACCGCACTCTCAGGATCCTATATATCATACAGATCACACTCTCAGCCTCCTATATATCGTACAGACCGCACTCTCAGCCTCCTATATATCGTACAGACCGCACTCTCAGCCTCCTATATATCGTACAGACCGCACTCTCAGCCTCCTATATATCATAGAGACCGCACTCTCAGCCTCCTATATATCATACAGACCACACTCTCAGCCTCCTATATATCATACAGATCGCTCTCTCAGCCTCCTATATATTGTACAGATCGCACTCTCAGCCTCCTATATATTGTACAGATCGCACTCTCAGCCTCCTATATATCGTACAGACCGCACTCTCAGCCTCCTATATATCATACAGATCGCACTCTCAGCCTCCTATATATCGCACAGACTGCACTCTCAGGATCCTATATATCATACAGATCACACTCTCAGCCTCCTATATATCGTACAGACCGCACTCTCAGCCTCCTATATATCGTACAGACCGCACTCTCAGCCTCCTATATATCGTACAGACCGCACTCTCAGGATCCTATATATCATACAGATCACACTCTCAGCCTCCTATATATCGTACAGACCGCACTCTCAGCCTCATATATATCGTACAGACCGCACTCTCAGCCTCCTATATATCGTACAGACCGCACTCTCAGCCTCCTGTATATCCTATATATCGTACAGACCGCACTCTCAGTCTCCTATATATCGTACAGACCGCACTCTCAGTCTCCTATATATCGTACAGACCGCACTCTCAGCCTCCTATATATCGTACAGACTGCACTCTCAGCTTCCTATATATCGTACAGACCGCACTCTCAGCCTCCTATATATCGTACAGACCGCGCTCTCAGCCTCCTATATATCGTACAGACCGCACTCTCAGCCTCCTATATATCGCACAGACCACACTCTCAGCCTCCTATATATCATACAGACCGCACTCTCAGTCTCATCTATATCGTACAGACCGCACTCTCAGCCTCCTATATATCGTACAGATCGCACTCTCAGCCTCCTAAATATCGTATAGACCGCGCTCTCAGCCTCCTATATATCCTACAGATCGCACTCTTAGCCTCCTATATATCGATATATCGTACAGATTGCACTCTCAGCCTCCTATATATCGCACAGTCCGCAGTCTCAGCCTCCTATATATTGTACAGACCGCACTCTCAGCCTCCTATATATCATACAGACCACACTCTCAGCCTCCTATATATCATACAGACCGTACTCTCAGCCTCCTATATATCATACAGACCGTACTCTCAGCCTCCTATATATCGTACAGATCGCACTCTCAGCCTCCTAAATATCGTATAGACCGCGCTCTCAGCCTCCTATATATCCTACAGATCGCACTCTTAGCCTCCTATATATCGATATATCGTACAGATTGCACTCTCAGCCTCCTATATATCTCACAGTCCGCAGTCTCAGCCTCCTATATATCATACAGACCACACTCTCAGCCTCCTATATATCATACAGACCGCACTCTCAGCCTCCTATATATTGTACAGATCGCACTCTCAGCCTCCTATATATCGTACAGATCGCACTCTCAGCCTCCTATATATCGTACAGACCGCACTCTCAGCCTCCTATATATCATACAGATCGCACTCTCAGCCTCCTATATATCGCACAGACTGCACTCTCAGGATCCTATATATCATACAGATCACACTCTCAGCCTCCTATATATCGTACAGACCGCACTCTCAGCCTCCTATATATCGTACAGACCGCACTCTCAGCCTCCTATATATCGTGCAGACCGCACTCTCAGGATCCTATATATCATACAGATCACACTCTCAGCCTCCTATATATCGTACAGACCGCACTCTCAGCCTCCTATATATCGTACAGACCGCACTCTCAGCCTCCTATATATCGTACAGACCGCACTCTCAGGATCCTATATATCATACAGATCACACTCTCAGCCTCCTATATATCGTACAGACTGCACTCTCAGCCTCCTATATATCGTGCAGACCGCACTCTCAGGATCCTATATATCATACAGATCACACTCTCAGCCTCCTATATATCATACAGACCGCACTCTCAGCCTCCTATATATCGCACAGACCGCACTCTCAGCCTCCTATATATCGTACAGACCGCACTCTCAGGATCCTATATATCATACAGATCACACTCTCAGCCTCCTATATATCGTACAGACCGCACTCTCAGCCTCCTATATATCGTACAGACCGCACTCTCAGCCTCCTATATATCGTACAGACCGCACTCTCAACCTCCTATATATCATAGAGACCGCACTCTCAGCCTCCTATATATCATACAGACCACACTCTCAGCCTCCTATATATCATACAGATCGCACTCTCAGCCTCCTATATATTGTACAGATCGCACTCTCAGCCTCCTATATATTGTACAGATCGCACTCTCAGCCTCCTATATATCGTACAGACCGCACTCTCAGCCTCCTATATATCATACAGATCGCACTCTCAGCCTCCTATATATCGCACAGACTGCACTCTCAGGATCCTATATATCATACAGATCACACTCTCAGCCTCCTATATATCGTACAGACCGCACTCTCAGCCTCCTATATATCGTACAGACCGCACTCTCAGCCTCCTATATATCGTACAGACCGCACTCTCAGGATCCTATATATCATACAGATCACACTCTCAGCCTCCTATATATCGTACAGACCGCACTCTCAGCCTCATATATATCGTACAGACCGCACTCTCAGCCTCCTATATATCGTACAGACCGCACTCTCAGCCTCCTGTATATCCTATATATCGTACAGACCGCACTCTCAGTCTCCTATATATCGTACAGACCGCACTCTCAGTCTCCTATATATCGTACAGACCGCACTCTCAGCCTCCTATATATCGTACAGACTGCACTCTCAGCTTCCTATATATCGTACAGACCGCACTCTCAGCCTCCTATATATCGTACAGACCGCGCTCTCAGCCTCCTATATATCGTACAGACCGCACTCTCAGTCTCATCTATATCGTACAGACCGCACTCTCAGCCTCCTATATATCGTACAGATCGCACTCTCAGCCTCCTAAATATCGTATAGACCGCGCTCTCAGCCTCCTATATATCCTACAGATCGCACTCTTAGCCTCCTATATATCGATATATCGTACAGATTGCACTCTCAGCCTCCTATATATCGCACAGTCCGCAGTCTCAGCCTCCTATATATCGTACAGACCGCACTCTCAGCCTCCTATATATCATACAGACCACACTCTCAGCCTCCTATATATCATACAGACCGTACTCTCAGCCTCCTATATATCATACAGACCGTACTCTCAGCCTCCTATATATCGTACAGATCGCACTCTCAGCCTCCTAAATATCGTATAGACCGCGCTCTCAGCCTCCTATATATCCTACAGATCGCACTCTTAGCCTCCTATATATCGATATATCGTACAGATTGCACTCTCAGCCTCCTATATATCGCACAGTCCGCAGTCTCAGCCTCCTATATATCATACAGACCGCACTCTCAGCCTCCTATATATCATACAGACCGTACTCTCAGCCTCCTATATATCATACAGACCGTACTCTCAGCCTCCTATATATCGTACAGACCACACTCTCAGCCTCCTATATATCGTACAGACCGCAAGCTCAGCCTCCTATATATCATACAGACCGCACGCTCAGCCTCCTATATATCATACAGACCGCACTCTCAGTCTCCTATATATCGTACAGACCGCACTCTCAGCCTCCTATATATCATACAGACCGCACTCTCAGCCTCCTATATATCATACAGACCGCACTCTCAGCCTCCTATATATCATACAGACCACACTCTCAGCCTCCTATATATCATACAGACCGCACTCTCAGCCTCCTATATATTGTACAGATCGCACTCTCAGCCTCCTATATATTGTACAGATCGCACTCTCAGCCTCCTATATATCGTACAGACCGCACTCTCAGCCTCCTATATATCATACAGACCGCACTCTCAGCCTCCTATATATCGCACAGACTGCACTCTCAGGATCCTATATATCATACAGATCACACTCTCAGCCTCCTATATATCGTACAGACCGCACTCTCAGCCTCCTGTATATCGTACAGACCGCACTCTCAGCCTCCTATATATCGTACAGACCGCACTCTCAGCCTCCTGTATATCCTATATATCGTACAGACCGCACTCTCAGTCTCCTATATATCGTACAGACCGCACTCTCAGCCTCCTATATATCGTACAGACTGCACTCTCAGCTTCCTATATATCGTACAGACCGCAAGCTCAGCCTCCTATATATCATACAGACCGCAAGCTCAGCCTCCTATATATCATACAGACCGCACGCTCAGCCTCCTATATATCATACAGACCGCACTCTCAGCCTCCTATATATCGTACAGACCGCACTCTCAGCCTCCTATATATCATACAGACCGCACTCTCAGCCTCCTATATATCATACAGACCGCACTCTCAGCCTCCTATATATCATACAGACCGCACTCTCAGCCTCCTATATATCATACAGATCGCACTCTCGGCCTCCTATATATTGTACAGATCGCACTCTCAGCCTCCTATATATTGTACAGATCGCACTCTCAGCCTCCTATATATTGTACAGATCGCACTCTCAGCCTCCTATATATCGTACAGACCGCACTCTCAGCCTCCTATATATCATACAGATCGCACTCTCAGCCTCCTATATATCGCACAGACTGCACTCTCAGGATCCTATATATCATACAGATCACACTCTCAGCCTCCTATATATCGTACAGACCGCACTCTCAGCCTCCTATATATCGTACAGACCGCACTCTCAGGATCCTATATATCATACAGATCGCACTCTCAGCCTCCTATATATCGTACAGACCGCACTCTCAGCCTCCTATATATCGTACAGACCGCAAGCTCAGCCTCCTGTATATCCTATATATCGTACAGACCGCACTCTCAGTCTCCTATATATCGTACAGACCGCACTCTCAGCCTCCTATATATCGTACAGACCGCACTCTCAGCCTCCTGTATATCCTATATATCGTACAGACCTCACTCTCAGTCTCCTATATATCGTACAGACCGCACTCTCAGCCTCCTATATATCGTACAGACTGCACTCTCAGCTTCCTATATATCGTACAGACCGCGCTCTCAGCCTCCTATATATCGTACAGACCGCGCTCTCAGCCTCCTATATATCGTACAGACCGCACTCTCAGCCTCCTCTATATCGTACAGACCGCACTCTCAGCCTCCTATATATCGTACAGACCGCGCTCTCAGCCTCCTATATATTGTACAGGCCGCACTCTCAGCCTCCTATATATCATACAGACCGCACTCTCAGCCTCCTATATATCGTACAGACTGCACTCTCAGCTTCCTATATATCGTACAGACCGCACTCTCAGCCTCCTATATATCGTACAGACCGCGCTCTCAGCCTCCAATATATCGTACAGATCGCACTCTCAGCCTCCTATATATCATACAGACCGCACTCTCAGCCTCCTATATATCGTACAGACTGCACTCTCAGCCTCCTATATATCATACAGATCGCACTCTCAGTCTCCTATATATCGTACAGACCGCACTCTCAGCCTCCTATATATCATACAGACCGCACTCTCAGCCTCCTATATATCCTACAGACCGCACTCTCAGCCTCCTATATATCCTACAGACCGCACTCTCAGCCTCCTATATATCCTACAGACCGCACTCTCAGCCTCCTATATATCGTACAGACCGCAGTCTCAGCCTCCTATATATAGTACAGACCGCACTCTCAGCCTCCTATACATCGTACAGACCGCACTCTCAGCCTCCTATATATCGTACAGGCCGCACTCTCAGCCTCCTATATATCATACAGACCGCACTCTCAGCCTCCTATATATCCTACAGACCGCACTCTCAGCCTCCTATATATCCTACAGACCACACTCTCAGCCTCCTGTATATCCTTTATATCATACAGACCGCACTCTCAGCCTCCTATATATCGTACAGACCGCAGTCTCAGCCTCCTATATATCGTACAGACCGCACTCTCAGCCTCCTATATATCGTACAGATCGCACTCTCAGCCTCCTATATATCGTACAGACCGCACTCTCAGCCTCCTATATATCGTACAGACCACACTCTCAGCCTCCTATATATCGTACAGACCGCAAGCTCAGCCTCCTATATATCATACAGACCGCACTCTCAGCCTCCTATATATCATACAGACCGCACTCTCAGCCTCCTATATATCATACAGACCGCACGCTCAGCCTCCTATATATCATACAGACCGCACTCTCAGCCTCCTATATATCATACAGACCGCACTCTCAGCCTCCTATATATTGTACAGACCGCACTCTCAGTCTCCTATATATCGTACAGACCGCACTCTCAGCCTCCTATATATCATACAGACCGCACTCTCAGCCTCCTATATATCATACAGACCGCACTCTCAGCCTCCTATATATCATACAGACCACACTCTCAGCCTCCTATATATCATACAGACCGCACTCTCAGCCTCCTATATATTGTACAGATCGCACTCTCAGCCTCCTATATATCGTACAGATCGCACTCTCAGCCTCCTATATATCGTACAGACCACACTCTCAGCCTCCTATATATCATACAGATCGCACTCTCAGCCTCCTATATATCGCACAGACTGCACTCTCAGGATCCTATATATCATACAGATCACACTCTCAGCCTCCTATATATCGTACAGACCGCACTCTCAGCCTCCTATATATCGTACAGACCGCACTCTCAGCCTCCTATATATCGTGCAGACCGCACTCTCAGGATCCTATATATCATACAGATCACACTCTCAGCCTCCTATATATCGTACAGACCGCACTCTCAGCCTCCTATATATCGTACAGACCGCACTCTCAGCCTCCTATATATCGTACAGACCGCACTCTCAGGATCCTATATATCATACAGATCACACTCTCAGCCTCCTATATATCGTACAGACTGCACTCTCAGCCTCCTATATATCGTGCAGACCGCACTCTCAGGATCCTATATATCATACAGATCACACTCTCAGCCTCCTATATATCGTACAGACCGCACTCTCAGCCTCCTATATATCGCACAGACCGCACTCTCAGCCTCCTATATATCGTACAGACCGCACTCTCAGGATCCTATATATCATACAGATCACACTCTCAGCCTCCTATATATCGTACAGACCGCACTCTCAGCCTCCTATATATCGTACAGACCGCACTCTCAGCCTCCTATATATCGTACAGACCGCACTCTCAGCCTCCTATATATCATAGAGACCGCACTCTCAGCCTCCTATATATCATACAGACCACACTCTCAGCCTCCTATATATCATACAGATCGCACTCTCAGCCTCCTATATATTGTACAGATCGCACTCTCAGCCTCCTATATATTGTACAGATCGCACTCTCAGCCTCCTATATATCGTACAGACCGCACTCTCAGCCTCCTATATATCATACAGATCGCACTCTCAGCCTCCTATATATCGCACAGACTGCACTCTCAGGATCCTATATATCATACAGATCGCACTCTCAGCCTCCTATATATCGTACAGACCGCACTCTCAGCCTCCTATATATCGTACAGACCGCACTCTCAGCCTCCTATATATCGTACAGACCGCACTCTCAGGATCCTATATATCATACAGATCACACTCTCAGCCTCCTATATATCGTACAGACCGCACTCTCAGCCTCATATATATCGTACAGACCGCACTCTCAGCCTCCTATATATCGTACAGACCGCACTCTCAGCCTCCTGTATATCCTATATATCGTACAGACCGCACTCTCAGTCTCCTATATATCGTACAGACCGCACTCTCAGTCTCCTATATATCGTACAGACCGCACTCTCAGCCTCCTATATATCGTACAGACTGCACTCTCAGCTTCCTATATATCGTACAGACCGCACTCTCAGCCTCCTATATATCGTACAGACCGCGCTCTCAGCCTCCTATATATCGTACAGACCGCACTCTCAGCCTCCTATATATCGCACAGACCACACTCTCAGCCTCCTATATATCATACAGACCGCACTCTCAGTCTCATCTATATCGTACAGACCGCACTCTCAGCCTCCTATATATCGTACAGATCGCACTCTCAGCCTCCTAAATATCGTATAGACCGCGCTCTCAGCCTCCTATATATCCTACAGATCGCACTCTTAGCCTCCTATATATCGATATATCGTACAGATTGCACTCTCAGCCTCCTATATATCGCACAGTCCGCAGTCTCAGCCTCCTATATATTGTACAGACCGCACTCTCAGCCTCCTATATATCATACAGACCACACTCTCAGCCTCCTATATATCATACAGACCGTACTCTCAGCCTCCTATATATCATACAGACCGTACTCTCAGCCTCCTATATATCGTACAGATCGCACTCTCAGCCTCCTAAATATCGTATAGACCGCGCTCTCAGCCTCCTATATATCCTACAGATCGCACTCTTAGCCTCCTATATATCGATATATCGTACAGATTGCACTCTCAGCCTCCTATATATCGCACAGTCCGCAGTCTCAGCCTCCTATATATCATACAGACCACACTCTCAGCCTCCTATATATCATACAGACCGCACTCTCAGCCTCCTATATATTGTACAGATCGCACTCTCAGCCTCCTATATATCGTACAGATCGCACTCTCAGCCTCCTATATATCGTACAGACCGCACTCTCAGCCTCCTATATATCATACAGATCGCACTCTCAGCCTCCTATATATCGCACAGACTGCACTCTCAGGATCCTATATATCATACAGATCACACTCTCAGCCTCCTATATATCGTACAGACCGCACTCTCAGCCTCCTATATATCGTACAGACCGCACTCTCAGCCTCCTATATATCGTACAGACCGCACTCTCAGGATCCTATATATCATACAGATCACACTCTCAGCCTCCTATATATCGTACAGACTGCACTCTCAGCCTCCTATATATCGTGCAGACCGCACTCTCAGGATCCTATATATCATACAGATCACACTCTCAGCCTCCTATATATCATACAGACCGCACTCTCAGCCTCCTATATATCGCACAGACCGCACTCTCAGCCTCCTATATATCGTACAGACCGCACTCTCAGGATCCTATATATCATACAGATCACACTCTCAGCCTCCTATATATCGTACAGACCGCACTCTCAGCCTCCTATATATCGCACAGACCGCACTCTCAGCCTCCTATATATCGTACAGACCGCACTCTCAGCCTCCTATATATCATAGAGACCGCACTCTTAGCCTCCTATATATCATACAGACCACACTCTCAGCCTCCTATATATCATACATATCGCACTCTCAGCCTCCTATATATTGTACAGATCGCACTCTCAGCCTCCTATATATTGTACAGATCGCACTCTCAGCCTCCTATATATCGTACAGACCGCACTCTCAGCCTCCTATATATCATACAGATCGCACTCTCAGCCTCCTATATATCGCACAGACTGCACTCTCAGGATCCTATATATCATACAGATCACACTCTCAGCCTCCTATATATCGTACAGACCGCACTCTCAGCCTCCTATATATCGTACAGACCGCACTCTCAGCCTCCTATATATCGTACAGACCGCACTCTCAGGATCCTATATATCATACAGATCACACTCTCAGCCTCCTATATATCGTACAGACCGCACTCTCAGCCTCATATATATCGTACAGACCGCACTCTCAGCCTCCTATATATCGTACAGACCGCACTCTCAGCCTCCTGTATATCCTATATATCGTACAGACCGCACTCTCAGTCTCCTATATATCGTACAGACCGCACTCTCAGTCTCCTATATATCGTACAGACCGCACTCTCAGCCTCCTATATATCGTACAGACTGCACTCTCAGCTTCCTATATATCGTACAGACCGCACTCTCAGCCTCCTATATATCGTACAGACCGCGCTCTCAGCCTCCTATATATCGTACAGACCGCACTCTCAGTCTCATCTATATCGTACAGACCGCACTCTCAGCCTCCTATATATCGTACAGATCGCACTCTCAGCCTCCTAAATATCGTATAGACCGCGCTCTCAGCCTCCTATATATCCTACAGATCGCACTCTTAGCCTCCTATATATCGATATATCGTACAGATTGCACTCTCAGCCTCCTATATATCGCACAGTCCGCAGTCTCAGCCTCCTATATATCGTACAGACCGCACTCTCAGCCTCCTATATATCATACAGACCACACTCTCAGCCTCCTATATATCATACAGACCGTACTCTCAGCCTCCTATATATCATACAGACCGTACTCTCAGCCTCCTATATATCGTACAGATCGCACTCTCAGCCTCCTAAATATCGTATAGACCGCGCTCTCAGCCTCCTATATATCCTACAGATCGCACTCTTAGCCTCCTATATATCGATATATCGTACAGATTGCACTCTCAGCCTCCTATATATCGCACAGTCCGCAGTCTCAGCCTCCTATATATCATACAGACCGCACTCTCAGCCTCCTATATATCATACAGACCGTACTCTCAGCCTCCTATATATCATACAGACCGTACTCTCAGCCTCCTATATATCGTACAGACCACACTCTCAGCCTCCTATATATCGTACAGACCGCAAGCTCAGCCTCCTATATATCATACAGACCGCACGCTCAGCCTCCTATATATCATACAGACCGCACTCTCAGTCTCCTATATATCGTACAGACCGCACTCTCAGCCTCCTATATATCATACAGACCGCACTCTCAGCCTCCTATATATCATACAGACCGCACTCTCAGCCTCCTATATATCATACAGACCACACTCTCAGCCTCCTATATATCATACAGACCGCACTCTCAGCCTCCTATATATTGTACAGATCGCACTCTCAGCCTCCTATATATTGTACAGATCGCACTCTCAGCCTCCTATATATCGTACAGACCGCACTCTCAGCCTCCTATATATCATACAGACCGCACTCTCAGCCTCCTATATATCGCACAGACTGCACTCTCAGGATCCTATATATCATACAGATCACACTCTCAGCCTCCTATATATCGTACAGACCGCACTCTCAGCCTCCTGTATATCGTACAGACCGCACTCTCAGCCTCCTATATATCGTACAGACCGCACTCTCAGCCTCCTGTATATCCTATATATCGTACAGACCGCACTCTCAGTCTCCTATATATCGTACAGACCGCACTCTCAGCCTCCTATATATCGTACAGACTGCACTCTCAGCTTCCTATATATCGTACAGACCGCAAGCTCAGCCTCCTATATATCATACAGACCGCAAGCTCAGCCTCCTATATATCATACAGACCGCACGCTCAGCCTCCTATATATCATACAGACCGCACTCTCAGCCTCCTATATATCGTACAGACCGCACTCTCAGCCTCCTATATATCATACAGACCGCACTCTCAGCCTCCTATATATCATACAGACCGCACTCTCAGCCTCCTATATATCATACAGACCGCACTCTCAGCCTCCTATATATCATACAGATCGCACTCTCGGCCTCCTATATATTGTACAGATCGCACTCTCAGCCTCCTATATATTGTACAGATCGCACTCTCAGCCTCCTATATATTGTACAGATCGCACTCTCAGCCTCCTATATATCGTACAGACCGCACTCTCAGCCTCCTATATATCATACAGATCGCACTCTCAGCCTCCTATATATCGCACAGACTGCACTCTCAGGATCCTATATATCATACAGATCACACTCTCAGCCTCCTATATATCGTACAGACCGCACTCTCAGCCTCCTATATATCGTACAGACCGCACTCTCAGGATCCTATATATCATACAGATCGCACTCTCAGCCTCCTATATATCGTACAGACCGCACTCTCAGCCTCCTATATATCGTACAGACCGCAAGCTCAGCCTCCTGTATATCCTATATATCGTACAGACCGCACTCTCAGTCTCCTATATATCGTACAGACCGCACTCTCAGCCTCCTATATATCGTACAGACCGCACTCTCAGCCTCCTGTATATCCTATATATCGTACAGACCGCACTCTCAGTCTCCTATATATCGTACAGACCGCACTCTCAGCCTCCTATATATCGTACAGACTGCACTCTCAGCTTCCTATATATCGTACAGACCGCGCTCTCAGCCTCCTATATATCGTACAGACCGCGCTCTCAGCCTCCTATATATCGTACAGACCGCACTCTCAGCCTCCTCTATATCGTACAGACCGCACTCTCAGCCTCCTATATATCGTACAGACCGCGCTCTCAGCCTCCTATATATTGTACAGGCCGCACTCTCAGCCTCCTATATATCATACAGACCGCACTCTCAGCCTCCTATATATCGTACAGACTGCACTCTCAGCTTCCTATATATCGTACAGACCGCACTCTCAGCCTCCTATATATCGTACAGACCGCGCTCTCAGCCTCCAATATATCGTACAGATCGCACTCTCAGCCTCCTATATATCGTACAGACCGTGCTCTCAGCCTCCTATATATCGTACAGACCGCACTCTCAGCCTCCTATATATCGTACAGTCCGCACTCTCAGCCTCCTATATATTGTACAGGCCGCACTCTCAGCCTCCTATATATCATACAGACCGCACTCTCAGCCTCCTATATATCATACACACCACACTCTCGGCCTCCTATATATCGTACAGACTTTACTTTTGGCATCCTATAGCACATACAGACCGCACTCTCAGCCTCCTAAATATCGTACAGACCGCGCTCTCAGCCTCCTATATATCGTACAGATCGCACTCTCAGCCTCCTATATATCGTACAGACCGCACTCACAGCCTCCTATATATCGTACAGACCGCACTCTCAGCCTCCTATATATCGTACAGACCGCACTCTCAGCCTCCTATATATCGTACAGACCGCACTCTCAGCCTCCTATATATCGTACAGACCGCACTCTCAGCCTCCTATATATCGTACAGACCGCACTCTCAGCCTCCTATATATCGTACAGACCGCACTCTCAGCCTCCTATATATCGTACAGACCGCACTCTCAGCCTCCTATATATCATACAGACCGCACTCTCAGCCTCCTATATATCGTACAGATCGCACTCTCAGCCTCCTATATATCATACAGACCTCACTCTCCGCCTCCTATATATCATACAGACCGCGCTCTCAGCCTCCAATATATCGTACAGACCGCACTCTCAGCCTCCTATATATCGTACAGACCGCACTCTCAGCCTCCTATATATCGTACAGACCACACTCTCAGCCTCCTATATATCGTACAGACCGCACTCTCAGCCTCCTATATATCGTACAGACCGCACTCTCAGCCTCCTATATATCATACAGACGGCACTCTTAGCCTCCTATATATCATACAGACCGCACTCTCACCCTCCTATATATTGTACAGACTTTACTCTTGGCATCCTATAGCACATACAGACCACACTCTCGGTCTCCTATAACAGATACTTTCTATAAGAGGCTTAGAGTGTGGTATGTACAGTATATAGGATGCCGATACTGCAGTATGTACCGCATATTGGCCTGGTATATGATACACAGCCTGTCGGCCTAGAATTAGGCCTCCTATGAGACATACAGACTGTCAGCCTCCTATTAGGCCTCCTATAAGACATACAGACTGTCGGCCTCTTATTAGGCCCCCTATAAGACATACAGACTGTCGCCCTCTTAGATACTGTACAGGCCACACTCTCTGCCTATGTACGGCATACAGGAGGATGATAGTGCGGTCTGTATGGTCAGTATACAGGCCTCATATGACATATTAGTGTCACGATGACCCATCCTGTGTGATGCGACCAGCAGGCCGGTAACTAAAACAACAGGAAGCGGCACGTGATACTGTCCTGTGTGACACGGCTCGCAGGCCGGTACTAAAATGACAAGACAAGGGGTAGGGCAACAGTTACAACGGTGGGCCCTGCGATAGGGAAAGGGGCGTGGAGACCTCCTGCACTCCCCTGAGTCAGTGTCCCTAACGCTCCTAACGTTCCCTATGCCGGTTCCGCACCGGGCGCCAATCAGGATACCTGTCGCCCTAGCACACCCTACACCTATCCCTTGCTAGGGAGCTGGGTGGTGCAGGCACTGGCCCCACCGCTGTACTAATACACACGAAGGAAAAAAACAAACAGGGAATCACAACATAGCTTTACTCTGTTGCATTTACTCCTGGCAACAGAGTCCACCACCAGAATGCAGCTCTCCTCCCAAATTACTGCCACCAAGCTCTGTCAGTGCTACAAGGAAATCCCCTATGACTCCTTCCACACCAGGGCTAAGACAGTGCTGCAAGGAAAGCTCTCCAGCTCCTTCCTCCACCAAGGATGGTTGAAATGAACACTATCACCAACGCTGATTGCAACACCTTTGACTCTTTTATAGCAGAGCCAGCAATCACACCTGCATTATAAACATGTGCACTTAACTAAAGAAACAGAGTGCAATGACGCTCACCACCACCGGGGCAAACTTAGAACAAACGACACCACAGTGCAATAATCCTAATGGCCACCGGGGGCAAAAACCACACTTAAGCACAGAAAAAAAAGGTTACCTGTGCTTCTTATCAGTCATGATCCAGCATGGATCATGACAATTAGGCCATATAAGAGTGTGGTGTGTGTATTTTATATAGGAGGCACTGGCAGAGATTGTGATCTGTGTTGCTGCATCATAGTCCTCCATATAGTATAACACACTCCTCAGTCCTCCATACAGTATAATACACCGCCAGTCATCCAGGTAGTACAATTCACTTCCCAAAGTATAATGCATCCCATAGATCTTCATATAGTATAATGTATTCCACATAGTCCTCGATACAGTATAATGCAGCCACCCCACTTCCAGGGAGGATGGTGAGATACTATTGCACAGCATAGGCAACCACCATGGCCCCAGACACCTATTTTTCCTCTCATTGGGGCCCCATCAGGGAGGGTGCAGAGACAGCAGAGCAGCTCAGCACACCAGGCTAGCCAGTTCTACACAGGGCAGGCCGCAGGGCAGAAGTCAAACACAGGGAGCCCGGCAGAGAGCACACACACCACCACACAGCCGGGCCGGCACTGCAGCACAGTGGCAGTCGGGAGTCAGCAGAGCAGAGCTGCCTGACTCTGAGGACTGGAGTCAGGAGTCCGGATCACGGAGTCAGACTGACAGGAGAAGGACACTGGACACAGACCCACTCTGCTACTCTACTCACTGGACCGGAGGGCAGTACACACAGAGAAAGGCGAGCAGAGCAGGAGTGGGAGCAGCAGGGAGAGCAGAGCTTGGCGGCGTCCTCTTGCCTGTGTCTCACACGCTGCTGTGCTATTAGCCAGCCATCTACAGAGCCAGAAAGCATAGCGCGGGGCGTGTCACCGCCTATCATGAACAGCAACATCATGCGGCAAGGTCCTGGGTGAGTCATCAGAGTCAGTGGAGCCGGATCCAGAGCCAGCCAGGGGCTCACCCGGCGCCGCGTCAGAGCCTCAGAGGGGTACACACTATGGTATGTGCACGCGCATCCAGGGCCAGCTCCAGGTTTTCATGGGCCCCGGGCAAAAGAGTCTCAGTGGGTGCCTTTAACACACACCACAAATCATGATGCACAGATACGGATACAGATTTCACTTACTTCTTACATTACGTGAGTGATATCTATTGTAAATTCTACAATAGCTCAGACAGTATAGTCCTCCATGCCGTGACATGGCGGGATGGCTTGTACATTATTTTGATCAAAATTATGTTTACTAAATACCCTTATTATTATTGTTACCTTTATGCATTATTTGCAGTTTATTTTTTTACTTTTTATTTGTGTTTTTTGCCTTTAGTATAATCCTCCATACAGTATAATGGACACCACATAGTGCTCCATACAGAATGATCCCCATATATTGCTCCACACAGTATCATGAGCACCACATAGTGATCCATACAGATTAATGAGCCCCATACAGAATAATGGACCCCATATATTGCACCATACAGTTTAATGAGCCCCATGTATTGCTCCATACAGTATAATGAGCCCCATATATTGCTTCATAAAGAATAATGGACCCCATATAATTTGTATAATGATCTCCATAAGATGCTCCATATCTCTATAGCTCCAGAAATGTTATTTAGGGGTAACCTGAATTCTTTGGGATTAATATGACCATGTCACAGGATACTGCCAGTGATTGGCTGCAGCAGTCAATGTCCATGTTGAGATGTTATCTGAGACTGGTGTGAAAAGCATAGTAGCCAAAGAGGTGGAAGGTTTTGAGAGTGTATTTACCTATGACAGAAAACCCTCTTTAAAGTGATTGGCAGAGAAAGAGATATTTTTTTTACACTCAAATATACATTGCTATAAATGAATCAATCTGAAATGAAAAATATGATCTGCACGCTAACCCCAAATATTGGTTGTCAAGGCCAAAAATGGGGGTGACTTTTTGGGGTTAAACCAGTGCATCTCCTAGCTGTCTCCATGGCAGCCTCCTTACATCAGATCACCGTGCTGGGCACCCGGTTCAGCCCCCCATGGGTGACTGCACACGGTACCTGCACTGCACAGAATGGATCGGAGGTACTGCTGATTGATGGACTGCACCATTCAGCGGCAGGAGGGGTGCACGTACGTATCAGCGCAGAAAACCCTCTGCCCTGCTCTGCCGACGTCCCCACAGCGGCAATACAGAGCTCCCGCCATCTCCCCAGCACTGCGAGCTCAGTGTGCAGACCGTGCGCCTGCCATTCCTGCCTCCCTTTCTCTTAGCGACAGGTATTTTTTTTTACAATGCTCCTTGTGGATTACATCTGATGAAGAAAGAAGATAGATTTTAGCATCAGGTTTTTTTTTTTATCGTTGTTACATGTAGATTACATCTGATGAAGAAAAAAGATGGATTTTAGCTTTGGGTATTTTTTCTTTCTTCGATCTTCCTTGTGTATAACATCTGATGAAGAAAGAAGATGGATTTTAGCGACGGGTATTTTTTCTTTTTTTGTTGTTCCTTGTGGATTACATCTGATGAAGAAAGGAGACGGATTTTAGCTTTGAGTATTTTTTCTTTTTTGTTTTTCCTTGTGGATTACATCTGATGAAGAAAGAAGGTTGATTTTAGCAACGGGTATTTTTTCGTTTTTTTCATTGTTTCTTGTGGATTTCATCTGATGAAGAAAGAAGATGGATTTTAGCCTTGGGTATTTTTTCCTTTTTCGCTGTTCCTTGTGGATTACTTCTGATGAAGAAAGAAGATGGATTTTAGCATCGGATATTTTTTCCTTTATCGTTGTTCCTTGTGGATTTCATCTGATGAAGAAAAGATGGATTTTAGCAATAAGTATTTTTTCTTTTTTCGTTGTTCCTTGTGGATTACATCTGATGAAGAAAGAATATGGATTTTAGCAGCGGGTATTTTTTCTTTTTTCGCTGTTCCTTGTGGATTACATCTGATGAAGAAAGATGATTTTAGCGACTGGTATTTCTTGGTTTTTTGTTGTTCTATGTGGATTGCATCTAATGAACAAAGAAGATGGACTTTGGCGTCGGGAATATTTTCGTTTTTTTCATTGTTCCTTGTGGATTGCATCTGATGAAGAAAGTAGACGGATTTTAGCTTTGGGTATTTTTTCTTTTTTGTTTTTCATTGTGGATTACATCTGATGAAGAAAGAAGGTTGATTTTAGCAACGGGTATTTTTTCGTTTTTTTCATTATTTCTTGTGGATTTCATCTGATGAAGAAAGAAGATGGATTTTAGCCTCGGGTATTTTTTCCTTTTTCGCTGTTCCTTGTGGATTACATCTGATGAAGAAAGAAGATGGATTTTAGCGACGGGTATTTTTTCTTTTTTCGTTGTTCCTTGTGGATTACATCTGATGAAGAAAGATGGATTTTAGCGTCGGGTATTTTTTCAATTTTTTTGTTACTTGTAGATTGCATGTGATGAGGAAAGAAGATGGATTTTAGCGACGGGTAATTTTTTTTCATTGCTCCTTGTGGATTACATATGATGAAGAAAGAATATGGATTTTATCGATGGGTATTTTTTCTTTTTTGTTGTTTCTTGTGGATTACATCTGATGAAGAAAGAAGATGGATTTTAGCTTTGGGTATTTTTTCTTTCTTCGATCTTCCATGTGTATTACATGTGATGAAGAAAGAAGATGGATTTTAGTGACAGGTATTTTTTCTTTTTTCGTTGTTCCTTGTGGATTACATCTGATGAAGAAAGAAGATGATCTTAGCGACTGGTATTTCTTGGTTTTTGTTGTTCTTTGTGGATTGCATCTGATGAAGAAAGAAGATGGATTTTAGCGATGAATATTTTTTCTTTTTTCTATGTTACTCCTTGTGGAATACATCTGATGAAGAAAGAAGATGGATTTTAGCTACGGGTATTTTTTCTTTTTTCATTGTTCCTTGTGGATTACATCTGATGAAGAAAGAAGATGGATTTTAGCGACTGGTATTTTTTTCTTTTTTCGTTTTTCCTTTTGAATTACATCTGTTGAAGAAAAAAGATGTATTTTAGAGTCCGATATTTTTTCTTTTTTCAGTGGTTCATTTTCGATTACATTTGATGAAGAAAGAAGATGGATTTTAGCGAAGGATATTTTTTCTTTTTTGCTCCTTGTGGATTACATTTCATGAAGAAAGAAAATGGATTTTAGTGATGGGCATTTTTCTTTTTTCGTTGTTCATTGTGGATTACATCTGATGAAGAAAAAAGATAGATTTTATCATGGGGTATTTTTTGTTTTTTTTTTCGTTGTTACTTGTGGATTACATCTGATGAAGAAAAAAGATAGATTTTATCATGGGGTATTTTTTGTTTCTTTTTTCATTGTTTCTTGTGGATTACATCTGACGAAGAAAGAAAGATGGATTTTAGCGTCAGGTATTTTTTGTTTTTTTTCGTTGTTCCTTGTGGATTGCATCTGATGAAGAAGATGAATTTTAGCAACGGGTATTTTTTCTTTTTTCGTTTTTCCTTGTGGATTACATCTGATGAAGAAAGATGGATTTTAGCGTCGGGTATTTTTTCAATTTTTTTGTTACTTGTAGATTGCATGTGATGAGGAAAGAAGATGGATTTTAGCGACGGGTAATTTTTTTTCATTGCTCCTTGTGGATTACATATGATGAAGAAAGAATATGGATTTTATCGATGGGTATTTTTTCTTTTTTGTTGTTTCTTGTGGATTACATCTGATGAAGAAAGAAGATGGATTTTAGCTTTGGGTATTTTTTCTTTCTTCGATCTTCCATGTGTATTACATGTGATGAAGAAAGAAGATGGATTTTAGTGACAGGTATTTTTTCTTTTTTCGTTGTTCCTTGTGGATTACATCTGATGAAGAAAGAAGATGATCTTAGCGACTGGTATTTCTTGGTTTTTGTTGTTCTTTGTGGATTGCATCTGATGAAGAAAGAAGATGGATTTTAGCGATGAATATTTTTTCTTTTTTCTATGTTACTCCTTGTGGAATACATCTGATGAAGAAAGAAGATGGATTTTAGCTACGGGTATTTTTTCTTTTTTCATTGTTCCTTGTGGATTACATCTGATGAAGAAAGAAGATGGATTTTAGCGACTGGTATTTTTTTCTTTTTTCGTTTTTCCTTTTGAATTACATCTGTTGAAGAAAAAAGATGTATTTTAGAGTCCGATATTTTTTCTTTTTTCAGTGGTTCATTTTCGATTACATTTGATGAAGAAAGAAGATGGATTTTAGCGAAGGATATTTTTTCTTTTTTGCTCCTTGTGGATTACATTTCATGAAGAAAGAAAATGGATTTTAGTGATGGGCATTTTTCTTTTTTCGTTGTTCATTGTGGATTACATCTGATGAAGAAAAAAGATAGATTTTATCATGGGGTATTTTTTGTTTTTTTTTTCGTTGTTACTTGTGGATTACATCTGATGAAGAAAAAAGATAGATTTTATCATGGGGTATTTTTTGTTTCTTTTTTCATTGTTTCTTGTGGATTACATCTGACGAAGAAAGAAAGATGGATTTTAGCGTCAGGTATTTTTTGTTTTTTTTCGTTGTTCCTTGTGGATTGCATCTGATGAAGAAGATGAATTTTAGCAACGGGTATTTTTTCTTTTTTCGTTTTTCCTTTTGGATTACATCTGATGAAGAAAGAAGATGGATTTTAGCGTCCGATATTTTTTCTTTTTTACGTTGTTCATTTTGGATTATATCTGCTGAAGAAAGAAGATGGATTTTAGTGATGGGCATTTTTTCTTTTTTCGTTGTTCCTTATGGATTACATCTGATGAAGCAAGAAGATAGATTTTATCGTTTGGAATTTTTTTTTTTCCGTTGTTACTTGTGGATTGCATCTGATGAAGAAAAAAGATGGATCTTAGCTATGGGCATTTTTTCTTTTTTCGTTGTTCCTTGTGGATTACATCTGATGAAGAAAGAAGATGGATTTTAGCCTCGGGTATTTTTTCCTTTTTCGCTGTTCCTTGTGGATTACATCTGATGAAGAAAGAAGATGGATTTTAGCGACGGGTATTTTTTCTTTTTTCGTTGTTCCTTGTGGATTACATCTGATGAAGAAAGATGGATTTTAGCGTCGGGTATTTTTTCAATTTTTTTGTTACTTGTAGATTGCATGTGATGAGGAAAGAAGATGGATTTTAGCGATGGGTAATTTTTTTTCATTGCTCCTTGTGGATTACATATGATGAAGAAAGAATATGGATTTTATCGATGGGTATTTTTTCTTTTTTGTTGTTTCTTGTGGATTACATCTGATGAAGAAAGAAGATGGATTTTAGCTTTGGGTATTTTTTCTTTCTTCGATCTTCCATGTGTATTACATGTGATGAAGAAAGAAGATGGATTTTAGTGACAGGTATTTTTTCTTTTTTCGTTGTTCCTTGTGGATTACATCTGATGAAGAAAGAAGATGATCTTAGCGACTGGTATTTCTTGGTTTTTTGTTGTTCTTTGTGGATTGCATCTGATGAAGAAAGAAGATGGATTTTAGCGATGAATATTTTTTCTTTTTTCTATGTTACTCCTTGTGGAATACATCTGATGAAGAAAGAAGATGGATTTTAGCTACGGGTATTTTTTCTTTTTTCATTGTTCCTTGTGGATTACATCTGATGAAGAAAGAAGATGGATTTTAGCGACTGGTATTTTTTTCTTTTTTCGTTTTTCCTTTTGAATTACATCTGTTGAAGAAAAAAGATGTATTTTAGAGTCCGATATTTTTTCTTTTTTCAGTGGTTCATTTTCGATTACATTTGATGAAGAAAGAAGATGGATTTTAGCGAAGGATATTTTTTCTTTTTTGCTCCTTGTGGATTACATTTCATGAAGAAAGAAAATGGATTTTAGTGATGGGCATTTTTCTTTTTTCGTTGTTCATTGTGGATTACATCTGATGAAGAAAAAAGATAGATTTTATCATGGGGTATTTTTTGTTTTTTTTTTCGTTGTTACTTGTGGATTACATCTGATGAAGAAAAAAGATAGATTTTATCATGGGGTATTTTTTGTTTCTTTTTTCATTGTTTCTTGTGGATTACATCTGACGAAGAAAGAAAGATGGATTTTAGCGTCAGGTATTTTTTGTTTTTTTTCGTTGTTCCTTGTGGATTGCATCTGATGAAGAAGATGAATTTTAGCAATGGGTATTTTTTCTTTTTTCGTTTTTCCTTTTGGATTACATCTGATGAAGAAAGAAGATGGATTTTAGCGTCCGATATTTTTTCTTTTTTACGTTGTTCATTTTGGATTATATCTGCTGAAGAAAGAAGATGGATTTTAGTGATGGGCATTTTTTCTTTTTTCGTTGTTCCTTATGGATTACATCTGATGAAGAAAGAAGATAGATTTTATCGTTGGGAATTTTTTTTTTTCCGTTGTTACTTGTGGATTGCATCTGATGAAGAAAAAAGATGGATCTTAGCTATGGGCATTTTTTCTTTTTTCGTTGTTCCTTGTGGATTACATCTGATGAAGAAAGAAGATGGATTTTAGTGACGGGTATTTTTTCTTTTTTCGTTTTTCCATGTGGATTGTATCTGATGAAAAAAGAAGATGGACTTTAGTGTCGGGAATATGTTCGCTTTTTTTTTGTTGTTCCTTGTGGATTGCATCTGATGAAGAAAGAAGATGGATTTTACCTTCGGGTATTTTTTCCTTTTTGCTGTTCCTTGTGGATTACATCTGATGAAGAAAGAAAGATGGATTTTAGCGTCGGGTATTTTTTCATTTTTTTCGTTGTTCCTCATGGATTGCATCTGAAGAAGAAGATGGATTTTAGCAACAGGTATTTTTTCTTTTTTCGTTTTTCCTTTTGGATTACATCTGATGAAGAAAGAAGATGGATTTTAGCGTCCGATATGTTTTCTTTTTTTCGTTATTCATTTTGGAATACATCTGATGAAGAAAGAAGATGGATTTTAGTGACGGGTATTTTTTGTTTTTTCGTTGTTCCTTGTGGATTACATCTGATGAAGAAAGAAGATAGATTTTAGCGTCTGGTATTTTTTGGGTTTTTTTCGTTGTTACTTGTGGATTACAATGATGAAGAAAAAAGATGGACTTTAGCGTTGGGAATTTTTTTGTTTATTTCGTTGTTCCTCGTGGATTGCATCTGATGAAAAAAGAAGATGGATTTTAGCTTTGGGTATTTTTTCTTTTTTTGTTGTTCCTTGTGGATTGTATCTGATGAAGAGAGAAGATGGATTTTAGCGACTGGTATTTTTTCTTTTTTCGTTGTTTCTTGTGGATTATATCTGATGAAGAAAGAAGATGGATTTTAGCGTCAGGTATTTTTTGGGGTTTTTTCGTTGTTACTTGTGGATTGCATCTGATGAAGAAAAAAGATGGATTTTAACTTTGGGCATTTTTTCTTTTTTCGCTGTTCCTTGTGGATTACATCTGATGAAGAAAGAAGATGGATTTTAGCGTTGGGTATTTTTTCTTTTTCGTTGTTCCTTGTGGATTACATCTGATGAAGAAAGAAGATGGACTTTGGTGTCGGGAATATTTTTGAATTTTGTGGCTCCTTGTGGAATGCGTCTGATGAAAAAAGAAGATGGATTTTAGCATCAGGTATTTTTTCGTTTTTTCCGTTGTTCTTTGTGGATTGCATCTGATGAAGAAAAAAGATGGATTTTAGCTATGGGATTTTTTTCTTTTTTCGTTGTTCCATGTGGATTACATCTGATGAAGAAAGAAAGATGGATTTTAGCGTCGTGTATTTTTTTTGTTTTTTTTTCGATGTTCCTTGTGGATTGCATCTGATGAAGAAAGAAGATGGATTTTTGCGATGGGTATTTTTTCTTTTTTCGTTGTTCCTTGTGGATTGCATCTGATGAAGAAAGAAAGATGGATTTTAGCGTTGGGTATTTTTTCATTTTTTGCGTTTTTTGGATTTTAGCAACAGGTATTTTTGTTTTTTTCATTTTTCCTTTTGGATTTAATCTGATGAAGAAAGAAGATGGATTTTAGCATCCGATATTTTTTCTTTTTTTCGTTGTTTATTTTGGAATACATCTGATGAAGAAAGAAGATGGATTTTAGCGACGGGTATTTTTTGCTTTTTCGTTGTTCCTTGTGGATTACATCTGATGAAGAAAGAAGATAGATTTTAGCGTCAGGTATTTTTTTCATTGTTACTTGTGGTTTACATCTGATGAAGAAAGAACATGGATTTTAGCGAAGAGTATTTATTCTTTTTTGTTCCTTGTGGAATACATCTGAAGAAGAAAGAAGATGGATTTTAGCGACGGGTATTTTTTGTTTTTGTTTTTTTTTCGTTGCTCCTTGTGGATTACATCTGATGAAGAAAGACGATGAATTTTAGTGATGGATATTTTTTCTTTTTTCTACGTTACTCCTTCTGGATTTCATCTGATGAAGAAAGAAGATGGATTTTAGCGATGGGTATATTTTGGTTTTTCGTTTTTCCATGTGGATTGCATCTGATGAAGAAAGAAGATGGACTTTAGCATCGGGATTTTTTTTGGTTTTTTCGTTGTTCCTTGTGGATTGCATTTGATGAAAAAAGAAGATGGATTTTAGCTTCGGGTATTTTTTCTTTTTCTCTTGTTCCTTGGGGATTGCATCTGATGAAGAAAGAAGATGGATTTTAGCTTCGGGTATTTTTTCTTTTTTGTTGTTCCTTGTGGATTACATCTGATGAAGAAAGAAAGATGGATTTTAGCATTGGGTATTTTTTCATTTTTTGCGTTGTTCCTCGTGGATTGCATCTGATGAAGAAGATGGATTTTAGCAACAGGTATTTTTGTTTTTTTCATTTTTCCTTTTGGATTACATCTGATGAAGAAAGAAGATGGATTTTAGCATCCGATATTTTTTCTATTTTTCATTGTTTATTTTGGAATGGGTATATTTTGGTTTTTCGTTTTTCCATGTGGATTGCATCTGATGAAGAAAGAAGATGGACTTTAGCGTCGGGATTTTTTTGGGTTTTTTCGTTGTTCCTTGTGGATTGCATCTGATGAAAAAAGAAGATGGATTTTAGCAATGGGTATTTTTTCTTTTTTCGTTGTTCCTTGTGTATTACATCTGATGAAGAAAGAAGATGGATTTTAGCAATGGGTATTTTTTTTTTTTCGTTGTTCCTTGTGGATTACATCTCCTGAAGAAAGAAGATTAATTTTACTGATGGATATTTTATCTTTTTTCTATGATACTCCTTCTGGATTACATCTGATGAAGAAAGAAGATGGACTTTAGTGTCGGGATTTTTTTTGTTTTTTTCGTTGTTCCTTATGGTTTGTATCTGATGAAGAAAGAAGATGGATTTTAGCGAAGGGTATTTTTTCTTGTTTCGTTCCTTGTGGATTACATCTGATGATGAAAGAAGATGAATTTTAGCGACGAATATTTTTTCTTTTCTCTATGTTACTCCTTGTGGATTACATCTGATGAAGAAGGAAAGATGGATTTTAGCATCAGGTATTTTTTCTTTTATTGTTGTTCCTTGTGGATTACATCTGATGAAGAAAGAAGATGGATTTTAGCGAAGGGTATTTTTTCTTTTTTTTTCCTTCTGGATTACATCTGATCAAGAAAGAAGATGGATTTTAGTGACGGGCATTTTTTCTTTTTTATTATTATTATTTTATTATTATTATGCATTTATATAGCGCCATTTATTCCATGGCGCTTTACATGTGAACTGGGGAAATATAGACATGTGTAATATATACAAGAATAATAAACAAGTGTAAGACAAGGGACACACAAGTATATAAGGAGAGGGGACCCTGCCTGCGAGGGCTCACAGTCTACAGGGATGGGTGAGGATACAGTAGGAGAGGGTAGAGCAGGTTGTGCGGTGGTTCAGTAGACCAAGGATTATTGCAGGCTGTAGGCTTGTCGGAACAGGTGGGTCTTCAGGTTCTTCTTGAAGGTTTCCGTTGATGGTGAGAGTCTGATGTGTTGCGGCAGGGAGTTCCAGAGTATGGGGGAAGCACGGAAGAAGTCTTGTATGTGGTTGTGGGATGAAGATTTAAGGGGGGAGTAGAGAAGGAGATCTTGGGATGATCGAAGGTTGCGTGCGCGTAAGTACCTAAAGACCATGTCACAGATGTATGGAGGAGAAAGGTTGTGGATGGCTTTGTATGTCATGGTTAGGGTTTTGAATTGGATCCTCTGGGCAATAGGAAGCCAGTGAAGGGCCTGGCATAGGGGGGAGGCTGGGGAATAGCGGGGAGACAGGTGGATTAGTTGGGCAGCAGAGTGTAGGATGGACTGGAGCGGTGCCAGAATGCTAGAGGGGAGGCCAGAGAGTAGGAGGTTGCTGTAGTCGAGGCGGGAGATGATAAGAGCGTGCACTAGTGTTTTTGTGGTTTCGTCTTTGAGGAATGAGCGGATCCGGGAAATATTTTTGAGTTTGAGGCAGCAGGAGGAGGCGAGGGCTTGGATATGTGGTTTGAAAGAGAGCGCAGAGTCGAGGATCACCCCAAGGCACCAGGCATGCGGGACTGGGGAAAGAGCTGCCGTTGACATTGATGGATAGGTCTGGTGGAGGGGTAGAGTGAGATGGGGGAAAGATGATGAATTCTGTTTTGTCCATGTTCAGTTTGAGAAAGCGAGCAGAGAAGAAGGCTGTGATAGCAGACAGAGATTGTGGGATTTCAGTCAGTAAGGAGGCGAGGTCGGGTCCAGCTAGGTAGATCTGTGTGTCGTCGGCATAGAGGTGATACTGCAAACCGTGGGATTCTATGAGCTGTCCCAAGCCGAAGATGTAGATGGAGAATAGTAGCGGTCCTAGGACAGAGCCTTGGGGAACACTGACAGACAGGGGGCGAGGTGAGGAGGTTGTGTGTGAGAGGGAGACAGTGAATGTTCGGTTCGTTAGGTATGATGAGATCCATTTTAGGGCCAAGTCTGTGATGCCAAGAGATGAGAGAATCTGTAGCAGGAGGGAATGGTCTACGGTGTCGAAGGCAGAGGACAGGTCCAGGAGAAGGAGGACAGAGTAGTGTCGCTTGCTCTTGGCGGTTAGTAAGTCGCTAGTGACTTTAGTTAGGGCAGTTTCAGTTGAGTGATGCGGTCGGAAGCCAGATTGTAACTGGTCAAAGAAGGAACAGGAGGAGAGGTGGGAGGACAGTTCAAGATATACATGCTGTTCCAGTAGTTTTGAGGCGTAAGGGAGATGAGATATCGGGCGATAGTTAGACACTTTTTTTGTTGTTCCTTGTCGATTACATCTGATGAAGAAAGAAGATGGATTTTAGCGATGGGCATTTTTTCTTTTTTTGTTGTTTCTTGTGGATTACATCTGATGAAGAAAGAAGATGGATTTAAGCGACAGGTATTTTTTCTTTTTTCGTTGCTCCTTGTGGATTACATCTAATGAAGAAAGAAGATAGATTTTAGCATCAGGGTTTTTTTATCGTTGTTACTTGTAGATTACATCTGATGAAGAAAAAAGATGGATTTTAGCTTTGGGTATTTTTTCTTTCTTCAATCTTCCTTGTGTATTACATCTGATGAAGAAAGAAGATGGATTTTAGCGACGGGTATTTTTTCTTTTTTCGTTGTTCCTTGTGGATTACATCTGATGAAGAAAGAAGATGGATTTTAGCGACGGGTATTTTTTCTTTTTTCGTTGTTCCTTGTGGATTACATCTGATGAAGAAAGAAGATAGATTTTAGCATCAGGGTTTTTTTTATCGTTGTTACTTGTAGATTGCATCAGATGAAGAAAAAAGATGGATTTTAGCTTTGGGTATTTTTTCTTTCTTCGATCTTCCTTGTGTATTACATCTGATGAAGAAAGAAGATGGATTTTAGCGACTGGTATTTTTTCTTTTTTCGTTGCTCCTTGTGGATTACATCTAATGAAGAAAGAAGATAGATTTTAGCATCAGGGTTTTTTTATCGTTGTTACTTGTAGATTACATCTGATGAAGAAAAAAGATGGATTTTAGCTTTGGGTATTTTTTCTTTCTTCAATCTTCCTTGTGTATTACATCTGATGAAGAAAGAAGATGGATTTTAGCGACAGGTATTTTTTCTTTTTTCGTTGTTCCTTGTGGATTACATCTGATGAAGAAAGAAGATGATCTTAGTGACTGGTATTTCTTGGTTTTTCGTTGTTCTTTGTGGATTGCATCTGATGAAGAAAGAAGATGGATTTTAGCGATTAATATTTTTTCTTTTTTCTATGTTA
This sequence comes from Dendrobates tinctorius, assembly GCF_039654945.1. Classification (NCBI taxonomy): domain Eukaryota; kingdom Metazoa; phylum Chordata; class Amphibia; order Anura; family Dendrobatidae; genus Dendrobates; species Dendrobates tinctorius. The sequence continues at coordinate 2,614,341 of NW_027361795.1, read as the reverse complement.
CTCCTTGTGGAATACATCTGATGAAGAAAGAAGATGGATTTTAGCCAAGGGTATTTTTTCTTTTTTCATTGTTCCTTGTGGATTACATCTGATGAAGAAAGAAGATGGATTTTAGCAACGGGTATTTTTTCTTTTTTCATTTTTCCATGTGGATTGTATCTGTTGAACAAAGAAGATGGACTTTAGCGTCGGGAATATTTTCGTTTTTTTCGTTGTTCCTTGTGGATTGCATCTGATGAAGAAAGAAGATGGATTTTAGCTTCGGGTATTTTTTCTTTTTTGTTTTTCCTTGTGGATTACATCTGATGAAGAAGAAAAGATGGATTTTAGCATCGGGTATTTTTTCGGTTTTTTTCGTCGTTCCTTGTGGATTGCATCTGATGAAGAAGATGGATTTTAGCAACGGGTATTTTTTCTTTTTTTGTTTTTCCTTTTGAATTACATCTGATGAAGAAAAAAGATGGATTTTAGAGTCCGATATTTTTTCTTTTTTCAGTGGTTCATTTTCGATTACAATTGATGACGAAAGAAGATGGATTTTAGCGAAGGATATTTTCTCTTTTTTGCTCCTTGTGGATTACATTTCATGAAGAAAGAAAATGGATTTTAGTGACGGGCATTTTTCTTTTTTCGTTGTTCATTGTGGATTACATCTGATGAAGAAAAAAGAAAGATTTTATCGTCGGGTATTTTTTTTTTTTTTCGTTGTAACTTGTGGATTGCATCTGATGAAGAAGATGAATTTTAGCAATGGGTATTTTTTCTTTTTTCGTTTTTCCTTTTGGATTACATCTGATGAAGAAAGAAGATGGATTTTAGTGACGGGCATTTTTTCTTTTTTCGTTGTTCCTTGTGGATTACATCTGATGAAGAAAGAAGTTAGATTTTATCGCCGGGTATTTTTTTTTTTTTCGTTGTTACTTGTGTATTGCATCTGATGAAGAAAAAGATGGATTTTAACTATGGGCATTTTTTCTTTTTTTCGCTGTTCCTTGTGGATTACATCTGATGAAGAAAAAATGATGGATTTTAACGTCGGGTATTGTTTCATTTTTTCTGTTGTTCCTCATGTATTGCTTCTGATGAAGAAGATGGATTTTGGCAACGGGTATTTTTTCTTTTTTCGTTTTTCCTTTTGGATTACATGTGATGAAGAAAGAAGATGGATTTTAGCGCACGATATTTTTTATTTTTTTCGTTGTTCATTTTGGATTATATATGATGAAGAAAGAAGATGGATTTTATCGAAGGGTATTATTTCTTTTTTGTTCCTTGTGGATTTACATCTGATGAAGAAAGAGGACGGATTTTAGTGATGGGCATTTTTTCTTTTTTCGTTGTTCCTTGTGGATTACATCTGATGAAGAAAGATGGATTTTATCGTCGGGTATTTTTTTCTTTTCATTGTTACTTGTGTATTGCATCTGATGAAGAAAAATGATGGATTTTAGCTATGGGCATTTTTCTTTTTTCGTTTTTCCTTGTGGATTACATCTGATGAAGGAAGAAGAAGGATTTTAGTGACGGGTATTTTCTCTTTTTCCGTTTTTCCATGTGGATTGCATCTGATGAACAAAGAAGATGGACTTTAGCGTCAGGAATATTTTCGTTTTCTTCGTTGTTCCCTGTGGATTACATCTGATGGAAGATGGATTTTAGCGTCGGGTATTTTTTCTTTTTTCATTGATCCTTGTGGATTACATCAGATGAAGAAAGAAATATGGATTTTAGCGTCGGGTATTTTTTAATTTTTTTCCCTGTTCCTTGTGGATTGCATCTGATGAAGAAGATGGATTTTAGCAATGGGTATTTTTTCTTTTTTCGTTTTTCCATTTTGATCACATCTGATGAAGAAAGAAGATGGATTTTAGCGTCTGATATTTTTTTCTTTTTTTCGTTGTTCATTTTAGATTACATCTGATGAAGAAAGAAGATGGATTTTAGCGAAGGTTTTTTTTGTTCTTTGTGGACTACATCTGATGAAGAAAGAAGATGGATTTTAGTGACGGGCATTTTTTCTTGTTTCGTTGTTCCTTGTGGATTACATCTGATGAAGAAAAAAGATAGCTTTTAGCACCGGGTATTTTTTGCTTTTTTTCATTGCTACTTGTGGATTGCATCTGATAAATAAAAAAGATGGATTTTAGCTATGGGCATTTTTTCTTATTTCGTTACTTCTTGTGGATTACATCTGATGAAGAAAGAAGATGAATTTTAGAGACAGATATTTTTTCTTCTTTCTATGTTACTCTTTATGGATTACATCTGATGAAGAAAGAAGATGAATTTTAGAGACGGATGTTTTTCTTTTTTCGTTGTTCCTTGTGGATTACATCTGATGAAGAAAGAAGATGGATTTTAGCGACGGGTATATTTTGGTTTTTTGTCTTTCCATGTGGATTGCATCTGATGAAGAAAGAAGATGGACTTTAGCGTCGGGAATTTTTTTGTTTTTTTCGTTGTTCCTTGTGGATTGCATCTGATGAAAAAAGAAGATGGATTTTAGCTTTAGGTGTTTTTTCTTTTTTCGTTGTTCCTTGTCGATTACATCTGATGAAGAAGAAAGATGGATTTTAGCTATGGGTATTTTTTCTTTTTTCGTTGTTCCTTGTGGATTATATCTGATGAAGAAAGAAGATGGATTTTAGCGTCGGGTATTTTTTCATATTTTTCATTGTTCCTTGTAGATTGTGTCTGATGAAGAGAGAAAATGGATTTTAGCGACAGGTATTTTTTCTTTTTTCCTTGTTCCTTGTGGAATACATCTGATGAAGAAAGAAGATGCATTTTTCTGCTTTTTATATTTTTCAATTTTTTTTAGATTTTGTGTGGTGAAGAATGAAAGGTTTTCTTCCTATGGGTAATTCCTGGTTTGATTTGTCTTTTGTGGATTTCTTGTGAGAAAGTAAGAAAATAGGTTTTAGTTACAAGTATTTTGTGTTTTTCTTTCTTTTTTAGATCAGTGTGGATTTCAGTTGATGAAAGAAAATGTGGCTTTTGGCGATGGATGTTTTCTTTTTTCTTTGTTCCTTTTGGATTGTGTTTCATGAAGATAGATGGTTTAGTAATGATGGATGTTTTTTCGTTTTTCTTTGCTCCTTGTGGATTACATCTCATAAAGAAAGAAGATAGATTTTAGCGTCTGATATTTTTCGTTGTTCCTTGTGGATTTTATTTGATGACGAAAGAAGACAGTTTTTAGGTTTGAGGTTTTTTTTGTCCACAACATATTAGAATAGCATTGTCCTTTTCTCCCTCTCCCCACACACCTCAGTATACCTTTGCATTTTGCCATTTTCGTTTTTCTTTGTTTCTTGTGGATTACATCTATCACATATACTCGAGTATAAGCCGAGATTTTCAGACCATTTTTTTAAGGTTGAAAGTACCCCTCTCAGCTTATACTCAGGTAATTGTCCCAGGGGGTAGGCGGGGGAGGGGAAGCACAGGAGCCAGCAGCTGTCACGTCATACTCACCCCCTCCTGGCACGGTCTCTGCACTTCTTGCTTCTCCGATGGTCTCCGGCGCCTGCAGCTCCTTCCAGTGTTCAGCGGTCACGTGGTACCACTCATTAAAGTAATGAATATGCACGCCACTCCACTCCCATAGGCATGGAGCGCATATATATTATTTTAATGAGCGGTATCACGTGACCACTGAACACTGGAAGAAGCTGCCGGCGCCGGAGATCATTGGAGAAGCAAGAATTGCAGAGACCGCACCAGGAGGGGGTGAGTATAACTGGGAGGACGGGGGGGAGCCGTGCGATATTCACCTGTCCCCGTTCCACCACCGCGAGCTGCTGTGTCTTCCGTGTCCACTGGCTGTGACATTCAGGTCAGAGGGCGCGATGACATGGTTAGTGCGCACCCTATGCCTGAACAGTCACTGCAGAGACCCGAAAGACAGAGCGGTGTACAGCAGTGGAACAGGTACAGGTGAATATCGCAGGTGCCAGGGCCCTGAGCCAGCGGCGACACCAGCACCTGGCCCCCATAGCACGCCGGTGTCCCGCCTGCTCAGGACACCGGAACCTGGCCCCCAGCGATGAGAGGTGAGTATGTCATTTTTTTTTAATTGCAGCAGCATATGGGGCATATGTATCTATGGAGCATCTTATGGGGCCATCAACTTTTATGGAGCATTATATGGGGCATATTATTCTATGCAGCATCTTATGGGACCATCAACCTTTATGGAGCAGCATATTTGACATATTATTTTATGGAGCATCTTATGGGGCCATTTTACCCTTTGTGCAGCATCATGAATGGTATGTAGCATTTTATAGGGCTCCTGATTCAATATGGATTCTCAAAAAACATTTAACCTACTGATGTCGATTTTACTTTTATTGGTATCTATTTTTATTTTTGAAATTTACCAGTAGCTGCTGCATTTCTCACCCTAGGCTTATACTTGAGTCAATAAGTTTTCCCAGTTTTTTTGTGGCAAAATTAGGTGCCACGGTTTATAGTCTGGTTGGCTTATACTCGCGTATATACGTGAATGAAAAAGAAGCTGGACTTTAGGGGTGGTTATTTCTTAATTTTTGGGTTGTTTTTATTTGGATTACATCTGATGAAGAAAGAAGTCAGTTTTAGCTACAGGTGTCTAGGGATTTAATAGCTCTTGTAATTGATTATTTATTTATTTTAATTCTATAAGGACCCTGGATCATTTTGTGACTAGATACTGATTTGTCCTGATTGATTATACCCTTTGAAATACTATTTTTAGAAGTTGTGGAGTAGTATGCTTTTAATTTTCTAAATAAAAGTTATTTTTTAGGGGTCTATTTATCATTGAGTTTCTAAATATACTGAGGCTCTGCTGGTCTATTTTGGTTTTGTTTTTTGTGACTCGTATGGCTGGTTTCCTATTGACACCAAGAGATGGATGGATGATGTGAGAGAAGTTTTTCTGAAGCCGAGTCTGATGATATCTCTGCGGCTTGTACCTCTGTTAAACTAAACTTTTCTGAACTCCTTGGTGCATTTAAAGAAAACATCAAATCTTCCCAGTCCCGGTCGGTGCAGTGCTTGGACAATTACCATATTTTTTGTACTATGAGATGCATTAGACCATAAGATGCACCAAGGTTTTACAGAAGGAGAATAGAAAAAAAATTGAAGCAAAAAATGTGGTCATGATGCACTGTTATGAGGGAAGGGATCTGCTGCTGACACTGCTACAGGGGTAATGTCCCCCAATTCTGTACTAATATCCCCCATCCTGGTATATATATATATATGTCCCCAAACCAGGTATACATGACCCCCTCATCCCTATCCTTGGTATACATGGCCCCCTCATCACAATACTGGTATACTTGGCCCTGTCATCACCATCCTTTTATACATGGCCCCCTCATCACCATCCTGGTATACATGGTCCCTCATTCCCATCCTGGTATACATGGTCCCTCATTCCCATCCTGGTATACATGGTCCCCTCATCCTGATCCTATTATATATGGCCCCCTCATCACCATCATGTTATACATGGCCCCCACCCTGGTATACATGGTCCCCTCATTCCTATCCTGGGATACATTGTCCCCTCATTCCTATCCTGGGATACATGGTCCCCTCATCCCTATCCTAGTATGAATGGCACCCTCATTCCTATCCTCGTATGCATGGCCCACTCATCCCTATCTTGGTATGCATACTCCCCTGTTACCAATCTTGGCATGCATGGCCCGCATCCCCATCAAGGTATAGCCCCCAATAGAAAAACATTAAAATAAACCATAAACCATTCTACTTACCTTCCCTGTGGTCCATCACAGCATCCCGTTCTGATGCCAGCAGCTGATTTATGCTTGTAAGCACCGCATGGCAGTGACGTAATGCGCTGCTTACAAGTCAAGGACATCTGCCAGAATGCGTGCTGCTTCCACGACCTGGACTGAGGGCATGTGGAGCAGTGATTATTCATCTTTAATAGCAGGCACTCTGTTGGTCGCAGCTAGGCGATCAAGTGTGCCGCTACTAAAGAGAATGAATATTCACTGCTCTCCATTTCCATGTGCATGGGGAGCAGTGAATATTCATTCTCTTTAATATTGGACACACGTGATTGACCAGCCACTGCAGGAGCTGGAAGCTGTTGCTAACGCACTTCCGCCATTAAAGAGAAATAAATATTCTCTGCTCCCCACGCCCATAGTCCCTCCCACCTCTTGGCATCGGCTTTAGTGCAGAGATGTGGGAGGGAATATGGGAGTGGGGAGCAGTGAATATTCCTTTCTCTTTAACAGTGGGCACACATGTTAGCCGCAGCAGCCATCTCCTATGACCCGCTCATCTGCGGCTTCCCCACTCACCCATCCACAGCCACAGCAAGTACATCTGGACTAAAAGACGCACCCGGCATTTTCCCCCAAATTTTTGGAGGAAAAAAAGTGTGTATTATAGTCTGAAAATTGACAGAAGATGCACTGAAAGACAAGCTATCCCCAGCATTCAATAGTAGGGAGGAAACCTTGAAAATTGCATTAGAACATTACAAATTGACCATTAAAGGAAGGAAACATAAGCAATATATGTTAGGTGTCGGATTCCTGACACTGCACAGCAGGAATCCAGAGCCAGACATCCAGCGGTCTCCCATTCTCCTCCGACCGCTCAGGGTGCTGCTCAGACTTGTTCTGACAGTCTGGATGTTGCTGCCACCTCTGGTGCAGCAATGGTAGCGCAACCTGCTCTGCAGGGAACCGCTCCAGAGGCTAAGTCCTCATGCCGTGCTACTGGGCATGCCCGCAAGGTGACCTCTCAGTGGAGAGCAGGGTACACATGTTCAGGTCCTGTGTCGGATCTGATTGGTCCTTCCCAGGGTACTGGAAGGTCCCGAAAGCGCCTGGCTATAAAAAGCCTGCATGGTGGCTCGGCCATGTGCTAGTGTAGCATATTATGCTGTGTGTGAATGGTGATGGATGCATGGACTGGTGACTGACTTATTATGAAACCCCTTCCCTTGGATAATACGAATGGTGACTGTGTGTTGGGTTAGTCAGCTCCAGGTTGTGGCAAGCTACACACCACTGTGCTTTCCGCACCTACACTAGCGTCCGTTGGTGCCCGGTTCTCCTGTACCGACGCCTGCGGCTTTAGTTATTGCCGCGCTGCGGTAGCAGCATCTATTGGTGGTTGCGGCTGCAACCCCACCCGCTGAGCTTCCTGTGAAACTAACAGGGCCAGCGGCTTTATATTTATTTCTGCCAAGCGACTCTGTGTCTGTACAGAGCCGCTCTTAGCGTTTGGGTGACGTTAACCCGAGCGCAGTACTTCACCTTCTGGTGCACCTGCCATTGTCCAGCAGCGGTCTTACCATCTACCACACAGTGGACACCGGGCGGCGAATGCACCTCTTATTATTTATATCTGGTGCGTTCCGCCGACCCTAACAATATATAAGGGACTGTTCTGAATTTAAAGCGAATCGAGCATATTCATTTCTAATAGAGTGTGTGAACTCTTCTACGGATATCTCCTCATCGGACCCTGAATCTTCTGACATAGAGACTAGCTCTAAATACTCTTCATTTAGGATGCATCAAAACCAGAGAGGGCGGCGACGGACTGGGCTACTTCAAAAGAAGACTAGTACAAGGAGATGACAGGATAATGTCCAAACCTCATCCAAGAATTCAAACTTTACCTACTGTTAACTGCTTCACCAACTGCCTTCTCTTCCTCTTTTTTTAGAGACCCGGGGGATAGTCCTCTACAAGTTACGGGATCGTACCACCCATCAAAACCACAAATGAGGATGTATAAGAACTCATGTACATGGAGGGGCAATCAAATTATTAATCTATCATCACATATACTTTCGGACCCAGAAATATCTGTCCTGATTCAAGGATTATTGTTTGTTCCTACAGCTAGATTTGACGCCTTTGAGTGGATCAAGGACATTAACCTGTTCGCCAGGAATCTCAAATTGAAAAGATTTTTCACAAAAAAACGATAAAGTGACATGTCAGCAGTTGGGTATATCCCTGGATGACCTTCCGGATGTGAGGTTACTGACAGAGTTGCTAGAGGAAGGATAATGAGAGATTGGGGAAGGTCCCCTTCTCACATTTAAAACCCAAGAGTACAAGGATGCCCCCTAACAGTGAGCTGGGAAATATTGAAATCTTTCTCCAATTGGTTAGTGAGGGGATATGAAATATTGACCCTAGATATGAATCTACACAACCTAATCTGTCCTGCATAAAGAGGAGAGCCCTTAATTATCTTAATGAGAACAAGAGTATAGTGTTGAAACCATCAGATAAAGGTGGCAGCATTGTAGTGATGGACAAGGACAAATATGTTGATATGTGTCAGATCATTCTTTCCCACTGTTCAACATATGAACATAGTAACATAGTTATTAAGATTGAAGGAAGACTTTAAGTCCATCTAGTTCAAACCATATCCTATCCTAACTTGCCCTAATATGTTGATCCAGAGGAAGGCAAAAAAAACCCCATGTGGCAAACAGTAAGCTTCACATTGGGGAAAAAAATTCCTTCCCGACTCCACATACGGCAATCAGACTAGCTCCCTGGATCAACGCAATATTAAGGAAACTAGTGTATATACCCTGTAATATTATACTTTTCAAGAAAGGCATCCAGTCCCTTCTTAAATTTTATTAGGGAATCACTCATTACAACATCATATGGCAGAGAGTTCCACAGTCTCACTGCTCTTACAGTAAAGAATCCGGGTCTGTGAGTATGCTTAAACCTTCTTTCCTCCAGACGTAGAGGATGCCCCCTTGTCCCCGTCACAGGTCTAAGAGTAAAAAGATCATTAGAAAGGTCTCTGTATTGTCCCCGCATATATTTATACATTGTAGTAAGATCACCCCTAAACCTTCGATTTTCCAAACTAAATAACCCCAAGTGAAGTGTAATAACCTGTCTTGGTATTGCATACCCCCTAGTTCCCTAATAACCTTAGTCGCTCTTCTCTGCACCCGCTCCAGTTCAGCTATGTCTTTCTTATACACCGGAGACCAGAACTGTACACAGTATTCTAAGTGTGGTCTCACTAGTGACTTATATAGAGGTAAAATTATGTTCTCCTCATGAGCATCTATGCCTCTTTTAGTGCATCCCATTATTTTATTTGCCTTTGCAGCAGCTGCCTGACACTGGCCACTAAATGTGAGTTTGTCATCCACCCATACACCCAGTCCATTTTCAGTGACAGTTTTGCCCAGTGTTTTACAATTAAGCACATAATTATACATCTTGTTCGTTCTACCCAAGTGCATGACCTTACATTTATCCCCATTAAAGCTCATTTGCCATTTATCAGCCCAAGCTTCTAGTTTACATAAATCCTCCTGTAATATAAAATTGTCCTCCTCTGTATTGATTACACTGCAGAGTTTAGTGTCATCTGCAAATATTGAAATTCTACTTTCTATGCCCCCGACAAGGTCAATAATAAATATGTTAAAAAGAAGCGGGCCCAAAACTGACCCCTGTGGTACCCCACCGCTAACCGTGATCCAGTCCGAGTGTGCTCCATTAATAACCACCCTTTGTTTCCTATCCCTGAGCCAGCTTTTAACACACCTACACATATTAGTGTGCCTCTTCTAGCAGCGGTTTTTCCATCCACCGCATGGTGGACCCCGAGTGGGGAAGGCACTTTATTTGTATTTTTTATTTAGTGTCTTCCGCCACTCCTAACAACTACTATGTTGTGTGGGAAGCAGGTGTTGGAGTGTGGTCAGGTGTCTCCACCTTACCTGGATGGTGGGGTACCACACCTCAGGAGGAGGTGCAGTACCTCTGTGGCGACTGAACCCTCAGGGGCGCCACAGAGACGCTGTATTTTTTTTTTTCTTGAGGGTGGTGAATACAGAAAGTTTTTTAAAGTTTTTTAAATCCCCCTTAACAAAAATTGCTTAACCCCAAAAATGTAGCTCACAATGTATGTAAATGCACAGAAACTAATTTGCTGAAAAAGCCAGTAGTATTGTTGTCGTGCCAGAGATTAAATGTAACTAGTTGTAAAACCATAACATTTTTTGTACTTTTTAAATTTATTTTATTTTTTTAATATTTTTTTTTTACCTAAACTATTTACTTTTTCAGCAACTGCCTAACCAAAACAATCTAGTTCACACTACACTTTGTGTCCAATTATTAGGCTAGTGAATATTTTGACCATATCATCATTTTTCTGCAGACTTTACAACTCCAAACTTTAACTCTTAGGGTACCATCACACATAGCGACTCACCAGTGATCCCGACAACGATATCAGCGTGTCAGGATCTCTGGTGAGTCGCTACATGATCGCTGGTGAGTAGAGTTGAGCGACTTTGCCTTTTTTGGGTAGAGTCGGGTTTCATGAAACCCGACTTTCGCAAGTCGGGTCGAACGAAATCGGCCGATTTTTGTGAAATGTCGAAGGCCGACTGAAACACGAAACCCAATGCAACCCTCGCCTACTGTATTATCACCCATCCCTTGAAGATTGTGAGCCCTCGCGGGCAGGGTCCTCTCTCCTCCTGTACCAGTTATGACTTGTATTGTTTAAGATTATTGTACTTGTTTTTATGTATATTCCTCCTTACATGTAAAGCGCCATGGAATAAATGGCGCTATAACAATAAATAATAATAATAATAATAATGGGGAAGCAAAGTCGGCAGGGAGTGGAGGCCAGGAAACACACCTACAGTGCCCTTTTGAATGCCAAAAACATCAAATCTTATTACTGAATCTTTTCAACCTTAATTTACTTCATGATACTAGTTACGCACTGAAAAATGGGGGTTTTTTGGCTAAATTTGTGGGGGGGAGTAGGGCTGGCTCCTGGTTTTCATGTGCCCTGGGCCAAAGAGCACCCCTTTAACACATACCACAACTCATGATGCTCCGATACGGCAGAGAAATAGCGGTATAGTACAATGAAAAATACTTCACTTTTTACATCTCATGACTGATATCTATTTTAAATTCTCCAATAGCTCCAAAAACGGACAGTATCTTACTCCATACAGTATTATGGCCACCGCATAGTGCGCTATACAGAGTAATGAGGCTCATATATTTCACCATACAGAATCATTGGTCCCATATAATGTTTGAAACAGTATATGATGAGCTCCACATAATGCTACAGTATATGTTGGTCCCCATGGATGAAGCTGCACTGTCTTATGGGCCCAAATAATGCTCTATATATAATGGGCCCCATTTCTAATGCTCTAGTGTATAATGGGCCCTGTAAATGCTGCTCCAGTGTCTGATGTCCACCTTTGGAATGCTCCAGTGTATGGTGGGCCCCATATATCATTCTCCAGAGTATAGTGCTCCCCAAAAATTGCTGTCCCATCATTGAAAACAATTAAATAAGTCTCCTCAAATAAGTCTCCTCGCTAGGGAATCCCTGTACTAGTCTGGGCGTACAGACGTGATGTCATTGCGCTCTCTGATCAGAATATCACCGTCAGGAAACGCGGAAGACGTCATGGCGGTGGAGCAGGGAGAGGTAAGTATTTCAACTTTGCAACTGCTGTGATCCAGAGCAAGCAGGGGGGGCCCACTCGTTGGTGACGGCACTGGCACAGGGCCCCTCATAGTACGGCGGTGTGTCTGACGGCGGGTGGGCCGAACCTGCACTTTCAGCTGCACCTTCCTTTTTGTCACCGTGTAAGGTGGTACAGTATATGGGTAGGGTAACCTGAGTTTCATCTGGGTCACATTCATGCGGTGTAGAGTGCGAGGGGAATCTAGTGGTCTGGGTCAATGTACCAGCAGAATCATCCAGCAGTGGCTGGGCCTCAGTGCACTTGTGGCGCCCCCAGGAGTACGGTCACCACAGTGGCATTACCTTCCTCCTAGGGAGTGTGATGTCATGCTTGGGAGCAACAAAGGATCTTTCTTGCAGTTAAACCAACCCACAACACATTTCCCACTCCAGGCCAGCAGGGAGACCTCTGAACCTGACTGCTGAGGAGCTGCTGTCTATGGTCGGGAGGAGGTAAGTTAGGGCAGTCTGTGAAGGGAAGGGGAAGTGTGTGGACGTGAGAAGGGGAGCTGGAGGATGAGCAGAGTTAAGGCTCACTCCTAGCTTGAGCGCATGGTCCGGATTCCGGTCTCCGAGTTTGTATGGACACTGACATTCCTGCAGCAGAAACCGGAGGAAGTAGCAGCTGTAAATGCTCTGTACCCAACTAAGGCTCGGAGGCCCCAGCAGCGATGTGTGGGAGCCAGAAGGAAAAGGCTACGGCTGCCTGCCATACGAGAATGTTCCAAGAGAGAGTCAACAGGGGGAACTTCATTGAACTCAGCACTGCGAGTACCTCAGATAAGCGCTAGAACGGAGGCCACACTACCTATCTGCAAAGAGAGAATTCCAAATTGGCTTCCAGGCTGACCAACTCCTTCTCCATCTGTACTCTGGGTCCTGGACGGCACTTACCAAGTACAGGTAAAGGAACTGCACGACTGTGTCTGTCCTCTTTCTCCTGCGCCTGGCGCACGGCTCTGCTACATCCTGCACTGCACACCATCTACCAACTCTTTCATGTGTCCTGCGACAATGGCCATACCTGTGCAGGGCTTCTACATCTTAGCTGCACCACAACTTCTGTCCCAGAGAAGCGCCACTGCAGCGCTGGTCAATCTACTCAGAAACCACAGGTGGCGTCACGTATCATTCACCTATAAACGTAATTCACCCCTTTGCATGGACGCCCAGGGCCACAGAACGGGTCACCACCACTGTGACACATCCCCGGGAGACACCGTCCCGGTACTGATTAACCCGACTGCCCTGCCTGGCCACCCACACTCCATGTCAGATTCATCTTGGACTGGGGAATTCACGATTTGACTTGATAACCTATGCATGGTATGATAGAAAAAGCTACATGGAGTAATGTGAAGTGTGGCCTGCTGCATCATTCAATTATCTTCCATACAGGAGATCCCTTTTAGAGAGCCTGGGGTCAATACCAAAGCGCAGAGTGGATTTGCCCTCACTTTCATACCAGGGATCCCTTTAGGAGGAGCCTGGGGTCAGAACCAGAGCGCTGAGTGGAATTGCCCTAACTTCCATACCAATGATCCCTTTAAGAGAGACTAGGGTCAGAACCAGTGCGCTGAGGTGGAATTGCCCTAACTTCCATACCAGGGATCCCTTTAAGAGAGCCTGGGATCAGAACCAGAGCGCTGAGTGGATTTGCCCTGACTTGCATACCAATGATCCCTTTAATAGAATTCTGGGGTCAGAATCAGAGCGCTGAGGGATTTGCCATAACTTCCATACAGGAGATCACTTTAAGAGAGCCTGGAGTCAGTACCAAAGCATTTGAAGGCAATCGCCCTGACTTCCATACCGGGGATCCATTAAGAGAGGCCCGGGGTCAGAACCAAAGCGCTGGATGGATTTGCCCTGACTTCCATACCAATGATCCCTTTAATAAAAGGCTTGGTTTCAGAATCAGAGCGCTGAGGGATTTGCCCTCACTTCCGTACCGGGGATCCCTTTAAGATGGGCCAGGCGTCAGAACCAGAGTGCTGACTGGATTTGCCCTGACTTCCATACCAGTGATTCCTTTAAAAGAAGCCTGGGGTGAGAATCAGAGCGCTGAGGCATTTACCCTAATTTCCATACAGGAGATCCCTTTAAGAGAGCCTGGGGTCAATACCAAAGCGCAGAGTGGATTTGCCCTCACTTTCATACCAGGGATCCCTTTAGGAGGAGCCTGGGGTCAGAACCAGAGCGCTGAGTGGAATTGCCCTTACTTCCATACCAATGATCCCTTTAAGAGAGACTAGGGTCAGAACCAGAGCGCTGAGGTGGAATTGCCCTAACTTCCACACCAGGGATCCCTTTAAGAGAGCCTGGGATCAGAACCAGAGCGCTGAGTGGATTTGCCCTGACTTGCATACCAATGATCCCTTTAATAGAATCCTGGGGTCAGAATCAGAGCGCTGAGGGATTTGCCATAACTTCCGTACAGGAGATCCCTTTAAGACAGCCTGGAGTCAGTACCAAAGCATTTGAAGGCAATCGCCTGACTTCCATACCGGATATCCCATTAAGAGAGGCCCGGGGTCAGAACCAAAGCGCTGGATGGATTTGCCCTGACTTCCATACCAATGATCCCTTTAATAAAAGGCTTGGTTTCAGAATCAGAGCGCTGAGGGATTTGCCCTCACTTCCATACCGGGGATCCCTTTAAGAGGGGCCTGGGGTCAGAATCAGAGCGCTTAGTATAATTACCCTAACTTACATACCAATGATCCCTTTAAGAGACCCTGGGGTCAGAAACACAGAGCTAAGTGGAAGGGTCCTAACTTTCATATCGGGGATCCCTTTAAGAGAGCGCTTAGTGGAATTACACTAACTTCCATACCAATAATCCCTTTAAGAGACCCTGGGGTCAGAACCACAGAGCTGAGTGGAATGGTCCTAACTTTCATACGGGGGATCCCTTTAAGAGAGGCCTGGGGTCAAAACCAAAGTGCTGGATGGATTTGACCTGACTTCCATACCAATGATCCATTTAATAGTAGCCTGGGGTCAGAATCAGAGCTCTGAGGGATTTGCCCTAACTTTCATACCGCAGATCCCTTTAAGAGGGAAGATGTGCCTATGGGAAGGAGGATGTGTGAGGGGTATTTGGGCACAGGAGGGGGTGATTCATTTCTGTCGTGTGTTCTCTGCTCCTTTCTGGGGGGCAGACAATGGCTGGGTGCTTATGCTAGATTTCTACCACCCTGTCAGTGTTTTCTGAGGTGTTGTGGAGTGGGAAAACTGTTGCTGATAGCAACCAATCACAGCTCAGCTTTTTTTAAACAGCTCTGGTTAATGAAAGATGCTTTGTGATTGGTTGGTGATACACACATACATTCAATTTTATGTAGATACATTTTATATATACTGTATATATTGCATATACAACCCCTGGCAAAAATTATGTAATCACCGGCCTTGGAGGATGTTCATTCAGTTGTTTAATTTTGTAGAAAAAAAGCAGATCACAGACATGGCACAAAACTAAAGTCATTTCAAATGGCAACTTTCTGGCTTTTAGAAACAGTAAAATAAATCAAGAACAAAAATTGTGGTAGTCAGTAATGGTTACTTTTTTAAACCAAGCATAGGGGAAAAATTATGAAGTCACTCAGACCATCCTCATGGAGTCAGTTTCTAACCGTTTGTGCAGACACATGCACATTTGTGGCCTGCTGGAGGTCATTTTGCAGGGCTCTGGCAGTGCTCCTCCTGTTCCTCCTTGCACAAAGGCTGAGGTGGCGGTCCTGCTGCTGGGTTGTTGCCCTCCTACGGCCCCCTCCATATCTCCTGGTGTACTGGCCTGTCTCCTCGTAGCGCCTCTGGACAGACACAGCAAACCTTCTTGCCACAGTTCGCATTGATGTGCCATCGTGGATGAGCTGCACTACCTGAGACACTGTGTGTGTGTTGTAGAGTCCGTCTCATGCTACGAGTGTGAAAGCATAAACAACATTCAAAAGTGACCAAAACATCAACCAGAAAGCATTGGTACTGAGATGTGGTCTTTGGTCCCCACCTGCAGAACCACTCCTTTATTGAATGTGTCTTGATAATTGCCAATAATTTCCATCTGTTGTCTATTCCATTTGCACAACATCATGTGAAATTGATAGTCAATCAGTGTTGCTTCCTAAGTAACATAGTAACATACATAGTAATAGTAACATAGTTATTAAGGTTGGAGGAAGACTAGTTCATCTAGTTCATTCCATATCCTATCCTAACATGCCCTAACATGTTGATCTAGAGGAAGGCAAAAAAAAACCCATGTGGCAAACAGTAAGCTTCACATTGGGGAAAAAAATTCCTTCCCGACTCCACATACGGCAATCAGACTAGCTCCCTGGATCAACGCAATATTAAGGAAACTAGTGTATATACCCTGTAATATTATACTTTTCAAGAAAGGCATCCAGGCCCTTCTTAAATTTTAGTAGGGAATCACTCATTACAACATCATATGGCAGAGAGTTCCATAGTCTTCACTGCTCTTACAGTAAAGAATCCGTGTCTGTGAGTATGCTTAAACCTTCTTTCCTCCAGATGTAGAGGATGCCCCCTTGTCCCTGTCACAGGTCTAAGAGTAAAAAGATCATTAGAAAGGTCTTTGTACTGTCCCCGCATATATTTATACATTGTAATAAGATCACTCCTAAGCCTTCGAATTTCCAAACTAAATAACCCCAAGTGTAATAACTAGAGTTGAGCGAAACGGGTCGAAAAATTTCAAAAGTCGCCGACTTTTGTCAAAGTCGGGTTTCATGAAACGAAACCCGACCCTAGGATGAGGTCGGCCACGAGGTCGGCGACTTACGCGCCAAAGTCGCGTTTCAAAAGTTTGTTTTGCGCTCTTTTACAGCCAATCAGGATCCACGGACACTGTGGGCAACGTGATGACATAGGCAGGGGTCACCACCATCTTTCAGAAGGGCATGCAAGTGATTGGCTTGCTTTGGTGGGCGTCACAGGGGGTATAAAAGGGCGTGCACGCCGACCGCCATCTTACTTCTGCCGATCTCAGTATAGGGAGAGGTTGCTGCTGATTCTGTAGGGAGAGCGTTAGGCAGGGAAGAAGACAAAAAAACTGCTTCTGCAGCTAGCGATTTGGCCTGCACAACACACAAGTCACTGTGTGTGCAGTGCAAGGGGAGGCTATATTGTGGTGTATCAGTGGTGTTGGTTGTTGGGCTGCCTTTTAAGGCTTCCTGACAGGCTGGCATTGCTGTTTACCCACTGCTCCGCAAACTGCTTTTTTAAAAGCAATCCCAATTTTTTTTTTTGTCCTGCTGAGAAGAAAAAAAAACTGCTTCTGCTGCTAGCAATTTGGCCTGCACAACACACAAGTCACTGTGTGTGCAGTGCAAGGGGAGGCTATATTGTGGTGTATCAGTGGTGTTGGTTGTTGGGCTGCCTTTTAAGGCTTCCTGACAGGCTGGCATTGCTGTTTACCCACTGCTCCGCAAACTGCTTTTTTAAAAGCAATCCAATCTCCCTTATCCTGTAGTCACTTTGGTCACAGCTGTGCCATCGAGCCTGTCACATAGCGCTCAGATATTCATTGGGCCTCACACAATCCAAAAGTGTCCAGTGTCCAAAAGTGTGTGCAGAGATTCAAGATCTCCCTTATCCTGTAGTCACTTTGGTCACAGCTGTGCCATCGAGCCTGTCACATAGCGCTCAGATATTCATTGGGCCTCACACAATCCACAAGTGTCCAGTGTCCAAAAGTGTGTGCAGAGATTCAAAATCTCCCTTATCCTCTCGTCACTTTGGTCACAGCTGTGCCATCGAGCCTGTCACATAGCGCTCAGATATTCATTGGGCCTCACACAATCCACAAGTGTCCAGTGTCCAAAAGTGTGTGCAGAGATTCAAAATCTCCCTTATCCTCTCGTCACTTTGGTCACAGCTGTGCCATCGAGCCTGTCACATAGCGCTCAGATATTCATTGGGCCTCACACAATCCACAAGTGTCCAGTGTCCAAAAGTGTGTGCAGAGATTCAAAATCTCCCTTATCCTCTCGTCACTTTGGTCACAGCTGTGCCATCGAGCCTGTCACATAGCGCTCAGATATTCATTGGGCCTCACACAATCCACAAGTGTCCAGTGTCCAAAAGTGTGTGCAGAGATTCAAAATCTCCCTTATCCTGTAGTCACTTTGGTCACAGCTGTGCCATCGAGCCTGTCACATAGCGCTCAGATATTCATTGGGCCTCACACAATCCACAAGTGTCCAGTGTCCAAAAGTGTGTGCAGAGATTCAAAATCTCCCTTATCCTCTCGTCACTTTGGTCACAGCTGTGCCATCGAGCCTGTCACATAGCGCTCAGATATTCATTGGGCCTCACACAATCCAAAAGTGTCCAGTGTCCACAAGTGTCTGCAGAAATTCAAAATCTCCCCTGTCCTATAGACACCTTGTACCTTGTTTTACATTACTATATAGTTTGTTGGATTTTGTCTACATTTCTACCAAAAATGAGGAAGGCTGATGGAAGAGGCCGTGGAATTGGGCGGGGGTTGGCAGCTGGTAATGATGGTGTTGGTGGTGGATCTGATGGTAGTGGCAAGAGCAAAATAGGACCGAATGCAGGAGGTGTTGAGCCTGCGTCATCGTCTGGCTACATAAGGCCTCGAACGCTTAGTTTTCTAGGAGTTGGCAAACCGCTTTTAAAGCCAGAGCATCAGGAAAAAGTTTTGTCTTACATTGCTGACTCAGCCTCCAGCTCTATCGCCTCCTCTTCTTCAGTTGTAAAAAGTAAAAGCACTGAGTCGTCATTGGAGGCTCATGTTCATGAACCACACCTTTCCTTGTGTCCTTCACCCCAACCAAGATTGAAGGATGACGCAGGCCATACTACTGATTACTCCATGGAGCTGTTTTCACATACCATGCCTGGATTATCAAGTCAAATGGTGAATTACCCAGGCCAAGATGAATCTGACATGGAGTGCACTGATGCACAGCCGCTGATGGATGATTCTGCTGGTACATTCACTCAGAGCACTACATTGTCCTCGCAGTGTACAGAGCCAGATTCTGACCCTGATGAGACTCAGGTGCCCCTTCCCGCACACTATACCACCATACATGGTGACACAGAGGAAGGTGCACATGACATAGAAGAGGAGGTGATGGATGACCCAGTTGTTGACCCAGATTGGCATCCATTGGGGGAAGAGGGTGCTGCTTCCAATAGCTCAGATGAGGAGCATCCACAGCAGACATCGACATCACAACAGCTGTTATCTGGCAGGCCCGTAGCACTCCAAAGACAGGTTCCAAACATCAAAAGAGTTGCTGGACAGCTTGTCCAGAGGGTCAAAAGATCACAGCGTGCTAGGCCGCAAAATGTCTGCCAAAGTAGGAAGAGTGTAGTGTGGCACTTTTTTGAACAAAATCCTCATGATCAGGCCAAGGTTATCTGTAAGAAGTGCGCAAAGACCTTTAGCCGAGGGAAAAATCTGAAAAATTTGAATACCAGTTGCATGCTTAGACATTTAACCAGCATGCACTTGCAAGCGTGGACACAACACCAAACCTCAAGTGCCACATGTGCAACAGATCACAACGAAGGTAGTCAGCAACGCTACATTGTTGCCCCCACTGTAAGCCCACTGGTTATCACAGCAGCAAATGTTGAGGTGTCGTTGCAAGGCCACAGCAGTCAGGGAATCCCACTGTTATATCAACGAAAGACTGATTCTAGGCCATCAGAAAGAACACCAACTCCATCACCATCATCAACCCTCTCTCAGTCCGCCCTGTCCACCGCTACTTCCACCATATGCAGCTCTCAAGTCCAGCTCACCCTCCCAGACACTATGAGTAGGTCAAGAAAGTACTCAGTCTCTCATCCGCGTACACTGGGTTTGAACGCCCACATTGCCAAACTAATCTCGTTTGAGATGATGCCCTTTCGGTTGGTGGAAAGCACAGCTTTCCGCGAACTCATGGCCTATGCAGTACCACGCTATGACCTACCCAGTCGCCACTTCTTCTCTCGCAAAGCCATCCCAGCCCTCCACCATCATGTGAAAGACCGCATTGTCCATGCACTCAAGCAGTCAGTGAGCGGAAAGGTGCACCTCACAACTGATGCATGGTCCAGTCGGCATAGCCAGGGCCGTTACGTGTCCATCACTGCGCACTGGGTTAATGTGGTGGATGCAGGGTCCATAGGGGACAGCGGTGGTGGGACAGTGCTGCCTAGCCCACGGTATAGGAAACAGTTGGCTGTAGGCGTTCGACCCTCCTCCTCCTCCTCCAGAAGCGAAAGCTCGTCCACAGAGCGCAGTCGTACGAGCACTCCATCTGCAGCTGCCACTGTTGCACACGATGTGTCCCCCTATCGAGCAGCTAGTGGAAAGAGTCAGCAGGCTGTGTTGCAGATGATGTGTTTGGGCAACAGACACACCGCCGAGGTGCTGGCCGAGTACTTGAAGCGACAAACTGAGTCATGGCTGGGCAGTGTACATCTTGAGGCAGGCAAGGTAGTTAGTGATAACGGCCGTAATTTTGTGGCAGCCATAGCCCTTTCAAAACTCAGCCACATACCTTGCTTCGCTCACACCTTGAACCTGGTGGTGCAGTGCTTCCTCAAAAATTATCCGGAGTTAACAGCCCTGCTCCAGAAGGTGCGAAGACTGTGCGCGCACATCCGCCGGTCGCCTGTACACTCCGTTCGTATGCAGAAGCTGCAGCGATTGCTCCACCTTCCCAACCACCGCCTCATTATCGACATTGCAACAAGGTGGAACTCCACCCTGCATATGGTGGAGCGGCTGTGCGAGCAGAGGCAGGCCATAATGCATTTGTGGGAGGATACACGGCCAGGCACTTTGAGAGCAGACATGGAGTTGACAGGTGTACAGTGGTCGAAGCTGAAAGACCTCTGTAAAGTCCTTCAGTGTTTTGAGGAATGCACACGGCTGGTAAGCGCAGACGACGCCATCCTAAGCATGAGCATCCCACTTATGCGTCTGCTCATGCAAACTTTGACGCACCTTAAGGAGCAGGCGTCTGCAGCCAATGTTGATGAGGAGGAAGAGGAGGAGGGAATCCTTGATGACATTCAGCCATTGTCTGCTCAGGGACCTCTCCTGGACGAGGTGGAGGAAGAAGAGGAGGAGGAGGATGATGATGGGGATGATTACTTAGGGGAGGAGGATGCATCTCGTGGGGCAAGTGAAAATGTTGGCGTGGCAAGGTCTGGTACAGGGTTTGTGCGTGACTGGAGGGATGTGGATTTGCCAGAAAGTGCTCCTCCACCCAGCACTCGCAGTGCATCATTGACACCGGGAACATTGGCCCACATGTCAGATTATGCCTTGCAGATCCTAAAAAGGGACCCCCGCATTGCCAAAATGATGAACGATGACGACTACTGGTTGGCCAGCATCCTGGATCCACGCTATAAAGGCAAATTACAAAACATCATGCCACAGGAGAACCTTGACCTAATATTGGCTAATAAACAAGCAACTCTGGTAAATCGGTTGCTTGAGGCATTCCCAGCACACAGCAGCGGTGATGGTTCTCACACGAGCCGTACGGGCCGGGGGCAGCTTGGCAGAGGTGTTCGTGGTGCACACAGCAGAAGTGGCGTTGGAGACAGGGGTTTCATGACAATGTTGTGGACTGATTTTTCAAATACCGCTCACACAACTGGTAATACTGCATCGATGGAAAGTGACAGGAGACAGCAGTTGTCAACTATGGTTACAAACTACTTTTCCTCCCATATCGATGTTCTCCCACACAGGTCATTCCCCTTTGACTATTGGGCCGCTAAACTGGACACCTGGCCTGAATTGGCCCAATATGCCTTACAGGAACTCGCTTGCCCAGCTGCAAGTGTGCTATCGGAAAGAGTCCTCAGTGCAGCTGGATCAATCCTGACAGAAAAAAGGACCCGTCTGTCAACCCAAAATGTGGATGATCTAACCTTCATTAAAATGAACCATGCATGGGTTTCCAAGGATTTTGTCCCACCTTCCCCTGATGACACATAGGGTGACAGAAAAATGGCTTGCTTTGGTCCACCTCTTCCTGGGACTTCACCTATTTCGCCTTTTGCATCAGCTGAATGTCCAACATCAACATATGCCACTTTCTAAAACTCCCTAACTGTGCTGCCAACCCCCCCATGGCCGGGGTCACCACCTAGCGCACGACACCGTGCGAGTGCCGTTGCCCTGGACAGGTGGGTAGGCCGACTCTTGGGCGCGGGCACTGGCACAGGGTCCCTCATAGTGCAATCAAGTGTCTCTGACGGTGGTGGTGCACACCCGCCGTCAGACACACCGCTGTACTATGAGGGGCCCAGTGCCAGTACCGACGCCCACGAGTGGGCCCCCCTTGCTTGGGCAGGGCCCCAGCATTTGCAATCTTTACCTCTCCCTGCTCCTCCGCTGTGTAATCTGGGCCGTCAAATCCATACTGTGCCTGACACCGTCTGAGCCTGCCTCCTGAGACATATATTTTGAATGTGTACGCTATCCATACATGTTATCCGGGGATACGGTACCCTTTCTAACCTTTGTGCAATCACGTGCAATCCATACTGGGCCTGACACCGTCTGAGCCTGCCTCCTGAGACATATATTTTGAATGTGTACGCTATCCATACATGTTATCTGGGGATAAGGTACCCTTTCTAACCTTTGTGCAATCACGTGCAATCCATACTGGGCCTAACACCGTCTGAGCCTGCCTCCTGAGACATATATTTTGAATGTGTACGCTATCCATACATGTTATCCGGGGATACAGTACCCTTTCTAACCTTTGTGCAATCACGTGCAATCCATACTGGGCCTGACACCGTCTGAGCCTGCCTCCTGATGTATAGACATATATTTTGAATGTGTACGCTATCCATACATGTTATCTGGGGATACGGTACCCTTTCTAACCTTTGTGCAATCACGTGCAATCCATACTGGGCCTGACACCGTCTGAGCCTGCCTCCTGAGACATATATTTTGAATGTGTACGCTAGCCATACATGTTATCTGGGGATACGGTACCCTTTCTAACCTTTGTGCAATCACGTGCAATCCATACTGGGCCTAACACCGTCTGAGCCTGCCTCCTGATGTATAGACATATATTTTGAATGTGTACGCTAGCCATACATGTTATCTGGGGATACGGTACCCTTTCTCACCTTTGTGCAATCACGTGCAATCCATACTGGGCGTGAGAACGGCTGGCGAGCTGTTAAGCAAGCTACAGCACCTGTGGTTTGCACACGTAAGTTTTTCATTTTTTCAGGAATGACGGTTAGGCCTAATTCCGGAACTGCGGTTGACCTGCACTTACTGGGAAATCATCGTTCACGGGTAATAATTGTAATCAGTGATCCCCATCACTAACGTTGTTCAGCGGGTTATCTGCACCCGTAAGCGACAAACGCTGGCCTTTTCAGTGTAGCGCACATGCAGCCACCTACATGTAAGGGCATGACACACCAGTTATTGGCCAATCTCATGTGCCAGAGCCTCACGTGTCCCTCTAGTAAGCCGGACTCGGACCGCGGGGCATGACGGAGTCTCGTTCGTTAACGGAATTAAGCTTGCAATGTGTGCATCTGTTCTGTAGCTGGCATGGTTGAGGTTTCCCAGGTGGAGTCGAATTTAACCGTAGGCTCCACTCCTGGTGGTGCCCTTCTGGACATTCCTTTAAGGTTCAGCTTTGCAACCATACTGCCCACGTAAAACAAACACTTTGCCTTCATGAACGCTGTTTGGAGGGTCATGACTCGTGGGAATAACGCCGCCCAATCAGTTAACCTGCTAGAGAGATCCTTCGTTGCTCCCAAGCATGACATCACACTCCCTAGGAAGAAGGTAATGCCACTGTGGCGACCGTACTCCTGGGGGCGACACAAGTGCACTGATGCCCAGCCACTGCTCGATGAATCTGCTGGTACATTGACCCAGACCACTACATTCCCATCGCACGCTACATGACCTGAATCTGACCCTGATGAAACTCAGGTTACCCTTCCCATATACAGTTCCATCTTACACGGTGACAAAGAGGAAGCTGCAGATGAAAGTGCAGGTTCGGGCCACCCGCCATCAGACACACCACCGTACTATCATGGGCCCTGTGCCAGTGCCGTCGCCAACGAGTGGGCCCCCCCTGCTTGCCCAGGATCACAGCACTTGCAAAGTTGAAATACTGTGCAGTGAGAAGGAAGATGGGGACGACGAGGAATCCAGAGAAGTACAGGGATTCCCTAGCGAGGAGACTTATTTGATTGTTTTCAATGTTGGGACAGCAATTTTTGGGGAGCACTATACTCTGGAGAATGATAGATGGGGCCCACCATACACTGGAACATTCCAAAGGTGGACATCAGACACTGGAGCAGCATTTACAGGGCCCATTATACACTAGAGCATTAGAAATGGGGCCCATTATGTTTGGAGCATTATTTGGGCCCACAAGACAGTGGAGCTTCATCCATGGGGACCAACATATACTGTAGCATTATGTGGAGCTCATCATATACTGTTTCAAACATTATATGGGACCAATGATTCTGTATGGAGAAATAGATGGGCCTCGTCATGAGATGTAAAAAGTGAGGTATTTTTCATTGTACTATACCGCTATTTCTCTGCCGTATCGGAGCATGATGAGTTGTGGTATGTGTTAAAGGGGCGCTCTTTCGCCCAGGGCACATGAAAACCTGCAGCCAGCCCTCCCCCCCCACAACTTTAGCCAAATAACCCCCATTTTTCAGTGCGTAACTTGTATTATGAAGTTAATTAAGGTTGACAAGCTTAAGTAAGAAGAATTGATGCTTTTGGCATTCAAATGGGCACTGTAGGTGTGTTTCCTGTCCTCCTCTCACTGCCGACTTTTATTCCCCATTGACTTACATTGGGTTTCGTGTTTCGGGACGACCCCGACTTTTCCCTATAATCGGACGATCTTGATCGACCCGACTTTTGGAAAAGTAGGGTTTCACGAAACGAAACGCGACCCTAAAAAACCAAAAGTCGCTCAACTCTAGTAATAATCTGTCTTGGTATTGCAGACCCCCTAGTTCCCTAATAACCTTGGTCGCTCTTCTCTGCACCTGCTCCAGTTCAGTACGCAGTATTCTAAGTGTGGTCGCACTAGTGGACAGTTTGATTTCACAGAAGTTTGATTTACTTGGAGTTATATTCTGTTGTTTAAGTGTTCACTTTATTTTTTTTGAGCAGTGTATATAAGATATTATATATAATATGTATATATTATATGTATATATTAGATATATATAGATATTAGATATCTATCTATATAAAAATGAGTGCATGTATGTGTGTTTGTATGTGTGTGTGTGTATAGGCCATGCTCACTCCACATAGCAACCAATCACTAAGCATCTTTCATTTCCCCAGATCTGTTTAAAAGAAGCTGAGCTGTGGTTGTTTTGAGCAACAGCTTCCTTGTAGACAGTTGTGGTAACTGAGGCCTATTATTCTTAGCATTTCTATGGTGTTATCGTCCTTCTGTAAAGCTGGAAATAACACAATTTTTTACCGTGCCAACACAGACCACCCTCTGACACAGACTGCAGGGGGAGCCCAGTATCACACAGGATAGGATTAGATACGCGGCTCAGCAGACAGTATCACACAGGATAGGATTAGATACATGGCTCAGCAGAGAGTATCACACAGGATAGGATTAGATACACAGCCCAGTATTACACAGGATAGCATCAGATACACAGCTCAGCAGACAGTATCACACCGGATAGTATTAGATACACATCTCAGCAGACAGTAACCCAAAGGATAGGATTAGATACACGGCTCAGCAGTCAGTATCATATAGGATTAGATACATGGCTCAGCAGACAGTAACACACAGGCTATGATTACATACATGGCTCAGCAGACTGTATCACACAGGGTAGGATTAGATATAAGGCTCAGCAGAGAGTATCACACAGGATATGATTAGATACACAGCTCAGCAGACAGTATCACACAGGATAGGATTAGATACATGGCTCAGCAGACAGTATCACACAGGATAGGATTAGATACACAGCTCAGCAGTCAGTATCACACAGGATAGGATTAGGTACACGGCTCAGCAGACAGTATCACACAGGATAGGATTAGATATGTGGCGCCCCTGAGGCTCAGTCACCACAGAGGTACTGCACCTTCTCCTAAGGTGTGGTGCCCCACCATCCAGGTAAGTTGGAGGCTCCTGACCACGCTCCAACACTCGCACCCCACACAACAGAGTAGTTCAGCAAAACCACATTGCGGCTCCTTGTTTAGAGAGAAGCAGAGCACCCTTGGTGGTTCCCTGCTTGGAACACTAGACGTGCTGGGAGGTGGGTCGAGTTTAGAAGACATATAAAAGAGCGGGACAGTTCCAGGATTGAGGGTCAGTCAGACGGGGAGTCTGAGAGAGGAAGCCACTCGGAAAGGAGTGGGGATCCCTGGAGGAGGGATGGAGGATGGAGTGCTGCAGCTGCCTCAGTAATCTGAGTCAGCTGGCAGGGGAAAGGAAAGAAGGAGAAAGCCATTGAACCGAAGCCTGAGCTTCCATAGAAGGAAAAGACAAGTATGGAACGTAGGAGTAAAAGGGAACACAGAGGACGTGGGTTAGAGGAAGAACCCTGCCTAGAAGTTCTAAGCGCAAGGCCGGGGCCCGGTCCCCGAGGTTGTATGGACACTAATGGTTCTGCAGCAGACACCGGTGGAGTAGTGGGCTGTAAATGCACTACTCCCATCTAAGACTTGGGGGCACAACAGCAATACGGATAGAGAGCAGGGACTCAGGAGTAGAGAGTCCCCAAAGCAGGCTACAGCTGTCTGCCGTACACGTAGAGTTCTTGGGAACATCTATCAGGAGGAACTCCAGTGTAACTCAGTACTAGGAGATCTTCACACTTAAAGGCGCTATAGAGGAGACATTCAGAAAAGGCACATAAGTTGGCTGAGCGTGGAAGGGAGCATTCCATCTTGCCTGGAGGTTGACTGAGTCCCTGACCCGGAGGACACGGCACAGAAGCGGGCACTACAGACTGTGTTATGAATGAGTCACCGTATGAGGCAAAAACAGAAATACTAGCTAAGTCCAGAAAACCAGAGAAGTTGGCAGCTATCAGATTGCAGACCCCTGAACCTATCAACAACAACTAGCAGTAGCCATGGGGGGTTCCTACGGTGCCCTAGACCCCTTGATCACAGCCGGAGAACTAAATAGCCTAAAGACAGAAAGGGAAACCTAAACTGCCCCAGAGCAGACCCCAAAGCAATAGGCAGCCCCCAACATATAATGACGGTGAAGCAAGATGAACAACACTCACACAGATAGAAAGATAGGCTGAGCAAATGATGGGGCCAAAGCTAACTAAATAGGACAGGATAGAAAAGCTGCTGTCTGCAATCCGCCAAAACCCTATCAAAACAAGAGCCAACAGACTGATAGGGAAAAAAGCCCTGAAGACGCTAGGCTTCAAAAAGACTATATCAGTACTCAGGTATTTTCTGAAGACAGAGCAAAAAGGAATCCAGCTCACCCCAGCAGGGGATGGCAGAAATCCAGAAAAACAAGGCAAAACAAAACCAAAACACAAATGCAAAAAGCAGAGCAGAAAACTTAGCTTTTGAGGAGCAGGAATCAGACTGGTCTCCTAGAATCCCTCTGAGAAATCACCAGCAAGGCAGAAGGGCGTCAGGTGCCTTATATCCAGTCAGCAATACCAGTCACCCAGTCATCATCATCCTGCTCAGGTGCTTGGTAATCAGCCTCACTACCTTCCTTCACCAGAAGAGGGAGTTCATCAGACCTCAATGGTGAAGGGGAAAATGAACTCACAACAAGACTGTGAGTAAAGCTTTGGAACTACATGCCCTGGTGTCCTCCTTTCCTTCCTGCGCTCGTCCGCCTGGCACTGCTACATCCCCTGCGCCAAACACTACACCATCTAAGTGTCTCCACATCTTCACTGCCCTGGGACAACAGCCCTGCCTGTGGAGGGCTAAACCATCATTGCTGCACCACACCATCTGTCCCGGAGGATCTGTCTGCAGCGTCAGCTTAACACCTCCCTTGCCGAAAACCACAGGTGGCGTCACGAACTATTCATCTAACTACATTCCACCATTCACACATCACATCTTCCTATTACTTGGGCGCCCAGGGCCACGGTCCGGGTCACCACTGTTGTGACACATCCCACTGATATCGGCCCGGTACCGAGTACCCCACAGCCCTCGGAGGGCGTCCCAGATACACAGTTCAGCAGACAGTAACACACAGGATAGGATTAGATTCAAAGCTCAACAGACAGTATCACACAGGACAGGATTAGATACACGGCTCAGCAGACAGTATCAAACTGGATAGGATTCGACACACAGTTCAGCAGTCAGTATCACACAGGATAGGATTAGATACACAGGTCAGCAGTTAGTATCACACAGGATAGGATTAGATACACAGCTCAGCAGACAGTATCACAC
Source organism: Dendrobates tinctorius (assembly GCF_039654945.1). NCBI lineage: Eukaryota > Metazoa > Chordata > Amphibia > Anura > Dendrobatidae > Dendrobates > Dendrobates tinctorius. The sequence continues at coordinate 2,586,287 of NW_027361795.1, read as the reverse complement.
AGGAGAGGATTAAATACACAGCTCAGCAGACAGTGTCACACAAGATAGGATTAGATACACAGCTCAGCAACAGAATGTGCCAAAGAAAAGGACATTTTCATTCCAAGAATTCCACTCATTCCTTCTGATTTGCCTTATGATTTTAAACGCCTCCAGTTTCCAGTTCAACTGCTATTTGCAATGTCCATTAACAAAGCTCAGGGACAGTCATTGAAAGTAGTAGGGATCAATTTGCAATCTCCATGCTTTTCTCATGGTCAACTTTACATGGCCTGTTCAAGAGTTGGAACTGCCAAAAATCTGTTCATCTTTGCACCGAAAGGAAAAAACAAAAATGTTGTTCAACAAAATGCTCTTGAATGAGTTGAAAATAAAATACTATCAAATCAATACTTAGTGTGAGGTAGTGCTGTCATTTACTTAGGGGATTCTCGCTTGCAGCGAACAAAAACCAGTTCCGGCACAGGATTTTCCATCAAATCATACAGTCCTTGCGGTTTATTCACGCCTCATAAACCACAGCAGCAACAGAAAGTTCACTCAATAGCATTACCAGCATAGCGTCCATTATAATGCTTCACTCTTATTATCAATGTCCAGTACGCAGGCTCACTTAGCCTCACAATTATCTCACCCACGTCAGGGTTCCTCATGGCTGCTTCATTCACGCTGCAGACGTCCATATCCCTCCAGGGAACTCTCAGGCACACATCGCCATTGCTCCCAGCCACTTCACACGTGCTGCCAGGCAGGAAGTTCCATCTCTGCAGGACCTTCCACACTGGACCAACAAGGTCCCAGCATTCACCCCATGTGACCTACCCTGGCCACATTATATGGTCTATAGCCACGCCCAGCGGGTCACGTGACTATGACCTCATCACAGGTACTTCACACACTCATATAGCTTTTATACAGGTGTTTTCAGACACACCCCTGGGTGGGTTTGTAGGTAACCGGCCCGCCCAACTCCTGAGTTACCTGGAGACTTTTCCCTTATACCTTGAAACAATACTTCAGCAATATCATTGCTGATCAACACATAACTAAGTCTCCATCACAAAGCCACCCACTTTGAGATACATAACCATCCTTCAGGATTCTGCCACTCATCCTCTCTCTTGGAACCTCCACACAGCGCCCCCTAGCGGACATAGTGGTTACTACACCACATTAGGTAATCGTTTAGTTAATTTGTGTTGCAAATCTGTAGTGTTGAATATATGATGTGAAATGTTTTTATGTACAATACTGTGTAATCATTATAATTTGTTATAACTAACCACAGTTAGTTACTTTGCCCGGGGCAACGCCGGGCTCATCAGCTAGTATCTACTATATAATTGTCTAAAAAAACTGGATTAAAAACACACATGTGACATGCACAAATGTGAACAAGTCTGTTGGACAATGTTCACACCACCCTGACTGAAACACAAACAAAGAGCACAGAATGACAAGTGTGCAAAAATACCTTGCAGTAAGACATATGACAGTAGTCAGCAAGTGCTGATAAAAGGTAATAACAAATACAGGGTATTTAGTCGATACGTTTTTTACAAAAAAATGTATGCCAAGCTGCTCCACCTCGTCAGGGTGGTGTGAACATTGTCCAACAGACTTGTTCACATTTGTGCATGTCACATGTGTGTTTTTAATCCAGTTTTTTTCATGCTTATGCATGATTTGAGAGACCCCACCCCTCTCTTGTGCGACATGCACATAAGGAGCTGTCTTACACCACGTGCCCAGAATAGAAAGCGCCTGTCTTAATCCTGCTCATTTAGACACTGTTCATATGTTCAGTGTTGTGAGCTCATCTGTTCATTCACCTTTTGTGTCCGAGGATCTCCCTCTTCTGGTGAAGGAAGGTAGTGAGGCTGATTTGGATGAAAGAAATCAAACACCTGATTAGGTGGATTGTGACTGGGTAACAGGAACTGCAGACTGGATATAAGGCAGCCGACGCCCTTCTGAGTGGCTGGTGATTTCTCTGCTGGATTCTTGGAGACCAGTCTGATTCCTGCTTCCTAAAGATAAGTTTTTTGCTCTGCTATTGAACTTATTAGTTTTGGTTTTGTTTACCTTGTTTTTTGAGTTCAGCCATCCCCGACCGGGGGTGTGCTGGATTCTTATTCCTTGTTAAGTGTTCTCTTTTGCTCTGCTTTCAGAATATTCTGAGTGCTGAAATAGGGTTTGAAGTCTAGTGACTTCAGGGTCCTTTTTGCTTATCAGTTGTGTTGGTAATATTTTTAGCAGGGTTTTCTCGGATTGCAGACAGCAGCTTTTCTGTCCTGTCCTTTTTAATTAGCTTGGGCCCCATTGTTTGCTCAACCTATCTTTCTATCTGTGTTAGTGTTTTCATCTTGCTTTACCATCATTATATGTTGGGGGCTGCCTATTGCTTTGGGGTCTGCTCTGGGGCAGTCAGTTTTTCCCTTTTCTTTCTTTAGGCTTATTTAGATCTCCGGCTGTGATGAGGTGTCTAGGATCACAGTAGGAACACTCCACGGCTACTGCTAGTTGTGTGATAGGATTAGGGGTCTGCAATCCGCTAGTTTCCAACCTCTCTGATTTTCTGGGTTGAGCTTGTGTTTTGTTTTTTCCTCCTCGGTGACTCAATCATAACAGAATCACCAGCCATACTGCAGATTCTAGGGTACTCAAAAGCAGGAAGGAATTGTTAAAAAAAAAAGTGTCAGAATTTTTTTTGTGTGTGTATATTTTTTCCTCTTTTTCTCTGAGGCCGTAGGAGGAATATTTTTTTTTTTCCTGATGGAGTTTAAGCAATTGTCTGATCATGTGGAGCAGCTTGCTGCTGAAGTGCGAGGAATTTCCGCCTATCTTGCTCATTCACACGTTGCGGAACCAAAAATCCCCACTCCTGATATGTTTTTTGGGGATCGGTCTAAATTTTTGAATTTTAAGAATAATTGTAAATTATTTCTTGCCTTGAAGCCTAACTCATCGGGGAGCTCTGCGCAGCAGGTTAAAATTGTCATCTCCTTGCTGCGCTGCGATACCCAGGATTGGGCGTTTTCTTTAGTACCAGATGATCCTATTCTAGCTAATGTGGACGCATTTTTTCAGGCCTTGGGGTTGTTGTATGATGAACCTAATGCGATTGATCAAGCTGAAAAGACCCGGTTGGCATTGAGCCAGGGTCAAGATTCTGCAGAACTGTACTGTCAAAAATTCCGAAAGTGGGCGGTCCTCACCACTTGGAATGATGGTGCCTTGGCAGCTCTCTTTCGGAAGGGTCTGTCAGAAACCGTAAAAGATACTATGGTGGGATTTCCTGTTCCCTCTGGTCTTGACGATTCTATGTCATTAGCCATTCAGGTTGATAGGCGTTTACGTGAGCGTAAAATTACACGGGAAATGCTGCCACCTGTTGAACAAAAGTCTGAACCTATGCAATGTGATAGAGTTTTGTCTAGGGCGCAACGTCAGGAGTTTAGAAGGCGTAATAAGCTGTGTTTTTTCTGTGGCGATGCCTCTCATATTATTTCTGTCTGCCCTAAACGAGAGAAACGTTTTGCACACACATTTGCTGTAGGTGGTGTACAACCTAAGTTTCTTCTGGCAATTACTCTGATCTGCGCCCTGTCCACATTTTCTGCTAAAGTCTTTGTGGATTCAGGAGCGGCCTTGAACCTAATGGACTTGGATTTTGCTAAACGTTGTGGTTTCCCTATGACACCCCTGCGGACGCCTATTCCTTTGAGGGGTATTGATGCTACTCCTTTGGCGAAGAATAAACCTCAGTTTTGGACCCAGGTGGTAATGCGGGTCGCCCCAGACAATCAAGAAAATTGCAGATTTTTGGTGTTGCATAATTTGCATGATACCATCGTGCTGGGGTTCCCCTGGTTGCAAATCCATAATCCAGTTTTGGATTGGAAATCTGTGTCTGTGGTGAGTTGGGGTTGTCGGTGTGCTCTTAGTGACACTCCTGTTTTCTCCACCTCTCCCCAGTCGCATGAGGTTCCTGACTATTTGGCTGATTTTTATGACGTGTTTAGTGAGAGTAAGTCTGCATTGTTGCGTCCTCATAGGAGTTATGACTGTGAAATTGAGCTGAGTCCGGGGTGTAAATTTCCCAAGGGTCGACTTTTTAATTTGTCTGTGCCCGAACATGAGGCTATGCGTTCTTATATTAAGGAGTCGTTGGAGAAGGGTCATATTAGACCATCCTCTTCACCCTTGGGTGCTGGGTTTTTTTTGTGGCCAATAAGGATGGTTCATTAAGGCCCTGTATTGACTATCGCTCCCTTAACAAAATTACTGTTAAATATCAGTATCCGTTACCCCTGATTTCTGACCTATTTTCTAGAGTTGAAGGTGCTTGCTGGTTTACCAAGCTTGACCTCAGGGGGCGTATAATCTTATTCGCATTAAGCATGGGGATGAATGGAAGACAGCGTTTAATACTCCGGAGGGACATTTTGAGTACTTGGTGATGCCTTTTGGGCTCACTAACGCCCCTTCTGTCTTCCAGTGCTTCATGAATGATATTTTCCGGGACTTTGTGGATAAGTTTTTGATCATCTATCTGGATGATATTTTGATCTTTTTCAGGGATTGAGACTCTCATGTGGAACATGTTCGGACTGTGTTCCGGATTTTGAGGGAAAACTCCCTGTATGTTAAGGGATCAAAATGTCTTTTTGGTGTACAGAGGATTTCATTTTTGGGATTTATTTTGTCTCCGTCAACTATTGAAATGGACCCGGCCAAGGTACAGGCCATTTATGATTGGGTTCAGCCCACTTCTTTGAAGGCTCTCCAGAAGTTTTTGGCTTTTGCTAATTTTTATCGTAAGTTTATAGCCAATTGTTCTGTTATTGCCAAACCATTGACTGATTAGACTAAGAAGGGCGCTGATTTGCTGAATTAGTCTCCAGAGGCTGTTTCTTCTTTTCATGAGCTGAAGCAGAGGTTCACTTCTTCACCAGTTTGGCGACAACCCAATGTCTCGCTTCCATTTCAGGTGGAGGTGGATGCTTCAGAGACTGGTGCAGGAGCTGTTTTGTCCCCAAAAGATCCTGTAACATCTAAAATGAACCCCTGTGCCTTCTTTTCCCGAAAGTTCTCTCCTTCGGAACGCAACTATGATGTGGGGAATTGAGAACTGTTGGCCATGAAGTGGGCATTTGAGGAGTGGAGACATTGGTTGGAGGGAGCTAGACATCAAGTTGTGGTCCTCACTGACCACAAGAATTTGATCTACCTTGAGTCGGCTAAATGCTTGAATCCGAGACAGGCCAGGTGGGCCTTGTTTTTCACACGTTTTGATTTTGTGGTCTACTTTCTTCCGGGCACTAAGAACGTTAAGGCTGATGCCCTCTCTAGGAGTTTTTTGGCTGATTCTCCTATTGTGACCAAGCCTGCTACCATCTTAGGTGAGGGGGTAGTTCTTTCTGCCATCTCGCCTGATTTGAGACGTGCTCTGGAGAAGTTTCAGGAGGATAAGCCTGAGCGTTGTCCGAGTGGTAGGTTGTATGTTCCTGACCAGTGGAGGAGGAAAATGATGTCTGAGGTTCATTGCTCCGCGTTGGCTGGTCATCCAGGTATTTTTGGTACTAGAGATTTGGTGAGTCAGTCTTTTCGGTGGCCTGCCTTGTCTCGTGATGTCAGAAATTTTGTGCAGTCCTGTGGGACTTGCTCCCGATCTAAGCCTTGTTCTTATTCTAGTGGGTTGTTGATGCCTTTGCCGGTGCCCAGGAGGCCATGGACCCATATTTCAATGGATTTTATTTCTGATCTGCCTGTCTCTCAGAGGATGACTGTTATCTCGGTGATTTGTGATAGATTCTCTAAGATGGTCCATCTTGTACCACTCCCTAAGTTGCCATCTTCCTCAGAGTTGGTGCCCTTGTTTTTGCAACAGGTGGTTCGCTTGCACGGGATTCCTGAGAACATTGTGTCGAACAGAGGAGTTCAGTTTGTCTCTAGATTCTGGAGGACCTTTTGTTCCAAGATGGGAATTCAGTTGTCCTTCTCCTCTGCATTTCACCCTCAGACCAATGGGCCGACGGAGAGAACAAACCAGACTTTGGAGGCTTATTTGAGATGTTTTTTATCTGCTGACCAGGATGATTGGGTCTCATTTTTACCCTTGGCCGAATTTGCTTTAAATTATAGAGCTAGTTCTGCCACTTTGATGTCACCCTTTTTCTGTAACTTTGGGTTTCATCCTCGATTTTCTTCAGGGCAGGTGGAGTCTTCTGCCTGTCCAGGGGTTGACACTGTGGTGGAAAGAATGCAGCAGATTTGGGACCAAGTGGTGGATAAGTTATCTCTTTCCCAGGAAAAGGCCCAGCGGTTTTCTAACTGGCATAGGATCATTGGTCCCCGGTTTAAGGTGGGTGATATGGTCTGGTTGTCATCAAAGAATATCTCTATGAAAGTGGCTCCTCCAAAGTTTAAACCTAGATTTATTGGACCTTACAAGATTTTGGAGATTATTAATCCGGTCTCTTTTCGGTTGGCTCTTCCTGTCACATTTAAGATTCATAATGTGTTTCATAAGTCCTTGTTGAAGAGGTTTGTTGAACCAGTGGTTCCTATGGCGGCACCTCCTGACCCTGTGTTGGTTGAAGGTAACATGGAATATGAGGTAGAGAAGATACTGGATTCCCGTCTGGCTAGACGGAGACTCCAGTACTTGGTTAAGTGGAAGGGTTATGGTCAGGAGGATAATTCCTGGGTCTCTGCCTCTGATATTCATGCCGAAAGATTGGTGCGTGCTTTTCATCGGGCTCATCCTGATCGGCCTAGTCAAGGGGAAGGTACTGTTGTGAGCTCATCTGTTCATTCATCTTTTGTGTCCGAGGATCTCCCTCTTCTGGTGAAGGAAGGTAGTGAGGCTGATTTGGATGAAAGAAATGTTCAGGTTTTAAATACATTAGATAGGGACTGCTTCAATACGGGTTACCTTGATGAGGTGGAGCAGTTTGGCATACTTTTTTTGTAAAAAAATGTATCGACTAAATACCCTGTGTTTGTTATTACCTTTTATCAGCACTTGCTGACTACTGTCATATGTCTTACTGCAAGGTATTTTTGCACATTTGTCATTCTGTGCTCTTTGTTAGTATATAATTGTCTAATTCTGTCTGTCTGTCTGTCTGTAATGGAAGTCCTGCCTTGCTGATTGGTTGCGGCAGTTAGGCCGCGACCAATCAGCGACAGTTGCTTAGGCCTCTTTCACACTTCAGTTTTTTACAATCAGTCACAATCCGCCAGGTTTTGAAAAAAACGGATCCTCAATTTTCTTTTGAGGATCCGTTTTTTTTCCCCATTGACTTGCATTAATGGCGGATTGTGACGGATTGCTGTCCGTTGCATCCGTTTTTTTTGAAGATCCGCCAAAAGTTGCTGTCCGTCACCATCCTCAAAGATTTCAAAACTGAGCTTGCAACGTTTTTTTCTCTGGCGGATCCTCCAGACACTCATTTAACCCGAATTTCTTTCTGGGTGCCGGACAAAACAAGAAAAAAATTCTCTCTCTCTCTCTCTCTCTTTCTCTCAGCAGTTCCTTTATTTTCTGAAAACGGATCCTGTGCCATCCGTTCACATCAGTTGAGAACGGATCCGCTTCTCTGATTTTTTGGCGGATTTGAACTGATGCAAAAAAACTGAAGTGTGAAAGAGGCCTTAGTCGTCGAGGCAACACGGCTGCATTGTTTATTGTACAGGCACATTACAGCCGTTAAAGGCATCACTGCTGTGTCCCTCATTACACAGGCACAGTCCTGTACATATTCTGGAGTACAATACATTAGGTAACAGCAGAAAAGTGACTGCAGCTCTGGGTGTAACTGGAGTACAATACATTAGGTAACAGCAGAAAAGTAACTGCAGCTCTGGGTGTAATTGGAGTACAATACATTAGGTAAGATCTGAACAGTGACTGCAGCTCTGGCTGTAACAGGACTATAATACATTAGGTAAGAGCAGAACGGTGACTGCAGCTCTGGGTGTAACTGGACTACAATACATCAGGTAAGATCTGAACAGTGGCTGCAGCTCTGGGTGTAACTGGAGTACAATACATTAGGTAAGATCTGAACAGTGACTGCAGCTCTGGTTGTAACAGGAGTATAATACATTAGGTAAGAGCAGAACGGTGACTGCAGCTTTGGGTGGAACTGGACTACAATACATTAGGTAAAAGCAGAACAGTGACTGCAGCTCTGGGAGTAACTGGAGTACAACACATTAGATAACAGCAGAACAGTGACAGCAGCTCTGGGTGTAACTGGAGTACAATACATTAGGTAACAGCAGAACAGTGACTGCAGATCTGGGAGAAACTGGAGTATACTACATTAGGTAACAGCAGAACAGTGACTGCAGCTCTGGGTGTAACAGGAGGACATTAGGTAAGAGCAGAACGGTGACTGTTATGAACGTGTAGCCAAGGAGGAAATAAAAAACAACACAAGCTAAGTCTCAGAAAACCAAAGAGGTTGGTAACTATGCAGACTGCAGACCCCTGATCCTAACACGCAACTAGCAGCAGTTGTGGAGTGTTCCTACGGTGGTCCTAGATGCCTCATCACAACCGGAGAAGCTAAATAAGCCTAAAGCAGGAAAAGGGGAAAACTAACTGCCCCAGAGCAGACCCCAAAGGAGAGACAGCCCCCCACATGTATTGACGGTGAAAAGAGATGAAAACACAAACAAAGGCAGGAAAACAGGCTGAGCAAACGATGGGGCCAGACTAACTAGAAAGGACAGGAAAGGAAAGACACTGTCTGCAATCTGCCAAAAAAACCAACAAAATGTCCAACACAACTGATAGCAAAATTAACGCTGAAGTCACTAGACTTCTCCAACTATATCAGCACTCTGAAATATTCTGAGACAGAGCAAAAAGAGGCCAATCTAATAAGGGACAAAAAAAAAGGCAATTTGGCAAATAAGAGTGGAAATTCAGCACAGCCCAGCCGGGCTGGCTGTCCACACAAAAAAACTGAAAAGACCAACAAGAGCAAGTGTGAACATTAGCAAAAAACAAACTTATCTTTAGAAGACTGGAACAGAGATGAGTCCTAGACCTGAGAAACAGACTGAATCACCAGCAACAGGATAGGGCGTCGGCTGTCTTATATCCAGTCTGATACTCCAGAGATCCAATCACTATCTTCCTCACCAGGTGGCAGATCACTACCACTCAAACCAACCTCACCACCTCCCGTCACCACCAGAGGGAGAACGGAAGGGGAACTCTCAACTGGTGGAGCAGAAAATGAGCTCATAACAGGTGACTACCACTCTGGGTGTAACTTGCGTACAATACATTAGGTAAGAGCAGAACAGTGCAGCTCTGGGTGTAACTTGCGTACAATACATTAGGTAAGTGCAGAACGGTCACTGCAGCTCTGGGTGTAACTGGACTACAATACATTAGGTAAAAGCAGAACAGTGACTGCAGCTCTGTGTGTAACTGGAGTACAATACATTATGTAACAGCAGAACAGTGACTGCAGATCTGGGTGTAACTGGAGTACACTACATTAGGTAACAGCAGAACAGTGACTGCAGCTCTGGGTGTAACAGGAGGACATTACGTAAGAACAGAATGGTGACTACAGCTCTGGGTGTAACTGGAGTACAATACATTAGGTAAGAGCAGAACAGTGCAGCTCTGGGTGTAACTTGCGTACAATACATTAGGTAAGTGCAGAACGGTGACTGCAGCTTTGGGTGTAACTGGACTACAAACATTAGGTAAAAGCAGAACAGTGACTGCAGCTCTGGGAGTAACTGGAGTACAATACATTATGTAACAGCAGAACAGTGACAGCAGCTCCGGGTGTAACATGAGTATAATACACTAGATGGTGGCCCGATTCTATCGCATCGGGTAGTTTAGAGTCTCTGTTAAAATAAAAAATAGTTATATACTCACCTTCCGACGGCCCCTGGACTCTGTCCCGCCTCTCACCATGCTTCCGGCATCTTCCGGTCCCAGTAATGATTAGCGAGAAGGGCCGGAGATGACGTCACTCTTGTGAGAGCGCGATGTCATCAGCGGTGTTTCGCACAAAGCATTACTGGGACCGGAAGATGCCGGGAGCGTGGTGAGAGGAGGGACAGAGTCCGGGGGTCATCGGAAGGTGAGTATATCACTATTTTTTATTTTAACAGAATCTAAAATACCCGATGCGATAGAATAGGGCCACCATCTGGTGAATATATACAGTATATGTGTGTGTGTGTGTGTGTGTGTGTGTCACTGACATCTATATGTATATACTGAATATACAGCTGGCAATAATTGAGAGACCACTGCAAACTTTTCATTTTGTCTGATTTTTCTCTTTATAGGTATATTTTTGATTAAAATGTAAATTGCTCTTTTATTCTATAAACTACTGACAACATGTCTTCGAATTTCCAAGCACTAAATTTTGTATTTATTTTCAGAAAATGAAAAATGGTCAAAATAACAAAAAAATTCAGTCCTTGCAGACCTCAAATAATGCAAAGAAAACAAGTTCATAATCATTTAGAAACAATACTAATGTTTTAACTCAGGAAGAGTTCAGAAATCAATATTTTGTGGAATAACCATGATGTTTAATCACAGCTTTCATGCATCTTGGCATGCTTTCCACCAGTCTTTCACACTGCTTTTAGGTGACCTTATGCCACTCCTGGAACAAAAATTTAAGCAGTTCTCTGTTTGATAGCTTGTGACTATCCATCTTCCTCTTGATTACATTCCAGAGGTTTTAAATGGGGTTCAGGTCTGGAGACTGGGCTGGCCATGACAGGCATTTGATGTGGTGGTCCGTCATCCACGCATTGATTGACCTAGCTGTGTGGCATGGCGCATTGTCCTGCTGTAAAAACAGTCCTCAGAGTTGGGCAACATTGCCTGAGCAGAAGGAATCAACTGTTTTTCCATGATAACCTTGTATGTGGCTTGATTCATACGTCCTTCACAAAGATTAACCTGCCTAATTGCAGCCTTGCTGAAGCATCCCCAGATAATCACTGATTGTCAGTGGAGTTTTAGTCTTCCAATTAGAAATTGTCCAGACCTGAATAAGGAAGATTCTTTATTTGGTCATGCCGGGCATGGAGAGAGAATGACAGCCACACCAGGTGTGGGCATTGCCATCTGTCTGACTTAATACATATTCTTAAGAGTTTAAATAGCAAAGCTGAAAGGGTGGTCTAAACTACTTCGTTTGCAAAAATGGAATTTACAATATGATTAGCTGTTAGTAATCCTTATCTACGTTACCAGAGAAGTCATGCAAGACAAGGAAAGCCAGCTAACGTTCACAAAAAGTAACACCCAAAGGTAACACCCATATGTTCACAATACGTAAGCTAAAAAGAGTTTCAAAGTCTAGGCAAAATAAATGGCATATATGCAATCATGTGTGTTTATATATATATATATATATATATATATATACTCACACACATACACGCATGGATACATATATATATATATAAATATATATACACACATACATATACATATATATATAAATATATATATGTATATATATATATATATATATAAACACGCACATAAAAGAAAGGACTTTATTACAATTATTATAACATTCCCTCATCTTGTAATAAAATCATTTATCTGTACACATTGGAGACAGATTTCTTTTTGTCAGATTTCACAGAAGATCTTATAATCTAGAGAGAGAGTATTTATGTTCAGTATATTTATTATTAAGTCCCAAAATTTTCATTCTTTCGTTGGATTCCAAGGTCTCCATTCCTTAATGCATAGTTTTTGTTATGGCAGAGTCAATCAGTCTTTGAACAAGTCCTCTAATGCATAGAATAGCACAGCATCCACAAACAATCAGCACTCCGGCCACGATAGTAAGAGATGTCAACGCAGAAATGAATAATCCGGACCATTTCCCAAACCATCCTTTAGTCCAGGAAATAAATATGTCGTCATATCCAGAGTTCTCAGCTAATTCATTAGATAGGGCAGTCAGTCCATCAAGAGCTTTGGAGATACTCCCATCAGGATCTGTATTAGGGATAAAGGGTACAACAAAATCCTCCAAACATTTTATATACACCTCCCTTTTCTGCTAAGAGCTTGTCTAATACCATCTTATTCTACCAAGCCATAAGAGAAGTTGGTCCTAATTGCTCAGCTGTCCCTTTAACTGCATCTCGGGTATAATTAACAAATCTCTGCTGGTTATAGTATAAGTAGTTTATCCAATCTACATTCATTTTTATAATCACCCACCAAATTATGGATTCCCACCCAGCTGCTACCTGGTTCCTAGCCTTGTACTCGTTGGTCACTCCCCTGGGAACTCCAGTGTCATCTCTGTAGATACTAGAATGGAAGGATCCTTGCAGAGTTTCACGCTTCTGTCTCTTCCACTATGTACCTTTGGCCATATCCCTGTTGACAACAGGTGGAACGGCATGATTAGCTGGACCACCGCACAATCCCTTCGGGAACCATGTGGTAGTCTGGCTCTTATGCTTTTATCACCGCTTAACCACCATATATCCGCTCTCAGGGTAGTGTGGTCTGACCATATGGCTGAGTACTTGGCCCTGTGGGAGACAATGATCCACTCTACAAGAGTCGCCTTGGAGCTCTCCGAAGTCGTGCCCATGCCCTGGAAGACTAAAACAAGTATAGTTACCAGGATTAGCAATCACCTGTGGTGGATATCCAGTTTCTCAAGTGGGGGATGTAAAAATGATAACATTTTACATTTTCCTTCACTTTCTGAGGAGACATAAGTTTTACTTAATAACTTAATTTTTTAAACCTTTTGCAGTGTATTTAAGACATTATAACCATTCATTCTTCTCACAGCCTCTCTCTAGAGCTAGTTTAACTTCATAAGTTAGGTTAAAAAATCTAGCTATGTGCCCTATAGACTCTATTAGGGTTTTTTTCTGGCATACCTTCCTTGGGTCTTGGTTTGGTATTATTCTGAACTTCTTTGTAGAAATGTCCTATTGGGTCTGTTCCTGACATATCAGCTCTTCTAACCTTTGATCCCTCATCTTAGGGTTTTTAAAAGTTCTCAGTAGCTGATTACAATTATTCTTATTTGTGTAAGGGGATCTCCTTTTTCCTAATGGAGAATCAGGCTTTAAATCTATGTAGCCATAAGGCTTTTACCTATAGTCTCGGGCTACTGTAGGGAAGGTGACCTGACGGACGGACGGACTAGTCAGAGTGAAGAAAGATAGGTTTGCACAGTGTAGGTACGAGACAGTGATTACAGTGGGGAAACAACTAGGAAAGTGTAAAGTGTAGTGGACGTGCAGTACCTTGGGATGACCATTAGATGGCAGGGTGAAGTGTGAGCAAAGGACTTTACAGCAGCTTAGGGCTTTAGAAACCGTTGGTCATGGGGGGCGTGGTGACAGTTAGAGTGACAGTTTCAAGGAACCGGGTGAGCTATAAATTCTGAGGGAGGGTTCCAGAAGATTCCAGTCCCCAGGGGGAGCTCAGGTGACAGGAGGACTACGACAGTCTGTGTGCCCTGAGGAGAATCCGACCAGGGGGACTGAGGAGAAGAAACGTCAGGGGGGTGGTCCTGACAGGGAAGGACCGCAGCAGAGACAAGGCTCTGGGTGGAAGACACCGTATGTGTTACGACGAAACTGATTAGTAAAGTGCTGTTGGTGTACGGGCCTAAGGCGGCCACAGTAACCGAGCTGTCAGGATTGTCACAGTGTGAGATGGGACGTGACGTGTAAGTACGTCCCTTGTGTAACATACGGTGTTGAAGCGGCCCTGAACACGGAGGGCAGAGAGAGATATCGCGGTGTACCGCGAGGACCGTCAGTCGGACGGTGAGCAATAAACTTGGACCTGTTGCACCCAGAATCTGCCTCATCGTGTCTGTTATCATCTCTGCACGGTATAAAAGTAGGACCACCCCCCCAGCTCGGCACCCCACCACCGACACTACATTTGGCGTAGTCGGCAGGATCGCCGCCGCTAATACGCTATCTTCTGCGGCAGGCCTGCAACTGAAGGACTGAGGAAAACTTGGACTGCTCTATTTCGGATTATAAACACCTGTGGACTACCAATTACTGACCTGTGGATTACAAATTGGGATGCTGTGTCGGATCTGTGTTGCTTGCAGAGGATCCAAGGCAGTAGCTGATTCTGCCCAAGATGGCGGTATTACTTCAGCGCAGAGGAGAGGTCCGGGTGTTTGCAGTTGTTCAGAATGGACTGGGACCCCCTCCAGCTCGCCCTACCGACCCTACATTTGGCGTACCCCCTCCAACGTACCCCAAAAGGAAGCAATATATGGCCGGAGACCGACGTTTCCATATATTGGACCCTGGCAGATGGATGGAAAGGTCTGCCAACGCCCCACCCAGCAGGAGTGGCACAGAAGAAAAACTTGGCTGCGGCTGTCTGACGCCATTCGAGTGCTGCCCAACGGACGGTATGAGATGCTGCGGGTGTCGGGGCATCGGCCGCCTAGAGTGGCAATGGCGGCGAGAGATGGAGCTGCACCAGAAGTCATCTTCAGATTTACGGGCAGGCAGCGGGATGCTGAGCCGGGGAGCGGAGCCTGAGGGGAGTCAGCGAGAACAGCTGCCACCAATACCAGCAGAGGACTTCTCAGCGGAGCCCCCGAGTCCGGAGGGAAGGCCCGCAGGACAGTGGAGCAAGGAACGGAGGCTGCGGGGGAAACTGCGTGATGATGGAACGGAGGCCGCAGCGCCGGGGAAGGTGAGAGTACCCCCGGCCCTACCAGTGCCTCCGCAAGCGGCCCCCACCATTCTGCTGCAGCACGCGGCCCCCTGCGCACCGGAAGGCCTAGTTACCACGGGCCCCGTGGTGTATGCAGAGCTGAGCGAGGTCTCCGCTCATGTCCCCGAACTACCCCGCCCGGAGTCACCAGTGCAGAGCTCACCCAAAGAAGATGCTGCTGCGCTTTCCCTGCTAATAGCAGCTGCATTGTTGAAATCGGCCGTTACTCCGACTCCGTTGGAAGTAGTGGATGCGGCCTGTCCTGAGGCCGCGGTTATGCCGCTGCTGGAGTCGGCTGCGACCGACTTAGCGGGCCCTGTGATTCCAGCCCCCGAGGACCCGGTTGTCCCCATTTGCCACCTGACCCCAGCGGCTGCTGGGCCACAGAAATCTTCGGCCGTTTCTGTCTTGCGGTCTTTTTCAGTGGAGGCCCGCCCACCGGAGTCCAGGGCTCATGCTGGACCCTCTGTTTGGGTTGCAGGAGTTATAGAGAAGAAGAGGGCCAGGGGGCAGGAAGTCTGGAACCTGCTCCATGAGAAGGGAGAGGCTGGCATGGCGGCAGCACGACCCCCGCGACAGCTCGTTTATACTAACTTGCAGAAAGGGACACTTCTTGCATTCTGGGAGTTCCACGGTTGTGGGGTCCCTTACTACTGACCACCGGAAGGAGGATTGAACTGTCAGGAGTTCGTTGCACCGTTGTGCAGATTATAAGGACAGTTGCATTTAGAAAAAAGTTTTGTTGTTGTTTAACTGATGCAACTATTTTCTCTCGCTCTTTCTTTCTTCTTTCTATGTTCTTTATATACGAAAATATGTTTACCTGACAGAACGGGGATACGGAAAAGTAGAGGGAGTGTCCATGTCCAAGGAAGGGGGGAGAAAGAAGACATGCAATGTTATGTTGTTATATGTTGGTTTTAAAATGAGCAAAAGAAAACGGAAAAAAAAAAAAATTATAAAAATGGGGTACTTGTGCTATTATAAAGTTGTATGATGTATAATATGCAAAGTAAAATGCAACAGGTCCGGGTAAGGGAAGGTCTGCGGGACCAAAAGAAAGTGTGAGATCCGGTAGGGATCTAAGAGTTGAGGTCTGGGAGACCGGGACGCCGACCATGACATGTAATTGAAAGAAGGAAAATGAATGGGAAGATGTAAGAAAGACAGCCGTCCTAGGTCAGGTCCCCGACACCACGGACACCCCTGAAGAAGGAAAGGCGGGCGCCGGCAATGATCTGGTAGGTGAGTGGCCTCGATCATGGCGTACCGGATAGTGAAAGGTAACAGTAGGGGAGAGTA
Source organism: Dendrobates tinctorius (assembly GCF_039654945.1). Taxonomy (NCBI): domain Eukaryota; kingdom Metazoa; phylum Chordata; class Amphibia; order Anura; family Dendrobatidae; genus Dendrobates; species Dendrobates tinctorius. The sequence goes on along the minus strand of NW_027361795.1, from coordinate 2,570,224 downwards.
GGGGAAAGATACACGCCGTAGAGAGAATACGGGTGTACCTTGCCCAATTTGAAAGACGTTGTCATGTGGCGTGCGCGCTGGTGAGTAGCAGTAGGCTGCTCAGAGCATAGTGCTCCCAGTGTGGTTCGTCCCCCGCAGATAGTGGGTTTGGCTCAACTTCTGGTCCAACAACAGAATGAAGGTGTAGATTCAGAACGACGAAGGCAGGGATGACGATTGTCGAGGACGACAATGGACAAAGGAAGGGGGAGTGTAGGGAAGGTGACCTGACGGACGGACGGACTAGTCAGAGTGAAGAAAGATAGGTTTGCACAGTGTAGGTACGAGACAGTGATTACAGTGGGGAAACAACTAGGAAAGTGTAGTGGACGTGCAGTACCTTGGGATGACCATTAGATGGCAGGGTGAAGTGTGAGCAAAGGACTTTACAGCAGCTTAGGGCTTTAGAAACCGTTGGTCATGGGGGGTGTGGTGACAGTTAGAGTGACAGTTTCAAGGAACCGGGTGAGCTATAAATTCTGAGGGAGGGTTCCAGAAGATTCCAGTCCCCAGGGGGAGCTCAAGTGACAGGAGGACTACGACAGTCTGTGTGCCCTGAGGAGAATCCGACCAGGGGGACTGAGGAGAAGAAACGTCAGGGGGGTGGTCCTGACAGGGAAGGACCGCAGCAGAGACAAGGCTCTGGGTGGAAGACACCGTATGTGTTACGACGAAACTGATTAGTAAAGTGCTGTTGGTGTACGGGCCTAAGGCGGCCACAGTAACCGAGCTGTCAGGATTGTCACAGTGTGAGACGGGACGTGCCGTGTAAGTACGTCCCTTGTGTAACATACGGTGTTGAAGCGGCCCTGAACACGGAGGGCAGAGAGAGATATCGCGGTGTACCGCGAGGACCGTCAGTCGGACGGTGAGCAATAAACTTGGACCTGTTGCACCCAGAATCTGCCTCATCGTGTCTGTTATCATCTCTGCGCGGTAAGAAGTGGGACCACCCCCTATCACCCCCCAGCTCGGCACCCCACCACCGACCCTACACTACAATTGTCCATGCTGCGTTACTCCAGTCACACACATACATCCCCTCTGCTATTAGAGCTCATAACACAAACATACTTATCAGACTCTGCTAGTTTCACAGCTTGATCCCTATCTCTGTATCATTTATACAACAGACAGAAATTCACTAATATGGCAGCCTCCTGCCCGATTTCAAAAGTAAGATTTAAAGTCTTAAATCTGAAACTATTCTACCACCCTGGACTTTCCTTTCCTGTTGGATCTATTACCCTCCAATCTCCCATCACTATGGTCACAAACAATATACATGTGACTAACCCTGATGTACACATCCTAGATCTGACCGTCTTGTCCGGGTAGGGGGATGAATGGGAGACTTCACCAGTTTGAGACAAGCTTTCCCTTGTGGAAAACCTCCCATTGTAGCTGGACTTTGACAAGCAAGTCAGATCCTACTCTGTCCCTACCAGTCTGACAAGTTTATAGTATGAGAGATGCATCCAGGAGCTGCGCTCAGCAATCTTGACCGCAGTAGAAGTAGTCAACAGGACTTGGTAAGGACCTTCCCACTTAGGATGGTGCTGGTGTTTCTTCTTTATCACCTTCACAAGGACCCAGTCTGCAGGTTTCACGATCTCAGGTTTTGCTAGTGGGTTTCCTGGAACAAAACTACGAGTAGAAACTTGTTTGTGAGTTAATATCTTAGCCATATATTCTGCTAATGTACAATCAACTTCCTCATCTATCCTTCTAAAGGATTTTAGCCGAGGTAACAGAAAAGATCTCCAGTATATGACTTCAAAGGCTGTCAGCACTACAGATGTCGGTGTGACATACATATTTAGTACAACCAATAGGAAACAGTACAACCAATTTTTCCTGTTTCCTGCATGGTCTTTGTCAACCTATTTTTCAAGATCCCACTGTGTCTCTCAACCAGTCCGGCTGAGGATGACAGGCACAGTGGTTTCCCAACTCAATTGACAATGTTTTAGGTAATAATATTACTTAGTTTACTATATATTTTCTGGAACCCTAAATCTGGGAATGATTTCCTTTAGAAGGGCCTTCGGTACCATTAATGCATCAGGGTGGACAGCTTCAATCCACCTGTTGAAAGCATCCATAATAACAAGATCGTACTTTTTCCCTCACACCTGTTCAATAAAATCCATACAAATGTGTTGGAATAAGTATTCAGGGTGATGAAATTGTCCTCTCTTTGGTCTCAGATTCCATTAGGAATTATTTTTTTCACAAATAATGCAGATTAAACAAACATTTTTAATAGTTAGTAAAGCCATACATCCTAAATACTTCGTAAAGCCATATGTCCTAAATACCCAAGATATGATCTCTACCATCCCTCCTGTTGAGACATAGCTTATGCCATGGCTCAATACTGTGACATATCTTAGGAGGTTACTGGGCAGTTTATACATATAGGTCATCTTTAAAAATAACCCCTTTTGTTACCAATTTGTTTTTTTTTTTGTTTTTTTTTTTAATGCCAATAGCATGTTATCCACATATAAGAGTATCTGGCTCCCTTCTGGTGACTCACAATGAGCTAGGTTAGCCGATTTTACCCGGAAAACAATAGTAGGTAATTCACAGTACCCTTGTGGGATTCCGGTGAATGTATACCTGCTCCCCTTATATGTGAATACAAACCAAACCTGGCTATCTGGATGTACCAGGATGCTGAAGAAGACATTACTGATATCACTGTAAAGACCTTATTTTCCGGCCTCCAGTCATTCTGCAGAGTATGGGGGTCTGGCACTGTGGGGGCTCTTGGAATCACAGCCTTGATTACAGATGGGGCGCCCTCCCTACTGGAAACAAGGCTGTGTTACAAGGTGAGCTGAACAGGATATAATCACCTCTTTTATCAATCCCACATCTGCAGGTCATGAGGACCACAAAGATTCTGGGTATGTGGTCAATTCTTCCTCTAATTCTAGGAAAGGATGAGCATTTCTCACTCGTTCCCCTGCCTCGCTGCAGGTGGACACTGGGTTTAGAAATGGTGTCCCACTTTAATACTTGTGAATATGCCTGCAGTCTGGCATTGTAAAATGAGCCATCACCCAAATCCTCCCATTGTTACTTTCCTAACATTCTTCAACAAAATCACCAAGGAATTTCCATGATCTACTTTACATCTGGAGAGGGAAATATGTGGCACAGAACCTCTAAAAAGCAAAAACAACAATTTTATTTGTTCTGACAGTTTACAACTGATGGCACAGTTCCCCTTATAATTCCAGTATATGGTGTGCAAAGAGCAATCTAGAGCATGACAATTCCCATATTTTACATCAGGACCCCTGAAATACCTGTAGTACATGATGCAGTGTAGTCCTTCAGGTGTGTGAACATCTACATTTGTATACCTTTATCTATTGCTTCCTTGATGAAGGACTCAGTAACTGAGGATGGTCCTGCAGTTATTAGATCTAGACTGTAATAATATCTAGATTCTCCATACCCCTGGAGCACCATTGTCTCAGCCATGGATTTCACCTATAGTCCAGCAGTAGGAATTATTCCCAGGCTCAGGGCTTGCATCATATCCCTCCCACACAATTGATATTATAATTTGTGTAACTGGACCTGTGCTGAGGGCCCGGTGTCTCCACAGGCGTAGACAATGGTTCTCTGTGTCTTACCATGCGCTCCTCTTACCACTATGCAGGCAGCAGACAGTCCAATAGTAGGTATCTCTTCTGGATGTACTAAGGTTCTAGTGGCTCCTGAATCAACAAGAAAAGTGACCTCATGGCTTCCAACAAGGAGAGTTACTTCTGGAAATACAGTGTTTTAAATGTATTTCTACTTTAGCCAAATTAAATATTTCCTCTCATTACACATTTCTTGTACCAAATTTTCACATTTTATGAACCTAAGTCTATCATAAAATACAACCCATCTGTCAAAGGACACCCTCAGCTCTTTAAAGGTACTGTCACACTTAGCGATGTATCAGCGATCCCGACCAGCGATATGACTCGGTCAGGATCGCTGGTACATCGCTAAGTGGTCGCTAGTGAGCTGCCACACAGGCAGATCTCACCCGCGACATCGCTGGGGACGGGGGTCGCTACTTACCTGTCACACTAGGCGATCCTGACGTCCTCCCGCCCGCGTCCACGCTCGTAGCTCGTCTCTCCACAGGAAGCGCCGCAGGAAGCTGACGACGAGAAACAGTCCAGGACGTTCTCGCGCGATCAGCGATAACCAGCGGGGGAGCGGGTCGTAGGTAAGTATCAGACAGCGATATCGCTAGCAATATCGCTATAACGTCACAAGTTACAGCGATATTGCTAGCGATATCGCTTAGTGTGACAGTACCTTTAGTGCTCCCTTCTTATCTCAAAACCACAACCACATTCCACAACAATCCTCATGCTCACAGCTTATCTCCCCATCTCAGGACTGTTTGCTCTGGGTGGCGCCTTCTCCTAGTTTGTCAAGACTAAAAAGACATTGTCAGCGATATAGAATTTTTACTCTCTATTTGTTATATTTGTGATAATATATAAGAGTTAGGCCTATAAGTTACCAATAAGGACACATTGCACATTTGATCTGAAGACTGTTTTCTCTGGGTACCCGATGAAAAAGGACCATATCCAGTTTCATTCCAAAGATACCTTCTTGGTACAATCTTAATAACTTTCCAGCCATCAGATGAAATGGTCAATAAAAATTCTGCCTTACAATAAGGACAAGATCTTAAAATATATTTATCTATGGGATAAAGTCCCATAATGATGTTACATAAAATTCTTAAACACAAAAAGACAAACAAGATGAGGACTGTTATGATTGAGTCACCGTAGGAGGCAAAAACAGAAATGCTAGCTAAGTCCAGAAAACCAGAGAAGTTGGCAACTATCAGATTGCAGACCCCTGAACCTATCAACACAACTAGCAGTAGCCGTGGGGGGTTCCTACGATGACCTAGACCCCTCGTTCACAGCCGGAGAGATACATAGGCCTAAAGAAGGAAAGGGGAAATCTAACTGCCCCAGAGCAGACCCCAAAGCAATAGGCAGCCCCCCACATATAATGACGGTGAAGCAAGATGAAAACACTTACACAGACAGAAAGACAGGCTGAGCAAAGACGGGGCCCAAAAACTACCTAGATAGGAACGGATAGGAAGGCCGCTGTCTGCAATCTGCCAAAACCCTATCAGAGACAAAAGCCAACAAGCTGATATGAAAATGGCCCTGAAGCAACTAAGCTTCAAAAACTAAATCAGCACTCAGGTACTTTCAGAAGACAGAGCTAACGGAACACTGCACACTCCAGCAGGGAGTGGCAGAATCCAAAAAGCAAGAAAAACAAAAACAAATCTTAAATGCAAAAAGGCAAAACAGAAAACTTAGCTTTAGGAGAGCAGGAATCAGACTGGTGTCCAAGAGTCCACAGAGAAATCACCCGCAGGGCAGAAAGGGCGTAGGCTGCCTTAAATCCAGTCAGTGACTGCACTCAGCCAATCGTCTTCATTAGTACCAGGTGCCTGATAATCAGGCTCACTACCTTCCTTCACTAGAATAGGGAGTTCACCAGGCCTCAGTGACGGAGGGGAGAATGAACTCACAACAGAGGACTATACAATATAAATCCTGGAGCACAATGGATTTCTACCCACTTGCAAGAAGTTTGACAAATATCAGTGAAATTCATATGTCAACAAGAAGATAAAATAGCAACAACTCAATTACTGTTACTAATATCCAGGATCTAAATAATCCTCACTGATTACACTATGTCCTAGGTATTTACCAGCTTGTATCTCTATATCCTGCCAATGAAATGGCCTGTAAGGGGCGAGTGTGACAACACAGTGTAACAAACATGAAAGTCCCCAAGGGCTATGGTCACTGATATGACAGAGATACATATGCTCAAAAGGACTTTTGACAACGTACAACAGCTTCCACAGTAAGGGACTGGACATACACACATACACAGAGACATATAAGACAAGAACATATAAGACAAGAGAGTAAAGTTCCCTCGTACTCCTATTCCTGAAGTGCTGAGATAAAGTCCAATGACACCGCCTCTTTATATACAGAGACGTTCCCGTTCTTAATATCAGGTATTCAGAGCACCACAGGCGCAGACTCTCCTCAGTGAAACGAGGAGGGTTCAGTCACTCTGTGTTGTTAAAAGAAAAACATATAACAAAACAACATAGAATATTCTCCATGGGGATCAGGTGGCGTGTACCTAGGTGATTTATACCACTATAATAACCTATGAGTTGCCTCCAGTCCACAGATGAGTGTTAACCACGCCTACTGGACTCCCTTATACACTCAGGATTTTATATTTAAATCCTCATACATTCACTCAAGATAACATTCAAGGAGTCTCATGTGTAACATAAAACATATATTTATGGCGTTTTAGTTCTATAATTTTAAAAGACAGACAAAAGAGCACACTTAACAGGAAACAACATTCAACAAAGTACAGAAGACAAACAATACCGGCAAAAATTCATCTTATACCGGATTCCTTAACCCCTTAGTAGCCCATTTTTTAAAAAAAGCACCCCTGACATATTGAAAACTTCTGTCAGGTAGTTTATTAACCCTTCAGGTGATTTTCAGGAATTATTGCAAAGTGGTATAGCAGGATACAGCAAGTTGTCAGCTATAGTGGACAGCCGACTGCTGCTGGATCGTCACCTGTACGGGGATGATATTCTCTTATATCTCAGGTCAGTAAAAAGACATATTGACTGTCATTAAGGGGTTAATCTAATGAGAATCTCCGTCGATTCTCCCATCTAGATCAATTTAACTTGCACACGGAGTTTTTTATTCCACAGTAGCCATCTCACACTGGCTTTGTACCCATTCAAAAATAAAAAAATAAAGATTACTATTATTCTTTGGAATATTTTACAAGAACAACAAACCCCAATCACTATGGAGCTTAGCAACTTACAGGAGCCTCTCACAAACTCCAATTGCATGTAAACTTCCAACTTACAGGAGCCTCTCACAAACTCCAATTGGAAAAGTCCACAATCACAGTCCCCATTCAATTCCTAGAATAACAGTCATAAAATAAAATTAAATTAAAAATTAAAAAACATAAAGATTATTATTATTATTCTACGGAATATTTTACAAGAACAAACAAACCCCATACACTATGGAGCTTAGCAACTTACAGGAGTTTCTCACAAACTCCATTTGCATGTAAACTTCCATCTTACAGGAGCCTCTCACAAACCCCAATTGGAAAAGTCTACAATCACAGTTCCCATTCAATTCCTAGAATAACATTCATACTGGATTAACAAGGTTACCGAATATAATGAAAATTATTAAATGTTCTTACCTGTATTCAGATACAGACGATTCCCAGAGATCCTTAGACTATACGAAATCCGTCACTTTCCCTCAGTCCGGGATAACTGATAATGCCCCTGTTGACTCCTAATGTCAAGGCGGAGGACTTACTTAAGGAGTCCCAGACTCCCCCGTGCACGGTTTACAGTACTCACAGGTGAGGGAAAGGTGTTGGATTTCCCGGCCAACGCACCAAATGTCAGTGGAGTTTTAGTCTTCCAATTAGAAATCGTCCAGACCTGAATAAGGAAGATTATTTATTTGGTCATGCCGGGCATGGAGAGAGAATGACAGCCACACCAGGTGTGGGCATTGTCATCTGTCTGACTTAATACATATTCTTATGAGTTTAAATAGCAAAGCCGAAAGGGTGTTCTAAACTACTTCGTTTGCAAAAACAGTATTTACAATACAGTCATATGTTAAAGTTTGGGCACCCCTATTAATGTTAACCTTTTTTCTTTATAACAGTTTTGTTTTTTGCAACAGCTATTTCAGTTTCATATATCTAATAACTGATGGACTCAGTTATATTTCTGGATTCAAATGAGGTTTATTGTACTAACAGAAAATGTGCAATCTGCATTTAAACTAAATTTGACCGGTGCAAAAGTATGGGCACCCTTATCATTTTCTTGATTTGAACACTCCTAACTACTTTTTACTGACTTCCTGAAGCACTAAATTGGTTTTGTAACCTCATTGAGCTTTGAACTTCATAGCCAGGTGTATCAAATCATTAGAAAAGGTATTTAAGGTGGCCACTTGCAAGTAGTTCTCCTATTTGATTCTCCTATGAAGAGTGGCATCATGGGCTCCTCAAAACAACTCTCAAATGATCTGAAAACAAAGATTATTCAACATAGCTTTTCAGGGGAAGGATACAAAAAGTTGTCTCAGAGATTTAACCTGTCAGTTTCCACTGTGAGGAACATAGTAAGGAAATGGAAGAACACTGGTACAGTTCTTGTTAAGCCCAGAAGTGGCAGGCCAAGAAAAATATCAGAAAGGCAGAGAAGAAGAATGGTGAGAACAGTCAAGGACAATCCACAGACCACCTCCAAAGACCTGCAGCATCATCTTGCTGCAGATAGTGTCACTGTGCATCGGTCAACAATACAGCGCACTTTGCACAAGGAGAAGCTGTATGGGAGAGTGATGCGAAAGAAGCCGCTTCTGCAAGCACGCCACAAACAGAGTCGCCTGAGGTATGCAAAAGCACATTTGGACAAGCCAGGTACATTTTGGAAGAAGGTCCTGTGGACTGATGAAACAAAGATTGAGTTGTTTGGTCATTCAAAAAGGCGTTATGCATGGAGGCTAAAAAACACAGCATTCCAAGAAAAGCACTTGCTACCCACAGTAAAATTTGGTGGAGGTTCCATCATGCTTTGGGGCTGTGTGGCCAATGCCGGCACCGGGAATCTTGTTACAGTTGAGGGTCGCATGGATTCAACTCAGTATCAGCAGATTCTTGACAATAATGTGCAAGAATCAGTGACGAAGTTGAAGTTACGCAGGGGATGGATATTTCAGCAAGACAATGATCCAAAACAACGCTCCAAATCTACTCAGGCATTCATGCAGAGGAACAATTACAATGTTCTGGAATGGCCATCCCAGTCCCCAGACCTGAATATCATTGAACATCTGTGGGATGATTTGAAGCGGGCTGTCCTTGCTCGGCGACCATCAAACTTAACTGAACTGGAATTGTTTTGTAAACAGGAATGGTCACAAATACCTTCATACAGGATCCAGGAACTCATTAATAGCTACAGGAAGCGACTAGGGGCTATTATTTTTGCAAAAGGAGGATCTACGAAATATTATTGTCACTTTTATGTTGAGGTGCTCATACTTTTGCACCGGTCAAATTTTGTTTAAATGCAGATTGCACATTTTCTGTTAGTACAATAAACCTTATTTGAATCCAGAAATATAACTGAGTCCATCAGTTATTAGATATATGAAACTGAAATAGCTGTTGCAAAAAACAAAATTGTTATAAAGAAAAAAGGTTAACATTAATAAGGGTGCCCAAACTTTAACATATGACTGTATGCTTAGCTGTTAGCAATCCTTATCTATGTTACCAGAGAAGTCATGCAAGACAAGGAAAGCCAGCTAACGTTCACAAAAAGTAACACCCAAAGGTAACACCCATATGTTCACAATACGTAAGCTAAAAAGAGTTTCAAAGTCTAGGCAAAATAAATGGCATATATGCAATCATGTGTGTATATATATACTCACACACATAAACGCATGGATACATATATATATATATACACATATATATATATATATATATATATATATATATAAACATGCACATAAAAGAAAGGACTTTATTACAATTATTATAACACTGATCCTCCACCAAATTTCACAGTGGGTGCAAGACACTGTGGTTTGTACACCTCTCCAGGTCTCCGTCTAACCATTAGGCGACCAGGTATTGGGCAAAGCTGAAAATTAGACTCATCAGAGAAGATTACCATACTCCAGTCCTCTATGGTCCAATCCTTATGGTCTTTGGCAAACCAGCCTGGCTCTCCTTTGCTTCTCATTGATGAAAGGCTTTTTTCTACCTTTACATGACTTGAGCCCTGCCTCTAGGAGCCTGTTACAAACCGTTCTTGCCGTGCACTTCACCCCAGCTGCCATTTGCCATTCCTTTTGTAGGGTACTTGATGTCATCCTGCGGTTGCTGAGTGACATTCGAATAAGATGACGGTCATCCCAGTCAGTGGAGATTCATTTTTGCCCTATGGCGGTCTGCAGCCTTGTTGTCCCCAATGTCTGCTGCTTGACCTTGTTGTAATGGACTGCCGTCTTAGAAATTTAAAGATGGAGGCAACATGATGCTCACTGTATCCCTCTGCTAGTAAAGCCAGAATTGATCCCTTCTTTTAATCACTCAAGACTTTTCTTTTCAACTCCTTCGGCATGGTTAAAAGTTATTTTTTCATTCCTATTACTTTTGGGATATTACTAGCACTTATTTTGCCATCCAGCTTGTCCTGTTGCAAGAGGATTGTGAACACCACAGCAGGGTTTTTTATTCTTTCCTTCGTTAAATAAGATTTGCTTCAGGTGATCACCTAATCAGAGCACATTAAGTAGAATGAGGTGTCCTCTGGTTGAAATTCAACTGAAATTGGAATGGAATGGCTGTCAGACATGTAGAGAAGCTGATCACGTAGTAAACCAAGGGAAAATACGAAGTTCAAGTCAGAATAAGAATACCAGAGAAATAGTGGATAAGCAAGGGGGTAATAACAAACGGGTAGTCTGAACACGGTCCAAAGGTCAGCAATGAAATATCAGATGCAAAGGGGCAATAACAAACAGGTGGTCTGAACATGGTCCAAAGATCAGAGGCAGAATAAGATAAGAACTTACAGGACAGAGTACAGGCGAACACACCAGAGAGCACACGCTTAGAACGAGCTTTTGATTGGCAATGATCTGGGCCAGACAGCTCACCTTTCAGTCAGATAGGTCAACCGAGCTGTCAATCGAAGCACCGAGAGCTCAGCAAGCCCCAGCACAGGATAGGATGACAGAGCTGTCCATCACAGAGTCCCAGACACTCTGAGCATAGGAATTGTGGCAGCTGCTATCAAAGCAACCTGGGCTTCCATAACACCTCACCAGTGTCACAGGTTGATTGCCTCCATGCCATGCCGCATTGATGCAGTAATTGATGCAAAAGGAGCCCCGACCAAGTTTTGAGTGCATTTATTGAACATACATTTCGGTAGGCCAACATTTTGGATTTTAAAATCATTTTTCAAGCTGGTGTTATAAAGTGTTCTAATTTACTGAGATAATGACTTTTGGGTTTTCATTGGCTGTAAGCCATAATCATCAACATTGACAGAAATGAACACTTGAAATACATCACTCTGTTTGTAATGACTCTATATAATATGAGTTTCACTTTTTATATTGAAGAACTGAAATAAATTAACTTTTTGATGATATTCTAATTTTGTGAGAAGCACTTGTATGTATGTGTTATTTGCTGATTCATGATGCTCATAGCTTTTGCTACTGCCTCCAATTATACAAGTTATTTGATTGATTGAATGTAAGCAGGACCATATTTTCCACTAGGCACCCGCGGGCACGTGCCTAGGGCGGGATGATGCGGTGGGGTGGCACCTGGGCAAAGGTTTTTTCTTTTTTTTTTATAATGGAAGTCTGGGTCGGATCCTCCCCTCGGCTGATCCACTGTGGAGACGGCTGCACTAGGGTGATGGGTGCACTGAGGAGATGGCTTCACTAGGGAGATGGGTGCATTGAGGAGATGGCTGCACTGGGGAAACGGGTGCACTGAGAACATGGCTGCACTGGGGAGATGGCTGCACTAGGGAGATGGGTACACTGAGGAGATGGCTGCACTGGGGAGATGGCTGCACTGACAAGATGTCTGCACTAGGGAGATGGGTGCACTGAGGGGATGGCTACACTGAGGAGATGGCTGCACTGGGGAGATGGCTGCACTGGGGAGATGGCTGCACTGGGGAGATGGCTGCACTGGGGAGATGGGTGCACTGAGGGGATGGCTGCACTGTGGAGACGGCTGCACTGTGGAGACGGCTGCACTGGGGAGACGGCTGCACTGGGGAGACGGCTGCACTGGGGAGATGGCTGCACTAGGGAAATGGGTACACTGAGGAGATGGCTCCACTAGGGAGATGGGTACACTGAGGAGATGGCTGCACTGGGGAGATGGCTGCACTAGGGAGATGGGTGCACTGAGGAGATGGCTACACTGGGGAGATGGGTGCACTGAGGAGATGGGTGCACTGAGGAGATGGCTACACTGAGGAGATGGCTGCACTGGGGAGATGGGTGCACTGGGGAGATGGGTGCACTGAGGGGACGGGTGCACTGAGGAAACAGCTGCACTGTGGAGATGTCTTTCATTTTCCCTTTTCCATTGCATTCAGTCCAGACCACCATGACCTCTTATTCCATCCATAAATCGTCTGCAGAATAAAACACAGACATCTTCACTTTACCAATTTTCTAGGACCCTCCTCAAATTCTACCACCTCTACGCAAACCACAGCTTGTGATACCTTATAATAATTCCCCTGTGCCTCCTTTAACCCCTTCATGACCGGAGCTTTTTTTCGGTTTTGCGTTTTCGCTCCCCTTCTTTCCAGAGTCATAACTTTTTTATTTTTCTGGCAATATGGCCATGTGAGGGCTTATTTTTGCAGGACGAGTTGCACTTTTGAACAACACCATTGGTTTTACCATGTCGTGTACTCAAAAACTGGAAAAAAATTCAAAGTGCGATGAAACTGCAAAAAAAATGCAATCCCACACTTGTTTTTGGCTGGCTTTTTGGCTAGGTTCACTAAATGCTAAAACTAACCTGGCATTAGGATTCTCCAGGTCATTTCGAGTTCATAGACACCAAACATGGCTAGGTTGTTTTTTATCTAAGTGGTGAAAAAAAATTCCAAACGTTCTTTTGATCGCCTGTTATTGCATTTTGATACAATGTCACGGCGACCAAAAAAACTTAATTCTGGCGTTTCGATTTTTTTCTCGCTACGCTGTTTAGTGATCAGGTTAATCCTTTTCTTTATTAAGAGATTGGGTGATTCTGAACACTGCAATACCAAATATGTGAGGCTAAGTGCACACGTACCGGAACTCTCGCGGAAATTACCGCGAGAATTCCGGAATTCCATTCCGCGGGAAAATCGCATTTTAAATTCCCGCGATTTTCCGGCGGAAAAACTAGCATTTTGCAAGCGTAATTAGCTTGCAAAATGCTAGCGTTTTCCAAGCGATCTGTAGCATCGCTTGGAGAACTGATTGACGGGTTGGTCACACTCGTCAAACATAGTGTTTGACGAGTGTGACCAACTTTTTACTATTGAGGCCTCAATATGCGGCCTCAATAGTAAAAGATAGAATGTAAAAACAAATAAAAAATAGTGTTATTCTTACCTTCCGACGTCCTGCGCATCCGTTCCCAGTAATCCTTTGCGAAAATGCCCGCGATGACGTCCGTTCTCGCGGGATCGCGATGTCTCGCGGTTATTCGCGATGACGTCGCGCGAATGTCCGCGAGACTTCGCGATCCCGCGAGAACGGACGTCATCGCGGGCATTTTCGCAAAGGATTACTGGGACCGGGAGCGTGGAGAGAGGCGGGAATGCTGCGCGGGACGCCGGAAGGTGAGAATAACAATATTTTTTATTTTAAATTCTATTTTTTACAGGGATATGGTACCCAAAGCCTGGAGGACAGTCTCCTCTCCTCCGGACCGTGGGTACCATCCGCAATTGTTCTGCTTACTTTCCGCATGGTGTGCACAGCCACATGCGGGAAGTAAGCGGAACAATGCATTCCTATGGGTGCGGGATCGCCGCGATTCCGCAAATTAATGAGCATGCTGCGTTTTTTACCGCAAAGCGATTCCGCCGCGGTAAAAACCGCAGCATTAGCACAGCATTGCGGAATCCCATAGGAATGCATGGGATGCTTATTTTTCGCGTTTTCGCGGCAAAATCGCGCGGTTAAAACCGCCGCGGAAACGCGAAAAAAACGCCACGTGTGAACTCAGCCTGAATGTTTGATTTTTTTATTGTTTTATTTTGATTGGGGCAAAAGAGGGGGAATTTGAACTTTTATGTTTTTTTATTTTTTTATATTTTTAAAAACATTTTTTTTTTTTACCTTTGGCACGCTTCAATAGTCTCCATGTGAGGCTAGAAGCTGCCATAGCTCGATTTCCTCTGCTACATAGAGTGTAAAGTAGCGCTTATTGTTAGTGTTGGGGGACACTCGCTTGGCAGCGCATTCACGTCACACAGGAACACTTTCCGTTAAAACAGTCCAATGCAGTTTATTATGGCATCATAAACCGCACCATAAGCCATGTTATACTTCACAGGCTTACACATACAGTAGTTCATAACATTTCAACATACGGCATTTCCATGCAGTCCCTAAACACGCTGGAACTCCTCACTGTCCAGTTACCTTGGGCGACCGCACGCCAACAGTTCATTAGTGTCCATGGAACATCACAGGCACCAACAGTTATATCCCCATTTCCGGGGTTACAGAGCAGGAGCTCCAGCTCCAGATGCCGACTCTTGGTTGGTCCTTTCTTTCATGGAAGCGGCCGCACTGGGCTCACTGTTCCGGACAGTGCCTTATTCACTAGGCCACCTCACGGTTCCAGAACCACAGCCGGGCAGTGGCTTCCCCAGACGCAGGCCGTCACAGACTCTGCTCACACAGGTGGCCTGTCCGGGTGCTATTCAGGGATCCGACACTACTCCCTGGGTCTCCCAACACACCGACCTCACCAGGTCCAGGGCCTCAGCGGGTGCTATTCAGGACGTCCGTCCCCTCCTGAGACCGTCCAACACTCACGCTTCACCGGGTGCTATTCAGGGATCTGTCATGAACTCATTTTCTGCTCCACCAGTTGAGAGTTCCCCTTCCGTTCTCCCTCTGGTGGTGACAGGAGGTAGTGCGGTTGGTTTAAGTGGGAGTGATCTGCCACCTGATGAGGAAGATAACAATTGGATCTCTGAAGTATCAGACTGGATATAAGACAGCCGACGCCCTATCCGGGTGCTGGTAATTCAGTCTGCTTCTCAGGTCCTGGACTTCAGCTCTCTTCCAGTCTTCTCAAGTTAAGTTTGTTTTTTTGCTAATGTTCACACTTGCGCTTGTTGGTCAATTCAGTTTGTTGTGTAATCAGCCTGCCCCTGCTGGGGATATGCTGAAATTCCACTCCTATTAATCAGTATTTGCCAATCTGCTTTTTGTCCCTTATTAGATTGGCCTCTTTTTTGCTCTGTCTCAGAATATTTCAGAGTGCTGATATAGGTTTAGAAGACTAGTGACTTCAGGGTTAATTTTGCTATCAGAAGTGTTGGACAATATTTTTGTAGGTTGTTTTTGGCAGATTGCAGACAGTGTCTTTCCTTTTCTGTCCTTTTTAGTTAGCCGGGCCCCATCCCTTGCTCAGCCTATTTTCCTGCCTTTGTATGTATTTTCATCTTGTTTCACCGTCAATACATGTGGGGGGCTGTCTTTCCTTTGGGGTCTGCTCTGGGGCAGTTAGTTTTCCTCTTTTCCTGCTTTAGGCTTATGTAGTTCTCCGGTTGTTGCGAGGCGCCTAGGACCAACGTAGGAACGCTCCACGACTGCTGCTAGTTGTGCGGTTAAGATCAGGGATCTGCAATCTGCATAGTTACCAACTTCTCTGGTTTTCTGAGACATAGCTTGTTGTCTTGTTTTTCCTCCTCGGTTTCCCATTCATAACAGAATCACCAGCCATACCGCAGATTCTAAGGTACTCAAAAGCAGGAAAGAATTGTTAGAGAAAGAAAAAAAAAGTGTCAGAATTTTTTTTTTTTTTTATGTATTTTTTCCTCTTTTTTTCTGGGGCCATAGGAGGATTTTTTTTTCCTAATGGAGATTAAGCAACTGTCTGATCATGTGGAGCAGCTTGCTGCTGAAGTACAGGGAATTTCCACCTACCTTATTCAGTCACATGCTGCTGAACCCACGATTCCTACTCCTGATGTGTTTTCTGGGGATCGGTCTAAATTTCTGAATTTTAAGAATAATTGTAAATTATTTCTTACTTTGAAGCCTAACTCATCAGGGAGCTCTGTGCAGCAGGTTAAAATTGTCATCTCCTTGCTGCGTGGTGATCCCCAGGATTGGGCTTTTTCTCTGACACCTGAAAATCCTATTCTGACTAATGTGGATGCATTTTTTCAGGCCTTGGGGTTGTTGTATGATGAACCTAATGCCGTTGATCAAGCTGAGAGAACCCTGTTGGCATTAAACCAGGTTCAGGATCCTGCAGAGTTGTACTGTCAAAAATTCCAAAAGTGGGCGGTCCTTACTACATGGAATGATAGTGCATTGGCAGCTCTCTTTCGGAAAGGTTTGTCAGAGACAGTAAAAGATGTTATGGTGGGATTTCCTGTTCCCTCTGGTATGGATGGCTCTATGTCATTAGCCATTCAAGTTGATCGGCGTTTACGTGAACGTAAAACTACACGGGAGGCGCTGCCACCTTTTGAGCAAATGTCTGAACCCATGCAATGTGATGGGGTTTTGTCTAGGGCACAACGTCGGGAGTTTAGAAGACGTAATAAGCTGTGTTTTTTCTGTGGAGACGCCTCTCATACTATTTCTGTCTGCCCTAAACGAGAGAAACGTTTTGCACACACATTTGCTGTGGGCAGTATACAACCTAAGTTCAATTTGGCAATTACTCTGATCTGCTCCTTGTCCACATTTTCCACTAAGGCTTTTGTGGATTCAGGAGCAGCTCTGAATCTGATGGATTTGGACTTTGCTAAACATTGTGGTTTGTCCATGACGCCTCTGCAGACGCCCATTCCTTTGAGGGGTATTGATGCCACTCCCTTGGTGGAGAATAAACCTCAGTTTTGGACCCAGGTGATAATGCGAGTTGCCCCAGACCACCAAGAAAATTGTAAATTTTTGGTGCTGCATAATTTGCATGATACTATTGTTCTGGGGTTCCCCTGGTTGCAAACTCATAACCCAGTTTTGGATTGGAAATCTGTGTCTGTGGTGAGTTGGGGTTGTCAGTGTGTTCTTAGGGACGCTCCTGTTTTCTCCACCTCTCCTCAGTCTCATGATATTCCTGATTATCTGGCTAATTTCTCTGATGTTTTTAGTGAGAGTAAGTCTGCGTCTTTGCCTCCTCATAGGAGTTATGACTGTGCAATTGAGTTGATGCCTGGGTGTAAATTTCCCAAGGGTCGGCTTTTCAACTTATCTGTACCCGAACATAATGCTATGCGATCCTATATTAAGGAGTCGTTGTAGAAGGGTCATATTAGACCATCCTCGTCACCGTCAGGCACTGGGTTTTTTTTTGTGGCCAAGAAAGATGGTTCATTAAGACCGTGTATTGATTATCGTTCCCTTAACAAGATGACGGTTAAATATCAGTACCCGTTACCTCTGATGTCTGATTTATTCTACAGAGTTAAGAGTGCCTGCTGGTTTACTAAGCTTGACCTCAGGGGGGCGTATAATCTTATTCGCATCAAGCACGGGGATGAATGGAAGACGGCGTTTAATATTCCGGAGGGACATTTTGCGTACCTGGTGATGCCTTTTGGGCTCTCTAATGCCCCTTCTGTCTTCCAATCCGTTATGAATGATATTTTCCGAGACTTTGTGGATAAGTTTTTGATCATCTATCTGGATGATATTTTGATCTTTTCTAGTGATTGGGATTCCCATGTGGAACATGTCCGGACTGTGTTCCGGATTTTGAGGGAGAATTCCCTGTTTGTTAAGGGATCGAAGTGCCTCTTTGGTGTACAGAGGATTTCATTTTTGGGATTTATCTTGTCTCCATCGACTATTGAAATGGACCCGGCCAAGGTACAGGCCATTTATGATTGGGTTCAACCTACTTCTTTGAAGGCTTTCCAGAAGTTTTTGGGTTTTTCTAATTTCTATCGTAAATTTATAGGTAATTTTTCTAGTATTGTCAAACCACTGACTGATCTGACCAAGAAGGGAGCTGATGTGCTGAACTGGTCTCCTGAGGCTATCTCAGCATTTCAGGAGCTTAAGCGGAGATTTACTTCAGCTCCAGTTTTACGGCAACCTGATGTCTCGCTTCCATTTCAAGTGGAGGTGGACGCTTCTAAGATTGGTGCAGGAGCTGTGTTGTCCCAAAAAGACCCTGTGACTTCTAAGATGAATCCCTGTGCCTTCTTTTCTCGAAAGCTTTCCCCATCTGAACGCAACTATGACGTCGGGAATCGGGAATTGTTGGCCATGAAATGGGCATTTGAGGAGTGGAGACATTGGTTGGAGGGAGCTAGACATCAATTTGTGGTCCTCACCGATCACAAGAATCTGATTTATCTGGAGTCGGCCAAACGCTTGAATCCTAGACAGGCTAGATGGACCTTGTTTTTCACGCGTTTTAATTTTGTGGTCTCTTTTCTTCCGGGCACTAAGAATGTTAAGGCAGACGCCCTTTCTAGGAGTTTCTTTGCTGATTCTCTTAATGTGACCGAGCCTACTACTATCCTAGGTGAGGGGGTAGTTCTTTCTGCCATTTCGCCCGATTTGAGACGCGCCCTGGAGGAATTTCAGGAGGATAAACCTGAGCGTTGCCCTATGGGAAGATTGTATGTTCCTGACCAGTGGAGAAAGAGAGTGATGTCTGAAGTTCATTGCTCCGCATTGGCTGGTCATCCGGGTATTTTTGGTACCAGAGATTTGGTGAGTCTGTCGTTTTGGTGGCCTGCCTTATCTCATGATGTCAGGAATTTCATACAGTCCTGTGGGACTTGTTCTCGGTCTAAACTCTGTTCTCGTTCTAGTGGGTTGCTGACGCCCCTGCCGGTGCCCAAAAGGCCATGGACCCATTTCTCAATGGATTTTATTTCTGATCTTCCTGTCTCTCAGAGAATGACTGTTATCTGGGTGATTTGTGATTTTCGAAGATGGTCCATCTTGTACCACTCCCAAAGTTGCCATCTTCCGCTGAGTTGGTGCCCATGTTTTTACAACAGGTGGTTCGGTTACACGGGATTCCTGAGAACATTATGTCCGATAGAGGAGTCCAGTTTGTTTCCAGATTCTGGAAAGCCTTTTGTTCCAGTCTGGGAATTCAGTTATCCTTCTCCTCCGCGTTTCATCCCCAGACCAGTGGGCAGACTGAGAGAACAAACCAGACCCTGGAGTCTTATTTAAGATGTTTTATATCTGCTGATCAAGATGATTGGGTCTCATTTTTGCCCTTGGCCGAATTTGCGCTGAACAATAGAGCTAGTTCTGCCACTCTGATGTCACCCTTTTTCTGAAATTTTGGGTTTCATCCTCGATTCTCTTCAGGGCAAGTGGAATCTTCGTCCTGCCCTGGTGTGGACACTGTGGTTGTGAGAATGCAGCAGATATGAGACCAAGTGGTGGATAAGTTGTCACTCTCTCAGGAAAAGGTCCAGCGTTTTTCCAACCGGCGTAGAACCATTGGTCCCCGGTTTAAAGTGGGTGATATGGTTTGGCTGTCATCTAAGAATATTCCTATGAAGGTTGCATCTCCAAAATTTAAGCCAAGATTTATTGGACCTTATAAGATTTTGGAGATTCTTAATCCTGTTTCTTTTCGATTGGCTCTTCCAGTTACGTTCAAAATCCATAACGTATTTCACAAGTCACTGTTGAAGAGGTTTGTTGAGCCAGTAGTTCCTGTGGTGGCACCTCCTGATCCTGTAATGGTTAAAGGCAATGTGGAATATGAGGTAGAGAAAATATTGGATTCTCGTTTGGTTAGACGGAGACTCCAGTATTTGGTCAAATGGAAGGGTTATGGCCAGGAGGATAATTCTTGGGTCTCTGCCTCTGATATTCATGTCAATAAATTGGTTCATGCTTTTCACCGGGCCCATCCTGATCGGCCTGGTGGCATGGATGAGGGTTCGGTGACCCCTCCACAAGGGGGGGTACTGTCATGAACTCAGTTTCTGCTCCACCAGTTGAGAGTTCCCCTTCCGTTCTCCCACTGGTGGTGACAGGTGGTAGTGCGGTTGGTTTAAGTGGTAGTGATCTGCCACCTGATGAGGAAGATAACGATTGGATCTCTGGAGTATCAGACTGGATATAAGACAGCCGACGTCCTATCCAGGTGCTGGTGATTCAGTCTGCTTCTCAGGTCCTGGACTTCAGCTGTCTTCCAGTCTTCTCAAGTTAAGTTTGTTTTTTGCTAATGTTCACACTTGCGCTTGTTGGTCAGTTCAGTTTGTTGTGTAATCAGCCTGCCCCTGCTGGAGCTATGCTGAAATCCCTCTCCTATTAATCAGTTGTCAGGAACACCGCACTGAATTTGCTCACTGAGCCAGTGCGCGTGTCCTGAGTAAAGCGAAACAGTGCTCAAAGATACCTGTGGAGTGGGCAGCAACCTAGTAGATGCGTACTTCAGAGCCGCAGGACCTGAAGCACGTGACTGCTAGAGGCGTGGCCTAAACTCCACAGAGCTAGGAGCTGCAAGAGAATTCCTAGCAGAGTAACTGCGAGACAAAGTTACCAAGGGGCATAGACAGGGAGAATAGTCGTGACGTAGCCGATGAGTCACACACAGAGATAGCTGCAAGGTACCAAAGGGGCGAGCAGAGAGTAGTCAGGTCACAGGCAATGAGTCATACACAGATATAGCTGCAAGGTACCAAAGGGGCGAGCAGAGAGTAGTCAGGTCACAAGCAATGAGTCATACACAGATAATAATGCAGTACAAAATCAACAGGCAAACTCACAACGGGAAATAGAGCCAGGTCAGAACCATATAAACAAGCTATAGCAACAAACAGGCACACGGGGGTCAGCACACTAGGCCAAAGGCAAAAGTATAACTGGCAGGGATTGAAGCTCCCCAGGGGTTTAAGAAGCTCTCCCAAAACCAGAAAAAGGCCACAATCATCAACCCCAAGTGTGCAGGTCAAAAACTGCACAGAGCTCCAGACATTAACCCCCGGTGTGCAGCTCAAAAACCTGCACTGGGATCATGACAGTACCCCCCTCTCAACGGGGGGCCTCTGGACCCCCAGGCTTCCCCGGGTACTTGGCATGGAAAGCCCGAACCAGGCGATCTGCATGTACCGAGCGAGCAGGGACCCATGAGCGCTCTTCTGGTCCATATCCCTTCCAGTGGACCAGGTACTGCAAAGAGCGGCGCAACTGCCGAGAGTCCACAATATGTCCGACCTCATACTCCAATTGACCCTCCACCAGCACTGGAGGAACAGCAGTCTCAGAGTTCTCTTTGACAGATCCTGCGGGTTTCCACAGAGACTTATGGAACACATTAGATATTTTTAAGGAGGCGGGGAGACGCAACCTATATGCCACAGGGTTGACTATCTCCATAATCTCGTACAGACCAATGAACTTTGGTCCCAACTTAACTGATGGTACCTTTAAGTTGATGTTACGTATGGAGAGCCAAACCTTCTCTCCCACCTGAAACATGTCTCCTGAGGCTCTCTTTTTGTCCTCAAAATATTTGTATCTCCCCTGGGCCCGAGAGATATTACGCCGGACTTCAGCCCAGAGGTTTTTTAACCGTTGAACGGACCCCTCTGCTCCTGGACAACCGGAATCCACCCGAGAAAATTCCCCAAAATGCGGATTAAAGCCATAGTTAATCAGGAATGAGGACATGTTGGTGGACTGACTCACCCGGTTGTTAAAAGCGAATTCAGCCAACGGTAACGCATCACACCAATCCTCCTGTCTGGCGGAGGTCAGACACCTGAGAATTTGTTCCAGGGATTGATTGGTGCGTTCTGTCTGACCATTGCTCTCCGGGTGATATGCCGACGAGAAGGAGAGTGAGATGCCCAATATCATACAGAACGCCCTCCAAAATTTGGCCACAAACTGCACACCTCTGTCAGACACAACATTCAGGGGTACCCCATGCAATCGGACCACATGCTGCACAAACAACCTTGACAATGTTTCTGCTGAAGGTAATGCTGCCAAGGGAATGAAATGGGCCTGTTTAGGAAACCTATCCACCACCACCCAGATCACGGTATTGCCCCTGAAAGGTGGAAGGCCGGTAATAAAATCCATGGAAAGATGAGTCCAGGGCCTATCAGGAACCGGTAAAGGTATGAGTTCCCCAGCCGGTCGGTTATGCAAGCTTTTGGAACAGGCACACCTGCCACAAGCAGAAACAAATTCCTTGACATCGGACCTTAATGAAGGCCACCAAAAACCCCTGGCTACTGCCTCTCTAGTGGCCGTGATACCTGGATGAGCACTCAGCCTAGAATCATGAAACTCCTGCAGAAGTCTAGTCCGCAATGAATCTGGAACAAACAGTTTATCGCCTGGCCTGGTTGCCGGAGCTAGGGCCTGAACCCTTAGGATTTCTTGTTCCAACTCAGTTGAGACCCCCGCCACTACCACCCCTGGGGGAAGAATGGAGGACGGCGGCTCAGGGGGAGACACTGGATCAAAACTTCTGGACAGGGCATCCGCTTTGACATTTTTGGACCCCGGTCGAAAAGTAATTGAGAGCTGAAATTGTGAAAAAAAAAAGTGACCAACGGGCCTGTCTAGGAGTAAGCCTCTTAGCAGATTCAAGGTATGCCAAATTTTTGTGATCCGTGACAACCGTGATAGGGTGAGCCACCCCTTCCAAAAATTGCCTCCATTCCTCAAATGCCAGCTTGACCGCAGGAAGTTCTCTATTGCCTACATCATAGTTTTTCTCAGCTAAAGAGAACTTCTTGGAGAAGAAGGCGCAGGGTTTGAGATTGGTAAGGGTGGCCGGACCCTGGGACAGCACAGCCCCCACCCCCACTTCAGAAGCATCCACCTCCACAATGAATGGTTTAGACGGGTCAGGTTGTACCAACACCGGGGCAGACATGAAACATTTCTTAATCGCTGAGAAGGATTCCTTAGCGAGTACAGACCAATTTTTTACATCAGCTCCCTTCTGGGTAAGATCCGTGAGTGGTTTAACCACTTGTGAGAAACCTTTAATGAATCTCCGGTAATAGTTCGCAAATCCTAAGAAGCGCTGGAGCCCCTTGAGATTTCGAGGCTGAACCCAGTCAGCAATCGCCAGCACCTTCTTAGGATCCATACGAAACCCCTCACAAAACACAATCAACCCCAAAAAAGACAGCTCCTGTACAAAAAACGAACATTTTTCCAATTTAGCGAACAATTGGTTCTCCCTGAGTCTCTGGAGAACTGTCTTTAGATGTTGCAAGTGAGATTGACTGTCCGGGGAATACACCAAAATATCATCCAAATAAATAATAACAAAACGGCCTATCAGATCAGAAAACACAACATTGATGAAATTTTGGAAAATAGCGGGTGCATTAGTTAACCCAAATGGCATTACCAGGTTCTCAAAGAGTCCTTCTGATGTGAGGAATGCTGTTTTCCACTCGTCCCCTTCCCGAACCCTTATCAGATTGTAGGCCCCCGCAGATCTAACTTGGAGAACCATTGGGCCCCAGCTAACTGGTTACATAAGTCTGGGATGAGGGGAAGCGGGTAAGAGTTCCTAACCGTTATCTTGTCCAGTTCCCGAAAGTCGAGGCACGGCCGCAAACCACCATCTTTTTTCTTCACAAAGAAGAACCCTGCTGCCACAGGTGACACAGAAGACCTGATATGCCCTTTGCGGAGGCTCTCAGCTATGTACTTCTTCATGGCTTGGTGCTCAGGCCCAGAAAAATTGACCAATAGAGCCTTAGGTAACTTGGCTCCGGGTAATAAATCAATGGCACAATCATAGGGTCTATGTGGTGGCAGCGCCTCAGCCTCACTTTCGGAAAAAACGTCTTCGAAATCCTTCAGGTACTCCGGAATACCTTCCAGATCGACAGACGACACAGACCCAGATTTAACAGCGTTAACAAGATGTCCCCAGTTACCACATTTATTATTGCATCCCCATTGAGTGATTTCCCCTGTAACCCAATCAATGGTAGGATTATGGCGTTGAAGCCAAGGCATCACCAGTACCAGTCCTGCAGGCAAGTTATCTAGCACCAGACAACTTAGTTTCTCCACATGAGTGGAACCCACTTTTAGAGAAAAAAGTTCAGACCTGCAACAGATACCGTCTTGGGTAAGAGGAGATGAGTCTATTGCCACAAGTTTAACAGGATCGTGAAGCCTGACTGTCCCTATCTTATTAAGAGTCATAACCTTGGTATCAATCAGGTTCACAGCAGAGCCGCAGTCAATAAAAGCAGTAGTCTGAACAGGACCATAACCAAGTTCCAGTTCCACCTGCAGCACCATTTTTGCACATGAGGAAAATTGTACCTGAAGGTCTGGGTAGCCTCCTCGACTACTACCCAGACCTAGTCGTTTCCCGCCATCTTGGAGGATGACGGACAGGAGGGGCAGTCCTTCTTCCAATGTCCAGATTTCCCACAATAGAAGCACAACTGCTTTTCATGGCGGCGTCTTCTTTCCTTTCCCTCACAGGTGACAGTGCTCACCTCCATAGCCATAGGAAGAGTCCGGGTCTCATCTCCACTGAAGAATAAGGGCGTTTCCCGTTGCATAATGCCTCTAGCCCGCAGCCTGCGATCCATGCGAACCGCTTGGACCATGGCATCCTCCAGGGAGTCAGGCGGAGGATGAAGTGCCAAAGCATCCTTCAGACGTTCACACAGGCCTTCTGTGGAACAGCCCCCGAAGGGCGGCATCACTCCAGGAAATCTCCGCTGCCCAACGTCTGAATTCAGTACAGAACCATTCGGCCGAGTGCTCCCCCTGACAGACACTCATCACTTTGTCCTCAGCCAACCGCACTCTATCAGGCTCATCATAAATAAGCCCTAAGGCTTCAAATAACGCATCCACAGACATTTTCTCAGGGGCAGAAGAGGAAAGCGAGAATGCCCAGGCTTGTGGGAACCCCCTAAGCAGGGACATCACCACCCCCACCCTCTGTTTCTCATCCCCAGAGGAGCGGGGTTTCAAAGAAAAAAAAAGCTTACAGCCCTCCTTAAATGCCCTGAAATCATCCTTGTTACCAGAAAATATATCTGGCAATTTAACCGGGGATTCGGGTGGGACTAAAATGACATCTCTATTCCTCACCTGCTGGAAGCCTGCGGAAAGTACCCCCTGAACTGAATCCTCCACCCGCCGTTGGGACTGGGCCAGAGCTTGGTGTTCCAAACTAAGCTTCTGCAGTGACTGAGTCAAGCTTTTCACCTGCTCAGATAAAGCACACATTGGGTCCATGCTGCAGAAGTGAGGAGAGAAAAAAAAATTGTAGGCCAGTTATAATGTCAGGAACACCGCACTGAACTTGCTCACTGAGCCAGTGCGCGTGCCCTGAGTAAAGCGAAACAGTGCTCAAAGATACTGTCATGTCGGACACTGTTCACACCAGGGTGTCCGGCAGACAGCGGTAATACCCTGTTGGGTATTCTGTTCCAGTCGGGATAGGGTTAACCAGGTTGTCATGCTGGCTGAGGGCTGGGCCACGCCCTTGGTCTTTAAATAGTTCGTCCTGACTATGGGCGTCGCCGACTATAGCTTTAGCCTAGTGCTAGCAATACCGGTCAGCAGTGGTGGTTTTGGAGCGTCTGATATCTGGTGCAGTATATCCCTCAGTGGTTCTTTCTCCAATCTGTTATATATATATATATATATATATATATTTGGTTGCCCTTGCACATTATTGTATTCCCTTGTGTATTAACTGTGTGGTGTTTCTTTTACCCCTGTCCATATGTATTTGTGGGGTCTGGTGTCTGGTCCCCTCACTGGGTGGAGGGTGGTGGGTTCAGCTTAGGGCTGGACAGGAGACAGGGACAGGGTGGAGGCTCAGGCAGGCACACCTTCAGTGTAAACCCTGGGTAGAGGGACTGGCAGGGTTCCCCTAGTCTGAGGGACATCGCAGGGGTCCCGGGGTTTTTGCCTAAAGTAACCTAGGCATACCATGACATTATAGTCGGCCCAAATAATAAAGTGAGAGAAAAAAAAAAAAAAAGGTATAGATAGGGAATATAGGGGTTACTTACTATGGATCCTATACTTTCCCTAACCAAGCAGCTGGAGGCTCTATCCATACAGGTCACTGAACTCAGGGGGGCGGTCCAGCAACAAGGCCTGTCAGCTCCTGCAGTACCTGCTGAGGCTGCAGCCAGGGCAGCTGAGCCCAAGTTTCCCCTTCCTGAACAATTTGCTGGTGATCGTGGTAAGTTCACGGTGTTACGTGAATCATGCAAATTGTATTTCCGTATGCGTCCACATTCCTCAGGTAATGAGGCTCAACGCGTGGGCTTGGTGATTTCTTTGCTAAGTGGTGACCCACAGGCCTGGGCCTTTTCACTCCCTTCAGACTCACCGGCATTTGAATCTGTAGATTTTTTTTTCTCTGCTCTGGGTTTGATCTATGACGATCCGGATAGATTAAACTTAGCAGAGTCTAAGATACGCTCACTGCTACGGGGTGATCGACCAGCTGAGGATTACTGCACGGAATTCCGGCGCTGGGCGGTGGACACGCAGTGGAATGACCCTGCGCTTAGAAATCAATTTTTGCATGGGGTTTCTGGAAGGGTTAAACAGACTCTCCTAATGTACGAGACTCCCGCTTCTCTGGAGGCTGCGATGGCACTTGTAGTACGCATAGACCGACGTCTCCGTCAGGGGGCGCTGGTTTCGTTGCCTCCGGGAGGTGGGGGAGTGGTCGGTGAGGTTGCCACGGGTGAATCCGTGGAACCCATGCAGATCGCTGGTATAGCACAGTCACCGAGTAACAAGCCTAAACGTCCTTGGCACAGAAGGCAGGGGCTCTGTTTTTTTTGTGGCAAAGGAGGACATTTTATTAACGCTTGCCCCCTGGTACCTAAGAAGGGCGCGCCGGCGGAAAACTGATAGGCTCAGAGGGTTTGGAGGAGTCTAGTCTGAGCCTTTGTGTATCCTCCGTCATGGTTTCCCAGTGTATGCTCCCTGCTAGGGTGGTACTTGGGGGGCAAATGCTCTCTATTACAGTATTTATTGATAGTGGCTCAGCTGCCAATCTCATTGATGAGAGGTTCGCGCATACAGCGGGATTTCCGGTGGAGAAATTGCCGAACCCCATCCGGGTGGTTACCATCAATGCTTCCCCGTTGTCTCAAGGGGAGATCACAGAGTGTGTGTTGGATATACAACTCCACATCGTAGTATTACACTCAGAGCGGGTAACTTGTAAGGTGCTTAGTAACTTACCGGCTCAGATGGTTCTGGGCTTTCCATGGTTGTCAATGCATAATCCTGTTATTGATTGGAAGACCCAGGACATAATTCAGTGGAGCAGGGAGTGTCAGGAGAGGTGCCTGGCTACATGTATTTCCGCTTTGACCCCCAGTATCCCGGAGCCGTTGCTGGACTATGCGGATGTATTTTCTGAAAAGGGTTGTTCAGAACTACCACCGCATCGCCCCTATGACTGTGCTATTAGGTTGAAACCAGGGGCCAAGTTACCTAAAGTTAGAATGTTTAATATCTCAGGTCCCGAGAGGCTAGCTCTCAAGGAATACATTGCGGATAGCCTGAGCAAGGGTCATATTAGACCTTCCTCTTCTCCTCTGGCTGCTGGCTTCTTCTTTGTTAAAAAGAAGGATGGCGGTTTACGCCCGTGTCTGGATTTCAGAGAACTCAACCAGATTACGGTCCGTGATCCTTACCCTATGCCACTTATACCCGATTTATTCAACCAAGTGGTTGGTGCCAGGTGGTTCTCCAAACTGGACCTCAGGGGGGCGTACAATCTTGTAAGAGTCCGTCAGGGGGATGAGTGGAAGACGGCATTCAATACCCCTGAGGGTCACTTTAGGAGAGTTTGGTAATGCCGTTTGGGTTGACTATGGCACCGGCGGTCTTTCAACACTTCATTAATGATGTCTTCTCTCAGCTGTTGGGGAGGTTCGTTATAATTTATCTTGATGACATCCTCATTTTCTCTCGCGACCATGATACACATATAGAGCATGTTAGACAGGTTCTGCAGTTGCTCAGAGAGAACAGGCTCTATGTCAAGCTTGAAAAATGTGTGTTTTTCGTACAGGAGCTACTGTTCTTGGGTTATATAATCTCCGCCTCAGGTTTTAAGATGGACACCGCAAAGGTGCAGGCGGTACTACATTGGGATCGGCCTGATAATCTTAAGGCGCTTCAGCGATTTCTTGGCTTCTCCAATTACTATAGGAAATTTATTAAGACCTTCTCTTTGATTGCCAAACCACTGACTGACATGACTAAGAAGGGTACCGACTTTTCTGACTGGTCTGAGCCTGCGGTACAGGCGTTTGAATTCCTCAAGAATAGTTTTGCCGCAGCGCCCATTCTGGTGCAGCCCGATGTCTCCTTACCGTTTGTCGTGGAGGTGGATGCATCGGAGGTTGGAGTGGGGGCTGTACTGTCTCAGGGCCCTTCTTGGGCCAAGTTGCATCCGTGTGCCTTCTTCTCCAAGAAGCTGTCGCCTGCGGAGCGTAATTATGATATTGGCAACAGGGAATTATTGGCCATCAAATTGGCATTTGAGGAGTGGCGACACTTCTTGGAGGGGGCTGTTCATCAGATTACTGTGATAACCGACCATAAGAATTTGCTTTATCTAGAATCTGCTAAGCGCCTGTCCTCCAGACAGGCTCGCTGGGCATTATTCTTCACCCGGTTCAACTTCATTGTTACCTATCGACCTGGGTCGAAGAATGTTAAGGCAGACGCTTTATCCTGGTGTTTTCCTGGTGGAGAGTTATGTGAAGAACCGGTGCCTATTCTCCAAAAGGGTGTGGTGGTATCTGCCATCACGACAGAGATTGAGGCAGAGATTGCGGAGGCTCATGAGGTGGTACCGCCGGGGTTGCCTGCTAATAAATCTTTTGTGCCGCTACATCTACGCTCTAGAGTGTTGGGCGAACATCACGACACGGTACTGGCAGGTCATCCAGGGGTTAAGAGCACTCTGGAACTGGTATCGCGTCGTTTTTGGTGGCCTAAAATCCGGCAGGATGTGGCCTCATATGTGGCTGCCTGTACCACGTGCGCACGGGCCAAGACTCCTCGTTCCCGTCCCGCTGGTAGCTTGCAGCCTCTCGGGGTGCCCAGTAAGCCATGGACTGAGATTTCCATGGATTTTATTACTGACTTGCCCGCCTCGGCAGGGAACTCGGTCATTTTGGTAATTGTTGATAGGTTCTCCAAAATGTCACATTTCGTTGCTTTACCGTCTTTGCCCAATGCTAAGACTCTTGCTCAGATATTTATTCGCGAGGTGGTCAGACTTCATGGTGTCCCGTCTGACATTGTGTCTGATCGAGGTACGCAGTTTGTGGCAAAGTTTTGGAGAGCTTTTTGTTCTCGCCTTGGGATCAAATTGTCTCATTCATCGGCTTTCCACCCTCAGTCGAATGGGCAGACTGAGCGGATGAAACAAAACCTTGAGCAATACTTGCGCTGCTTTATTTCCAACAATCAGGAAGAGTGGTCAGTGTTTCTTCCTCTGGCAGAATTCGCAATAAACAACCATTGCCAGGAATCGTCTGGGGAATCTCCTTTTTTTTGTGTGTATGGTCAACATCCCCAATTTTGCACCTTGCGTCAGGGGTGCTCAGTTGGCGTCCCTGAGAAGGACCAGTTGGGAGCTCAATTGTCGTCTGTTTGGAGGAGAGTCAAGCAGCGCTTGTTGAAGGTGGGTTCCAGGGACAAACGGGTGGCTGACTGCAGACGTGTGCCAGGTCCGGACCTGTGTGTGGGTGATTGGGTGTGGTTATCTACTAGGAACATTAAGCTCAGGATACCGTCACTTAAGTTGGGTCCCAGGTTCATTGGCCCATTTAGAATCTCCGCAGTGATCAACCCCGTGGCATTTCGTTTGGAGTTGCCGGCTGTGTATAAGATTCATAATGTATTTCACAAAGCATTGCTAAAGAAGGTCGTGGGTTTGGTGGATGGTTCCCCCGGGCCACCACCTCCCGTCTTGGTGGATGGCGCGTTGGAATTTGAGGTGTCCAAAGTGGTGGACTCTAGGGTTGTGCGTCGCACTCTACAGTACCTGGTCCACTGGCGTGGCTATGGTCCTGAGGAGAGGACATGGGTGCCGGCCTCTGACATTCATGCTGATCGACTGGTTACTATGTTCCATCGTCGCCATCCGGACAAGCCAGGTCCTCGACATGGTGAGGTTCCGGAGGTCCCTCGTAGAAGGCGGGGTACTGTCATGTCGGACACTGTTCACACCAGGGTGTCCGGCAGACAGCGGTAATACCCTGTTGGGTATTCTGTTCCAGTCGGGATAGGGTTAACCAGGTTGTCATGCTGGCTGAGGGCTGGGCCACGCCCTTGGTCTTTAAATAGTTCGTCCTGACTATGGGCGTCGCCGACTATAGCTTTAGCCTAGTGCTAGCAATACCGGTCAGCAGTGGTGGTTTTGGAGCGTCTGATATCTAGTGCAGTATATCCCTCAGTGGTTCTTTCTCCAATCTGTTATATATATATATATATTTGGTTGCCCTTGCACATTATTGTATTCCCTTGTGTATTAACTGTGTGGTGTTTCTTTTACCCCTGTCCATATGTATTTGTGGGGTCTGGTGTCTGGTCCCCTCACTGGGTGGAGGGTGGTGGGTTCAGCTTAGGGCTGGACAGGAGACAGGGACAGGGTGGAGGCTCAGGCAGGCACACCTTCAGTGTAAACCCTGGGTAGAGGGACAGGCAGGGTTCCCCTAGTCTGAGGGACATCGCAGGGGTCCCGGGGTTTTTGCCTAAAGTAACCTAGGCATACCAAGACAGATACCTGTGGAGTGGGCAGCAACCGAGTAGATGCGTACTTCAGAGCCACAGGACCTGAAGCACGTGACTGCTAGAGGCGTGGCCTAAACTCCACAGAGCTAGGAGCTGCAAGAGAATTCCTAGCAGAGTAACTGCAAGACAAAGTTACCAGGGGGCATAGACAGGGAGAATAGTCGGGACATTGCCAATGAGTCACACACAGAGATAGCTGCAAGGTACCAAAGGGGCGAGCAGAGAGTAGTCAGGTCACAGGCAATGAGTCATACACAGATAATAACGCAGTACAAAATCAACAGGCAAACTCACAACGGGAAACAGAGCCGGGTCAGAACCATATAAACAAGCTATAGCAACAAACAGGCACACGGGGGTCAGCACACTAGGCCAAAGGCAAAAGTATAACTGGCAGGGATTGAAGCTTCCCAGGGGTTTAAGAAGCTCTCCCAAAACCAGAAAGAGGCAACAATCATTAACCCCAAGTGTGCAGGTCAAAACCTGCACAGAGCTCCAGACATTAACCCCCGGTGTGCAGCTCAAAAACCTGCACTGGGATCATGACATCAGTATTTGCCAATCTGCTTTTTGTCCCTTATTAGATTGGCCTCTTTTTTGCTCTGTCTCAGAATATTTCAGAGTGCTGATATAGGTTTAGAAGACTAGTGACTTCAGGGTTAATTTTGCTATCAGAAGTGTTGGACAATATTTTTGTAGGTTGTTTTTGGCAGATTGCAGACAGTGTCTTTCCTTTTCTGTCCTTTTTAGTTAGCCGGGCCCCATCGCTTGCTCAGCCTATTTTCCTGCCTTTGTTTGTATTTTCATCTTGTTTCACCGTCAATACATGTGGGGGGCTGTCTTTCCTTTGGGGTCTGCTCTGGGGCAGTTAGTTTTCCTCTTTTCCTGCTTTAGGCTTATGTAGTTCTCTGGTTGTGACGAGGCGTCTAGGACCAACGTAGGAACGCTCCACGACTGCTGCTAGTTGTGCGGTTAAGATCAGGGATCTGCAATCTGCATAGTTACCAACTTCTCTGGTTTTCTGAGACTTAGCTTGTTGTCTTGTTTTTCCTCCTCGGTTTCCCATTCATAACAGGGATCTGTCCCTAATCCCAGGGACTCCAAACACACTGGCCTCACCAGGTCCAAGGTCGCAGCAGGTGCTATTCAGGAAGGCAGCACAGCTTCCAACACCTAGACCCTCCTGGACCTTCCACCCTGAACCATTCAGGTACACACTCTTTCTCCCCATGTGACCTACCCTGGACACCTTATATGGTCTGTAGCCACGCCCACCAGATCACATGGCTATGACCTCACTAAATGTCCTCTTACACACACAGCCATACACACACAGGCTTTACTTTGGGCATTCAGACACATGCCCCTGGGTGGGTTGGTAGTTGACTGGTCCCACCCATCTCACCAAGCCACCTGGAAGCTTTTCCCTGATACATAGTAACAAACACTCAGCAGTACCTCTGCTGATTACCACATACTTCAGCTTCCATCCCAGGGCCACCCACCCTGGGATACATATCGGACATTCACAACCCTGCCGCTCACCATTTCCCCATCAGAATAAAGGAAACGCCTGCATGCATGTCCTGGGAAGCCCATACAGTGCCCTCTAGCTGTCACAGGGGTCACTGCATCACAAGAGGCAATGCTCAGATCACCTCTGTGTAGCAGAATTACAGACTTGCTATGAGCGCCGATCACAGGTTGGCTGGAAGCGCTCATTAAATGCTGCTGTCAGAGTTTGACAGTGGCATTTAACTAGTTAATAGGCGCAGGTGGATCGTGATTCCACCTGCGCCTATTGCCGGCACATGTCAGCTGTTCAAAACAGCTGACATGTCCCGGCTTTGATGCGGGCTCACTGCCAGAGCCCACATCAAAGCGGGGGATGCCGACATCGGACGTACTATACCGTCTGATGTCAGTAAGGGGTTAGTAATGCTCCCCTTGACTAATTATAATAATGACCCTACACCTTATAATAATAAAAATATCCCCTGTGCTTTCCTATATTAATAATGACCCCTTGCTTCCTCAAATGATAACAATCTCCCCATTGTGCCTCCATATAATAATGACCCTCAGTGCCTTTTTATTGTAATAATGCTCCTGAACAGGGGTGTACATAAAAATAACAGGTGTCCCATAGAAAAAGCCTAATCACGTCACAGTCAAAGAAGAGCACATTTCCCTAAATGTTAAGAAACTGAGAAGGAAATTTATTGCAGCACTTAAACAGTTATTGCCCCTACTGAAGCCGCTAAGTGGTCTCACTCACTATGATACCCCTTTCATGAACCCCATAGAGTATTTTCCCCCCAAACCTCACAGAAAATATGATGCCTCAAAGCACCACACACAGTAAGATTGTCACCACAGCCTCCCATACACTTGGTATCCACCATAGCCCCAATATACAATATGATGTCCACCACAGGCCCCTAAAAAGTGTGATGTCCACCAAAGCCCCTGTACAGTATGAGAACCCCACAGCCCCCATACTGTATGATGTCCCCCATAACCATCCCATACAGTATGATGGTCACCACAGCCCCCAACATAGTGTAATGTAACCCATAGACATCTAGACAGTTTAATGTCCGCACAGTCACCCCACACAGTATGATGTCCACCACAATCACCCTACACAGTAAGATGGTCCCGCATAGCCACCCCACACAGTATGATAGATTCCCCATACACTGCGAAGGTCTCCCATAACCCCAATACTGTATGACGGTTCCCCCACAGCCTCCTATATAGTATGATGGTCCACATCACAGTTCCCAATATACTGTAGTATGATGGTCCCTCCAACAGCCCCCCATATAGTATGACGGTACACCCCACAGCTCCTTATATATTATGATGGTATACCTCACTGCTACTATCAAGTATGATGGTATCCCTAACAGCCCCCATATAGTTTAATGGTTTACCTCATATCACCCTATATAGTATGACAGTCTACCTCACCGCAATGACTGGGGGACACATTATTTAAGACACCTCCACTTGCATGGAAGTGTATGTGCAACGTCATTAATCTGTTCCTTAAACACACTTGCTACTTCTCAAGTCTCTGTCCGTTAGTCCAGCAATATCTGTCTGTTCCTAACCACCTTGCTAGTACTTGCCTTGTCAGTCTGTATTACAACCGGATCCACCTACACCTGCCGTACCAACCTGTTTAGCAATGAGACCCACCTGCACCTTCTGGGCCAATCTGTATTACAGCTGGACCAGTCTGCACTTGCCATGCCAATCTGTATAAGAGCCAGACCAGCCTGCACTTGCTGTGCCATCCTGTGTAACAGCCGGACCCGCCTGCACCTGCCGTGCCAATCTGTCTTACAGCCGGACCATTCTGCACTTGACGTGCCAATCTTTGTAACAACCGGACGCGCCTGCACCTGCCATGCCAATCTGTATTACAGCCGGACCAGCCTGCACTTGCTGTGCCAATCGGTATTACAGCTGGACCAGCCTGCACCTGCCGTTCTAATCTGTATAACAGCCAATCCCGCCTGCACTTGCTGTGCCAACCTGTGTAACAGCCGGACCCGACTGCACCTGCCTTGTCAATCTGTACAGCAGCCTGACCTGCCTGCACCTGCCGTGCCAATCTTTATTAGAGCCGGACCCGCCTGCACTTGCCGTGCCAATCTATATCAGCCACACTCGTCTGCACCTGCCGTGCCAGTCTGTACATCAGCCGGACCTGCCAGCACTTGCCGTGCCAGTCTGTATATCAGCCGTACCAGTCCACACCTGCCAGTGCCAGCCTTCAGCTGTTATTCCCCTCTGGGCCATTCCGGCTGCCAGTCCTTTGGGAGTCAACTGTCACGTGTTCGTGATCTCTCCTGGAGAGCACTGGGTGCTCATCGAGAGCCAAGCCTGACCCACCATGAGTTTGCATCATACTGTATATTTCCTGTAATTGTGTTAGCTGTGTGATTATCTGCCCAATACTTACCCATGTGGTTTGTATTCTTTATAGTTTCACAGCATGTTCTATACTCTTCACCAATAAACAAGTTAGACTACAGAGAACAGTCTGCTTATTTTGGAAGATAGAAGGTGGTTTATGCTGTATGGTAGATTGCACACCGTGTCAACATGTATGAAGGCAGAACAGTAAAACAGATGCTAGACACCTGCCATAGTGAATACGACTTAAGGAGCCGCTTGTACCCACACCGCACTGCCTGTGGATACTGCAGCGGCCACCATACAGTTAGGAATGGCGGAACACACTAAATAAAAATATATATAAATGCGTTCGCCACTCGGGGTCCACCGTGCAGTAGGTGATATAACCGCTGCTAGTTGGTGGCAGAGACAATATGGCGATTATGCACACAGGTTAAACTTCACCCGGAGTGTGCAGGACGGGCTCTGTTCACACCCAGAGGTACCGTAACAAAAAACAGAAAACACTGAACCTGTTTGTGACACAGGCTTCAGGTGGAATACACACAGGATGGTAAAAGGTCACAGGAGTAGTCCAAGATGGCGGTACTAAATCCTTCTAGACCTACCGTTGTTATCAGAGAATATAGCGTCGCAGCCGTGAACGCTCAAAGGGCTGCTAAAGCAGGCGGCATGGATACTGCCGCTGGATGACACCGCTATGGCGCAAGCGTGATGTCGGACGCTAGCAGCTGTGGTAATGGAACAATAGCGCGCTGGCGCTGGTACTGGTAGTAACTCAATCCCTCACACAGTCGTATTATCAAAGGGTTGGGGTTTCAAATGAGTCATTCACCAGATCATGCATCCATCAACAAACACACAGCAGCAAGTATGACTATACTAGCGCATGGCGGAACGGCCATGCGCGCTTTTTATAGCAGCCGGGACCTTCCGGGAGCTTCCAGACTTCCGAGATGGACCAATGAGATCTGGAGCGGGACCTGAGCACATGACTCCCGATCTCCAATGGGAGACCATCTCATGAGCATGCTCAGAAGGCAGAAGGAAGAACTTAGCCTCTGGAGAGATCTGCTGCAAGGCAATCTCTTCTGCAATCTCCTCTGCAGTAGATAATGAGCAGGAGACTGCAGAATGTGGGGGTCTGGATTCCTGCATATTAACCGCAGAAATCTGACTCCTAACATTACCCCCCCTAGGGCCCCCCCTCCCTGAGCCTTCCGACCCACCAACCTATGCCCATCAGTGGCATGGGCCTCAGACCGGTCCGTAGGCAAGTCTGGTGTCCAGGTAGGTGACACAGAAAACCGGGACATGCAGAAGGCATCAGGGGTGGCAAGATCGCCAGGTTTAAGAAGGGACACATGGGAGATGATGGGAGCAGGAGTTAAAGTGGAATGCCGCCGTGAGTTGGCAGGCGTCGCCATTCTCTGTTTAAAGAGGCTATCCCGAGCACATGTGGCGCATGCCCGAATATACTTTTTAATGTCCCGAGCCCTGTGCGGCCACCAATACGACCCAGCCAGGAGTTTCGTGGTCTGCATGTAGCCACAGTGACAATCAGCATTGGACGCATGTGCCCACCCGAGAAGCTTAGGCCGAAGGCGTGGAGGAACAAAGGTCTCGCCGGGCGGCACAGAATCTGACCATTGCGGGGCGCTGTCAACGTGTAGACGGTGACAACCGCAAATGGAATCTTGTGCCGGGCGCGTCTCAAGTATGGCGCGAGACACCTCCATGGGCTCTGGGGGTAGAACCTCTGGCTCGGGCAGCTCCAGAGGCTCAAAAAAATTGGGAGCTGGAGTAACCTTCCATTTGGATTGAGCACGCTCCATACCGCGCTCCGAAATACGGAGGTCGATGCGGGTGGAAATAGCAATCAGCTCTTCCAAACTGGCAGGAATCTCTCTGGTAGAGAGAGCATCTTTAACGTGCTCCGCTAAACCTCTCCAAAACACAGGGGTGAGAGCCTTATTGGACCACTCCAGCTCGGAAGTCAGTGTCCAAAAACGGACGGCATACTGACTAACCGAGAGGGAACCCTGAGCTAGAGCAAGAAGCTGAAGAGAGGTATCGTGCGTGACCCGTGGACCGCGGAAGACCTGCTTAATGGCTGCTAGCAAGTGAGCAGCGGTCCGAATCTCTGGGTCACCACACTCCTATAATGGCGTAGCCCACTCCAACGCCTTGCCCGACAGAAGGGAAACAATAAATGCCACCTTGGCCCGTTCCGTAGGGAATTGCTCAGCCAGCAGCTCCAGCTGAATAGAGCACTGGCTGATGAAACCCCTACAGGAGGCACCATCACCAGAAAATTTATCAGGCAACGGGAGGCGGGAAACTGCCGGCGCGAGAGAGGACATGGACATACGAGAAACCGCGTCAGTAAGTGCCTTTACAGCAGCTTCAGTGGATTGTGCAGCAGAGAGAGCCCTCAAGAGTGGCCAACCGGCCCTCGAGCTGCCAAATACACTGCAGGAGTTGCTGCTGTTCTGCCATCACTAGCCAGACCCTGGCGCTAGTATAATGTTAGGAACAGCGGAACGCACTAAATAAAAATATAAATAAAGTGCGTTCGCCACTCAGGGTCCACCGTGCAGTAGGTGATGTAACCGCTGCTAGATGGTGGCAGAGACAATATGGCGATTATGCACACAGTTTAAACTTCACCCAGAGTGTGCAGGACGGGCTCTGTTCACACCCAGAGGTACCGTAACAAAAAACACAAAACACTGAACCTGTTTGTGACACAGGCTTCAGGTAGAATACACACAGGATGGTGAAAGGTCACAGGAGTAGTCCAAGATGGCGGTACTAAATCCTTCTAGACCTACCGTTGTTATCAGAGTATATAGCGTCCCAGCCGTGAATGCTCAAAGGGCTGCTAAAGCAGCGCGGCGTGGATACTGCCGCTGGATGACACCGCTATGGCGCAAGCGTGATGTCGGACGCTAGTAGCTGTGGTAATGGAACAATAGCGCGTTGGCGCTGGTACTGGTAATAACTCAATCCCTCACACAGTCATAATATCAAAGGGTAGGGGTTTCAAATGAGTCATTCACCAGATCATGCATCCATCAACAAACACACAACAGCAAGTATGACTATACTAGCGCATGGTGGAATGGCCATGCGCGCTTTTTATAGCAGCCGGGACCTTCCGGAAGCTTTTAGACCTCCGAGATGGACCAATGAGATCTGGAGCGGGACCTGAGCACATGACTCCCGATCTCCAATGGGAGACCGTCTCATGAGCATGCTCAGAAGGCAGATGGAAGAACTTAGCCTCTGGAGAGATCTGCTGCAAGGCAATCTCTTCTGCAATCTCCTCTGCAGTAGATAATGAGCAGGAGACTGCAGAATGTGGGGGTCTGGATTCCTGCATATTAACCGCAGAAATCTGACTCCTAACACATACAGTTGCAAGTACCGAGAGTGCAGCCCGCCATCAAGTGCATCATCTTTCTGCCCACGCTGAAGCCCGCCATGCATAGACTGATTCCTGCCAGTATATTCAGCAGTACGCGCACAATGTCTCGAAACAGCACATCCTCACTCAAAACGAGGTCATGAGCAACTTCTGGAAGGTCGTCAATAGCAGAGCTCGCTGCTGTCGCTCGTGCTGAGGCCAAAGCAGCCAAAGCAAGATCCTCCTTTGCCGAACGAGAGATGAATTTAAAGCTGAGACAGGCGGAGCAAGATGCAGAAACCGCACGTCTGCAAGCTGAGAGAGAGGCCGAAACCGCACGTCTTCAGGCAGAGAGAGAAGCGGAAACTACACGTTTGCAAGCAGAGCTAGAAAAACTTGTGGCAGACAAAGAGACAGCAGCTGCAATAGCTAAAGCAGAGTATTTGGAAGCTACGAAGAGTCCTGATTCTGAGAGATGCAGCAGCATTCTAGGACCAGATCTAGAGCAGCAAGATCCAGCACAGAGCGTCGCAGAGTTCGTCCGTCAACATTCCGGCGTGGATGACAGCCCTGATGCATCATATCAATCAGCCTATGCCGATTACCAGCGATCCAATCCCAAACTTCACTAATATAGATGAGGAGACGTCCAGCACAGATGTCAACCACAGATACCGTTCCACTGAGAAGAAGGTACAGCTCCCATCCCGCCTTAAAGAGACACCTTCTTCACCAAGAAGGTACTGCACAGACTATCCGGAGTCAGAAGCATCTTACACACTAGACATGACTATAACACACCAACTCGTACCAACACTGACGGAGCCACCATGGACTTTGCAAAGTTCTTTACCCGCCGAGAACTGGTTACAAAAGGACTTGTAAAGTTCACTGACAAACCCGAGAACTATAGGTCATGGCGAGCCTCATTCCGGAACACCATTCATGGTCAGGACCTTTCTTGTAGTGAGGAGTTAGATCTCCTAGTAAAGTGGCTCGGAAGTGAGTCGGTCGAACATACCAAAAGACTGAGAGACACTAATGTAAAGCATCCCCACACAGGTCTGCGTAAAGTGTGCAAAAGACTTAATGAATGCTATGGGACAGTAGAAGTCATAGAGAATGCTTTAGATAAAAGAATTGATGATTTTCCTAAGATAGGACCTAAAAGTTATCAAAAGCTTAGAGAATTGAGTGATTTATTGATTGAGTTACAGGTTGCCCAGGAGGAAGGAGACTTGCCCGGATCGGCATTCTTAGACACCGCTAAGGGTGTCAATACGATAGTACAGAAACTTCCTTAGAACCTACAAGAAAAGTGGATTACATGTGGTTCACGGTATAAACAAAATCATAATGTATCATTCCCTCCTTTCACTGTATTTGTTGATTATGTCACCAAACAATCTAGGATCAGAAATGACCCTAGTTTTGATTTTACTCTGTCATGTTCCACTGCCCCTGGTGTCAAACCCAGTAGGACACCCGTGGCAGTCCACAAAACTAAGATTGTTTCCACAGGCCCTCCTCACAATGTGAATAAACCTCCTCCGGATGAAAGCAAGCCTTAGAATGTCAGTAAACATTGTCCTCTATACAAGAAACCACATCCTCTACAAAAATGCAGTCTTCAGGGAGAACTCTTTAGCGGATCGCAAAGGTTTCCTCAAGGAGAACACCATCTGCTTCAAATGTTGTGCCACAACCTCTCACTTCGCAAGGAACTGTGAAGCTAGCGTGAAATGTGCAGAATGCAGCAGCACGGATCACAATACAGCCATGCACCCTGGATCAACTCCATGAGTGTTGTCACAAGCAGAGGAGCATGATGAGAAGCAGAAAGACACCGACGAAGACACCCCTGAGGTTAGCTCTAAATGTATGGAGATCTGCAAAGGACTCACAGGAGGAAGGTCCTGTTCAAAAATCTGCCTTGTCCGAGTCTATCCTGCAGGCCGCAAGGACAAAGCCCTCAAGATATTCGCAATCCTGGATGACCAAAGTAACAGGTCCCTAGCCAGGTCCATCTTCTTTGACAACTTCAGAATTGTAGGCCCTGGTTCTCCCTACACCCTGAGGACGTGTTCAAGTACCGTTAAGATGGCAGGGAGAACAGCAACCAGATACAAGGTGGAGTCCATAGATGGCCACACCAGCCTATCGCTACCAACCATCCTGGAGTGCAACCAGATTCCTGACAACAGGTCAGAAATACCTTCATGGGAGGTGGCGACACATTACCCCCATCTAAAGCGTATAGCCCACCTGATATCTGAGATGGATCCAGGAACCCCAATAGCTCTACTTCTGAGAAGAGATGTACTACAAGTCCACAAGGCTAGAGAATGTATAAACGGCTCCAGGAACGCTCCATACGCACAGAGGCACGACCTTGGATGGGTCATCATAGGAGATGTCTGCCTAGGAGGACCACACAAGTCGGCCTTAGTCGAGAGCATGCTTACGAATACTCTTGAAAATGGATGTCTCTTCCAGCTATGTAAGAGTAGCTTCCTGGTAAAAGAGTTGCCACACAATGCTCCTCTACCTTGTCGGTTAGCTGATCCTTCCTATGAAGACCACACATGTAATGGTGACCAAGATCACATAGGGTGCACAGTTTTCCACAGAACAAGAGAAGACAACAAGGTAGCAATGTCCATAGAAGACAGACTGTTTTTGGACATCATGGATCAAGAGAAGGTAAGAGATGAGTCAAAGAGTTGGATGGCCCCTCTACCATTTAAACTCCAGAGGCAACGCTTTCCCAAAAACAGAGAACCTGTCTATGGTCGATTTCTCTCCCTCAAACGTAAATTTCAGAAGGCACCTGAAATGAGAGAGCACTTATTTGCCTTCATGGAGAAAATACTTCAGAATGGCCATGCAGAAATTGCACCTGTACTTCAAGATTCTGAGGAATGTTGGTATCTACCCATTTTTGGCGTGTATCATCCTAAGAAACCTGGTCAGATAAGAGTAGTATTTGACTCAAGCGCCAGATATGAAGGTGTCTCGCTAAACGATGTCTTTTTTGTCTTGCCCAGACCTCAATAGACTTCTAGGAGTACTTCTTCACTTCCACAAAGATGCAGTGACATTCATGGCTGACATACAACAGATGTTTCATTGCTTCCTTGTCAAAAAAGAACATAGAAACTATTTGAGGTTTTTCTGGGACCGCGATAATGACCCCTACAAAGACATCGTGGAGTATGAGATGAAAGTACACATCTTCGGGAACGGCCCTTCCCCTACTATCGCCATCTATGTGTAATGTCACGTGTGGCTCGATACACCGCCTCCAGCAGGGCGAATTTCTATAACACCCGTGACCCTGGATACACCGCCTCCAGCAGGGCGAATTTAAATAGAGTTAAGGGAAACACCGGGGAAACCGTTACAATGGAGGGCCCTGCAATAGGGAACGGGGATGTGGAGACCTCCTGCACTCCCCTGAGTCAGTGTCCCTACACTCCTGATGATCCCCAGGCAGGTTCTGCACCTGGCGACAAGCTGGATACCTCAAATCCCTAGCTCGCCCTGCACCTATCCCTTTCTAGTGAATTGGACGGTGCAGAAACTAATCCCACCACTGCACTAATACACACACAAGGAAAGTAACAAACAGGGAAAAATACCACTTAGCTTTGCTCTGTTGCTATTGCTCCCAGCAACAGAGTACCACACCAATGTTCAGCTTCACCCCTGAAGCACGACACCTGAATTCAGCTTGCGCCTGAAGTTATCACACCAGAGCTCCCCTGAGCTGCCAGGAACTCCTCTCTGTAGTTCCTTCCTTCACCAGACTTTACATCAGAGCTCCCCTAGAACTAAAACAACCACAGTGTAATGACCCTAATGGCCACCGGGGGCAAAACTAAATTTAAGCCAACAGCTTAAAGGAAAAAAAAGGTTACTTGTGCAAAATCTGTCATAATCCAACCTGGATCATGACACTATGGTCGTAGACATTCTGCCAGATAGTGCGAAGCAAAGTACGAGTCGGATGTTAGATCGTTTGTGGAGAAAAATTTCTATGTGGACGATTGCTTGAAATCCGCACCCACAGATGAATCGGCAGTCAGTGTCCTAAAGAGGACACAGGAAATGCTCGCTTTGTCCAATTTGAGGTTGCACAAAATTGCTTCTAACAGCCAAAAAATGATGGCAGCTTTTCCCTTTCAAGATTTCT
This sequence comes from Dendrobates tinctorius, assembly GCF_039654945.1. Classification (NCBI taxonomy): domain Eukaryota; kingdom Metazoa; phylum Chordata; class Amphibia; order Anura; family Dendrobatidae; genus Dendrobates; species Dendrobates tinctorius. Next base: position 2,527,926 of record NW_027361795.1, on the reverse strand, counting down.
CAACTGATCTAAAAGACTTGGATTTAGACACAGACTCCCTTCCCATGCAACGGAGCCTTGGTTTGCTCTGGGATTTGAAGAGAGATGCATTTACTGTTATGAGTTCATTTTTCCCCTTCACCATTGAGGTCTGATGAACTCCCTCTTCTGGTGAAGGAAGGTAGTGAGGCTGATTACCAAGCACCTGAGCTGGGGGAGGATGACTGGGCGACGGGGATCTCTGACTGGATATAAGGCAGTCGACGCCCTTCTGCCTCGCTGGTGATTTCTCTGTGGAATTCTAGGAGACCAGTCTGATTCCTGCTCCTCAAAAGCTAAGTTCTCTGCTCTGTTTTTGCCTCCTACGGTGACTCATTCATAAAAGAATCACCAGCCAGGCAGAAGGGCGTCGACTGCCTTATATCCAGTCAGAGATCCCCGTCGCCCAGTCATCCTCTCCCAGCTCAAGTGCTTGGTAATCAGCCTCACTACTTTCCTTCACCAGAAGAGGGAGTTCATCAGACCTCAATGGTGAAGGGGAAAATGAACTCATAACAGTGGAATGGACCCATATTTCAATGGATTTCATCTCTCAATTTACCTTTCGGATCATCGAAGAACAAAAATCTTTCACACGTAGAGGCGTCCTATCCATGATAAACAGCCTGTATGATCCTCTAGGATTTGTAACCCCCTGTAACTATCTAAGGTAAAATGATGTTGAGAGACTTCACCCAAGAGATGTCTGAATGGGATGATCCACTTCCCATGGAGAAGAGAGATTTGCGGTAAGATGGAAGAAATCTTTAGAAGCCTTGTCAGATCTTTACATGGCACGACCCTATGCTTCCGTGCCATCAACAGAAGTCAAGACGCAAAGGCTCTGTATCTTCTGCAATGCCTCAACCAAAGCGATTGCAGCAGTAGCATATCTGAAAACTACTGGCGTCAAGGAACTGTAGGAGGGGGAGTCCTCGCTGTGTAACCGGATCGGAACCAAGGGGCCTGTCACCAAGGTTCCTAGAGGGACTGATTCCGGGGGACATAATTGGAAGATAGACCAGAGAGGGTTCTAGAAGGGATGGGGGCGGAGCAAGTATAAAAGGAGCTGAGGACGCCAGCAGGGGGCACTCGACAGAGCAGGAGAGGAGAAGCAGGAAGGCTAGAGGGCGCCAGAGAGCCAGAGCGAGAGCTAGAAGAAGAGAGCAGTGACTGGAGGGACAGGAGAGAGACTCACCGCAGACAGGAGAGAGATGGCACCAAGCCGTACAGCAGAGAGACACCGACTGCCCGACCGCGCTCCCCGCGGCTGCCACAGTCCGACTTCAGCCCACAGCTGCGGCCCACCCTCTACCGCCCATGGCCACTGTCGCTCAACTTCAGCCCGCTGCTGCGGACCACCCGCTGCCACCCGTGGCCACCGCGGCTCAACTCCAGCCCGCGGCTGTGGCCTGTCTGCTGCCATTTGTGGCCTCTGCGGATCAACTCCAGACCGCTGCTGCTGCTGCCTACCCGCTGTTGCACGCGGCCACCATGGCTCGACTCCAGCCCGCGGCCTACTCGCCGCCGCCCGCAGCCACCGCAGCCCGATCCCAGCCCGCGGCTGCAGCTTTTTCACTGCCACCCACGGTCGCCGCTGCCCGGCCCCAACCTGTGGTTGCGGCCTACACGCCTCGGGCCCTGGCCAACGCCATCCCACCTCCGCTGGGAGGCGCAATGCAGAGGAACTCTACTGGGGCCTGTTGTGCCCCCACTCCACCTGGGCGTTGGAACGTCTGAAGCCTGCGCCAAATCCTCGTCGGCTGGGCTCAGCGGCTAAAACGTCAAAGCAGCATCGACCATTACTCTGCCAAACGTCAGAGGAGGATAAATGACACGTTGTAGTTAATAACCTATAGTTTTCTGGACCCGTAGTCAGCCACACTGCGGCCCTATAGTTACCGGACTCGACCGGGTAGTCATGCTCGTGTTACCTGTGTATTCTTGTTTTGATCCCTGTGAGGATAATTGCTGTTAGCTTCTTGGTTACTCAAAATAGTCTCCATAGGGACAAATACACTGGGTGCAGAATTATTAGGCAAATGAGTATTTTGATCACATCATCCTTTTTATACATGTTGTCCTACTCCAAGCTGTATAGGCTTGAAAGCCAACTGCCAATTATGTAAATCAGGTGATTTGCATCTCTGTAATGAGGAGGGGTGTGGTCTAATGACATCAAGACCCTATATAAGGTGTGCTTAATTATTAGGCAACTTCCTTTCCTTTGGCAAAATGGGTCAGATGAGAGATTTGATGGACTCGGAAAAGTCAAAAATTGTGAGATGTCTTGCAGAGGAATGCAGCAGTCTTGAAATTGCCAAACTTTTGAAGCATGATCACCGAACAATCAAGTGTTTCATGGCAAATAGCCAACAGGGTCGCAAGAAGCGTGTTGATAAAAAAAGGTGCAAAATAACTGCCCATGAATTGAGGAAAATCAAGCGTGAAGCTGCCAAGATGCCATTTGCCACCAGTTTTGCCATATTACAGAGCTGCAACGTTACTGGAGTATCAAAAAGCTCAAGGTGTGCCATACTTAGGGACATGGCCAAGGTAAGGAAGGCTGAAAAACGACCACCTTTCAACAAGAAACATAAGCTAAAACGTCAAGACTGGGCCAAGAAATATCTTAATACTGATTTTTCTAAGGTTTTATGGACTGATGAAATGAGAGAGACTCTTGATTGGCCAGATGGATGGGCCCGAGGCTGGATCAGTAAAGGGCAGAGAGCTCCACTCCGACTCACACGCCAGCAAGGTGGAGGTGGGGTACTGGTATGGGCTGATAACATCAAAGATTAACTTGTGGGACCTTTTCGGGTTGAGGATGGAGTGAAGCTCAACTCTTGTCAAACCTTTAATAATCAATTAAGCAAAAAAAACACTATGGGCCCTATAGTGGCATGGTTGTGATAAAGTGTTAAAAAGGTAGGTGAGAAAGAGGAGAAATGTCTGAGTGAAGTCTTCTTGGATTTCTTCCCAGGTGCTCTTCTCAATTGAGATGTATACTATGATAAATGGTCTCTATGTATCTAGAGATTTATATTGTCCAGCACCCTCATATCTAGACTAATCTAATGTGGTTACGTTTGGATTTAAATAGAGCCCCCCAAAAAGACCAAAAAAAAGGACTATTGAGCCGCTATGCAATTAGAAGTACATCAAAAATCATTAGCTATAATCTCCTCAGCACAAATCCTCTTATAATTCAATATTTCATATAGAGATCACTGATACAAATTTTAAAAAATAGCCCACGAAACCACCCCCCCCCCTCAAAAAACGAAACTCGGGTGTGGTGCATCACATCAAAAACAAAAATACAAAAATATATAGTATAGTGTATATAGTGTAAACTAAGTACATCTATATGTAAAGATTAACAAGGATACAAAATTTCTCTGTATGCACGGGTAAACTAGCCCAATTAGTTGTAATCATCTGGCGAATTATCAATACATCTTATTCCCATAATGGTGAAAGAATTGTTCAGTTATTCCAGGTCTGTATGTTGAAAGCATATCCACACAATAGACTATTGCGCAATGCACAACATACCAAGATCCACAATATATCACAACCCTGCTACTATAGGACCCTATAGGGGTAGCAGGGAGAGCTGTCAAGGAGTGGTGGGGCCAATGCGCAGGTCCTAGGGCTCCAACCTCCGCTGACAGGTAGGGATACACAGGTCAGCATAGGGACAGGCACTTCCCTATGGTGTTCATTCTTTTGTGTATGATGCATTTTTGGAGAGCAGCGACTGGAGGGACCGGAAAGAGACTCACCGCAGACAGGATAGAGATGGCACCGAGCCATACAGCAGAGAGACACTGACTGCCCGACTGCACTCCCCGCGGCCACAACAGCCCGACTGCAGCCTGCAGCTGCAGCCTACCCGCTGCCGCCCGCGGCCACCGCCGCTCAACTTCAGCCCATGGCTGCGGCCCACCTACTGCCGCCCGCAGCCACCGTGGCTCAACTCCAGCCCAAGGCTGCGGCCTGTCCGCTGCCACCCGTGACCTCCACGGCTCAACTCCAAACGGCGGCTGCTGCCTACCTGCTGTCACCCGCGGCCACCATGGCTCGACTCCAGCCAGAGGCTGCAGACTACTCGCTGCCGCCCGTGGCCACCGCAGCCCGATCCCAACCCGTGGCTGCGACTTGTTCACCGCCACCCGCGGCCACTGCTGCCAGGCCCCAACCTGTGGTTGCGGCCTACACGCCTCGGGCCCCGGCCAATGCCATCCCGCCTCCGCTGGGAGGCGCAACGCAGAGGAACTCTGCAAGGGCCTGTTGTGCCCCCACTCCACCTGGGCGTAGGAATGCCCGAAGCCTGCGCCAAATCCTCGCCGGCTGGGCCCAGCGGCTGAAACGCCGAAGAAGCATTGACCACCACTCTGCTGGACATTAGAGGAGGATAAGTGACACGTTGTAGTTAATAACCTATAGTTTTCTAGACTCGTAGTCGGCCACACCGCGGCCCTATAGTTACCGGTCTCGACCGGGTAGTCGTGTTCGTGTTACCTGTGTATTCTTGTTTTGATCCCTGCGAGGAAAATTGCTGTTAGCTTGTTGGTTACTCAAGATAGGGACAAATATGTATAAAACGTTACATTCTAAGTTCATCCCGTCTCCCATCTCGTCACTGCATCCCGCGTACCTGTGAATACTACAGAACAATGCCATGTAAGGCTTGTTATGAGCTAGACAAAACTGGCGCCAGTCCAGGAGCACACAATACCCAGACTGGAACTCTGTGCGGCTGTGCTAGCAGTAGAGTTAGCTGTACTTATCTCGACAGAAATTGACCTGGAAATCAAGGACGTTGAGTTCTACTCAGACAGCAAGGTAGTGTTTGGGTACATTTGCAACAAAACTCAACGCTTTTATGTTTACGTCAGCAATCGGGTTCTAAGGATCAGGAGGTCCACTTGCCCTAAACAGTGGCGCTATGTGTCCACACACCACAATCCTGCGGACCAAGCAACTAGATCTGTCGAATCTAGACACCTTAATGACACATCAAATCAACAATGTGAATCCAGACAATCACCACCGTCCAGAGCACAAAACATGAACCTTGAAAGCAATTGGCTACGTTTAAAATAATTTTTATTAATTAATATTAAAAGTTAATGAACCAATTTAACAGCAAAAAGTCATATACAGTGGCATGTAAAAGTTTGGGCACCCCTGGTCAAAATTACTGTTATTGTGACCAGTTAAGCAAGTTGAAGATGGAATGATCTCTAAAAGGGCTAAAGTTAAAGATGACACATTTTCTCTGTATTTTAGGCCAAAAAAATTTTATATTGTCATTTTTTACATTTTAAAAATTACAATAAGGAAAATAGGCCAATGCAAAAGTTTGGGCACCCTGCATAGTTAGTACCTAGTAGCACTCCCTTTTAAAAATATCACAGCTTGTAAACGCTTTTAGTAGCCAGCCAAGAGTCTTTCAATTCTTGTTTGATGGATTTTCATCCATTCTTCCTTGGAAAATTATTCCATTTCTGTGAGATTCCTGGGTCGTCTTGCATGCACTGCTATTTTGAGGACTAGCCACAGATTTTCAATGATGATCGAATCGGGGGACTGTGAGGGCCATTGAAAAACCTTTAGCTATCGCCTTTTGAGGTAGTCTATTGTGGATTTTGATGTGTGTGATCATTATCCATTTGTAGAAGCCATCCTGTTTTCAAATTCAGCTTTTTTACACATGGTGTTACGTTTGCATCAAGAATTTGTTGAAATTTCATTGAATCCATTCTTCCCTCTGCTTGTGAAATGTTCCCTGTGCCATTGTCTACAACACAACTCCAAAGCATGATTGATCCATCCCCATGCTTAATGGTCGGAGAGATGTTCTTTTCCTGAAATTCTATGCAATTTTTTCTCTGCACATACCTTTGATCATTGCGACCAAAGAGTTTTATTTTAACTTCAACGATTCACAGGACTTGTTTCTAAAATGCATTGGGCTTGTTTAGATGTTCTTTTGCATACCTCTGATGCTGAATTTTATGGTGAGGGTGCAGGAGAGGTTTTCTTTTGATGACTCTTCCATGAAGGCCATATTTGATAAGGTGTCTCTGAACAATTACCACAACTCCAGAATCTGCTAAATCTTTCTGAAGGTCTTCTGCAGTCAAGTGGGGGTTCTGATATGCCTTTCTAGCAATCCTACAAACAGCTCTCTCTGAAATTTTGCTTGGCCTTCCAGACCTTATCTTGACTTCCACTGTTCCTGTAAATTGCTATTTCTGAATTACATATTGAACTGAGGAAAGGACAACTTGAAAACACTTTGCTATCTTCTTATAGCCTTCTCCTGCTTTGTGGGCCTCCACCATTTTCATTTTCAGTGTGCTAGGCAGCTGCTTAAAAGAACCCACGGTGGCTGTTTTTTCGCACAAGGTTAGAGGAGGCTATGTGTTTCTAAACCTGTGGAATCTGCATCAGCTGGCCTTTCCTAACATTGAGGGTGAACAAGCCATAACCCTTACAGGCTAATTAAGGTCTAAAACCTTGGTCAAAGTTATCTGAGCACACAAATCTCCAAAGGTGTCCAAACTTTAGCATCGGACCATTTTTCTTTTTGTCATTTTTAAAATGTGAAAAAATGACAATGTATATTACTTTTTAGCCTAAAATATAAAACAAATGTGTCATCTTTAACTTTAGGCCTTTTAGAGATCATTTTATCTTCAACTTGCTTAACTGTTCACATTAACAGTAATTTTGACCAGGGGTGCCTAAACTTTTGCATGCCACTGTATCAGGTGCCTCTAAATTTAAAGGAAACAGAACCACCATGCAATGTATACATATAAAGATGAATAGATCATCCAATATAGATTACATAGAAAAAAAACCTTTTTGTACTATAGTTGAGAAAGGTAATTAAATTAATAATTTATCTTCATATTGGACATCTTTCAAAGGCCTATGTATAGATGAAATCACAAATCAATGTGCAAAGTACATATAAATTGTCTTTTTGTGCTAAGAATTATCACTCAAGAACATCTACTATAAAAGAAATATATGCACAAAATCCCTAAAGATAAAGTTTTACCTGTTAGGAAGGAAAAAGTAGGCAGAGAATATAAGGTCACTATAGAGATACCTAATAAGTAGTGTTGAGCATTCCGATACCGCAAGTATCGGGTATCGGCCGATATTAGCGGTATCGGAATTCCGATACTGACTTCCGATACTTTTGTCATATCGGATTCCGGAATCGGAATCGGAAGTTCCCATCATGCTATGAGCCTGCTTGCTTTGATTAAGCCAATGGGAATCCTCCGAAGTGTGGGCACATCCTGTTAGGCATGTAGGCATGTTAACTATTGGCATGGCTGTGATTGGCTGCCGAAATGACGTCATCATGATGCGCGGTGTGTGCGCATCATGATGCGCCGTCATTTCGGGCCTTCCGGGGGTCTCTGCCGGCCTGCCGGGGGGCTGTGCGGACTGCCCGGGGTCTGTACCGGCCTGCCGGGGGGCTGTGCCGGCCTGCCGGGGGGCTGTGCACCCTGTGGGGGTCTGTACCGGCCTGCCGGGGGGCTGTGCCGGCCTGCCGGGGGGCTGTGCTGATGTCCGGGGGTCTGTGCAGGCATCGTCCAATGGGACTACAAGTCCCATCGGGCGATGCTTGCTACCATGACAGTGATTGACACATTAGCAAATGATGGGACAGTAGTAGTCCCATCATCCGGCTAATGTGTTAAATGTTAAAAAAAAAAAAAAAATACTACATACATACTACATGCATGCTACATACATACTACATGCTACATACATACCACATATATACTACATGCATGCTACATGCTACATACATACTACATACATACTACATGCTGCATACATACTACATACATACTACATGCATGCTACATGCATGCTACATGCTACATACTACATATATACTACATACATGCTACATACATACTACATACATACTACATGCATGCTACATACATACTACATACATACTACATATATACTACATGCATGCTACATACATACTACATACTACATACATACTACATGCATGCTACATACATGCTACATACATACTACATGCTACATGCATGCTACATACATACTACATACATGCTACATATATACTACATGCATGCTACATACATACTACATGCTACATACATACTACATGCTACATACATACTACATGCATGCTACATACTACATACATACTACATGCATGCTACATGCTACATACATACTACATACATGCTACATACATACTACATACATACTACATGCATGTTACATACATACTACATACATACTACATATATACTACATGCATGCTACATACATACTACATGCTACATACATACTACATACATACTACATGCATGCTACATATATGCTACATACATGCTACATATATGCTACATACATACTACATGCTACATACATACTACATGCTACATACATACTACATACATACTACATGCATGCTACATACATACTACATGCTACATACATACCACATATATACTACATGCATGCTACATGCTACATACATACTACATACATACTACATGCTGCATACATACTACATACATACTACATGCATGCTACATGCATGCTACATGCTACATACTACATATATACTACATACATGCTACATACATACTACATACATACTACATGCATGCTACATACATACTACATACATACTACATATATACTACATGCATGCTACATACATACTACATACTACATACATACTACATGCATGCTACATACATGCTACATACATACTACATGCTACATGCATGCTACATACATACTACATACATGCTACATATATACTACATGCATGCTACATACATACTACATGCTACATACATACTACATGCTACATACATACTACATGCATGCTACATACTACATACATACTACATGCATGCTACATGCTACATACATACTACATACATGCTACATACATACTACATACATACTACATGCATGTTACATACATACTACATACATACTACATATATACTACATGCATGCTACATACATACTACATGCTACATACATACTACATACATACTACATGCATGCTACATATATGCTACATACATGCTACATGCATGCTACATACATACTACATGCTACATACATACTACATACATACTACATACATACTACATATATACTACATGCATACTACATGCATGCTACATATATGCTACATACATACTACATGCTACATACATACTACATGCTACATACATACTACATACATACTACATGCTACATACATACTACATACATACTACATGCATGCTACATGCATGCTACATATACAGTATGCTACATACATACTACATGCTACATGCATGCTACATACATACTACATGCTACATACATACTACATACATTCTACATATATACTACATGCATACTACATGCATGCTACATACATACTACATGCTACATACATACTACATACATACTACATGCATGCTACATACAATACATTCATACAATACATACATAGACATACAGTACATTCATACAATACATACATAGACATACAGTACATATAACATAGAGTAACATACTTACCAATACTTGTCACATTGTTCCCCGAAGCCATTGTCTTTTACGGAATAAATATTAACATAACAAACCACAAAAATACTCACCCATGATCCGAAGCAGTCCACGAGTGTGTCCCACGACGATCTTGGGTAGAGAACTGCAGCATCAGCTGATGCTGCCGCTCTCTACGGGCTGCAGGAATCCAATGACGGAAGGTAGGTATCCTTCCGCACTGTATTCCTCCGCCACTTAAAAAAAAAAGTCCCTAGTCTCACTTTATGGCAAAAGCTGCGTGGGAACTTTCTCACACAGCAATGTCAAAAGTGAGACTAGGGACTATTTTTTTTTAAGTGGCGGAGGAATACAGTGCGGAAGGATACCTACCTTCCGTCATTGGATTCCTGCAGCCTGTAGAGAGCGGCAGCATCAGCTGATGCTGCAGTTCTCTACCCAAGATCGTCGTGGGACACACTCGTGGACTGCTTCGGATCATGGGTGAGTATTTTTGTGGTTTGTTATGTTAATATTTATTCCGTAAAAGACAATGGCTTCGGGGAACAATGTGACAAGTATTGGTAAGTATGTTACTCTATGTTATATGTACTGTATGTCTATGTATGTATTGTATGAATGTATTGTATGTAGCATGCATGTAGTATGTATGTAGTATGTAGTATGTATGTAGCATGCATGTAGTATATATGTAGTATGTATGTAGCATGCATGTAGTATATATGTGGTATGTATGTAGCATGTAGCATGCATGTAGTATATATGTGGCATGTATGTAGCATGTAGTATGTACAGTCATGGCCAAAAGTATTGACACCCCTGCAATTCTGTCAGATAATACTCAGTTTCTTCCTGAAAATGATTGCAAACACAAATTCTTTGGTATTATTATCTTCATTTAATTTGTCTTAAATGAAAAAACACAAAAAGAATTGTCCTAAAGCCAAATTGGATATAATTCCACACCAAATATAACAAAGAGGGTGGACAAAAGTATTGGCACTGTTCGAAAAATCATGTGATGCTTCTCTAATTTGTGTAATTATCAGCACCTATAACTTACCTGTGGCACCTAACAGGTGTTGGCAATAACTAAATCACACTTGCAGCCAGTTAACATGGATTAAAGTTGACTAAACCTCTGTCCTGTGTCCTTGTGTGTACCACATTGAGCATGGAGAAAAGAAAGAAGACCAAAGAACTGTCTGAGGACTTGAGAAACCAAATTGTGAGGAAGCATGAGCAATCTCAAGGCTACAAGTCCATCTCCAAAGACCTGAATGTTCCTGTGTCTACCGTGCGCAGTGTCATCAAGAAGTTTAAAGCCCATGGCACTGAGGCTAACCTCCCTAGATGTGGCCGGAAAAGAAAAATTGACAAGAGATTTCAACGCAAGATTGTGCGGATGTTGGATAAAGAACCTCCACTAACATCCAAACAAGTTCAAGCTGCCCTGCAGTCCGAGGGTACAACGGTGTCAACCCATACTATCCGTCGGCATCTGAATGAAAAGGGACTGTATGGTAGGAGACCCAGGAAGACTCCACTTCTTACCCCGAGACATAAAAAAGCCAGGCTGGAGTTTGCCAAAACTTACCTGAAAAAGCCTAAAACATTTTGGAAGAATGTTCTCTGGTCAGATGAGACAAAAGTAGAGCTTTTAGGGCAAAAGCATCAACATAGAGTTTACAGGAGAAAAAAAGAGGCATTCAAAGAAAAGAACACGGTCCCTACAGTCAAACATGGCGGAGGTTCCCTGATGTTTTGGGGTTGCTTTGCTGCCTCTGGCACTGGACTGCTTGACCGTGTGAATGGCATTATGAAGTCAGAAGACTACCAACAAATTTTGCAGCATAATTTAGAGCCCAGTGTGAGAAAGCTGGGTCTACCTCAGAGGTCATTGGTCTTCCAGCAGGACAATAACCCAAAACACACTTCAAAAAGCACTAGAAAATGGTTTGAGAGAAAGCACTGGATGCTTCTAAGGTGGCCAGCAATGAGTCCAGACCTGAATCCCATAGAACACCTGTGGAGAGATCTAAAAATGGCAGTTTGGAGAAGGCACCCTTCAAATATCAGGGACCTGGAGTAGTTTGCCAAAGAAGAATGGTCTAAAATTCCAGCAGAGCATTGTAAGAAACTCATTGATGGTTACCGGAAGCGGTTGGTCGCAGTTATTTTGGCTAAAGGTTGTGCAATCAAGTATTAGGCTGAGGGTGCCAATACTTTTGTCCGGCCCATTTTTGGAGTTTTGTGTGAAATGATCAATGTTTTGCTTTTTGCTTCATTCTCTTTTGTGTTTTTTCATTTAAGACAAATTAAATGAAGATAATAATACCAAAGAATTTGTGTTTACAATCATTTTCAGGAAGAAACTGAATATTATCTGACAGAATTGCAGGGGTGTCAATACTTTTGGCCATGACTGTATGTAGCATGCATGTAGTATATATGTAGTATGTATGTAGTATGTATGTAGCATGTAGTATGTATGTAGTATGTATGTAGCATGTAGTATGTATGTAGTATGTATGTAGCATATATGTAGTATGTATGTAGTATGTAGCATGTAGTATGTATGTAGCATGCATGTAGTATATATGTAGTATGTATGTAGCATGTAGTATGTATGTAGCATGTAGTATGTATGTAGCATGCATGTAGTATGTATGTAGTTTTTTTTTTTTTAACATTTAACACATTAGCCGGATGATGGGACTACTACTGTCCCATCATTGGCTAATGTGTCAATCACTGTCATGGTAGCAGGCATCGCCGGATGGGACTTGTAGTCCCATCGGACGATGCCTGCACAGACCCCCGGACATCAGCCCAGCCCCCCGGCAGGCCGGCACAGCCCCCCGGCAGGCCGGTACAGACCCCCACGGGGTGCACAGCCCCCCCGGCAGGCCGGCACAGCCCCCCGGCAGGCCGGTACAGACCCCCACAGGGTGCACAGACCACCGGCAGGCCGGCACAGCCCCCCGGCAGGCCGGTACAGACCCCGGGCAGTCCGCACAGCCCACCGGCAGGCCGGCACAGCCCCCCGGCAGGCCGGCAGAGACCCCCGGAAGGCCCGTACAGACCCCCGAGGGGCTGTACAAGGGCAGGAAAGGGTTTTTCCAATTCCGATACCGGAAGTCTCATAGACTTGAATGGGACTTCCGGTATCGGCATCGGCGATACCGATACTTTTTTTAAGGATCGGCCGATCCATTCCGATCCGATATTTTGAAGTATCGGACGGTATCGCTCAACTCTACTAATAAGCCAAATATAAGCGCTATTACATAAAATCCCCTATTAACAATTGTAAAAGAGAGTATACACAAATTTTCCGTATCAAAATAAATGTAAAGGGAAATTGGATACAGTGACTCTCTCTATGGGGAACAAAGTATAAGCGCTATTGCACGGAGTGTATACAATGGATCTCTATGGGAAACAGAGTGTGAGAGCTATTGCACAGAGTGTATACAATGAATCTCTATGAGGACTAGAGTATAAGCGCTATTGCACAGAGTATATAAAATAAATCTCTATAAAAAACAAAGTATAAGCGCTATTGCACAGAGTGTATAAAATAAATCTCTATAAAAAACAGAGTGTAAGTGCTATTGCACAGAGTGTATACAATGAATCTCTATGAGGAACAGAGTGTAAGCGCTATTGCACAGAGTGTATATAATGGATCTCTATGGGGAACAGAGTGTAAGCGCTATTGCACAGAGTGTATATAATGGATCTCTATGGGGAACAGAGTATAAGCGCTATTGCACAAAGTGTATACAATGAATCTCTATGAGGAACAGAGTGTGAGCGCTATTGCACAGAGTGTATACAATGGATCTCTATGGGAAACAAAGTGTGAGAGCTATTGCACAGAGTGTATACAATGGATCTCTATGAGGAACAGAGTGTGAGCGCTATTGCACAGAGTGTATACAATGGATCTGTATGGGAAACAAAGTGTGAGAGCTATTGCACAGAGTGTATACAATGAATCTCTATGAGGAACAGAGTATAAGCGCTATTGCACAGAGTGTATATAATGGATCTCTATGGGGAACAGAGTATAAGCGCTATTGCACAGAGTGTATACAATGAATCTCTATGAGGAACAGAGTGTAAGCGCTATTGCACAGAGTGTATATAATGGATCTCTATGGGGAACAGAGTATAAGCGCTATTGCACAAAGTGTATACAATGAATCTCTATGAGGAACAGAGTGTGAGCGCTATTGCACAGAGTGTATACAATGGATCTGTATGGGAAACAAAGTGTGAGCGCTATTACACAGAGTGTATACAATGAATGTCTGAGGAACAGAATGTAAGCGCTATTGCACAGAGTATATAAAATAAATCTTTCTCCCCAAGGTCTAAATGAAAATTTCGGCTTTGGTGCGTTTTTGCAGATTATTGTATAATTGTAAACATGCATGTGCATAATTACCGTAGCATCCTAGTTATAGTGTGGGATTAGAGTTTGAGGTTTTATTTAGTTTTTATGATTTTATTGTGTTTTTGAGCTAATTGATATCTGTTGTATTCCTATTAGATATTTGCCATTATGGGATGATGTCTACTATATTTCATATTTTCCATAAATATTTTCTTGAACATGGCTTATGAAAATTAATGAATTATGGACAGCACCTAAACACCATATTGCACTGAAGAATATGAGAAATGAGAGTGAACAAACGAAAAATGAAGACTAATCACAACACAGTGGCTGTATGCCCTATGCTATATATAAAATGTTTTATTTACAATAATATATCTTTTTTATTATGTGGTAATTTGGATATTGTTATTGTTGTTTTATATTCATTTTGAATATCATATTATAAGTCACTTGTTATTTTATGTAGCACTATTCATTTTTTTTTTCTTTTTTTTTTCCCCTTTTAAAACAACAATTTCTTTTTACATAATTCACAGTATTGTTATGCACACTATGCACTTCACTTAATATTGTCCATAATTGTTTTCTGTAATGGTCAAAGAATTCTTATCTATGTCTCGGGATTGCCAGGCAAGCAATTGTCTTGGGGGAGCTCGCTGAATGTGTGGGCGGTGTGATAAAACACTCCGGGATCGCCTTTGCTGGGGTCAAAGGTCACGTGCGTTCAGCATGAAACTCAGGCGCACAGCCGGGGTCCGGGTGTAACTGACACTGGGTCAGGTTTATTAAAGGTGAAAGCAATGCATAAAGAAAAAAAACATAAAACAAATCCTTGCCATTCCGGCACTAACTAAACAAAGTACAACCTAACTACCAACTGGCGGGCTTCTCCCTCCCGTCCAGCCAAACCACAGTTACAGTGGGCACTGCTTTCACTCACGTGTGTCTCTCACACAGACAGGCTCTCTGTGTTCCCAGGCTGAGACACTCACACACCCACCTGGCATCCTTTTATATCTGCCCTCCCATTATTCATTAGTAACCAGGTGAGATACTGACCAGACTAGGCCACATAGGAAAGGTATCTGGGCGAAATATACCTGCCCTCATCCACTATTCCCACATGATTCTCACATATCCCCCCCCTCTGCTCAGACCACTCCGGTCGAGCAATGACACCCGCCAAACAGTGCACTCGGGACAGGGCATCTGCATTCCCCTTCTGTGCCCCTGGGCGGTGCTCCACCGTAAAAAAGTGTAGGCCTGCAGGGCAAGGAACCACCGGGTCACCCGGCTATTCCGTTCCTTGTGCAAGTGCATCCACTTGAGAGGGGCATGGTCAGTGATCAGCCTGAACTTTCGGCCCACCAGGTAATATTTGAGGGCCTCTAGAGCCCACCTAATGGCTAGGCACTCTTTTTCTACGACTGCATACCTTTGCTCATGTTTATTTAGCGTCCTGCTGAGATAGAGGACTGGGTGTTCCACTCCGTCCCTCACTTGTGAGAGTACGGCCCCGATACCGGTATCAGAGGCATCCGTTTGTACCACAAACTCGCTGCAGAAGTCCGGAGTCAACAGTACGGGCTGAGAGCAAAGTGCCCGTTTTAGGCTATGGAAGGCTTCTTCAGCCGCTAAACTCCATTTAATCATGATGGAGTCTTTCCCTTTTGTAAGATCCATCGGGGGGTAGCGATGGCTGCAAAATTGTGTATGAACCGGCGATAATAGCCGGCGATCCCCAGGAAGGCTTGCACCTGCTTCTTGTTGACAGGTCGCCTGAATCTTATCGAGCTGGGGTTTAACAATACCCCTCCCAATTACATACCCCAAATACCGTGCTTCTTCTAGCCCGATATGACATTTCTTGGGGTTCGCGGTTAGACCTGCCTCCCACAGGTCGTCAATCACAGCTTGTACTTTCTGGAGATGAGTCTCCCAGTCCAAGCTGTAAATGACAATGTCATCCAAATAGGCCAGAGCGTACTGCCTATGTGGCCTCAGGACTCGATCCATCAGTCTCTGGAAGGTCGCCGGTGCCCCGTGCAGTCCAAACGGCATATACACATACTGAAATAAACCTTCCGGCGTAGTAAATGCTGTCTTTTCTCTGGCAGCCTCCGCCAGAGGGATCTGCCAATACCCCTTTGTTAGATCTAGGGTCGTAATATACCGATATACCGGGCTTTTCCTAACCGATCTATTAACTCGTCGACCCGGGGCATAGGGTAGGCATCAAATTTTGAGACCGCATTCAGTTTCCTGAAGTAATTGCAGAACCGGATGGTGCCGTCCGGTTTAGGAATTAACACAATCGGGCTGGACCAAGCACTGTGCGATTCCTCAATGACACCTAACTCTAACATTGCCTTCACTTCTCGGGAAACGGCTTCACGGCGCGCTTCCGGAATTCTGTAGGGTTTCACGTGAACTGTGACACCAGGTTCCGTTACGATGTCATGTTTCGTTAGCGTAGTCTGCCTGGGTTTTTCTGAGAAAAACTTTTGGTTGTGAAGTAGAAACTGCCTGACCTCAGTCTTTTGCCACTCCGAGAGAGTTTCTGCAACCCGTACCTCCGGTACGGTGTGCGAGCAGACGGGACGGGCCAGCTCCGCTGACAAGGCAGGCCGATCTTTCCAGGGTTTTATCAGATTTACATGATAAACCTGTTCAGGTTTCCGTTTACCTGCCTGGTATACTTTGTAGTTTACTTCACCAATTCTTTCCTTAATCTCAAAGGGGCCCTGCCATTTTGCTAGGAACTTACTGTCCACTGTGGGAACCAGGATCAAAACCCTATCTCCGGGTGCAAACGTACGGATCTTGGCGCCCCTATCATAGATTCTTTTTTGGGCTCCTTGAGCCTGTATCATGTGTTCTTTGACGATAGGCATAACAGCCGCAATACGGTCCTGCATTTGTGTGACGTGATCTATCACTGTTTTAAACGGAGTGACCTGACCCTCCCAGGTTTCTTTTGCAATGTCTAACAGTCCGCGAGGACGTCGGGCGTACAATAACTCGAAAGGCGAGAATCCTGTGGAAGACTGGGGTTCTTCCCTGATGGCAAAAAGCAAATACGGAAGTAAATAGTCCCAGTTCTTCCCATCTTTGTCTGTCACCTTTCTCAGCATCTGCTTCAGAGTTTTATTGAACCGTTCGACCAACCCGTCTGTTTGAGGGTGATACACGGATGTGCATAACGGTTCGATTTGTAACAACCGGCAGAGCTCCTCATTACCCTGGACATAAAGGGGGTCCCCTGGTCGGTGAGTATCTGTTTTGGTATACCGACCCAACTAAACATATGCACCAGTTCCTTGGCAATCGTCTTGGTGGCCGTGTTACGCAAACAGATCGCCTCCGGGTAACGAGTGGCATAATCCAAGATGACCAGGATATGTTGGTGTCCACGTGCAGACTGTGGAAGGGGCCCAACTAAATCCATCCCAATCCTCTCAAACGGGACCTCAATAATAGGTAGGGGTACCAAAGGGCTACAGAACCGGGGCTTAGGCGCAGAGGCTTGGCAGTCAGGACAAGACTCACAATATACACGAATATTGTGATGCATGTCTGGCCAAACAAAACAGTGTAATATCCTTTCGGTGGTTTTCTGGACTCCCAGGTGACCTCCCATCACATATCCGTGGGCCAGGTCCAGCACCTGCCGCCGGTAGGGTTTTGGCACGACTAATAGTTGCACCGTGTCTTCCCCCTTTTTTTCTATTTGATAGAGTAAATCATTTTCCAGGACCATGTAAGGATATGCCAGCCTAGAGCCAGGTTCTACGGTACCCCATTTATCACTTTTACATTTGTCCTAGCATGAGAAAGGGTAGGATCCTTTATTTGCTCGCTTTGGAAGTGATCTTTCTGAACTTCTAAATCCAGCAAACGGGGAGGTGGACGGCTCGACTCGGCTCTCCCGTCCCCTCCGTATCACCCACCATGACTGAAAACGGGAACTGCATGTCATTTCCAGCAGACTCTTCCCCCGAGTCTTCCGGGGAGACCTCTTCCAGGGGTTCGGGACCCACACGCGCCCTGGGAGAATCATGTACACTATTACCCTGGGATATCAACTGATTCTCCCACAATTGCCAGAAGTGGGGAAAATCCCGCCCCAAGATAACATCATGCAATAACGCAGGGACGAGTCCCACTTTATGTTGCAAAGACCCATAGGAAGTAGTAATGCATATGACCGTGGTGAGGTACGAACAGGTATCTCCATGCACACACTTTACAGAAAATTTGTCTGATGGTCCAGTCGGGGTTGACACCAGACTGGCCTTCACCAGAGTCACCACACTTCCCAAGTCTAACAATGCCACCACATTTTTTCCATCAACAGTTAAATCACACAAGTGTTTTTCCACATCCTTTTGACCGGCATTCACACTCACTACCCGTGCAACCATAGACATGCGGTTTTTAGAGTCTGTGACGTCGCACTGCATGGGTTCAGTAGTGACCGGACAGTTCGCAGCAATGTGTCCCATCTCTTGGCAGCGGAAACACCTAACGGGCCCCTTGCTTAGACCATAGTTCGCTACTCTCGGCCTCGCAGTGCGGGCCATCCCATTTTCCTCCCCCACTGTCTTAGGGATTTTTCCTTCTCCCCTACTCCCTGGAACAGTCTTACCGGTTCCACGTGGAGATGATGAAGAACGAGGTAGGGTAGTGTCGTCTCGGAGTCCTTCCGCCACTGAGTAACGTTCAACCAGATCCACCAGTTGATCTGCCGTCGTAGGATTTCCATGGCTTACCCACTTCCTCAGGGCTGGCAGTAGAGCTCTCAGGGACTTGTCCATGACGACTCTCTGGATTATCTCTGGTGCTGTCAACACCTCGGGTTGTAGCCACTTCTTCGTCACGTGGATCAGGTCAAACATCTGTGACCGCGGTGGTTTATCCGGCTGATAAGTCCAATGATGCACTCTCTGTGCACGGACAGCGGTCGTCACTCCCAGCCGGGCCAAAATCTCGGCTTTCAGTTTGTCAAAGTCCTGCGTGGCTTCAGGTTCTAAGTCATAATAAGCCTTTTGGGCCTCACCGGAAAGAAACGGGGCAATCAGGCCGGCCCATCATGCCTTCGGCCATTTTTCTCGCACCGCCGTCCGTTCAAACGTGGTCAGGTATGCCTTGACGTCATCTTCGGTCGTCATCTTCTGCCAGTACCGACTCATGTGAATCACTTTCGACTCGGCTCCCAGGTTAGCCTCAGGTAAGCTTGCCAGATGCTGCGCCACCTGCTGGAGAAGCGAACGATCGGTAGCTGTCATGTCCACCAACTCCTTCAGCTGGGCCATCATCACCCGATTAGCTTCTTGCTGGACGGCGGTGGACTGTACCAGCGCTTTCACCACGTCCTCCATGCTCATGCTTCCAACGTGATGCCCGCATTCTCCACCACAATGTGATAAAACACTCCGGGATCGCCTTTGCTGGGGTGAAAGGTCACATGCGTTCAGCATGAAACTCAAGCGCACAGCCGGGGTCCGGGAGTAACTGACACTGGGTCAGGTTTATTAAAGGTGAAAGCAATGCATAAAGAAAAAAACATAAAACAAATCCTTGCCTTTCCGGCACTAACTAAACAAAGTACAACCTAACTACCAACTGGCGGGCTTCTCCCGTCCAGTCAAACCACAGTTACAGTGGGCACTGCTTTCACTCACGTGTGTCTCTCACACAGACAGGCTCTCTGTATTCCCAGGCTGAGACACTCACACACCCACCTGGCATCCTTTTATATCTGCCCTCCCATTATTCATTAGTAACCAGGTGAGATACTGACCAGACTAGGCCACATAGGAAAGGTATCTGGGCGAGATATACCTACCCTTATCCACTATTCCCACATGATTCTCACAGCGGTGACCTGGGTCCGATGACTTCCGGTTTCGCGGCATGTTGCGATGCATCGCTGTCTCTCAATGGACGGCGCTGCCTCTCTGCATCCCTATACCGGAGGCTGAGGACGCCTGATTTCTGGTCATGCGCACATCATCTGGCGCGCCAATATATGCCCGAACACAAGGCTTCCCGACACAGCTGACCACATAATTAGGATAATACACTGACCGTGCTGATACATACCTGGACACACGGCTCTCTGACACAGCTGATCGTTTAATTAGATTAACACATTGCTCGCATGTAAGCAGTGATTGGACGGTCTACTGTATACAATACCATGTGATCCCCTAGTCTTATACACGCCCCCTGAGGAAGAAATGACGAAACGTGCGTTGGGGTGAGGAAAAGACACCACCGGCACTCTGCACTTTATTATTTTTTGGCCTAGGTAATTATAATATGGTTATCTCTCTCATTTATGCTTAGTAGAGAAACTTCTGAACTTATTGATGTGCATTAGTACTTACACTCTGTTCCCTATAGAAGGTTATTGTATACACTCTGTGCAATAGCGGTTACACTCTGTTTTACATAGAGATTTATTTTACATACTCTGTGCTATAGCGCTTACACTCTGTTCCTCACAGAGATTCATTGTATACACTCTGTGCAATAGCGCTCACTCTGTTCCCCATAGAGATCCATTATATACACTCTGTGCAATAGCGCTTATACTCTGTTTTTTATAGAGAATTATTTTATACACTCTGTGCAATAGTGCTTACACTTTGTTTCCAATAGAGATTTTTGGGGCAAGTCGGATGCACAAAAAATGCGACAGGATGCATTTTGTGCGCACGAGCACACACTACAAAAAAACGCATGCGCATACAGACGCGTACAAATGCATGTGTATGCACACCTATGCGCACCGATGTTAAAGTATAGGGAAAAACGCATGCGTTTTTTGTGCTAAAAAACAGCGCAAAAAAACGCAAGTGTGAAACCAGCCTTATACTCTGTTTCCCATAGAGATTCATTGTATACACTCTGTGTAATAGCGCTCACACTTTGTTTCCCATAGAGATCCATTGTATAAACTCTGTGCAATAGCGCTTACACTCTGTTCCTCATAGAGATTCATTGTATACACTTGTGCAATAGCGCTTATACTCTGTTCCCCATAGAGATCCATTATATACACTCTGTGCAATAGCACTTATACTCTGTTCCCCATAGAGATCCATTGCATACACTCTGTGCAATAGCGCTCACACTTTGTTCCCCATAGAGATCCATTGTATACACTCTGTGCAATAGCGCTTACACTCTGTTCCTCATAGAGATCCATTGTATACACTTTGTGCAATAGCGCTTATACTCTGTTCCCCATAGAGATCCATTGTATACACTCTGTGCAATAGCGCTTATACTCTGTTCCTCATAGAGATTCATTATAAACACTCTGTGCAATAGCGCTTATACTTTTTTTTTTTATAGAGATTTATTTTATACACTCTGTGCAATAGCGCTTACACTCTGTTCCTCATAGAGATTCATTGTACACACTCTGTGCAATAGCTCTCACACTTTGTTTCCCATAGAGATCCATTGTATAAACTCTGTGCAATAGCGCTTACACTCTGTTCCTCATAGAGATTCATTGTATACACTTGTGCAATAGTGCTTATACTCTGTTCCCCATAGAGATCCATTATATACACTCTGTGCAATAGCGCTTATACTCTGTTCCCCATAGAGATCCATTATATACACTCTGTGCAATAGCGCTCACACTTTGTTCCCCATAAAGATCCATTGTATACACTCTATGTAATAGTGCTAATACTCTGTTTCCCATAAAGATCCATTGTATACACTCTATGTAATAGCGCTTATACTCTGCTTCCCATAGAGATCCATTGTATACACTCTGTGCAATAGCGCTTATACTCTGTTTCCCATAGAGATCCATTGTATACACTCTGTGTAATAGCGATTATACTCTGTTGTTTATAGAGATTTATTTTATACACTCTGTGCAATAGCGCTTATACTCTATTCCTCATAGAGATCCATTGTATAAACTCTGTGTAATAGCGCTTACACTCTGCTCCTCATAGAGATTCATTGTATACACTTTGTGCAATAGCGCTTATACTCTGTTCCTCATAGAGATCCATTGTATACACTCTGTGCAATAGCGCTTACACTCTGTTCCCCATAGAGATCTATTATATACACTCTGTGTAATAGCGCTTATACTCTGTTGTTTATAGAGATTTATTTTATACACTCTGTGCAATAGCGCTTATACTCTATTCCTCATAGAGATCCATTGTATAAACTCTGTGTAATAGCGCTTACACTCTGCTCCTCATAGAGATTCATTGTATAAACTCTGTGTAATAGCGCTTATACTCTGTTCCTCATAGAGATCCATTGTATACACTCTGTGCAATAGCGCTTACACTCTGTTCCCCATAGAGATCTATTATATACACTCTGTGTAATAGCGCTTATACTCTGTTGTTTATAGAGATTTATTTTATACACTCTGTGCAATAGCGCTTATACTCTGTTCCTCATAGAGATTCATTATATACACTCTGTGCAATAGCGCTTATGCTTTGTTTTTTTATAGAGATTTATTTTATATACTCTGTGCAATAGCGCTTACACTCTAGTCCTCATAGAGATTCATTGTATACACTCTGTGCAATAGCTCTCACACTCTGTTTCCCATAGAGATCCATTGTATACACTCCGTGCAATAGCGCTTATACTTTGTTCCCCATAGAGAGAGTTACTGTATCCACTTTCCATTTACATTTATTTTGATACGGAAAATTTGTGTATACTCTCTTTTACAATTGTTAATAGGGGATTTTATGTAATAGCGCTTATATTTGGCTTATTAGGTATCTCTATAGAGACCTTATATTCTCTGCCTACTTTTTCCTTCCTAACAGGTAAAACTTTATCTTTAGGGATTTTGTGCATATATTTCTTTTATAGTAGATGTTCTTGAGTGATAATTCTTAGCACAAAAAGACAATTTATATGTACTTTGCACATTGATTTGTGATTTCATCTTTACATAGGCCTTTGAAAGATATCCAATATGAAGATAAATTATTAATTTAATTACCTTTCTCAACTATAGTACAAAAAGGTTTTTTTCTATGTAATCTATATTGGATGATCTATTCATCTTCATATGTATACATTGCATGGTGGTTCTGTTTCCTTTAAATTTAGAGGCACCTGATATATGACTTTTTGCTGTTAAATTGGTTCATTAACTTTGAAAATTAATTAATAAAAATTATTTTAAACATAACCAATTGCTTTCATGGCTCTTGTTTTGTGCTCTGGACGGTGGTGATTGTCTGGATTCACATTGTTGATTTGATGTTCTGTTTAGAACCATATGATATTGTAAGGACTTTCTTATATTGATTTCTCTACCTTAATGACACAACCTGGTTTACGGGCCCTGCATTCTTATACCGTTCAATTCCTTAAAGTGACGAATCAGACACCTTTGAACTGGTAGATCCAGATGCAGATGAAGAAATCTATCCTCAGGTATCCGCTCTAAGTACGGTGACTTCAGACAATCACCTCAAAACCCACCACTTCAGCAGGTTTTCAACCTGGAACTCGCTTGTTCGTGCCATTGCTTGTTAATTTATGTGGCTCAGTCTTACAGGTCAATATCACCCACAAGTCAGAAGTCTTTTAAAGGTTGGCACCACTGCAAGCACGCCTTTACAGCTCCAAACCTGGAAAAGGAAGTGGCAACCGTTGATGCCAAGCGGGGAGTGTTCTTCCCTCTGAATATAGGGCAAATATGTATATATTATGTGCTGATTTAGTTATAGCACCATCTAGTGGTGGCTGAATTTATAGCTGTGTCTTAAATGGCATTTACAGCCTGTGTTTTTAATAGAGTGTTGCATTGTGGGATTGAAGCAATGTATTCTGGGATGAGGGAGATACCATTTTCTTCTGAGTATTTCATGGGATGCATGTGTTTATTTGTACTCCTGTAACTCCCCTACTTGAGTTTGTTATCCGGGTAAAGCATATCTGGTAAGATTAATAACTTTTCTTGCAATGCGGTGTTGTACAGAGATGTTATTAACTGTATAGCAGCCAGCTCAGTAGATGTAATTAGACACATGTGTATGCCATGTAAAGTTTGCATCACACTGTATACTTCCTGTAATTGTGTTAGCTGTTATGAATGAGTCACCGTAGGAGGCAAAAACAGAAATGCTAGCTAAGTCCAGAAAACCAGAGAAGTTGGCAGCTATCGGATTGCAGACCCCTGAACCTATCAACAACAACTAGCAGTAGCCGTGGGGGGTTCCTACGGTGCCCTAGACCCCTCGATCACAGCCGGAGAACTACATAGCCTAAAGACAGAAAGGGAAATCTTAACTGCCCCAGAGCAGAACCCAAAGCAATAGGCAGCCCCCAACATATAATGACGGTGAAGCAAGAAGAAAAAACACTAACACAGATAGAAAGATAGACTGAGCAAATGATGGGGCCCAAGCTAACTAGATAGGACAGGATAGAAAAGCTGCTGTCTGCAATCCGCCAAAAACCCTATCAAAAACAAGAGCCAACAGACTGACAGGGAAAAAGGCCCTGAAGACGCTAGGCTTCAAAAAGACTATGTCAGTAATCAGGTATTTTCTGAAGACAGAGCAAAAAGACACAAAGGAGTTCAGCTCACCCCAGCAGGGAATGGCAGAATCCAGAAAAGCAAGGCAAAATAAAACCAAAACACAAATGCAAAAAGCAAGGCAGAAAACTTAGCTTTTGAGGAGCAGGAATCAGACTGGTCTCCTAGAATCCCTCAGAGAAATCACCAGCGAGGCAGAAGGGCGTCGGCTGCCTTATATCCAGTCAGCAATTCCCGTCACCCAGTCATCCTCTACCAGCTCAGGTGTTTGGTAATCAGCCTCACTACCTTCCTTCACCAGAAGAGGGAGTTCATCAGACCTCAATGGTGAAGGGGAAAATGAACTCATAACAGTACCTCCCCCTTGAGGAGGAGTCACCGAACCCTCATCCACGCCACCAGGGCGATCAGGGTGAGCCTGATGAAAGGCACGCACCAATCTTTTGGCATGAATATCAGAGGCAGAGACCCAGGAATTATCCTCCTGACCATAACCCTTCCACTTAACCAAATACTGGAGTCTCCGTCTAGCCAGATGGGAATCCAGTATCTTCTCTACCTCATATTCCATGTTACCTTCAACCAATACAGGGTCCGGAGGTGCCACCCCAGGAACTACTGGTTCAACAAACCTCTTCAACAAGGACTTATAAAACACATTATGGATTTTAAATGTGACAGGAAGAGCCAACCGAAAAGAGACCGGATTAATGATTTCCAAAATCTTGTAAGGTCCAATAAATCTTGGCTTAAACTTAGGAGAAGCTACCTTCATAGCGATATATTTTGATGATAACCAAACCATATCACCCACCTTAAACCGGGGAGCAATGGTCCTATGTCGGTTGGAAAACCGCTGGGCCTTTTCCTGGGAGAGAGATAACTTATCCACCACTTGGTCCCAGATCTGGTGCATTCTCTCCACCACAGTGTCAACACCTGGGCAGGCTGAAGGCTCCACCTGCCCTGAAGAAAATCGAGGATGAAACCCAAAGTTACAAAAAAAAGGTGACATCAAAGTGGCAGAACTAGCTCTATTATTTAAAGCAAATTCGGCCAAGGGCAAAAATGAAACCCAATCATTCTGATCAGCGGAAATAAAACATCTCAAATACGACTCCAAGGTCTGGTTTGTTCTCTCCGTCTGCCCATTGGTCTGAGGGTGAAACGCAGAGGAGAAGGACAACTGAATTCCCAGCTTGGAACAGAAAGTCCTCCAAAATCTAGACACAAACTGAACTCCTCTGTCAGACACAATGTTCTCAGGAATCCCATGCAAGCGAACCACCTGGTGCAAAAACAGGGGCACCAACTCAGAAGAAGATGGCAACTTAGGGAGTGGTACAAGATGAACCATCTTAGAGAACCTATCACAAATCACCCAAATAACAGTCATTCTTCATTGAAATATGGGTCCATGGCCTCCTGGGGACCGGCAAAGGCATCAACAACCCACTAGAGCGAGAACAAGGTTTAGACCGGGAGCAAGTCCCACAGGACTGCACAAAATTCCTGACATCACGAGACAAGGCGGGCCACCAAAAAGACCGACTCACCAGATCTCTAGTACCAAAAATACCTGGATGACCAGCCAATGCAGAGCAATGAACTTCAGACATCACTCTCTTCTTCCACTGGTCAGGAACATACAACTTTCCACTAGGACAACGCTCAGGCTTGTCCTCCTGGAACTCTTCCAGAGCACGTCTCAAATCGGGCGAGATGGCAGAAAGAACTACCCCTTCGCCTAAGATGGTAGCAGGCTTGGTCACCACAGGAGAATCAGCCAAGAAGCTCCAAGAAAGAGCGTCAGCCTTGACATACTTAGTGCCAGGAAGAAAAGAGACCACAAAATCAAAACGTATAAAAAACAAGGCCCATCTAGCCTGTCTAGGGTTCAAGTGTTTGGCCGACTCCAGGTAAATCAAATTCTTGTGGTCAGTGAGGACCACGACTTGATGTTTAGCTCCCTCCAACCAATGTCTCCACTCCTCAAATGCCCATTTCATGGCTAACAGTTCCCGATTCCCCACATCATAGTTACGTTCAGATGGGGAGAACTTTCGGGAAAAGAAAGCACAGGGATTCATTTTAGATGTTACAGGATCCTTTTGGGGCAAAACAGCTACTGCACCAATATCAGAAGCGTCCACCTCTACCTGGAACGGGAGTGAGACATCAGGTTGCCGCAAAACCGGAGCAGAAGTGAATCTTCGCTTCAGCTCCTGAAAGGAAGAAACAGCCTCCGGAGACCAATTCAACACATCAGTACCCTTCTTAGTCAGATCAGTCAATGGCTTGGCAATACTAGAAAATTTTGCTATAAATTTCCGATAAAAATTAGCAAAACCCAAAAACTTCTGAAGGGCCTTCAAAGAAGGGGGCTGAACCCAATCATAAATGGCCTGTACCTTGGCCGGGTCCATTTCAGTAGTTGACGGAGACAAAATAAATCCCAAAAATGAAATCCTCTGTACCCCAAAAAGGCATTTCGATCCCTTGACATACAGGGAATTCTCCCTCAAGATCCGGAACACAGTCCGAACATGTTCCACATGAGAATCCCAATCCTTGGAGAAGATCAAAATATCATCCAGATAGATAATCAAAAATTTATCCACAAAATCTCGCAAAATGTTGTTCATGAAGCACTGGAAGACAGAAGGGGCATTAGTGAGCCCAAAAGGCATCACCAGGTACTCAAAATGTCCCTCTGGAGTATTAAACGCCGTCTTCCATTCATCCCCATGCTTAATGCGGATAAGATTATACGCCCCCCTGAGGTCAAGCTTGGTAAACCAGCAAGCACCTTTAACTCTGGAGAATAGATCCGAAATCAGGGGTAATGGATACTGATATTTAATAGTAATTTTGTTGAGGGCACGATAATCAATACAAGGCCTTAATGAACCATCCTTTTTGGCCACGAAAAAACACCCAGCACCTAATGGTGAAGAGGATGGTCTAATATGACCCTTCTCCAACGCCTCCTTAATATAGGATCGCATAGCCTCGTGCTCGGGTACAGATAAATTGAAGAGCCGACATTTGGGAAATTTACACCCCGGGCTCAGTTCAATTGCACAGTCATAACTCCTATGAGGAGGCAAAGACGCAGACTCATTCTCACTAAATACATCATAAAAGTCCGCCAAATAGTCAGGAACATCATGTGACAGAGGAGAGGTGGAAAAAAACAGAGCCTCACTAAGGGCACACCGACAACCCCAACTCACCACAGACACTGATTTCCAATCCAAAACTGGATTATGAATTTGCAACCAGGGAAACCCCAGAACAATGGTATCATGCAAATTATGCAACACCAAAAATCTGCAATTTTCTTGATGGTCTGGGGCGACCCGCATTACCACCTGGGTCCAAAACTGAGGATTATTTTTCGCCAAAGGAGTAGCATCAATCCCCCTCAAAGGGATAGGCGTCCGCAGAGGTGTCATAGGAAATCCACAACATTTAGCAAAATCCAAATCCATTAGGTTCAGGGCTGCTCCCGAATCCACAAAAGCCTTGGCGGAAAATGTGGACAGGGAGCAGATCAGAGTAATTGCCAGAAGAAACTTAGGTTGAACACCACCCACAGAAAACGTGTGTACAAAACGTTTCTCTCGTTTAGGACAAACAGAAATAATATGCGAGGCATCTCCACAAAAAAACACAGCTTATTACGCCTTCTGAACTCCTGACGTTGCTCCCTGGACAAAACTCTATCACATTGCATAGGTTCAGACACTTGTTCAACAGGTGGCAACACCTCTCGTGCAGTCCTGCGTTCACGTAAACGCCGGTCAACCTGAATGGCTAATGACATAGAATCGTCAAGACCAGAGGGAACAGGAAATCCCACCATAGTATCTTTTACAGCTTCTGACAAACCCTTCCGAAAGAGAGCTGCCAAGGCATTATCATTCCAGGTAGTAAGGACCGCCCACTTTCTGAATTTTTGACAGTACAATTCTGCAGAATCTCGACCCTGGCTCAATGCCAACAGGGTCTTTTCAGCCTGATCAATAGCATTAGGTTCGTCATACAACAACCCCAAGGCTTGAAAAAATGCGTTCACATTAGTCAGAATAGGATCATCTGGTTTCAAAGAAAACGCCCAATCCTGGGGATCGCCACGCAGCAAAGAGATGACAATTTTAACCTGCTGCGCGGAGCTCCCTGACGAGTTAGGCTTCAAGGCAAAAAACAATTTACAATTATTTTTGAAATTCAAAAATTTAGACCGATCCCCAAAAAACACATCAGGAGTAGGAATCTTTGGTTCAGCAGCATGTGAATGAGCAAGGTAGGCGGAAATTCCCCGCACTTCCGCAGTGAGCTGCTCCACACGATCAGACAATTGCTTTATCTCCATTGAGAGAAAAAAAATTCCCCCTACGGCCACAGAGATATAGAGGAAAAAATATACACACCTTTTTTTTTTTTTTTTTTCAATTCTTTCCTGCTATTGAGTACCCTAGGATCTGCGGTATGGCTGGTGATTCTGTTATGAATGAGTCACCATAGGAGGCAAAAACAGAAATGCTAGCTAAGTCCAGAAAACCAGAGAAGTTGGCAGCTATCGGATTGCAGACCCCTGAACCTATCAACAACAAGAGCCAACAGACTGACAGGGAAAAAGGCCCTGAAGACGCTAGGCTTCAAAAAGACTATGTCAGTACTCAGGTATTTTCTGAAGATAGAGCAAAAAGACACAAAGGAATTCAGCTCACCCCAGCAGGGAATGGCAGAATCCAGAAAAGCAAGGCAAAATAAAACCAAAACACAAATGCAAAAAGCAAGGCAGAAAACTTAGCTTTTGAGGAGCAGGAATCAGACTGGTCTCCTAGAATCCCTCAGAGAAATCACCAGCGAGGCAGAAGGGCGTCGGCTGCCTTATATCCAGTCAGCAATTCCCGTCACCCAGTCATCCTCTACCAGCTCAGGTGTTTGGTAATCAGCCTCACTACTTTCCTTCACCAGAAGAGGGAGTTCATCAGACCTCAATGGTGAAGGGGAAAATGAACTCATAACAGTTAGCTGTGTGATCATCTGCCCAATACTTACCGTTTGTATTTGTATTTCGTTTGTATTTTTTATAGTTTTAATGCATGTTCTATACTCTTCACCAATAAACAAGTTAGACTACAGAGAAGATAGAAGGTGGTTTATGCTGTATGCTAGATTGTACACCATGTCAATGTGTATGAAGGCAGAACAATTAGTACCTACTGTAATCCAGACACCTCATGCTCCGCAATGTCTGACTCCACTTCAATCCATTCTCACAGTGAATGCTGGCACCATTGCACCCCTGACATTCCCTGTTTTTAATGGACATGGCAGGTCACAGACAGAAGGAACACACGTGGCATGCTGGGGTAAGTGACGAAGCCAGTGACTTTTTGCTTCATCACAACTGTCAACAGTATGGGTGTCTTGAGGATGCAGATTTTGATAAAAATGTAGCAGACAAGGCAGCCCACAACCAGACTGGCCCTTCTGGATTTTGCCAGAATTGCCAGATGGCCAGTCCATCCCTGCCTTACAGTTAACTGGGGAGCGTCACAGAGACTGAATAATTTATATTATTTGGTGGCAGAGATTACAGTTAATGAGGGGAACAGTGCTGCTTATCAGTTTATATTTTTAATGGTGCGTGGCTAATGGTATATTAATGGTGGGGTACATATTTGTATTCGGGGGGAGACATATGTATGTATACACTGTATGTGGCCTTGTTATTTTCAGGGCTGTGGCGATCATCGAGACAAAACGAGTCATGGCTGGGAGATGTCGACATAAAGGTCTGACCAGATGGAGATGAAACAGGAGAAAGCGGCTCTAATCAGACGAGACATCAGCGGTAAGAGCCAGGATGTACAGTAAATATTATTCTGAATCTGCACTGTGTGACACGGAGTGATAATGTTATTTGTAAAATCCCTTATTCTACATTCTCACATTTGTATGAAATGTCTGTGTGCTTCCAGGTTTTTTATCCGATGGCACTCAGGCTCCTAGAGTTTTATAGGTCTATTCACACATACATGAAAATCACGGATCTGAGAATAAGATCTGTGAGGGTCAGATTTGATTTTGAGGATCAGAATAGGACATGCTCAATGCATCTGTAAAAGCGGGCAGCACACCAACACTGCACACAGATACAGGCATGTAGCCTTATCATGTATAGCACAATTTCTTAGTATAGAGTGTACTCACTTATTATGTATAGAATAGTCACTTAGTATATGTGTGTGTGTGTGTGTATGTATATATAGATATCTAGATAGATAGATAGATACTGTATATGTTGTAAGATGGCCGCCGTACGAGTCCTTGAGGGGAGATATGTGTCATCACAGCGATTAGATGCGAGGATGTGATCTCGGTAGCATGCTCCAGCACATATAGTGCTGAGATAGTTATTTGGCCATTCCAGGGCCGGGTTTTCCGAGCAGTCATAAGAGATGGGTGGGACTGACTGCTCAAATATCCCAACCTCAGGGGCGTGGTTTGGGCAGATAAAATGGAGGCCGAGTATCTCATTCAGTGTCTGGAGCTGGAGAAGTGTGGATTTTCAATGTGTTGGTTTGTGCTAAGGCCTAAAGAACCGGAAACTATACTGAGCGGGCGGACCCGCTGTGTGTCCGGAAAAGGCTGCGTTTTTGTTTTGCCATCTGAAGCGGTTTAAGAACTTTAAATAAACTTGCCTGGACAGTGCAGCAATACCGCATCCTGTGTCTACCTAAAGCAGCTAAGTATAATCCTCTACAATATATATATCCCCTTTGGGATCCCCTAATCATCATTTTTTGGGATAGTACAGTATTTGCAGTAAATGAGTCCACACTAAGACTTTCAGCGGACTCCCCTTCATCCATGTATTGCTTGTATTGAATAAAGAAAGGATTGTTTTACAGCATCGCGGAGTGCCACCTATTTTTTCCTCTTTGGCCTGGATTTTGTACATTCTAACCGGTGGATCTGCAGCAGCTGATAAAGATTACCGTATATACTCGTGTATAAGCCGTCCCGTGTATAAGCCGACCCCTCCCTAATTTTATCACAAAAAATGGGAAAACTTATTGACTCGCGTATAAGCCTAGGGTGGAAAATGCAGCAGCTACTGGTAAATTTCATAAAAATAGATACCAATAAAAGCAAAATTAATGGAGACATCAGTAGGTTAAATGTTTTTGAATATCCATATTGAATCAGGAGTCCCATATAATGCTCCATACAGTTCATGATGGGCCCCATAAGATGCTCCATACAAAATACACCCCATATAATGCTGCACAGAGGTTAATAATGCCCCCACAAGATGCTCCATAGAATAATATGCCCCATATAATGCTCCATAAAGGTTATGGCTCCATAAGATGCTCCATAGATTATGCCCCCATAAGATACTCCATAAGATGCTCCATAGATTATTGCCCCATAAAATGCTCCATAGATTATGCCCCATAAAATGCACCATAGATTACTCCACCATAAAATGCTTCATAGATTATGCCCCCATAAGATGCACCATAGATTATGCCCCCATAAAATGCTCCATAGATTATGCCCCCATAAAATGCTCCATAGACTATGCGCCCATATGCTGCTCCATAGAATATGCCCCCATACGCTGCCCCATAGAATATGCCCCCATATGCTGCTCCATAGACTATGCTCCTATATGCTGCCCCATAGAATATGCCCCCATATGCTGCCCACATATGCTGCTCCATAGAATATGCCCCCATATGCTGCCCCATAGGATATGCCCCCAAAAGGTGCTCCATAGAATATGCCCCCATATGCTGCCCCATAGGATATGCCCCCATATGCTGCCCCATAGGATATGCCCCCATATGCTGCTCCATAGAATATGCCCCCATATGCTGACCCATAGGATATTCCCCTATATGCTGCTCCATAGAATATGCCCCCATATGCTGCTCCAATATGCCCCCATATGCTGCTCCACAGGATATGCCCCCATATTCTGCTCCATAGATTATGCCCCCATATGCTGCTCCATAGATTATGCCCCCATATGCTGCCCCATAGAATATGCCCCCATATGCTGCCCCATATAATATGCCCCCATATGCTACTCCATAGAATCTGTCCTCACATGCTGCTCCATAGGATATGCCCCCATATGCTGCTCCATAGGATATGCCCCCATATGCTGCCCCCATAAAATGCTCCATATATTATGCCCCCATATGCTGCTGCAAAAAAAAAATGCCATACTCACCTCTACTGCTCAGGACCTCACCTGTGGGGGGGGGCCATCGCTGCTCACCGCTGTTTGCCATGTCGTCTGTCAGTGACATTCAGGCAGCAGAGGGCACGGCGCACACTAACCATGTCACCGCGCCCCCTGCTGCCTAAACGTCACTGACACAGGATGCAGCAGACAGCGGTGAGCAGCGATGGATACCCCAGACAGGTGAATATCGCTATACTTACCTCCCCTGGCGCGGTCTCTGCAGCGGCAGCACCGCTTCTCCACGGTCTCCCTTTCTGCCTTCAGCGGTCAGGTGGTACCGCTTATTACACTCATGAATATGCGGATATTCATGAGTTTAATGAGCAGTACCATGTGACTGCTGAAGGCAGGAAGGGAGACCGTGGAGAAGCAGGGGGCTGCAGAGACCGCGCCAGGGGAGGTAAGTATGATCTCTGACACCCCTGCTCCCCCGCCGACCCCCAGGTATATGACTCGTGTATAAGCGGAGAGGGGGACTTTCAGCCCAAAAATGGGCTGAAAATCTCGGCTTATACACGAGTATATACGGTATCTAGAAGTGCAAAAGTATTTCAACCAGGTAAGCACAATCTGACATGTACAGCTCTGGCAAAAATTAAGAGACCACTTTCAAATGTTCAGTTTGTCTGATTTTCTCTTTATTGGTATATTTTTGAGTAAAATGTACCATAAATTGTTCTTTTAGTCTATAAACTTCGGACAACATGTCTCCAAATTTCCAAGCAATAAATTTTCTTTTTTTTTTCTGACAAAGAAAAATGGTCAAAATTAAAAAAAACAGTGCTTTCAGACCTTAAATAATGGTAAGAAAACAAGTTCATAATCATTTAGAAACAACAATACTAATGTTTTAACTCAGGAAGAGTTCTGAAATCAATATTTTGTGGAGTAACCATGATTTTTAAAAACAGCTTTCATGCGTCTTGGCATGCTTTCCACCAGTCTTTCACAGTGCTTCTGGCGCAAACATTTAAGCAGTTCTTGTTTGTTTGATGGCTTGTGACTATCCATCATCCTCTTGATTACATTCCAGAGGTTTTCATTAGGGTTCAGGTCTGGAGAATGGGCTGGCCATGACAGAGTTTTGACGTGGTGGTCTCTTAATTTTTGCCAGAGCTGTATATTCTGATTCTTATGTGGATAAAACCCTATTGTGCGCTATTCTTTTTCTCCAGTATATACTCTGCATCTAAAGATGGCATAGTGAGGTACTTGTTCTCGTGAGGCCTAAGGCCATGTGCACATGGTTGAGTATTTGGTCAATTTTTGTAAGCAAAAACCAGGAGATGGTGATAAATACATAAGTAGTGACTAGTGATGGGAGAGCACTAAAATGCTCGGGTGCTCATTGCTCGGGTCGAATAAATTGGAATACTCGGGTACTCGGACAGAACAACGAACCCAATGTAAGTCTATGGGAGACTTAAGAATTTTTACCACAATCCCCCCGGGGGTCTTTTAAAGGTCTAAAAACGTCTGAAAATGATGGAAACACTGCTCAAATGACATGGGGACATCATGGGGATCGCCCCTGGCAAGCATTCCTGACTCCTAGTTCACAGTTTTAAACATTTTTTTCACAGTTACATGCCATTTTTATCGGCGCATGAAAAAACATACCAAAACGGATTTTGCTGGGAAATATGTTAAGGTACATCCTTTCCAGGTTATTGACTTGTATATAAGGCAAACTAATTAACCCTAGACCAAAATGTTCCTACCCCACTTGGGCTATGTTCAGACGCAGCGTTTTTGAAGCTTTTTTTAGCTTTAAGATTGCTTTCAACCAATACAAAGGCATTCACTGGGAAATGCCAGTGTAACATTTAACAACCATAGCTGGCCATGTAGTGTGTGACACATAAGCAGACACATCTTGCTTCATTTATGAAGGATGGACTGTAAGGCTGGAGTCACACACAACCATTAAAAAA
The DNA here is from genome assembly GCF_039654945.1 of Dendrobates tinctorius. Taxonomy (NCBI): domain Eukaryota; kingdom Metazoa; phylum Chordata; class Amphibia; order Anura; family Dendrobatidae; genus Dendrobates; species Dendrobates tinctorius. The sequence goes on along the minus strand of NW_027361795.1, from coordinate 2,493,115 downwards.
TCGGTCCAATTTTTACGTTCCGAAATCGCACCAAGGTTTCCAATTCTAGGGTCCCAATTCTATAATTATAAACAATATTTTTCTGTAGTATTGTTGGCTGTGGTCGACACTCACTACAGGTTTATAATTGTAGATATTGGGGCCTATGGAAGAACTGGAGACTCCAGAGTCTTCAGTTCTTCCATTATGGGTCGGCGGCTGCGTAATAATGAGCTTGACCTACCACCACCACATCAGCTACCAGACTCAAATCTGGAACCGGTGCCTTATGTTAGCAGATGAGGCGTTTAAATTAACCAGACATGTCATGAGGCGATATCCACGATGAACCCTTGACCGCCGGCGTCGAATATTTAACTTGCGTCTATCACGTGCTCGGCGACTGGTGGAGTGCGCCTTTGGTATTCTTTCGGCAAAATGGAGGGTCCTACAGTCCGCCATTCAGCTGAGTGAAGCATATGTCAATGAAGTTATTAAAGCCTGTGTGGTCCTACGTAACTTCAAAAGAATTCATGACTGCCCCTCACATGATGATGCTGAAGTTGAGTATGCAAATGTGTCTAGGCCTAGGACACATGTAATCCCACCTCGTCGTCCAATTTCCGGACTCAAAGTACGTGATGTGTTCACTACTTATTTTCTAACACCTCAGGGTGCTACTCCCTGGCAAGATGATGCCTTATCTATGTAGTGGTTTGGTTGTGTTGTCTTCTCATAAAGATTTTTTGCTTGGCCTTTTGTGTTTTTTTTATGACTAATTTTTAGTAGATCTATCTAACACAATACAGAACATGTACGAACAGGAACAGGCACACATTGTGAATGTTAACAAGTTTATTATTTTTTTTTTTTTTTGGGAATGCCGAAAGCAAATAACCATATTAATGCCATATGGCATAATGTTTGCAGAACATTAGTAGTTAACATTAAGACACAAAAATGAAACATCATGTATAAAACAGACAACCTCAAAAAAAGGCCAAGACCAAATCCTACAAGTCATGGTAGGTTGGGGGTGGTGAAGGTGGGGGTCCTGTTTGGACATTTGCCCTTGGTTGCTGTGCCACATCTCTGTCCCCCTGTGCGCTGCCAGTTGGCTGTGCCATCTGTTACATCCTGGCAGGATTTATTTGGGGGTTTGGGTAGGGGTAATTTTGAAATTGGTGGGGGTAGTCATGGTAGGGCTGCCCTAATTGCCCATATCCCCCAATATGGCCATGTCTAACATACCTATGTTGGGGTCACCCTCGAACATTGGGTACGTTAAAGTGGCCATATTGGGCATGTGCGCCCTGGCCCATATATTGGACCTGTGGAGCCACATTGGAGATGTGTGCAGGCTGAGGCGGAGGTGTTGGCACCCGTGGCAGAGGAGGAGGAACAGGTTCCAAGGATGGTTGACTTGTCACATCAAGTCCAACCAGCCTATCAATTTGATTTTCATCTGACAGCTGCCACCTTTCCAGAAACTGAAACACAGTGCGGGGATTATTAGGTGTGTGCTGGCATCCAAAACGATTTGGAGAGCCCCTCTGGTAAGCAGCCTGTACCCAAAGTGCCAGACTGCACCCATAAGCCTCCTCCCCATCATCATGAGCAGCTGTGGACAAGTAGTCCAAGAAACCTCGGTCAACCTGCATCCTTGTTCCCAAAGGTGCTCCTTCTATTCTGCGCCTGCCTCGTCGTGGTAGGGCAGAAGGCTGTGGCGAGGGATCCAGAGGCATGGTGGGGCTGCTACTGTTGCCCTGGTCATCATGCTGTGCTGCCTGGCTACCAGATTCTGGTGGTGGTGACCTTGGTGGTGATGGTGTGGCTCTGGGAAGTCCTGCAGATGGGCCTGACCCTGCAGCAACATCCAACTCTGGATCAATCACCACCTCAGAGTCGGAACCCGTCTCCCTCCCTGTGAGGTTTGACTCGGTGCTACAATTAAAAAAATAAAAAAATATTTAGAGTTTGCATAGCGAAAATACAAAGTACTACATTAAACCCTGCACTTACGGTCTCAGATCCATCACAGGAACAAGGAAATGTAGGCGGTCGAAGTAGAGGTATTTCCTCTTTGTGGTTCCGGCCGCTCCACTACGGGCCCTCAGCTGTCTCTCCCTCCTATATGTGTCCCTACAGCTGCGCCAAAGCCTTGTCACATCAGTCACTACAATGTGAAACAAAACACAGGATTTCCTAAGACCACACATATGGCTATGTCATCACCGGTTTACATATGCTTAGGCACACATTTTGAAACTTATATGAATATTTCTGATGGCTCGACACCAATACTACCAAAATAAGTAACAGGTTGAGGCCTACTACAAAGGACCTTCTAAACAACCGAATTTCAATGAAAATGTAGAAAAATCTGTGGTAATGATGCGAACATCTATTATATTTTGAGTCCAAAAACAAAAGATATATACTGGCTAAGATACGGACAAAAAAACAAGGAGAGCACTGCATTTGGTGGCAGAACAATTAGCTAAGTATTTAAATTTTTAGGACCAAAAATCGTCATGGAGCCACCAGTCAGGGAGGTGTAATTTAGATGTTGAAAATATGCACACTTTAAATGGCATAGGAATTTGGTACAGATATGTGAGCAATGACGCCACATCTTGTAACTTACATTGAGCATACTACATTAGGGTTTTTGATTATGTGTACACATTATTTAACTTACTAATTTGCTCCTGCTCCTCCCGAGGTCTTGCCACATAGCCACTGAACATCTGGGCACAGATTCTTCTCCACACTGCCTCCTTGTGTGTCCGGTCAGCATAGTGGGGATCTCTCTGGTCCCATAGTTCTGGCCTCTCCTGGACCAGAACTATCAGCATTTCCACATTCACTGGCGTGGACATGATGGAGGACTCCGTGGAGGCGTTCTTCCTGGGGTTTTTTATGCTGCAAGTGAAATTTGCATCCCAAAGCTTCCTACCAATGCCTGATGCTATTTCCTGTTGACCAGGAGAAGTGTTGCGATTTAATCGCAAGTCACACGTGTGGTCCGTTTTGAATCAGATTTTTAATCGCACCCATAGACTTGCATTGGCAAATCCGATCTGAAAATCGCTGCATGCTGCGATTGTCTCGGTCCGAGGAACAGTGGGTCTCCTAAACTGTTATTGCCTATGCAGTGAGTGGATGGGCTGCCAAGAATTACGACGCACCACAATACCCCTTTCACGAGAGGTACAGGAGGGCTTCCTGAAAAAAGTTGCATTGAATGCAAGTCCTGGCCTGCCCCAAAGTTACATGCACCCCAATAAGCTTTTCAAGCCATGTACTGGATGGCCACCGGAAAATCCACTTCACATTATTCATTTTGTAATCCCAAACTATTTTCTTATGCATTGTCTGCAAGGCCTGCCCTGCTGCCAAGTTATCTGCAACCCAATATGCCTTTGAAACCACACACTGGATGGGCACAGGAAAATCCACTTCACATTATTCATTTTGTACTCCCATTCTGTTTTCTTATGCATAGACTGCAACGCCTGTCCTGCTAACAAGTCATATGCACCCCAATAACCCCAATCCCCTCTTAGAAGAAACATGTAGGAGGGCCTCGTAACCAAAAATGTCCCATTAAAAAGGAGCGGGTCTCCTAGACTTGGAATGCCCATACACTAAGTGTGTTGGCTGTCAAACATTTTCCTCTGTAGGGTACACCTCAACCGTTTTCACAACAAGTAGTTTCCCCCCAGCAAAAACACCCACCCTTGTTCTGAAGCAGGGCCATAACTACAACCGGGGCAGCCGGGGCACTGCCCCGGGGCCCTAACCACCCAAGGGGCTCCAAACTGATGGTAAAAAAAATGTATTTTAATACTTTAATTTCTCATAAAATACCCAGCTCCTATATTATTCGAGTTTAAAGTTAATAAAAATAACGAAACGATCCATGAAAGAGCAAGCGTAAATGTTTTTTGTTCGTTTATACTTTAAACGGGGAAACGCTATTTCGCTTACTAACAGGAGCTCTATGGCAGACAGTAGACTGTTAGCTGGTCGTGTGGTGTCGCGCCAGACAGTGACTCAGCCAATCATTCAGGCAGCGGCCGCAACGCGACGTGCACTGACACTGAGGTCTTGCTTACCCCAACTGCTGAACTGCTCATTGGCCATTACTCATCGGTCAGCGTCCAGTGTCGGATCGTCAGTGCAGTCTGTGTCGCATATAGTAGTTGTAGTGCGTGTGTAGGTAGATAGTATTTAGTATTATCGTATTTTCCGGCGTATAAGACGACTGGGCGTATAAGACGACCCCCAACTTTTCCAGTTAAAATATAGAGTTTGGAATATACTCGCCGTATAAGACTACCCCTCTTCTACAGTATGATTCCCATTGTGAACCCCACACAGCCCTTCATACAGTATAATGGCCCCTACATCTCTTCACACTGTATTATGGCCCCCACACAGCCTTAAAGGGACACTGTCACCAGGATTTTGCCATCCCATCTGATAGCAGCATAATATAGAGATAGAGACCCGGATTCCAGCGATGTGTCACTAACTGAGCTGCTTGCTGTAATTTTAATATAATTACTGTTTTCCCTGCTTCATATTTAGCAGTAAATGAATGTGCTGGACTATTTGATTAGTCCTACAATGTTAATCTCAAACTGATTGAACAATGATTTTATGAAACTACACTGAGCAGCCCAGTAAGTGACACAGGTGACAGTGTCCCTTTAAATCGCCCTCTATAAAATATAAAGGCTTCCTGATAGTCCTTCAAGTATTATCATGCCCCCCACAGAGCCCTCCCAGTATTATAATGGCTTCCACATAGTATAATTGGCTCCGTATATTATAGTGCATCATCCATAGTCACCCATTATAATGCACCATCATAGTGCTCCATATAGTATACTGCACCCCCATAGTCCTCCATATACTATAAACATGGAGAGGGGTAATGTGCCAGCATCGTGTGGAGGGGGTGGAATATGGGGATTGGGATGTGCCAGCACCGTGAGGGGGTAGGTGACATGGAGAGGGGTTTGTGCCTGTGTCAAGATGGGGGGGTTGGGGGAGTACAGGGGGCAAACTTTCCTGTCAGACAATGTCACCCGGAGGACAGGAGACTCTCATTTCAATAATTTCCAGGAGCTCTGCCAGCTGTCAATGAATGGAAACCTGCACAGGCCTGGAGAGTCTCATAGCACAAGATTTGTAACAATATGTTAGTCTGGAGATCACAGAGAGTAGTCAAGGCAGGCGCAGTGCACACTGTAACAAACTCTCAGCATTGAGAGACAGTCTCAGCAGACACAAATATCTCTGTGACAAACTGTGAGAAGCCCTGCCCCTCTCCAGTCTGCAGGTCTATACTGCTGCGAGGGGGAGGAGGTCAGGAGGAAGTCTCCATAATCACACATTCCTCCCAGCTCCGGGTCATGCAGTATCTATCTTCTCAGTTAGTCATCTGCCTCTTGTTTTCAATAATCAGAGCTGTGTACAACCCTCACTCAGTCTCTCCTCACAACCGGGAGGGAGCAAAAGTGACTGCTGTACCTGTGGTCGGGGGTTGTAGTATTTGAAGTCTGGCACCTGCTTGGGGAGGCAGAAATGTCAGCTCCAGTCTCTCTCCTCCTGGAGAGAGCGACTGAATCTAAAACTTGCATCATAAACAAAATCTATTAACCCCTTCCTGACATCTGACGTACTATCCCGTCCACGGTACCCGGGCCCGTATGACCGTGGATGGGATAGTACGTCTACCGCGATCAGCGGCGCCCACGTGGTGAGCGCCGCTGATCGCGGCCGGGTGTCAGCTGATTATCACAGCTGACACCCGGCACTATGTGTCAGGGGCAGTCACGGACCGCCCCGACACGTTAACCCCTTGCACACCGCGATCAAACATGATCGCGGTGTACCGGGAGTTAAAGGGAAGCATCGGCAGGGAGGGGGCTCCCTCCGTGCTTCCCTGAGCCCCCCACGGCAGCGCAATGTGCAGCGCTGCTGCCGGGGGCTCCTATCCTCCAGGCCCCCGGATCCAAGATGGCGACGGGGGCCTTCGGGGACCTGAGGAAGCTGGCTTCCTCAGTGCCTGCAAAGCGCAGGCATGAGGAAGCCTTGTGCACTGCCTGTGACAGATTGCTGATCTGTCACAGTGATCTGTGATGTGACAGATCAGCGATCTGTCACAGGACAGTGATGTCCCACCTGGGACTATGTAATAAAGTAAAAAAAAATTAAAAAAAAATGTAAAAATAAATTTAAAAAAATCGCCAAATAAATTAGAAAAAAAAAAAAAATATTCCCTCAATAAATCCATTTTTTGGAAATAAAAAAAAAACAATAAAAGTACACATATTAGGTATCGCCGCGTCCGTAATGACCCGCCCTATAAAACTGTCCCATTAGTTAACCCTTTTAGCGAACCCCTTAAAAAATAAAAATAAAAAACGAAGCAAAAAATAATGATTTATTATCATACCGCCAAACAAAAAGTGTAATAACGCGCGATCAAAAAGACGCATATAAATATCCATGGTACCGCTGAAAACGTCATCTTGTCCCGCAAAAAACGAGCTGCCACACAGCATCATCAGCGAAAAAATAAAAAAGTTATAGCTCGCAGAATAAAGCGATGCAAAAATAATTATTTTTTATATAAAATAGTTTTCATTGCATAAAACCGACAAAAACATAAAAAAACGACCTAAATGAGGTATCGCTGTAACCGTACTGACCCGAAGAATAAAACCGCTTTATCAATTTTACCGCACGCGGAACGGTGTAAACGCACCCCCCCAAAAGAAATTCATGAAACGCTGTTTTTTCTTCATTCTGCGTCCCAAAAATCGGAATAAAAAGCGATCAAAAAATGTCACGTGCCCGAAAATGGTACCAATAAAAACGTCAACTCGTCCCGCAAAAAATAAGACCTCACATGACTCAGTGGGTCAAAAGACGGAAAAATTATAGCTCTCAAAATGTGGTGATGCAAAAACTATTTTACAATAAAAAGCGTCTTTTAGCGTGTGACAGTCGCCAAACATAAAAACCGCCATAAATAGTAAGTCAAACCCCCCGTTATCACCCCCTTAGTTAGGGAAAAATAATAAAACTAAAAAAAAAGTATTTATCTCCATTTTCCCGCTAGGGTAAGGCTGTGTGCACACGCTGCGGATTAGGTGCAGATTCATCCGCGCGGATTTTGTAAAATCCGCAGGTGAAACCGCAGGTTTTACCTGCGGATTGCTCTGCGGTTTTGTCCTGCGGTTTTTCATCTCCTCAATAGAGGAGATGGCAAACCGCAGGAGAATCCGCAGAAAGAATTGACATGTCAATTCTTTCTGCGGATTGAAAACCGCAGATAATCCGCGCGGAAAATTCCGCACCGTCTGCACTGCGGTTTTTGATTCCCATAGGGAATCATGGTACTGTACACCGCAGCAGAAACTGCTGCGGGTCCGCAGCAGCCAAAACCGCTGCGGAACCGCAGCAAAATCCGCAGCGTGTGCACACAGCCTTAGGGTTAGGGCTAGGGTTAGGGCTAGGGCTATGGCTAGGGTTAGGGCTAGGGTTAGGGCTCAGATTAGGGTTAGGGGTGTGTTGGGGTTAGGGTTGGAGTTATAATTGGGGGTTTCCACTGTTTGGGCACATCAGGGGCTCTCCAAATGCAACATGGCGTCTGATCTCAATTCCAGCCAATTCTGAGTTGAAAAAGTCAAATGGTGCTCCTTCCCTTCCAAGCTCTGCCATGCGCCCAAACAGTGTTTTACCCCCACATGTAGGGTATCAGCCTACTCAGGACAAATTGCAAAACAATTTTTGGGGTCCAATTTCTCCTGTTACCCTTAGGAAATTAAAAAATTGGGGGCAAAAATATCATTTTTGTGGAAAAAAATGATTTTTTTATTTTCACGTCCGAGTGTTATAAACTTCTGTGAAGCACTTGGGGGTTCAAAGTGCTCACCACACATCTAGATAAGTTCCGTGGGGGGTCTAGTGTCCAAAATGGGGTCACTTGTGGGGAGTTTCAATAGTTTAGGTACATCAGGGGCTCTCCAAACGCACATGACACCCGCAGACCATTCCATCAAAGTCTGCATTCCAAAACATCACTGCTTCCCTTCCGAGCCCCGACGTGTTTCCATACAGTAGTTTTCTCCCACATATGGGGTGTCAGCGTACTCAGGCCAAATTGGACAACAACTTTTGGGGGTCCAATTTCTCCTGTTACCCTTGGGAAAATGAAAAAATTGGGGACTAATTGATCATGTTTCTGGAAAAAATACGATTTTTTTATTTTCATGCCCTGGCATTATAAACTTCAGTGAAGCCCTTGGGGGTTCAAAGTGCTCACCTCACATCTAGATAAGTTCCTTAGTGGGTCTAGTTTTCAAAATGGGGTCATTTGTGGGGGGTTTCCACTGTTTAGGTACATTAGGGGCTCTCCAAAGGCAACATGACACCCGCAGACCATTCCATCAAAGTCTGCATTCCAAAACGTCACTACTTCCCTTCCGAGCCCCGACGTGTGCCCATACAGTAGTTTTCTCCCACATATGGGGTATCAGCATACTCAGGACAAATTGGACAACAACTTTTGGGGTCCAATTTCTCCTGGTACCCTTGGGAAAATAAAAAAATTGTGACTAAAAGATCATGTTTGTGGAAAAAATACGAATTTTTTATTTTCACGCCCGGGCGTTATAAATTTCTGTGAAGCACTGGGGGGTTCAAAGTGCTCACCACACATCTAGATAAGTTCCTTGGGGGGTCTAGTTTACAAAATGGTGTCATTTGTGGGGTTTTTTTACTGTTTAGGTACATTAGGGGCTCTCCAAAGGCAACATGACACCCGCAGACCATTCCATCAAAGTCTGCATTCCAAAACGTCACTACTTCCCTTCCGAGCCCCGACGTGTGCCCATACAGTAGTTTTCTCCCACATATGGGGTATCAGCATACTCAGGACAAATTGGACAACAACTTTTGGGGTCCAATTTCTCCTGGTACCCTTGGGAAAATAAAAAAATGGTGACTAAAAGATTATGTTTGTGGAAAAAATACGAATTTTTTATTTTCACGCCCGGGCGTTATAAACTTCTGTGAAGCACTGGGGGGTTCTGAGTGCTCACCACACATCTAGATAAGTTCCTTGGGGGGTCTAGTTTACAAAATGGTGTCATTTGTGGGGGGTTTCCACTGTTTAGGTACATTAGGGGCTCTCAAAAGGCAACATGACACCCGCAGACCATTCCATCAAAGTCTGCATTCCAAAACGTCACTACTTCCCTTCCGAGCCCCGACGTGTGCCCATACAGTAGTTTTCTCCCACATATGGGGTATCAGCATACTCAGGACAAATTGGACAACAACTTTTGGGTCCAATTTCTCCTGGTACCCTTGGGAAAATAAAAAAATGGTGACTAAAAGATCATGTTTGTGGAAAAAATACGAATTATTTATTTTCACGCCCGGGCATTATAAACGTCTGTAAAGCACTGGGGGGGTCAAAGTGCTCACCACACATCTAGATAAGTTCCTTAGGGGGTCTAGTTTCCAAAATGGTGTCATTTGTGGGGGGTTTTCCAAACGCGACATGGTGTCCGATCTCAATTCCAGCCAAAAACGTCAAATGGCGCTGCTTCCCTGCCGAGCTCTGCCATGCGCCCAAATAGTGGTTTACCCCCACATGTGGGGTATCAGCGTACTCAGAACAAATTGCACAATAACTTTTATGGTCCTGTTACCCTTGGAAAAATAAGAATTGAGGGTGAAAAGATCATTTTTGTGGAAAAAATATGATTTTTTAATTGTATGGCTTTATGTTATAAACTTCTGTGAAGCCCATGGGGGTTCAAAGTTCTCACCACACATCTAGATAAGTTCCTTAGGGGGTCTAGTTTCCAAAATGGTGTCATTTGTGGGGGGTTTCCACTGTTTTGGTACATCAGGGGTTTTCCAAACGCGACATGGTGTCCGATCTCAATTCCAGCCAAAAACGTCAAATGGCACTGCTTCCCTTCCGAGCTCTGCCATGCGCCCAAATAGTGGTTTACCCCCACATGTGGGGTATCAGCGTACTCAGGACAAATTGCACAATAACTTTTAGGGTCCTGTTACCCTTGGGAAAATAAAAATTGGGGTGAAAAGATCATTTTTGTGGAAAAAATATGATTTTTTAATTGTACCGCTGTACGTTATAAACTTCTGTAAAGCCCTTGTGGGTTCAAAGTTCTCACCACATATCTAGATAAGTTCCTTGGGGGGACTAGTTTCCAAAATGGGGTCACTTGTAGGGGGTTTCCACTGTTTAGGTACATCAGGGACTCTCCAAACGTGACATGGCGTCCGATCTGAATTCCAGTCAATTTTGCATTGAAAAAGTCAAACGGCGCTCCTTCCATTCTGAGCTCTGCCATGCGCCGAAACAGTCGTTCCCCCCCACAAATCAGGTATCAGCGTACTCAGGACAAATTGCACAATAACTTTTGCAGTCCAATTTCTCCTGTTACCCTTGGTAAAATAAAAAAAATTGAACCTGAAGTATTTTTTTTGTGAAAAAAAGTTAGATGTTCATTTCTTTTTAAATATTCAAAAAAATTCCTGTGACGCACCTAATGGGTTAATAAACTTCTTGAATGTGGTTTTGAGCACCTTAAGGGGTTCAGTTTTTAGAATGGTGTCACTTTTGGGTATTTTCTATCATATAGACCCCTCAAAGTGGCTTCAAATGTGATGTGGTCCTAAAAATAAAATGGTGTTGTAAAAATGAGAAATCGCTGGTCAACTTTTAACCCTTATAACTTCCTAACAAAAAAAAATTTTGGTTCCAAAATTGTGCTGATGTAAAGTAAACATGTGGGAAATGTTAGTTATCAAGTTTTTTGTGTGCCGTATCTCTGTGATTTAAGGGCATAAAAATTCAAAGTTGGAAAATTGCGAAATTTTCAAAATTTTTGCCAAATTTCCATTTTTTTCACAAATAAACGCAAGTTATTTGAATGAAATTTTACCACTAACATGAAGTACAATATGTCATGAGAAAACAATGTCAGAATCACCGGGATCCATGGAAGCGTTCCAGAGTTATGACCTCATAAAGGTACAGTGGTCAGAATTGTAAAAATTGGCCCGGTCATGAACGTGCAAACCACCCTTGGGGGTGAAGGGGTTAAAGGTCTTGCGGAACGTGGTGAAGCCTGTGTGTTGTATACAGCAATGCGTAGCAGGCTTCACCACGTTCCGCACAACCTCTAGTAATTGAAATGTTGAGGGGCCCCACTATGAAGTTTTGCACCGGGGCCCCGAAGTTTATAGTTACGGCACTGTTCTGAAGTCGACCCTGGCTGTAGTAGCACCAAACACGTTAACGCTGGTGATCTAGTGGCAGCGGATGATGAGACGTGGTGGAAAGCCTAATTAAAAACTATGCCTAATTTAAAGGAGCGGGTCTCCTAGACTTGGAACGTCCATACACTAAGTGTGTTGGCTGGCAAACATTTTCCCCTGTGGGGTACACCTCAACCGTTTTCACAAGTTGTTTCCACCTAGCAAAAACACCCACCCTTGTTCTGAAGTCGATCCTGGCTGTAGCAGCACGGAACACGTTAACGCTGGTGATCTAGTGGCGGCGGATGATGAGACGTGGAGGAAAGCCTGATTAAAATTATGACCAATTTAAAGGAGTGGGTCTCCTAGACTTGGAAGGCTGGCAAACATTTTCCCCTGGGGGTAGATATCAACATAGTGTTTCCTTTTTTTAGGTGTGGGGCATCATAAACACTGTGCAAAACTGTAACGAGGATTCATACACAGTTGCTGCTGTGAAGGTGCAGGTTTTTAGTAAAAATATGGTGGCCGAATGGTTGGATGAAGTGATCTGCAAAAGTGGCATGGTGATGACAGGAATGGGAAAGTACATGATGATTAACAGCAGTGGCTATTGGAGGTATTCATGCCCGTCATAAGATTGGTGTACCAGATGCGCATCTGAGACTCGGACTAAAAAATGCCCGTCTAAAATATGTTGCCAAAGACGCACGTATCTGTATAAAGGGTAAAGTGCAACATGTTTGTGAGATGCTGAATTAGAGAAAGCAGATCAGTGCTGGGTGAAAGCTAAACAAACTGATGGATGCTCGTGAAAAACTAAGTTTAAAGAGGAGTGCACCATCAGTAACTATAAACACACCCGTGCAACAAGATTCTTCATCTTCACCCATACATATTAACAAAAATACACAAATGTCACAGTTTACAATTAATTCAGAGAAATAAAATTAATTGTCTGAGTGTAACCAACACTATTAACCCCTTAACGACCGCCGATACGCCTTTTAATGGCGGTAATTAAGGGTACTTAAACCACAGCGCCGTTAATTCACGGCGCTGTGGAGTAAGCAAATAGCGCCCCTCAGTGTCAGATTTTTTCCAGGGTCTTGGCTGCCGGGGGTAGCCGAGACCCCAGAGAACATGAATCGGGTCGGTTTTTACCGACCCTGCTTTTGCGATCGCCGTTATTAATCCTATAACGGCGATCGCAAAAAAAGCCGCGATTTTGCATTTAATGTCTCTTTCCTCTGAAGTGATTGCACATCAGAGGAGAGAGAAATAGGGTCCCCGATCCCCCCTGTACCTCCCGGTGGTCCTGGATTCCCTCCCGGTGGTCCTCTGTCCCGCCAGTGTCCTCCGGTGGGCACCGCCATCTTGTATCCGGAAGAAAATGGTGGGCGAATGCGCAGTGTGCCCGCCGCGAATATGCCAGCTGGCAGATTCCATTCATTCATTTTGATCACTATGATAAACTATCATAGTGATCAAAATAATAAAATAGTAAATAACACCCCAGTTTATCACCCCCTTAGCTAGGCAAACATAATGAAATAAAGAAAATATTTTTTTTTTCAGTTTTCCATTAGGGTTAGGGATAGAGTTAGGGCTAGGGCTACGGTTAGGGCTAGGGCTAAGGTTAGGGTTGGAATTAGGGTTAGGGTTGGAATTAGGGTTAGGGCTAGGGTTAGGGCTAGAATTAGGGTTAGGGTTGGAATTAGGGTTAGGGCTAGGGATAGAGCTAGGGTTAGGGTTAGAATTAGGGTTAGGGTTAGAATAAGGGTTAGGGCGAATTAGGATTAGGGTTAGAATTAGGATTATGGATCAGGGTTAGGGGTGTGTTCGGATTAGGGTTGGAGCAAGAATTGAGGGGTTTCCACTATTTATCAACTTTGGGGGTCTAATTTCTCCTGTTACCCTTGGGAAAGTAAAAAAATTGGGGGCTAAAAAAAATCACTTCTGTGGAAAACAAAAAGACTTTTTTATTTTCACGGCTCTGCGTTATAAACTTCTGTGAAGCACTTGGGGGTTCAAAGTGCTCACCTCACATCTAGATAAGCTCCTTGGGGGGGTCTAGTTTCCAAAATGGGGTCACTTGTGGGGGTTTATACTGTTTAGGCACATCAGGGGTTCTGCAAACACAACATGACGCCCACAGACCATTCCATCAATGTCTGCATTCCAAAATGGCGCTCCTTCTCTTCCGAGCTCTCCCATGCGCCCAAACAGTGGTTCCCCCCCACAAATGGGGTATCAGCGTACTCAGGACAAATTGCACTACAACTTTTGTGGTTCAATTTCTCCTGTTACCCTTAGGAAAATAAAAAATAACGGGCTAAAATTCATTTTTGAGGAAAAAAAATTATTTTTAATTTTCACGGCTCTTCGTCTATAAACTTCTGTGAAGCACTTGAGGTTTCAAAGTGCTCACCACATATCTAAATAAGCTCCCTAAGGGGTCTCGTTTCCAAAATGGGGTCACTTGTGGGGGGTTTATACTTTTTAGGCACATCAGTGGCTCTGCAAACGCAACATGACGCATTCAAAGTCTGCATTCCAAAATGGTGCTCCTTCCCTTCCGAGTTCTCCCATGCGCACAAACAGTGGTTTCCCCCCACATATGGGGTATCATCGTACTCAGGACAACTTGCAAAACAACTTTTGTGGTCCAATTTTTCCTGTTACCCTTGAGAAAATAAAACATAGCAGGCTAAATTATCATTTTTGAGGAAAAAAAAGTGATTATTTTATTTTCACTGCTCTGCGTTATAAACTTCTGTGAAGCACTTGGGGGTTCAAAGTGCTCACCACACATCTAGATAAGTTCCTTAAGGGGTTTGGTTTCCAAAATAGTGTCACATGTGGGGGGTTTTCACTGTTTAGGCACACCAGGGGCTCTCCAAAAGCGAAAAGGCGTCCAATCTCAATTAGAGCCAATTCTGCATTGAAAAAGTCAAACGGTACTCCTTCCCTTCTGAGCTCTGCCGTGCGCCCAAACAGTGGTTTGCCCCCACATATGGGGTATCAACGCACTCAGGACAAATCGCACAATAACTGTGGGCATATGATTTCTCATGTTACCCTTGTAAAAATAAAAATTTGGGGGCGAAAAGATCATTTTTGTGGAAAAAAATGATTTTTTTATTTTCACGGCTCTACGTTATAAACTTCTGTGAAGCACTTGAAGGTTCAAAGTGCTCACCACACATCTATAAAAGTTCCTAAATGGGTCTAGTTTCCAAAATGGGGTCACTTGATGGGGGTTTCCACTGTTTAGGAACATCAGGGGCTCTCCGAACGCAATATGGCATCCGATCTCAATTCCAGCCAATTCTGCGTTGAAAAAGTCAAACGGCGCTCCCTCCCTTGCGAGCTCTGCCGTGCGCTGAAAAAGTGGTTTACCTACACATTTTGGGTATCAGCGTATTCAAGAGAAATTGCACAACAAATTTTGAGGTTCATTTTCTCTTTTAATACTTGTGAAAGTAAAAAAAATTGGTTCTAAAGTAAATTTTTTGCAAAAAAAAGTTAAATGTTAATTTTTTCCTTCCACATTACTTTAGTTCCTGTGAAGCACGTAAAAGGTTAATAAACTTCTTGAATGTGGTTTTGAGCACCTTGAGGGGTCTAGATTTTAGAATGGTGTCACTTTTGGTTATTTTCTGTCATGTACACCCCTCAAAATGACTTTAAATATGATGTGGTCACTAAAAAAAATGTTTTTGTTTATTTTGTTGTGAAAATGAGAAATCACTAGTCAACTTTTAACCCTTATAACTTCCTAACAAAAAAATTTTGTTTACAAAATTGTGCTGATGTAAAGTAGACATGTGGGAAATGTTATTTATTAAGTAATTTGTGTGATACATCTCTCTGATTTAAGGGTATAAAAATTTAAAGTTTTAAAATTGCAAAATGTTCAAAATTTTTGCCATATTTCCGTTTTTTTCATAAATAAACACAAGACTTATCGAAGAAATTTTACCACTAACATGAAGTACAATATGTCATAAAAAACAATCTCAGAATCAGTGGGATCAGTTAAAGTGTTCCAGAGTTATAACCTCATAAAGTGACAGTGGTCAGAATTGTAAAAATTGGCCTGGTCATTAAGCAGCGAACTGGCTCTGTCACTATCATCGTCCATATGTTGCAAAGAGGAAATAGTTTTTTTCAAAGGGTCGTGGTTATTTACGTTTTGTGGCATTCCTTTAACCCCGAATGCCACAAAACGTAAATAACCGCGACCCTTTGAAAAAAACAATTTCCTCTTTGCAACATATGGACGATGATAGTATTGATGATGACTTAGAAATTTTACACATGCACACCAAGAAGATGAACATCACAGCTGCAAAAAATGTTCCAAAAAGTCAGTGAATGTCTTGAAAATCATTTTCTCTAGGTCAAAGTTTACCTCTTACTAAAGTGGTACCGAATGAGGCATACACAGCTCTCTGGTGTACTCGGCATGAGATGCTTGAAAGATGATGTATTCTGATTTGTTTATGTCCACTTTTTGAAAGAAAGCAGAAAAGAAGGATGATTATGTGGGAAGACATGTGATTTAGGTCAGTAAGGAGGTGATGTCAGGTACAGATAGGTAGATCTGCGTGTCATCGGCATAGTGATGATATTGTGTGGTACTAGCAGGTACGCAGGATGCAGTGAGCAGTGACGAGACGTGAGACGGTATTGTGTTTTTGGTAATAACTCTTGTAGGTTTAGAGGTAACTTTTTGCAGGGGTAGTCTAAGCAACCGAACAAATAACAGGGATTGTCCTCGCAGGGACTCAATACAAACAAACACGGAAGTATAAGAACACGACTACGTCCAGCAAAGCCGATCGCTATAGGGCCACGGTATGGCCGAATACAGGTCTTTAGCTATATAGTGTCACTTAACCGTCCCGACGTCCCCCGGCGTCCTGGATGATGGTTCCTCGGCGTAGCAGCCGCTGGGCCCAGCCGCTGAAAATCTTTTGGAGTCTTCGAGCGTTCCAATGCTCCGGTGAAGCAGGGGCACAACAGGCCCTGGAGGAGTCCTTGGACAAATGGGCTGCAGCCCCCGGATAGGGGCAAGCAGTGGCGATACGGGGTGGCGACTGGCAGGACACCTGCACAGCCAGCGACTGCAACGGAGGACCCTCGGAAAGCAACAGCCCAGCCCTTGCCGCGGACTGGAGAGGGACAGTGGTGGCTGCCGATGGCACTGAACTAGCCGCGGCCACGGGTAGAAGCGGGGTGGCTGCGGGCGGCGGGGGACAGGCCCCAGCCACGGGCTAGAGTAAGGCGGCGGTAATGTGGGGGAGAGGTTCTCGGACGGTCGTCTCGGCGCCGTCCCGCTGATGTCAAGGGGGAGTGTCTCTCCTGTCTCTGGCCTCCTTCCTGGCTTCGGTGAGTCGCTCTGGCTCTCAGTCGCTCCCATGGTCTCCTGCTCCTTCTGTCCCGTTCTGCTGACTCACTGTGACTAGTGTTCCCCGCCCCTTTTATATTGGCTCCTCCTCCAGCCCACCTGTCAGTCTTCACTGTCCGTCCCTGAACTCTGTCCCCCCACGAAACAGTTTCCCTTGGAACCTAGGTGATGGTCCCCTTGGTTCCGACCCGGACACTCGGCGGGGACCCTCTTTCCCACAATTGCAAACTGTGCCATTACACCAGCTGGCCCAGGCTGGAGGTGTCGATGGAGAAAAGTAGGGGTCCTAGAACAGAGCCTTGGGGAACAACGAAAGACAGGTGTCGAGGTGAGGAGGTGGCGTGGTAGAGGGAGACAATCAATGTCCCCCTACCAGTCTTCTTGTTTTTTAAAGACTCTGCCAATAACCACAAAAAGGACATTTGCACCCATGGCCATGGCCGCATCTGCAGGGGTAGTAAAACTACCAGCCTTACCACCACCAGCATGATCAGGCATATGGCAGCAAAGCAACAGAGTTTGTTGGCTGAACACCAGGGTCCATGAACAGTGTCTGCATGTGATACCACTGCTTCTTCCGCTGTTGTGCATGCAAGGCAATCCCCTGTCCACTGTGCATGTGAAGATGCCTCCTGGTCTGCACCTGTTGCTGACCACAGTCAAATTGTACCATAATCAAGCACGTCCAGGTCCTTGTCCCAGCACAGCCTTCAGTTGTCCATACCCTAGTCATTGGACCATAAGCGGAAAGACACAGCCAACGGCCCACAGGCCACAGTACTAAATTCACAAATTTGTGTTCTGCTTGCTCTGGAAAAGTTGCATTCTAGGCTCTTGGGAAACAGACGATTTTTGCAACCTGAGGGCGGTGACCAAAACATGGTACTCAGTCCCCACCCGGCACTATTTCTCCCAGTCTGCTGTCACGATAATAGACAAGCAAGCACATGTCCCACAACAATACTCGTGCCATTAACAATGCAGGTACAGGGAAAGTGCACCTAACCACGGACACATGAACAAGTGATTGTGGGCAGGGACAGTACATCTTGCTGACGGCACACTGTTTGCGTAGAAAAATTCATGACCCAGTCGGACATTGTGAGACCATGTCACAGATGTATGGAGGAGACAGTTTGGGGAAGGCTTTGTATGTCATATTTACGGTTTGGAACTGTAGCCTACGGGCAATAGGAAGACAGTGAAGGGCATGGCAGAGAGGAGAGGCTTTGGAATAACGGAGGAACAGTTGGATTACTCTGGCAGCTGAGTTTTGGATAGATTTGAATGGTGCAACAGTGCTAGATAGGAGAGTACAGAGTATAAGGTTGCAATACTCGAGGAGGGAGATCATGAGGGCGTCCACAAACATTTTTTAAGTTTCTTGTAATATAATAAGATTGTGATATGCATAATATATATGTGTATAACCAAGACTAACCAGAGTACATGGTAGAACTAACCTCTGGGGCACATATATATATATATATATATATATATATATATATATATATATATAGGACTATAAAGGGTAACTGTTATAGATAAAGACCAACAGCAAAGATCAATGAGAGACCAACAGTCAGAAATAACCCATAAAAAATCATGTTTTATTAGTTAACATCATAAAATGACACAGATTAACGTGTAAAGGGGAAATGTGAAGGCATACAAAATGGCAAAAATAGGCCCTACGTGCTGTCAATAGATTCAGGATTTTAAATATAAAAAAGGAGAAGGAATCCCTGTCAATCATATAACACAAAGCCCAGAAAGATCTCCTTATTGTATAGCAATGTAAATTACTGTAAATCATTAATCATGCAGACATCAAAAAACGGGGCTAGTGATACATGATGGAGATTATCTCATGTATAATGACACATCACAGCAGTAAGCCTGGCAGTCATCTGGAAGCTCTATAGGATGTAGAAGTCGCCAGTGCATATTACCAACTCTGTGAACCAACCGGACTCACTGCAGGTAAGTGAATGGGAAACCGAAACATAACATGCGTAGGGAAAGAGAATCATTACCTGAATAGAGACAGACACGCAGGCCGGACCCCGACGCGCGTTTCGGAGCAAAGCAGCTCCTTCCTCAGGGGGCGTGGCTAAAGCACAACTGTGTGAGATTTATATAGCGCTAGCCAAATTCTTATTCGTCGCGTCAACTGTCCGTCATGTACAGGGCCGCACCTCCCCAGAGACACCGGAAACACGCGGGCCCCACGTGATCCGGCGCATCAAAGGGAGGAAGCAGTCACTGGGCCGACTGGACAGTGCGCAGGACGCATGACAGGAAGAACACTGTCCACCATCTTGGAGGGGGCAATTTAGCAACATAGGTAAAAGTAATAGAAAAAGACTGAATAGAAATAGAAATAAAAATAAAACCACTATCCACTATTTGCAAGGGACAACTATACAATACAGATAGAAATGTATATGTAGAATAGATTCAAAAGCGCCCAAAATACAAAACGCTACAAAGCAATCATAGTAAGTAGACAAAATATTAGATAAGCTATTCTGAAGAAAAAATGAATGTATTAATATAGATTAATATAGACATTAGGGCGTTTACAATTCAGAGATTGCATATATAACAGGCACATCAATCGGTATCAAAAAATGAGAGCCATGAAAAAAATAAATAAAAAATCAAGTATATTAGAACATATAAGGTGCAATAAATAAGCACGCATATGAAACATCACAATATAAGGCAACTAACATTATGTCAGCAAAGCTAAAAAGATACAGATTGAATAACCATATATAGAGAGAGAGGAATGTATAATATATACAGAAGTGTGTAAACACATCATTTCAAACACTATATCAAGAAAGGTGAAAGCACTTCCGATGTCTTCATCTACACATGGATAAGGCTGGAGATTTGATTGAGAGAGTGTCACCGGCATGCTCCATATCGATGCATAAGTCATACAAACAGACTGAAATAGAAAAGAGTATTAAAACCAATAAAAATAAACATTAAAATATAATGCAAGATTGATGCCAATATCCAAAGAACAAGGACTACAAAAATGGGGCATATGATATATTCTCATTCAGGCCATCTGGATGTATGGTACCAAGTATCCAAATCCACCTGGTCTCCAATTGAGCCAGGCGGCCAGAGAGTCTCCCACCTCTTATATTTATTTTAAGAGCATCGATGCCACGAACCCTAAGTAACGTACTGTCGCACCGGTGAGACTCTTTAAAATGTCTAGGTAACGTTTTAAGAAGAGAATCATCTGTGCAGGATATTGCGGTCTGTATTCCCAAGACGTGTTCCCTCACACGCACTTTCAACTGTCTCGTGGTCATACCCACGTAGATTAGACCACAGGGACACGTCGCATGATAAATTACATAACGGGTAGTACAGGATATCTGATGTCTGATATCAAAAGATTTTGAACCATCATAATTGGTAAAAGAGGTACAACGTTCGATGTTAGAACAGGCCACGCATTTACCGCACGGAAAACATCCGTGTCTAGGCACATGATTGTCCAAAAAAGTACGTATTGGGCGGCTCACATAGTGACTGGATACCAACCTATCACGCAGATTACTAGCTTGCCTAAACGTGATGGAAGGCCGGTCCGGGAGAAGTTTGCTAAGGATAGGATCGACCTTAACCCCTTCACCCCCAAGGGTGGTTTGCACGTTCATGACCGGGCCAATTTTTACAATTCTGACCACTGTACCTTTATGAGGTCATAACTCTGGAACGCTTCCATTGATCCCGGTGATTCTGACATTGCTTTCTCGTGACATATTGTACTTCATGTTAGTGGTAAAATTTCATTCAAATAACTTGCGTTTATTTGTGAAAAAAATGGAAATTTGGCAAAAATTTTGAAAATTTCGCAATTTTCCAACTTTGAATTTTTATGCCCTTAAATCACAGAGATACGGCACACAAAAAACTTGATAACTAACATTTCCCACATGTTTACTTTACATCAGCACAATTTTGGAACCAAAATTTTTTTTCGTTAGGAAGTTATAAGGGTTAAAAGTTGACCAGCGATTTCTCATTTTTGCAACACCATTTTATTTTTAGGACCACATCACATTTGAAGCCACTTTGAGGGGTCTATATGATAGAAAATACCCAAAATTGACACCATTCTAAAAACTGAACCCCTTAAGGTGCTCAAAACCACATTCAAGAAGTTTATTAACCCATTAGGTGCGTCACAGGAATTTTTTTGAATATTTAAAAAGAAATGAACATCTAACTTTTTTTCACAAAAAAAATACTTCAGGTTCAATTTTTTTTATTTTACCAAGGGTAACAGGAGAAATTGGACTGCAAAAGTTATTGTGCAATTTGTCCTGAGTACGCTGATACCTGATTTGTGGGGGGGAACGACTGTTTCGGCGCATGGCAGAGCTCAGAATGGAAGGAGCGCCGTTTGACTTTTTCAATGCAAAATTGGCTGGAATTCAGATCGGACGCCATGTCACGTTTGGAGAGTCCCTGATGTACCTAAACAGTGGAAACCCCCTACAAGTGACCCCATTTTGGAAACTAGACCCCCCAAGGAACTTATCTAGATATGTGGTGAGAACTTTGAACCCACAAGGGCTTTACAGAAGTTTATAACGTACAGCGGTACAATTAAAAAATCATATTTTTTCCACAAAAATGATCTTTTCACCCTCAATTCTTATTTTTCCAAGGGTAACAGGACCCTAAAAGTTATTGTGCAATTTGTCCTGAGTACGCTGATACCCCACATGTGGGGGTAAACCACTATTTGGGCGCATGGCAGAGCTCGGAAGGGAAGCAGCGCCATTTGACGTTTTTGGCTGGAATTGAGATCGGACACCATGTCGCGTTTGGAAAACCCCTGATGTACCAAAACAGTGGAAACCCCCCACAAATGACACCATTTTGGAAACTAGACCCCCTAAGGAACTTATCTAGATGTGTGGTGAGAACTTTGAACCCCCATGGGCTTCACAGAAGTTTATAACATAAAGCCATACAATTAAAAAATCATATTTTTTCCACAAAAATGATCTTTTCACCCTCAATTCTTATTTTTCCAAGGGTAACAGGACTGTAAAAGTTATTGTGCAATTTGTTCTGAGTACGCTGATACCCCACATGTGGGGGTAAACCACTATTTGGGCGCATGGCAGAGCTCGGCAGGGAAGCAGCGCCATTTGACGTTTTTGGCTGGAATTGAGATCGGACACCATGTCGCGTTTGGAAAACTCCTGATGTACCAAAACAGCGGAAACCCCCCACAAATGACACCATTTTGGAAACTAGACCACCTAAGGAACTTATCTAGATGTGTGGTGAGCACTTTGACCCCCCCAGTGCTTCACAGAAGTTTATAATGCCCGGGCGTGAAAATAAATAATTCGTATTTTTTCCACAAACATGATCTTTTAGTCACCATTTTTTATTTTCCCAAGGGTACCAGGAGAAATTGGACCCCAAAAGTTGTTGTCCAATTTGTCCTGAGTATGCTGATACCCCATATGTGGGAGAAAACTACTGTATGGGCACACGTCGGGGCTCGGAAGGGAAGTAGTGACGTTTTGGAATGCAGACTTTGATGGAATGGTCTGCGGATGTCATGTTGCCTTTGGAGAGCCCCTAATGTACCTAAACAGTGGAAACCCCCACAAATGACCCCATTTTGAAAACTAGACCCACTAAGGAACTTATCTAGATGTGAGGTGAGCACTTTGAACCCCCAAGGGCTTCACTGAAGTTTATAATGCCAGGGCATGAAAATAAAAAAATCGTATTTTTTCCAGAAACATGATCAATTAGTCCCCAATTTTTTCATTTTCCCAAGGGTAACAGGAGAAATTGGACCCCCAAAAGTTGTTGTCCAATTTGGCCTGAGTACGCTGACACCCCATATGTGGGAGAAAACTACTGTATGGACACACGTCGGGGCTCGGAATGGAAGCAGTGACGTTTTGGAATGCAGACTTTGATGGAATGGTCTGCGGGTGTCATGTGCGTTTGGAGAGCCCCTGATGTACCTAAACTATTGAAACTTCCCACAAGTGACCCCATTTTGGACACTAGACCCCCCACGGAACTTATCTAGATGTGTGGTGAGCACTTTGAACCCCCAAGTGCTTCACAGAAGTTTATAACACTCGGACGTGAAAATAAAAAAATCGTTTTTTTCCACAAAAATGATATTTTTGCCCCCAATTTTTTATTTTCCTAAGGGTAACAGGAGAAATTGGACCCCAAAAATTGTTTTGCAATTTGTCCTGAGTAGGCTGATACCCTACATGTGGGGGTAAAACACTGTTTGGGCGCATGGCAGAGCTTGGAAGGGAAGGAGCACCATTTGACTTTTTCAACTCAGAATTGGCTGGAATTGAGATCAGACGCCATGTTGCATTTGGAGAGCCCCTGATGTGCCCAAACAGTGGAAACCCCCAATTATAACTCCAACCCTAACCCCAACACACCCCTAACCCTAATCTGAGCCCTAACCCTAGCCCTAGCCCTAACCCTATCCCTAACCCTAGCCCTAACCCTAGCCCTAACCCTAAGGCTGTGTGCACACACTGCGGATTTTGCTGCGGTTCCGCAGCGGTTTTGGCTGCTGCGGACCCGCAGCAGTTTCTGCTGCGGTGTACAGTACCATGATTCCCTATGGGAATCAAAAACCGCAGTGCAGACGGTGCGGAATTTTCCGCGTGGATTATCTGCGGTTTTCAATCCGCAGAAAGAATTGACATGTCAATTCTTTCTGCGGATTCTCCTGCGGTTTGCCATCTCCTCTATTGAGGAGATGAAAAACCGCAGGACAAAACCGCAGAGCAATCCGCAGGTAAAACCGCAGGTCTTTTGACCTGCGGTTTCACCTGCGGATTTTACAAAATCCGCGCAGATGAATCCGCACCTAATCCGCAGCGTGTGCACACAGCCTTACCCTAACGGGAAAATGGGGATAAATACTTTTTTTTTAGTTTTATTATTTTTCCCTAACTAAGGGGGTGATAACGGGGGGTTTGACTTACTATTTATGGCGGTTTTTATGTTTGGCGGCTGTCACACGCTAAAAGACTCTTTTTATTGTAAAATAGTTTTTGCATCACCACATTTTGAGAGCTATAATTTTTCCGTATTTTGACCCACTGAGTCATGTGAGGTCTTATTTTTTGCGGGACAAGTTGACGTTTTTATTGGTACCATTTTCGGGCACGTGACATTTTTTGATCGCTTTTTATTCCTATTTTTGGGACGCAGAATGAACAAAAACCAGCGTTTCATGAATTTCTTTTGGGGGGGGTGCGTTTACACCGTTCCGCGTGCGGTAAAATTGATAAAGCACTTTTATTCTTCGGGTCAGTACGGTTACAGCGATACCTCATTTAGGTCGTTTTTTTATGTTTTTGTCGGCGGTTTTATGCAATGAAA
This sequence comes from Dendrobates tinctorius, assembly GCF_039654945.1. Taxonomy (NCBI): domain Eukaryota; kingdom Metazoa; phylum Chordata; class Amphibia; order Anura; family Dendrobatidae; genus Dendrobates; species Dendrobates tinctorius. The sequence goes on along the minus strand of NW_027361795.1, from coordinate 2,468,964 downwards.
ACTATTTTATATTAAAAATATTTATTTTTGCATCGCTTTATTCTGTGAGCTATAACTTTTTTATTTTTTTGCTGATGCTGCTGTGTGGCAACTCGTTTTTTGTGGGACAAGATGACGTTTTCAGCGGTACCATGGATATTTATATGCGTCTTTTTGATCGCGCGTTATTACACTTTTTGTTTGGCGGTATGATAATAAATCATTATTTTTTGCTTCGTTTTTTATTTTTATTTTTTAAGGGGTTCGCTAAAAGGGTTAACTAATGGGACAGTTTTATAGGGCGGGTCATTACGGACGCGGCGATACCTAATATGTGTACTTTTATTGTTTTTTTTTTTTTTATTATTTCCAAAAAATGGATTTATTGGGGGAATATTTTATTTTTTTTTCTAATTTATTTGGCGATTTTTTTAAATTTATTTTTACATTTTTTTTTATTTTTTTTTTACTTTATTACATAGTCCCAGGTGGGACATCACTGTCCTGTGACAGATCGCTGATCTGTCACATCACAGATCACTGTGACAGATCAGCAATCTGTCACAGGCATTGAAGACTTCCTCTTGCCTGCGCTTTGCAGGCACTGAGGAAGCCAGCTTCCTCAGGTCCCCGAAGGCCCCCGTCGCCATCTTGGATTCGGGGGCCTGGAGGATAGGAGCCCCCCGCAGCAGCGCTGCACATTGCGCTGCCGTGGGGGGCTCAGGGAAGCACGGAGGGAGCCCCCTCCCTGCCGATGCTTCCCTTTAACTCCTGGTACACCGCGATCATGTTTGATCGCGGTGTGCAAGGGGTTAACGTGTCGGGGGCGGTCCGTGACCGCCCCTGACACATAGTGCCGGGTGTCAGCTGTGATAATCAGCTGACACCCGGCCGCGATCAGCGGCGCTCACCACGTGGGCGCTGCTGATCGCGGTAGACGTACTATCCCGTCCACGGTCATACCGGCCCGGGTACCGTGGACGGGATAGTACGTCGGATGTCAGGAAGGGGTTAAGAATGGGCCATGCCTTCATCATTACCTTACGCATCATCTCATGTGAAGGATGAAATGAAGTAATAAACCTCACAGTATTATCCATTTTTGATCTATTCAAAGTAGAATCCCTGTAGAGGAGCTTATTACGAGCTGAATGTTTGGCACGTTGATAGGCTCTTTTAACACAGCGCTTGCTATAGCCACGTGACAAAAATCGTGCCCGTAATTCCTTAGCTCTTATATGGAAATCGATGTCAGATGAACAGATTCGACGTAGGCGTAAAAACTGACCCACAGGAATTGACCTAATAAGATGATGTGGATGGCAGGAAGAGGCATGGAGAAGCGTGTTGGTGGCAGTTTCTTTACGATATATATCTGTCTGGATAAATCCATCGACATCTTTCCTAATAGTGACATCAAGAAAGTTGATATTTACCATATCCCATACTAAAGTCAGTTTAATGTTAAGGTCGTTGTGGTTCAAGAGAGATATGAATTGCAGAAGGTCGACGGAGCTACCCTGCCAGACAAAGAAGATATCGTCAATGTAGCGTGCCCATAATTGGACACGCTCCATTGACCCCTGTTTGTCGGACAGGAAGAGGTCCCTCTCCCACAGCCCTAGGAAGAGGTTAGCATAGGCCGGCGCGAAGGCCACGCCCATGGCGGTCCCCTGGAGCTGCAGGTAGAATGACCCCTTGAACACAAAAAAGTTGTGTGTGAGAGTGAACTCGAGAAGCTCCAGGATGAGGTCCCTGAGTGCCACCGAAATGGTAGATGTGTTGAGAAAAAATCGGACAGCCGACAATCCATCCTGATGTCTAATACTGGTGTACAGGGACTCAACATCAACAGAAGCTAAAAGAGTATCACTCTCCATGTAGAGTCCATCGACCTTCCGCAAAAAATCAGTCGTGTCCTTCAAGAACGAAGGGAGGCAGGTCACTAGCGGCTGAAGATGATGATCAATCCACTTGTTCACGTTTTCAAGAAAGTTCCCCCTGCCCGATATAATGGGCCGTCCTGGTGGACAAATAATATTTTTATGAATTTTAGGCAGAAGATAGAGAGTAGAGATGGTGGGTTCCTTTACAGTAAGTGCCAGGGATAATTGTTTGGTAATAGTACCATTGATGACTGCTTTGTTAAGAATGTGGTCTAATTTGGTAACAAATGCTGAGAGAGGGTTATAAGTTAGCTTTCTATAACATGATGAATCGCCAAGTTGTCGGAACGCCTCTTTCTCATACATTTGTATAGGCCAAATCACCACATTGCCGCCTTTATCTGCCGGTTTCAAAACCACGTCAGACAGATTTTGAAGATACTGTAATCTCACCCTCTCATCTCTAGTCAAGTTGTCAAATTTGCCAAACCTAGGAATTCTTTTAAAATCTTCAGTGACCACCCGCACAAACAAGTCAATACTTGGGCAGGATGCTAAAGGGGGAAACTTTGTCGACCGTGACCGAATAGATGAAGGTATCATACCTGTCTCATCGTCATGTTCAGTCGCCAGCTCCTCCAAAGTTCTTAGAGCCTCCTGTTCTTCCTCTGTGGGAAACAGATGTTGAAGATCTTTATTAAAAAAAGTCTCTTAAATAATAACGACCTCGCAAAGAGATTTAGATCTTTCACTGCAGTAAAGATATCAAAGTTGGGAGTAGGTGAAAAGGTAAGGCCCCTCCCCAAAAGAGATAAGTCCACCTCAGTCAGATTGTGGTTACTTAAATTGATCACCTTATTGTCTCGTCGGTTGATCGCAGATTGATTTGGTGGCCGTCTTTTGTACGGATGAAAAGAATGGTCCCTCAAACTATGAATCCCACCCAATCCATGGGAAGAAGTTGAGGTCTGAGATATGTCTGATAGGCCACTTAGTGAAGTAACAGAAGTATTTGAGGTGGTGCGATGTAGTTTAGAATTATTCATACTTCTCCATAAATAAACTCGTTTGTTTTGATAATCTCTTGTATCCCTGTTGAATTTAGACAGCTGATTTTCTTTAATATTTTTAACCAATGAATCCATAGTTTTGTCCAAGTCAGACTCAAAAGTTTGAATCTTGTCAACTGGGCAATCTTTACATATCTCTTCTTGTGCAACGTCAATGGATTTATCCAGTATATCAATATTAGTAGTATAAAAATTGATTAACAGCTGTAGAAACGTCTGAGAGCATAGGTTACACGCTTCCTCCCATTTATTAACGAATAAATCATCATCAAGTGGAAAGGTGGGTATCACTTTCACTCGGAGTCCACGTGGTATCATTTTAGTGGAGATGTACCTCTCCAGAAACAGCCTATTCCACCATAGTCTCGATCTTTTTAGTAATAGTGTTTTAACATTTTGAAATTTAGTGTCCCAATTGGAATCACTCGTCCGTTGGACATTGCTTCCCCCGGATCGAAAACCTGATCCACTTGATCGAGCCAGATTTTCTCTCTCGCTCGAAAGTCCATTCTGTCAACAATCAGGTCACCTGTGCGTAACACAGCAAAAATGTAATATAATAAGATTGTGATATGCATAATATATATGTGTATAACCAAGACTAACCAGAGTACATGGTAGAACTAACCTCTGGGGCACATATATATATATATATATATATATATATATATATATATATAGGACTATAAAGGGTAACTGTTATAGATAAAGACCAACAGCAAAGATCAATGAGAGACCAACAGTCAGAAAAAACCCATAAAAAATCATGTTTTATTAGTTAACATCATAAAATGACACAGATTAACGTGTAAAGGGGAAATGTGAAGGCATACAAAATGGCAAAAATAGGCCCTACGTGCTGTCAATAGATTCAGGATTTTAAGTATAAAAAAGGAGAAGGAATCCCTGTCAATCATATAACACAAAGCCCAGAAAGATCTCCTTATTGTATAGCAATGTAAATTACTGTAAATCATTAATCATGCAGACATCAAAAAACGGGGCTAGTGATACATGATGGAGATTATCTCATGTATAATGACACATCACAGCAGTAAGCCTGGCAGTCATCTGGAAGCTCTATAGGATGTAGAAGTCGCCAGTGCATATTACCAACTCTGTGAACCAACCGGACTCACTGCAGGTAAGTGAATGGGAAACCGAAACATAACATGCGTAGGGAAAGAGAATCATTACCTGAATAGAGACAGACACGCAGGCCGGACCCCGACGCGCGTTTCGGAGCAAAGCAGCTCCTTCCTCAGGGGGCGTGGCTAAAGCACAACTGTGTGAGATTTATATAGCGCTAGCCAAATTCTTATTCGTCGCGTCAACTGTCCATCATGTACAGGGCCGCACCTCCCCAGAGACACCGGAAACACGCGGGCCCCACGTGATCCGGCGCATCAAAGGGAGGAAGCAGTCACTGGGCCGACTGGACAGTGCGCAGGACGCATGACAGGAAGAACACTGTCCACCATCTTGGAGGGGGCAATTTAGCAACATAGGTAAAAGTAATAGAAAAAGACTGAATAGAAATAGAAATAAAAATAAAACCACTATCCACTATTTGCAAGGGACAACTATACAATACAGATAGAAATGTATATGTAGAATAGATTCAAAAGCGCCCAAAATACAAAACGCTACAAAGCAATCATAGTAAGTAGACAAAATATTAGATAAGCTATTCTGAAGAAAAAATGAATGTATTAATATAGACATTGCTCCGAAACGCGCGTCGGGGTCCGGCCTGCGTGTCTGTCTCTATTCAGGTAATGATTCTCTTTCCCTACGCATGTTATGTTTCGGTTTCCCATTCACTTACCTGCAGTGAGTCCGGTTGGTTCACAGAGTTGGTAATATGCACTGGCGACTTCTACATCCTATAGAGCTTCCAGATGACTGCCAGGCTTACTGCTGTGATGTGTCATTATACATGAGATAATCTCCATCATGTATCACTAGCCCCGTTTTTTGTTGTCTGCATGATTAATGATTTACAGTAATTTACATTGCTATACAATAAGGAGATCTTTCTGGGCTTTGTGTTATATGATTGACAGGGATTCCTTCTCCTTTTTTATACTTAAAATCCTGAATCTATTGACAGCACGTAGGGCCTATTTTTGCCATTTTGTATGCCTTCACATTTCCCCTTTACACGTTAATCTGTGTCATTTTATGATGTTAACTAATAAAACATGATTTTTTATGGGTTTTTTCTGACTGTTGGTCTCTCATTGATCTTTGCTGTTGGTCAAGTTTCTTGTAATGTACGGAACCAGGAAATGTTTTTGAGTTGCAATGGACAGGAGGAGGCAAGGGCTTTTGATATGTAATCATCTTATGAGGAAATTAAAAAGTCATATTGCCATAAAAATACAAATTTTATTCAATAAAATTTGAAAAGATACAGCCAGTCTGTTATGTGTTTAAAATATGGGGACAGTCAATGCAAAAAAAGAACGGTCATTGGAGATATGAAAACAACCAGACTGTATGCACTAATCACAAATTAATAAACTGTATGAATCAATTATATAATACGCATAACGTTCATATGCAGGCATATAGAGCAGCCAGAAGGCCTAAAAAAGTGCATAGTGCATATAACAACCAGTAAATAGCTTCATATTACTTATAAGAAGTACATACTATGTCTAGTAATAGTAGTAAAAAGAGTTTTTTTGTCCATGTATAAACCCTATTTAGGGGCATTCGTAAATAAGTAAGAATAGGCAGCCAAATGAAATATATCATACCTCCAATAGGCCGTTTCGCACACGCCCTCCAGGAAGAAGCATCACGCGAAATGCGCGTCGGGGGTGCCACGGCCTATTGGAGGTATGATGTATTTCATTTGGCTGCCTATTCTTACTTATTTGTCAATCTGCCCTTTGTACCTTAGTTCCTTTCTATATCACTTGGGTCTCATTTGGGATATTTGAATACTGAGGCATCTACTAACTTAGACATTTAAGCCGAATGCCCCTAAATAGGGTTTATACATGGACAAAAAAACTCTTTGTACTACTATTACTAGACATAGTATGTACTCTCTTATAAGTAATATGAAGCTATTTACTGGTTGTTATATGCACTATGCACTTTTGTAGGCCTTCTGGCTGCTCTATATGCATGCATATGAACGTTATACGTATTATATAATTGATTCATACAGTTTATTAATTTGTGATTAGTGCATGCAGTCTGGTAGTTTTCATATCTCCAATGACCGTTCTTTTTTGCATTGACTGTCCCCATATTTTAAGCACATAACAGATTGGTTGTATCTTTTTAAATTTTATTGAATAAAATTTGTATTTTTATGGCAATATGACTTCTTCTTAATTTCCTCATAACATGATTTGATATTTGGAGTTTGCCATTGATCTAGGCATTTTGTGAATTTTGATGGCTTTGATATGTAGTTTGAAAGAGAGGCCAGAGTCGAGGATCACCCCGAGGCCACGAACATGCGGGAACATTTGTCCCGGTGTGCTGTCCCGGCATTACACAGGCACGTGTCCCACAACATTACCCGTGCCCTCCACGATGCTGGTACTTGGAAAGACCACCTAACCACAAACACGTGGACAAGTGCTTGTGGTGAGGACGATACATCTCACTGAGGGTACACAAGGTTAATATAGTGGAATCCAGGACACACTCAGACCTTGGTATGGTAGCCGTCCTCACAAACAGAGTATTGGGTGCCCTACATCAATCTGGGTTGCCGCCACAGTGTACAGCTCCTGTGCCTCCTTCTCCTCCTTCGTCTCCTCTTCAGCCTCCAGCTCCAAAAGGTAGCACATCAGTCACAAGTTGGAAGCACTGCCTAATCAAAGCGGGAACAGGCTGTGCTGAAGCTAATATGCTTCTTTGACAAACGCCACAATGCTGAAGAGTTGTGGACAGCTCTGAAACAGCAGGCATATCGGTGGAAGAGACCGCTGAACCCACAGCCAGGCATGTTTGTGTGTGATAATGGGTGGAACCTGGTGGCTGCTCTTTGGCGAGTCAAGCTGACACATGTGCCATGCCTGGCTCATGCGCTTAACCTAATTGTTCAATATTTTAAAAAGCGACACAGAGCTGGCAGATCTGCTGGTAAAAATACAACGCTCTAAATACCCATTTTAGAAAGTCAGCTACAGCTTCATCCGCCCTTGCAGTGATTCAGCAGCGCTTGCTGCTTCTGGCTCACCGACTGGTGTGTGATGCCCCAGGCCTTGGAACTCTACACTGTAGATGTAGGAAAGGATTTTTGAGCAGAAGAGTGCAGTTGGTGACTAATCTACCAGCATCAACAAGGTTGTCGGTATTCAGTTCTGTCTTCACACATAACATCTGAGGTGTGGACATGGATGTCTGACATGTGTACTATACTCCAAAACTTTGAGGAATCCACCATGAGGGTGAGCGTCAATGACACCATAATTAACGTCTCCATCCTGCTTATCTGTGTTCTAATTTGAATATTGAGAGTTATTATAGAGCGAACCTTTGCTAGGTGAAAAGAATGAGGCATCAGACTGCACTGCTCGCCTGTCAGGATGATGTACCACAGGAGTCCAAGTGGATGTAATAGAAAATAGACTTTATTTCTACGCGTTTCGTAGACTGCCCTGAGGAAGTGGTGTGATCACCACGAAACGTGAAGAAATAAAGTTTATTTTCTATTACATCCACTTGGACTCCTCTGGTACATCATCCTGACAGGCGAGCAGCGCAGTCTGATGCCCGATTCTCTTCACCTAGCAAAGGATCATCACATCGGGGCTTGCAGCAGCCGCCAATGCTAAGTGCAGTGGTTGTGTCTTACACAACCATAATAGGTGAGTGAATTTGATTATCCCTCACGAATATTCCTTTTATCTTGGAATAGACCCTATGTGCACTCTATATTCCTTCTAGGTACATTATTATAGAGCGAAAACATATTTACAGTTTAACAGTTTCAAACACAACAGTCCTAAATAACAATGATAACAATAATCCAATAATTAAACCCAAATAAAGCTACCCTGCTCATGACAGCTTACAATCTACACTAAGTAACAAAGAAAACAATAATTTAACCCAAACAAAACAATCCTGCTCGTGACAACTTACAATCTAAAATGAGGTGGGGGAGACAAAAAAATACAGGGGTGTATTTACAAGAAGGTATTTACAGTGATGTTTGTACTATGATCTTACTGTAAGTGTTATAGGCCTGAGGACAAGGAGGAGGAGGACAGCATGGTCAGTCGTCCCCTTGGTGACGACACGGAAGTCTTACCTGTTAGCAGTCTGGGACGCATTGGGCTGACTTTATGTTACGCTGCCTTTCCCGTGACCCTCGTGCTCTCAAAATTTTGGATAACAGACAGGCAATACTGATTTGTGACACTTCTAGACCCACGGTAATCAGAGAACTTTAAATCTCTTAGGCAGACAGGTGTACTAAAATGTTGCAGTACCAGAGGGCCCTTATAGCGGAATTATTAATAAAATTACTATCTCAAACACTGACGGCAGAGGACACAGTTCATTGGCCAACCAAGGAGTACAGGTGAGAGAGACACAACTCCAATACAGCAGAGGCAGTGGAACAATGGCAAAGTTCTTGTAGAGTTTTAACAGACCCTCTCATCACCCTGACACAGAGGCGCAGGGTACTGTCACAAGGAATGCAATGTTTTGGAAGATGCTGAGGGAGTACCTTGCTGACCATACCAACGTCCTCTGTCATTCCTCTGTGCCTTATAAATATTGGTTATCCAAGCTGGACATGTGGCATTAACTGGCATTCTCTACTGCGCACATGCGCTGTACTCACTCTCAAGGAGTGCACGGCGCCTCGCTCTCTGGCGGTTACTGGGCAAACGGCGCCTTGCTAAATGGCAGTACCGCTTTTAGTGGTGGGAGACTACGGGAACAGTCCTTTGCAACGTCACTGCTCTAAGGACGGAGCACGCTACTCAGCCTCCTATGCGCTGCTTGTCCACGCCAAAAATCATTGCTGTCTTGCCCGGTTTCTCTTAAGCTGGCCTCCTGGGTCACCAGGTCTGTCTGTCTGCTGCATTTTGCTGCAGCATCGGTGCTTCGGGTGCATATTGCACTGCCCCCCTTGCTGCTCACGTGGTCACAGCTGGGAACTCACTCCTCTTTTTTTCCCCTCAGCTTCCGGGCTTGTTCCCTGTCTAAACACAACCCCTCGTTCTGTGTAATGGAGCCTGTCCGTTCCCCTATTCCTTCCACCGGTAAACGGGACACAGACAAAACAGGTCCAGAACCGGTGCAGCACAGTTACCCGCGGACCGGTCATCCTGACTCCATACATATCTGGCAAATCAGTTCTTTAATGCAAGCAGCATGGAGGGTATGTACTTCCAAATTTTAAGAGAAAATTCTACAGTACATCCACAACAGTTTCAAGTTGAAGGGCTTTGTGGCTCATATCATTCCACAAGATGACACTAGTCTGATACTTTACATTTTCGGTGGAAAATAATTTCACCACTGATAGGTTGTGTATGTTTAGGATTATGTAACATCAATGTTGTGATTAATTATTCATACCTATTAGCTTCACAATATATTAATCTTTTTCTTCAATGCTTTTGAATATAATGTGTTGTAAGAGTTAAAGGAAATTGTTGAATTCTGTTTTACCTCAAATGTGAAACTACTTGTCAATTGTCATCTTTACTATTTCTCCATTCCGTGCGCGGCTAACCACCTAATTGATGTTATTGAGTTTCTTTGGCAAGAAAACAACAGCTACACCAATACTACGTGCTTTTCCAATTAATTCATCAAGCTGCTGAAGTAGAGGTGAGATTAGGGACCTACATAACATCTGGGGACTGTAGTCAACATGACACTGTGCCAACACCCACTGGGGTATAGCTACCAATTTGACATAGTTTGTACCCAGCTGAACAGAGTTGTCATAAAAAAAAATCCTTCAATAACATGTTTGATGGATTGTCTCTAGGAAACGCCCATATAGTATTATTATTAGTATTATTATTTCGTTATTTATATAGCGCCATTAATTTCATGGTGCTGTACATGACAAGGGGGTTACATATAAAGGAATAAAAATCGTTTAAACCAAAAAAAAATTACAATGACAGACTGTTACAGAGGGGAGAGGACCTTGTCCTTGCAGACTTTCATTCTGTGGGAGAATGGGAAAGAGACAGAAGGTGGAGGGTGCGGCAAATCGGTTGGTGGAGAGGCGGCAGCTCGTGTGGTGGTATAAAAGTCACATCTCCGACCACCACGCTCTCCAATTGACATCTCTTGAAATGCAGCCGAAACATCAAAATCTCTATCTTCAGTTTTAAACAATGCATGGGCTCCATTTAAATGTCAGAAGCCAACCAGTTAAGTATTAGTAGGTGAGGGCTTGTCAAAATCCTGCCCATGAACACCACGCTTTCAGCTGTTGCGAGTCCTGTCGCCATGAACTTCCACGTAATCTTGCTCTGGCTCTTCCAAACATGATTTCATCACGAAGATTTAGCCTTCGTTTTACAGACACAGAGTACAAGAGAGAGTACAACAGTGCCTAAGCATTCAACCTCTGCTACTCAGACTTTCTATCTGCACAGTGACTGTCTCTAGGCTGAAGATGATGACGATGGTAGTAGTTGGAGCATTTAACACAGTCATGAAGCTGTCATAACAACTTTAAATCAAATTCTTTTTACCGACATGCCCCATTGTAAAATATGGCCTGTTTTTTTTAAATAAAGGCAACAGAGTGCTGTATATAACTGGAGTAACAGACAGGAAAACACTGGAATACCGGCCTAAAATTCCCAAATTTTAATCACACGGACATATGAGGCGTGTCACAGATATAACACACTGTAAAATATATATTATATTTTATTGGATGCAAAAGAGTGCTGGATATAATGAGAGTGACAGACTTGCAAAAAAAAGGGAATTTAGGCCAAAAATGCCTCAATTTTGGAGACACGGATATATGAGGCGTGTCACAGATATACCCCACTGTAAAATGTGGGCTGTTTTTTAAAATAATGCAACATAATGCTGTATCTAAGTTCAGTGACACCCAGGACCAAAAAAAGAAAACAGTCGTAAACTGGCCAAACTTTGAGCACACACAGATATGAGCTGGCACACAGATACCACACTGAAAAATGTGTGGCCTGTTTTTTTAAATTTTTTTTGGCTAAATACTGCTGTATATAAGTCCAGTGACACCCAGGACCAAAAAAGAAATCAGACGTAAACTGGCCAAACTTTGAGCACACACAGATATGAGCTGACACGGAGATACCACTACGACAATTTTTTTATATATATATTTTTTGGGGGGTAAATACTGCTGTATATAAATCCGGTGACACCCAGGACCAAAAAGGAAAACAGCCGTAGACTAGCCAAACTTTGAGCACACACAGATATGAGCTGGCACGCAGATACCACTACTAAAAATGTATTTTTGTTTTTTATAACTTTTTTGTGCTACATACTGCTGTATATAAGTCCAGTGACACCCAAGACCAAAAAGGAAAACAGCCGTAAACTGGCCAAACTTTGAGCACACACAGATATGAGCTGGCACGCAGATACCACATTGAAAAATGTGTGGCCTGTTTTTTTTAATTTTTTGGCTAAATAGTGCTGTATATAAGTACAGTGCCAGACAGCAAAAAAAAAATGAATTTAGGGCTAAAAAGACAAAAAATTTTAGCAGACGGATGGATGAGGTGTGTCACAGATATACCACACTGTAAAATATGTGGCCTGTCTGTATTTTGGGGGGGATTCAGCAAAATAGTGTCAAGAAATTGACTAAGACACTCAAAAAAAACCTACTCAACCGTACCACATACAAAAATAAATATTTCTCTGCACACTCAAAAAGGATGTTTGGGACCCCTTTAAAATGTTCACACTGTGCTAGGAAAAGGATCTGGCAGGATTGTGCACTGTCAAAAAGCAAGTGGAGGGGGAAAAAAGGGCTCTGCATTGTTTTGCAATAAAAAAAAGCTCTATTAGCCCTGGCCAAAAAAGTTTTCAAAGCCAATTACACCTGGGGCTAGGTATATACGGTCAATATATCCCACTGGAAGCAGCAGCACTAGAACACATGACCCTCTTGATATATGGTATGGTATGTCTCCTTGCTGCAATACCATCACCCATCTTTCCTGAACCCCAACCACCCCTGTATCTGTCTCCTATCAATGGTATGTCTCCTGGCTGCTTTCTCACCTTATTTCCTTCATGCTAACACACAATTGGCCTTATCTGACCATTTGAATCTATCTCCTTTTGCATTTTCTCTTCTGACTTCTAATTAATCGTCTCCTATGTCTGTGTCCAGTCTTTCTGATGCTCCTCCCTTCTGATCACACCTGGGCCTTTTCATGTGCTGTTAAGTTGCTATAAATTCAGAGCCACAGGTCTGTCTGGACCTGGGTCTGTCTATTTTAAGGATGTCTTTTTAAGGATAACATCAAAAATATGCCAGAAATGAGCCAGAAGTGACCAGAAGGTACGACTAACAGCTGTGTTTACATGTACTAAATTTCTTTTGCCTTCACAATAACTCTCACCATGCTGACATACACTCTAACAGTTTTGGCTCCATTACTCCTCACTCTCCTTCGCTATCCGCAAACCCCTGCACCCACTATCCAAATAATAATCTCTCCTTCCCTCTTGCCTTCTCACCTGACCTCCTCTGCTGACCTGCTCCTCAACCTCAGAGCTCTCCTAATAAAATACAAAACAAGCCACCCACCCTCCTTCTCACACACGCTCTCCCTCTCTCTGCTTCTCTTCACTGCCAGTGACATATCTCCCAACCCTGGACCCCCACAGCCCATACCTCCCATTATTACCCCCTTCTATCTTTCCCAACCCAATACAAATACCAGAAATCTTTCCCACTTCAAATCCATGCCCTTGAAAACCACCACCCTGTTCTCACTCTCTGGATCACTCTGGAATGCCCGCTCCATCTGCAATAAACTCCATGTGATTCACGACCTCTTTACCAATTTTTCCTTCCTTGGCCTCACCGAAACATGGCTGACACCCTCCGACACCGCCTCCTGTTGTGAACAATTTTGACCTGGCTTCCTCTAGTGGTTGCTGCTGGTAATGGAGCTGGTCTGGCTGACAGAAGTCAATCACCTGAGCAGAATGATTGGAGGTCATGTGTTACAGACTGGAGAGACTTAAGTGAGCAACCTTCCCTCAGTTCTTGCCGGTGATTTGGTTTTCTTCCTGAGCTTTTTGGAAGTCTGCTTGCCTCCTGCTTCGTCCTGCATCTCTCAGGTTAGTTATTTGCCTGCTTGAATCTTTTTGCATTTGATCCATTTTTTGCTTTTCTCTGATTTCTGCCTTGCTGGTGTGAGTCCAGCCTAGTTCCCTGCTGGGACCTGTGCTGGACTATGTTTCATTTGCCACAGATTATGTCAGTCTTTGCAGTATTTCTAATCCCTGGTTATATCAGTATCTTTTGTTTGCGTCCAGTTACACCAGGGTTCTGATTTAGTGGGGGAGAGGTCGTGTGGCCTCAGTATTTTTGCATATCAGACGTGTTGGAATTTTTCTTAGGGTTTTTTGCATGATTGCAGACAGTATCCTTTCCTGTCCTATTCTATCTAGACAGTCTGGGCCCCATCATTTGCTTACTCTATTTTCTGCCTGTGTTTGTGCCTCATCTTGTCTCACTGGCAATATATGTTCGGGGGCTATCTATTCCTTTGGGGTTCTACTCCGGGGCAGTTTAGCTTTCCCCTTTCTCTCTTTAGGCTTAGTTAATTCTTTGGCTGTTCCGAGGCGTCTAGGGCATCGTAGGTACGTCCCACGGCTAATTCTAGTTGTGCTGTCAGTTTAGGGGTCTGCAATCCGCTAAGTTACCAACCTCTCTGGTTATCTGGTTGCCTCGCCTATTCCCCTGTTATCCTCCTCGGTTACCTAATCATAACAGCCTCCCCTGCTGTGCTAGGTTACGGCGGCCTCCACTTCACTCACACTCCTCGCCCTGGCAAAAGATATGGTGGAGGAGTGGGCCTTCTCCTTTCTTCCAACTGCACCTTCAACCCAATCCCACCTCTACCCTCTCTTATCCTCCCCTCTTTTGAAGTCCACTCTGTCCGCATCTACTCTCTCTCCAACCTCCAAGTGGCCGCCATATACCGACCTCCGGGCTCGACCACTGCCTTTTTTGACCAATTCTCCACCTGGCTCCTTCACTTTCTCTCTGCTGACATTCCCACCATCATCATGGGTGAGTTCAACATCGCCATTGACACCCACCAGTCGGCAGCCTCCAAACTCCTTTCCCTTACTTCATCTTTTGGACCTACTCAGTGGTCCTCCTCAGCCACCCACACAGACGGACACACATTAGACCTGGTCTTCACCTGTCTCTGCTCCCTATCTAACTTCACAACCTCCCCTCTCCCTCTATCTGACCACCATTTACTCACTTTCTCATCCCTGTCCTCTTCTCCTGGCACCCATGTCCAGCAACATGCGCACCCCCGCAGAAACCTTGCACACCTAGACACCCACACGCTCTCTGACTCTATTCTACCACTGTCCTCCATATCTTTACTCCACGACACTTACACTGCCACTAGTTTCTACAATGCCACTCTTGCATCAGTCATCGACTTGGTCGCCCCTGTCATGCACAACAGAGTGCGACGAATCAATAAACAACCCTGGCACAATAGCATCACTAAAAAGCTTCGGCAAGCACCCAGAACTGCAGAGCGGCGCTGGAATAAAACACATTCGCAAGACGACTTCACTGCACTCAAACAAGCAACACTTGCATTCAAATCTTCCCTCACCTCTGCTAAACAGGCCTACTTTACATCCCTTGTATCTTCCTTATCCCACTACCCCAAACAGTTGTTCAATACTTTAAACTCCCTCCTCCGCCCACCACTGCCCTGTTATGATTGGGTCACCGAGGAGGGGAGCAAGCCCAAGCTAAGCCACAGAAAACCAGAGAGGTTGGTAACTAAGCGGATTGCAGACCCCTGATCCTATCCACACAACTAGCAGTAGCCGTGGAGCATGCCTACGATGATCCTAGATGCCTCAGCACAGCCGGAGAGCTAACTAAGCCTAAAGCAAGAAAGGGGAAATCTAAACTGCCCCGGAGCAGAACCCAAAGGAATAGATAGCCCCCAAACATATATTGTCAGTGAAACAAGATGAAAACACAAACGCAGGTAGGAAAATAGACTGAGCAAACGATGGGACCCACACTGACTAGACAGGACAGGAAATGAAAGACACTGTCTGCAATCACGCAAAAAACCCTGCAAAAAAGTCCAACACATCTGATGCAAAAAATACTGAAGTCGCACGACTTCGCCCACTATATCAGCACTCTGGTATATTCTGAAAGCAGAGCAAAAAGTGGCCAATCTAATAAGGGACAAAAACAAACTGGCACAAGCAGTAACATATGGATGGTAATTCAGCACAGCCCCAGCTGGAGCTGGTTGACCCACACAAAACTGAAATAGACAAAACCAGATCAAATGTAAACAGAATAGCAAATGAACACTTAGCTGAACATGCAGGGACTGAGCTGGAAACTAAGACCTCAGGAGGCAGGAAGAAATCACCAGCAGGGATAGTGGGAGTCGGCTGTCTTAAATCCCAGTCCGAAACCCCAGATCTCCAATCGTCGTCCTCATTATCAGGTGGCAAGCCTCTGTTAATCAGATCAGCTCCATTACCTCCAGTAACCACCAGAGGGAGCCCAGAAAGAGAACTCACAACCCCTCTGTCAATTTGACCAGCTCCACTACCTTCAGTAGTAACCAGAAGTAGACCAGAAAGCGAATTCACAACACTGCCCCCTCCAACTTCCCTAATCTCTGCCGAGGGCTTTGCCACACACTTCAAAAACAAGATAGATCAAACACGGCAAGTCTTTATTGCTCAACCACCACAACCCCTTTGCACACCAGACCAATGCCCAAACCCCATAACCTCCCTAACTAACATCACTGAAGGGGAGCTTGCTCATCTTCTCTCCAAATCACACCTCACCACTTGTGCACTTGACCCGATCCCATCCCACCTCTTCCCCAACATCACTTCCACTCTTATCCCATCCCTAACCCACCTCTTCAACCTATCACTTCTGATACCTTCCCTTCTGCTTTCAAACATGACACAATCACGCCTATCCTTAAAAAGCCAACCCCTGACCCAACAGCCACGTCCAGCTATCGCCCAATATCGCTGCTCCCATTCGCTTCTAAACTCCTGGAGCAGCATGTCCACGTTGAACTTTCCTCCCACCTCTCATCTAGCTTGCTCTTTGACAATCTACAATCTGGTTTCTGACCCCATCATTCCACTGAGACAGCCCTGACCAAAATTACTAATAACCTACTTACAGCCAAAGCTAGCGGACAATACTCTATACTCCTCCTTCTAGACCTGTCCTCTGCTTTCGACACAGTTGACCACTGCCTCCTACTACAGATCTTCTCCTCTTTTGGCATTAAAGACCTCGTCCTATCCTGGATCTCCTCATACCTCTCAATCCGCACATTCAGCGTCTCCCACTCCCACACTACCTCATCCCACCCTTTCTCTGTTGGAGTCCCCTAAGGCTCTGTTCTAGGACCCCTACTCTTCTCAATCTATACACTTGGCCTGGGGCAACTCATAAAGTCCCATGGATTCCAGTAACACCTTTATGCCAATGATAATCAGATCTACCTCTCTGGCCCAGATTTCACCTCTCTGCTGTCCACAATCCCGGAGTGTCTATCAGCAATATCCTCCTTCTTCTCCTCTCGCTTCCTCAAACTCAAGGTGGACAAATCTGAACTGATCATCGATCCCCCATCTCACAGATCTTCCTTACCCGACCTATCTATAACAATTGACGACATCACGCGTACCAGAGGTCCGCTGCCTCGGAGTAACCCTTGACTCTGCCCTGTCCTTCAAACCACACACCCAAGCTTTCTCCACCTCCTGTCGCCTGCAGCTCAAAAATATTTCCAGAATCCATCCCTTCCTCAACCCTCAATCTACTAAAATGCTTGTGCATGCCCTCATAATCTCCCACCTCGACTATTGCAACATTCTTTTCGGTGGCCTCCCTGCTAACACCCTCGCACCTCTCCAGTCCATCCTTAACTCTGCCGCCCAACTAATTCATCTCTCTCCTCGCTAGTCCTCCACTTCTCCACTCTGCAAATATCTTCACTGGCTCCCTGTTATGAGTTCATTTTCTCCTTCACCTCTGATGTCTGATGAACTCCCTCTGCTGGTGAAAGGAGGTAGTGAAATTGATCTGGATGGGAAGAACCTGTCATCTGAACAGGTGGAGTGTGATTGGACATCCGGAATTTCTGAGTGGATATAAGGCAGCCGACGCCCTGCTGGGTTGCTCGTGATCCTTTCTGCTCTGAGCTCTGGCATCCAGTTTAGTTCCTTTCTACTAAAAGCTAAGTTTTTGCGCTGCTATTTTTCCATGAGATTTTGTCTGTTTACTTAGTGTTTGTGTTCAGCCTGCCCTGGTTGGGATGGGCTGGACTCCATTTTTGTCTCTGATCAGTTGATCTCTTTGCTCTGTCTTCAGAATATACCTGAGTGCTGATATAGAGATTTTGAAGTCTAGTGACTTCAGGGCCTTTTCTATCAGACATGTTGGACATTATTTTTGGCAGGGTTTTTTGCGTGATTGCAGCCAGCATCTTTTCTGTCCTTTCCTATCTAGTTAGTTGGGCCCCATCATTTGCTCATCTTGTCTTTCTGTCTGCGTTTGTGTTTTCATCTGTTTTTCAACGACAATACATGTTGGGGGCTGTCTATTGCTTTGGGGTCTGCTCTGAGGCAGTTTAGATTTCCCCTTTCTTTCTTTAGGCTTATGTAGCTCTCCGGCTGTGACGAGGGGTCTAGGGCACCGTAGGAACCCCCCACGGCTACTGTTAGTTGTGGTGAATAGGATCAGGGGTCTGCAATCCGCTAGCCACCAACCTCTCCGGTTTTCTGGACTTAGCTTGTGTTTTTGTTTTTTCCTCCTCCGGTGACTCATTCATAACAGCTCCCATTTCCCTCAGCATATCCAATTCAAATTACTAATACTGATCTACAAGGCCATCTATAACTTGTCTCCTCCATATATCTCTGAACTAATCTCCCGATATCTTTCCTCACGTAATCTCCGGTCCTCTCAAGATCTCCTTCACTCCTCCACACTTATTCGCTTCTCACCCAACTGCCTCCAAGACTTTTCCCGAATATCCCCCATCCTCTGGAATTCTTTGCCCCAACACGTCCAACTATCAACCACATTCGGATCCTTCAGACGGAACCTGAAATCCCATCTCTTCAGGAAAGCTTACAGCCTGCGATGATCCCCGCTGTCTCCCCACCACTACTGGAGCTATCGTCTCACCATCACTGGAGCAGCTGCAACCCCCCAACCTACTGCCTCCTTCCCCACCATCCTGTAGAATGTAAGCCCGAAAGGACAGGGTCCTCTCTTCCCTCTATATCAGTCTGTGATTGTTAGCTTGTTTACTGTGATATCTGTAATTTGTATGTAACCCCTTCTCAAGTACAGCACCATGGCATCAATGGTGCTATATAAATAATAATAATAATTAAAAAAAATAATAATATGCAATGATATGTACATACACACATACAGTGCCTGCAGGCCTTGCACTGATGTGTATACAGCGACGTACACTACCCTGCCTGCCTATACTCTGGAATTAGTCTTTCAGAAGGACTGTTGCTTTAGCTGGATTTGAGTTGTTTAGGATGGTAGACCCCACAATCACTAATAAATTCCCAATTCTGACCAAATCTCGGCAGCAGCTCTCCCTACACTATCTCAATCCGGAGCTGGTTTGGAAAGGCACACACCTGTCTTTATAACACCTCACAGCTCACAGTGCATGCCAGACCAAATGAGAATCATGAGGTCAAAGGAACTGGCCAAGGAGTTCAGAGACAGAATTGTGGCAAGGCACACATCTGACCAAGGTTGCAAAAGAATTTCTGCAGTACTCAAGATTCCGAAGCACACAGTGGCCTTCATAATCCTTTAATGGAGGAAGTTTGGGACCACCAAAAGTCTTCCTAGACCTGGCCATCCAGCCAAACTGAGCAAATGTGGGAGAAGAGCCTTGGTGAGAGAGGTAAAGAAGAACCCCAAGATCACTGTGGCTGAGCTCCACAGATGCAGTAGGGAGATGGGAGAAAGTTCCACAAAGTCAACTATCACTGCAGCCCTCCACGAGTTGGGCCTTTATGGCAGAGTGGCCCGATGGAAGCCTCTCCTCAGTGCCAGACATATGAAAACCCGCATAAAGCTTGCTAAAAAAAAAAAACACATGAAGGACTCCCAGACTATGAGAAATAAGATTCTCTAGTCTGATGAGATGAAGATAGAACTTTTTGGTGATAATTCTAAGCGGTATGTGTGGAGAAAACCAGACACTGCTCATCACCTGCCCAATACAATCCCAACAGTGAAACATGGTGGTGGCAGCATCATGCTATGGGGGTGTTTTTCAGCTGCATGGACAGGACAACTGGTTGCAATTGAAGGAAACATGAAAGCGGCCAAGTACAGAGATATCCTGGATGAAAACCTCTTTCAGAGTGCTCCGGACCTCCAGAAGTGGCTGAAGGTTCACCTTCCAACAAGACAATGACCCTAAGCACAGTTAAAATAACAAAGGAGTGGCTTCACCAATGTTCACGATCCAACCTGATGGAACTGGAGAGGATCTACAAGGAAGAATGGCAGAGGACCCCCAAATCCAGGTGTGAAAAACTTGTTGCATCATTCCCAAGAAGACTCATGGCTGTACCAGCTCAAAAGGGTGCTTCTACTCAATAACGAGTAAAGGGTCTGAATACTTCTGACCATGAGATATTTCAGTTTTTCTTTTTTAATTAATTTGCAAAAATTTCTACATTTCTGTTTTTTTCAGTCAAGATGTGATGCAGAGTGTGCATTAATGAGAAAAAAAATTAACTTCTTTGAATTTACCAAATGGCTGCAATGAAACAAAGAGTGAAAAATTTAAAGGGGTCTGAATACTTTCCATACCCACTGTAGCTGCCAACCCAACAAACTAATTAAATAAAGACTAGAACACAATGCAGAATTTGGCAGTAAAAGGCTGCGTTGTTTATTTCCATACGGCAGGGGGAGGACAGGGGAGCCATGCATACTGCAGGGAGAGGTAAACTGCCCAGGTAGCCAGAGCGCAGGGGCTTAAATACCTGCACTGAGCCCGTCAAATTCAGCACAGCTAATCTGTTGTCAGGCAGATTTTCATACACATGACTCTGTGAAGAACCGTAACCCCAACAACCGTAACCATCTTTTGAGGGCAGAGCAAAGTACTGCAGTGAGCAGGCGCCAGGAAAGGTCAGAGAGACACAGCGCCTGCGCACTGCAGTACTTTGCTCTGCCCTCGACAGGGCAGAGAAGTACGCCTACGTAGGAGCGCGATCCTGGGGAGCCATGAATCAAGCAGGTAGGCAGCATCGCCAGAAGATGGGAGGCGCTGGACCTGCAACACCCATTGGACCAGACCGTCCCCCCCGGGTGAGTATAATAAAACGTATTTTTTTTTATCTTGCAGGTCAGATCGGGGGCTTATCTACAGCATTATAAAATACTGTAAATAAGCCATGAATGGCGGTGGCTGTATCTTATATGTGCCAAAAGTGCTGATAGGTACACTTTAAAATGGATTTGACTTGAAAAAATGTTAAGAAACATTCTTTCCAGAATAATGATTTGTATATAAGGCAAATAAATAACAGAAAAAAATGGGCTATGTTCAAACACAGTGATTTTGCTGTGTTTTTGCACATTTGCATTGCCTTCAATGGTAAAAAAAAATATTCAACAGGAAATGTAATTATATAATTTTAATACTTTATCTGGCCATGTGGTGTGAGACATGATCAGACACATTGGTTTTTTTTCCGGGCCATCAGCCAGCCATCACTATTTATAGAGGGCGATCAGGAGACCCTTTCTATTTTTTATATTGTTAGAGGGCCAGCAGGTTTCTTGTGGACAGATGAGACCAAGATAAAGCTTTTTGGCAAAGCACATAATTCTACTGTTTACAGTAAATGGAATGAGGCCTACAAATCAAGGAACACAGTACATACAGTCAAATATGGTGGAGGTTCAAAGATATTTTGGGGTTGTTTTACTGCCTCTGACCATGGGTGCCTTGACTGTGTGCAGTGCATCATGAAATGTGAAGATTCTCAGAGGATTTTGGGTCACAATGTAGAGCCCTGGGTCAGAAAGCTAGGTGTGCATCCTAGGTTATGCGTCTTCCAGCATGACAATGACCCCAAACATACTTCAAGAAGCTCCCAGAAATAGAGGGAAACAAAACACTGGAGAGTTTAGAATTGGTAATTCCAGCTCGAGAACCAAAATGTCTCCCAACACTACCTCTTACATACAGATGCTGGAGAAACTGTTATTGAACACATTAAATCAGATAATTTTGCCTGCTTTGATGAATTTCTGAGTACAGAACACTGTAAAAAACATGAATCGATCAATGAGTGCATGTAAAAAACAGCAGCAAGGCTTAACATTTACATAAGAGTGGTACTATTATAGAAGGGATTTGAATCTGCCCTGAAAAGTTTTTTTTCTTGTACGTGGCAGCAACAAACTGGACTAACGCAAGTAACAATGCCAGCAGGATGATGACCCCAAACATACTTCAAGAAGCACCTAGAAATAGATTGAAATAAAGCACTGGAGAGGTCAGAAGTGGTAATTTCAGCTCCAGTACCGTAAGGTCTCCCACTACTACCTCTTATATACAGATGCTAGAGAAACTGTGAATGGACACATTACATCAGTAAATTTTGCCAGCTTTGATGAATTTCTGAGTAGAAATCACTGGAAAAATAAACATGAATCGCTCAAGGAGTCCGTGGAAAAAAACAACCGCAAGGCTTACAATTTATAAAGCAATAATCCCTGACTAGATTCCTGTCATATGCTATACCTACTGCAGCATCTCACTATAGACGAATTGCAGATAAGAGCAGTTTTATTATAACAGATTAGAATCTATTTGAATTAGCCCTGAAAAATCAACTAGTTTAATGTAGCAGCATCAAGTACTGTTATTTCATTAACCCTGCTGGGTAAAATAGTAGAGTGTTTTGCATCTACTCAGCCTGATATGGAGGATACCAGGATCTTCTTTATACATTGTACCAACTCTCCTGTCCCGGCTGTGAAATCCTGCATGGATTGCAGGAATTGCAGCGTAAAGAAGCAATGTGGATTTTTAAGTTAAAAACATGATATCCCGCAGGCATGAATTTAAAATCTGATCTTTTATATATATATGATTAAGATGATGTGGTGATTTACTCCATGTTCAGATACAATGCTTTATGGTATGGTGGAGAAAATCCTCCCTTCCTGCTATTGTGGAGCTCCGCCCATTTTATTTCCCTCCCACTTTACTTCAGCCAGCAAGTGTATATAGGTATATGTTTATTTGTAAGATGTTAAGCTATGAGTAAGGACCCTCTAGTCCGAAACGTGTAAGCGTCTGTCACATTGGTGAACCATATGTTTTTTATGCATCTATTCTTTTTTTAATCTTTTTTTTTGGAATAAAGTCTTTTGATTTTAACCATCCTTTGGTCGAAGTTGCTGGAACATCTCCTAAGTATTGTGCCTACAAGATTTTCCGGAATCCTAGTTCCCTGCACCGCCCAGGATTGATTGCATTCCTCCAGACTTTGCATTTGCTACGGTTTGGTGAGCTGACAAAAAATTTTTTTCCTTTGTGGGGATTCACAAGTCTGCAGTCACATAGAGTGGACAGCAGACTTACACACAAATCATGGACAACCCCTTTGTGGCTGCTCAGAGTAGCACAAGAAACACGCAGCCTTACATTGACTTGTTGAGAAATGGCCGCAACACTGTTACCACCAATGATCCATTCCATACTGCAAATATAATTGTTTGCCGTCTTAGGCATGGTATGCATCATGCAATCTCTACACAAATCATTATGGCTCGTATAACATGACTGAGTACTAGCAGATGTTTTATTGGATAGCACTCGGCCCAATGTTATACTATGGGGCAGTACAGATCTGTGATTATATTCTAATACTGATCGATGTCCAGCTACAGACGTCCAGCTACAGGTGTCCAGTGACCTCACGTCACCACTCTCAATGGCTATCATGGTGTACAGCAAGCAATGGAGGCTGGAATAGTGGTCCGTCCTCTTCAGCGATGTCTTTTTTCTTGAACGCAATGATAACCTTAGATTGGCCAGAAGACCACGAGAGACCTTCATGAAGGGACGTCGCATCAGTCCTACTCCCAGGATCATGGTGTTGGGTGGTAGAATTTATGGTAGCAGGACCCCTTCAGTCTTCATTCCAGGTGCACTAACAGCTCGGCATTACATGGGATTCGGCCCTGGAACCAATGGTGCGGCAATTTCTACCTGAAGCCATTATTCAACATGACAACAGCAGATATCATAATGTGTTGCTGGAGCTACTGAGAGCAGCCGCTGTATGCTAACCGTCTCCGGACTTTTCTGCCATCGAGCACATCAAGGACATCATTGGTTGGTGACAGTAGCGTAGCTACCGGGGGGGCAGAGGGGGTGGTCGCCCCGGGCCCCGAGCTCTGAGGGGGCCCACCGGAGCTACGCTACTGTAACTGTATTGGTGTGCACCGCGCCCATACAGTTACATTCTGCGGCAGAGCAGGGAGAATCGATCTCCCTGCTCTGCTGCCCAGCCGC
This sequence comes from Dendrobates tinctorius, assembly GCF_039654945.1. Lineage (NCBI taxonomy): Eukaryota > Metazoa > Chordata > Amphibia > Anura > Dendrobatidae > Dendrobates > Dendrobates tinctorius. The sequence goes on along the minus strand of NW_027361795.1, from coordinate 2,445,189 downwards.
TATGGGCCCCTGAGAAGGCGGTGGGGGGCCCCAGTGCCAGCAGTGCGCCCCCCACCTCACAGCCAGCAATGTCGTCCTGGGCTATTTTGTGCGCACAGGACCTGTGATGAGGTCACGGGAGGGGCGAAGTCAGGGGGTCACATGATCAGGGGCTTCAGCGGCTGCAGGGCTCTGCTGTGCTGGTTGTCATGGTGCTGGATGAGGTGAAGTAAGTTTCTGTGTGGGCTCAGGAGGGGTTTACAGGGTGGATGTAGCAGAGCTGTGTGTTTAAGAGGTGTACAGAGCGGAGCCGTGTGTGTAGAAGGTGTACGGAGCAAAGATATGCATGTATGAGGTGTACAGAGGAGCGGAGCCGCGTGTGTGTGGGGTGAGCGGAGCCGTTTGTGTATGGCGCGGAGCCAAGTGTGTACGGGTTGGGGTGTACAGAGCAGAGCCATGTGTGTACAGGGTGTACGGAGCAGAGCCGTGTGTGTGCGGGGTGTACGGAGTGGAGCCGTGTGTGCAATGTGTACAGATTGGAGCCGTATGTGTACGAGGTGCATGGTACGGACTCGCGTGTGTATGGGGTGTGCGGAGCAGAGCCGTGTGTGTACAAGGTGTACGGAGCGGAGCCGCATGTGTACAGCGTGTACGGAGCAGAGCCGCGTGTGTACGGGGTGTAGGGAGCAGAGCCGCGTGTGTACAAGGTGTACGGAGCAGAGCCGCGTGTGTACAAGTGCACGGAGCGGAGCCAGGTGTGTGCAAGGTGTACGGAGCGGAGCCGCGTTTGTACAGTGTGTATGTAGCAGAGGTACGTGTGTACTGCATGTACGTAGCAGAGGTGCATATGTACAAGGTGTAGGGAACAGAGCTGCGTGTGTACAAGGTGTATGGAACAGAGCTGCATGTGTACAAGGTGTTCGGAACAGAGCCGCATGTGTACAAGGTGTACGGAGCAGAGCTGTGTGTGTATAGGGGGTGTGGAGCAGAGCCGTGTGTGTATAGGGGGTATCAGGTGCAGTAATAGGGACACATACGGCTCGGCGGCTCAGTATTGGGGTATCAGGTGCAGTAATAGGGTCACATACGGCAGAAGCGGCTCAGTATTGGGGTATCAGGTGCAGTAATAGGGGCACATACGGCAGCAGCGGCTCAGTATTGGGGTATCAGGTGTAGTAATAGGGACACATACGGCAGCAGCGGCTCAGTATTGGGGTATCAGGTGTAATAATAATGACACATACGACAGCAGCCGCTCAGCACTGGGGTATCAGTAGGATGAGGGGTTTGTGCAGGTTGAAGATAGATGGTGATGGGGCTGGAATATGAGAAGTGAAACGTGTCGTTGTTGTATTCTCTGTAGCAGAGTCCTAGCTGGAGGAGCTGTCATGTCGGTCTGGGCCAGATGGAAAAGACGTGAAAAGTGACCGATTCCATCAGAAAGAACGTCAGCGGTAAGTCACCAACTATGACTGGGCAGTAATCACTTATATGTTCTGTAGAACTGGTATTTACCACTGACCATATGGCGGTAATATCCGTGTTGGTCTTTATATAGGGATTATTTTCAGTAACAGCGCAGTCATCTCCTACATCCACTATTAGGGTGCGTCACCGAGTTGTAATCACAGTTACCTAGTTAGGGGCCAACTCAGAAGTTTCGCCCCCCCTGAACCGAAACCCTCGCTACGCCTCTGGTTGGTGACTACACAGCAGCTGCGAGCAATGGACCAGTATGGTTTGCCCAAGTGTATTCAGTAGCAGAACTTTCCTCAGATGACCATTAACCCCTTTCTGCCATGAGATGTACTATCCCGTCCATGTGCCCTGGGACTTAATTCCCAGGGACGGGATAGTACGTCATAGCGATCAGCGACGCCCACGTAGTGAGCGCCGCTGATCGCGGCCGGGTGTCAGCTGATTATCACAGCTGACACCCGACACGTTAACCCCTTGCACACCGCGATCAAACACAATCGCGGTGTACCGGGGGTTAAAGGGAAGCATCGGCAGGGAGGAGGCTCCCTCCGTGCTTCCCTGAGCCCCCCACGGCAGCGCAATGTGCAGCGCTGCTGCGGGGGGCTCCTTCCCTGCAGGCCCCCGAATCCAAGATGGCGACGGGGACCTTCGGGGGCCTGCAGGGAGCCGGCTTCCTCAGTGCCTGCAAAGCGCAGGCACGAGGAAGCCTGCTGCACTGCCTGTGACAGATCGCTGATCTGTCACAGTGATCTGTGATGTGACAGATCAGCGATCTGTCACAGGACAGTGATGTCCCACCTGGGACAATGTAATAAAGTTAAAAAAAAAAAAAATGTTAAAATAATTTTTAAAAAAATCGCCAAATAAATTAGAAAAAAAAAATATTCCCCCAATAAATTCATTTTTTGGAAATAAAAAAAACAAACAATAAAAGTACACATATTTGGTATCGCCGCGTCCATAACGACCTGCCCTATAAAACTGTCCCATTAGTTAACCCCTTTAGCGAACCCCTTAAAAAACAAAAAAAAAAACGAAGCAAAAAATAATGATTTATTATCATACCGCCGAACAAGAAGTGCAATAACGCATGATCAAAAAGACGCATATAAATATCCATGATACCGCTGAAAATGTCATCTTGTCCCGCAAAAAACGAGCTGCCATACAGCATCAGCAGCGAAAAAATATAAAAGTTATAGCTCACAGAATAAAGCGATGCAAAAATAATTATTTTTTATCTAAAATAGTTTTCATTGCAGAAAACCGACAAAACATAAAAAAAACCTGAATGAGGTATCGCTGTAACCGTACTGACACAAAGAATAAAGCCGCTTTATCAATTTTATCGCACGCAGAATGGTGTAAACGCACCCCCCCCAAAAGAAATTCATGAAACGCTGGTTTTTGTTCATTCTGCGTCCCAAAAATCGGAATAAAAAGCGATCAAAAAATGTCACGTGCCCGAAAATGCTACCAATAAAAACGTCAACTCGTCCCGCAAAAAATAAGACCTCACATGACTCGGTGGGTCAGAATACGGAAAAATTATAGCTCTCAATATGTGGTGATGCAAAAACTATTTTTACAATAAAAAGCGTCTTTTAGCGTGTGACAGCTGCCAAATATAAAACCCGCCACAAATAGTAAATCAAACCCCCCGTTATCACCCCCTTAGTTAGGGAAAAATAATAAAATTAAAAGAAAATGTATTTATTTCCATTTTCCCATTAGGGTTAGGGCTAGAGTTAGGGCTGAGATTAGGGTTAGGGGTGTGTTGGGCTTAGGGTTGGAGTTAGAATTGGGGGTTTCCACTGTTTGGGCACATCAGGTGCTCTCCAAATGCAACATGGCATCTGATCTCAATTCCAGCCAATTCTGAGTTGAAAAAGTCAAATGGTGGTCCTTCCCTTCCAAGCTCTGCCATGCGCCCAAACAGTGTTTTACCCCCACATATGGGGTATCAGCCTACTCAGGACACATTGCAAAACAACTTTTGGGGTCCAATTTCTCCTGTTACCCTTAGGAAAGTAAAAAATTGGGGGCAAAAATATCATTTTTGTGGGAAAAAATGATCTTTTTATTTTCACGCCCGGGCGTTATAAACTTCTGTGAAGCACTTGGGGGTTTAAAGTGCTCACCACACATCTAGATAAGTTCCGTGGGGGGTCTAGTGTCCAAAATGGGGTCACTTGTGGGGAGTTCCAATAGTTTAGGTACATCGGGGCTCTCCAAACGCACATGACACCCGCAGACCATTCCATCAAAGTCTGCATTCCAAAACGTCACTACTTCCCTTCCGAGACCCGACGTGTGCCCATACAGTAGTTTTCTCCCACATATGGGTATCAGCGTACTCAGGACAAATTGGACAACAACTTTTCTCCTGGTACCCTTGGGAAAATAAAAATATTGGTGACTAAAAGATCATATTTGTGGAAAAAATACGATTTTTTTATTTTCACGCCCGGGCGTTATAAACTTCTGTGAAGCACTGGAGGGGTCAAAGTGCTCACCACACATCTAGATAAGTTCCTTGGGGGGTCTAGTTACCAAAATGGTGTCATGTGTGGGGGGGTTTCCACTGTTTTGGTACATCAGGGGCTCTCCAAACGCGACATGGTGTCCGATCTCAATTCCAGCCAAAAAAGTCAAATGGCACTGCTTCCCTTCCGAGTTCTGCCATGCGCCCAAATAGTCGTTTACCCCCACATGTGGGGTATCAGCGTACTCAGGACAAATTGCACAATAACTTTTAGGGTCCTGTTACCCTTGGGAAAATAAAAATTGGGGGTGAAAAGATCATTTTTATGGAAAAAATATGATTTTTTAATTGTACCGCTGTACGTTATAAACTTCTGTGAAGCCCTTGTGGGTTCAAAGTTCTCACCACATATCTAGATAAGTTCCTTGGGGGGTCTAGTTTCCAAAATGGGGTCACTTGTGGGGGGTTTCCACTGTTTAGGTGCATCAGGGGCTCTCCAAACATGACATGGCGTCCGATCAGAATTCCAGCCAATTTTGCATTGAAAAAGTCAAACAGCGCTCCTCCCTTCTGAGCTCTGCCATGCGCCGAAACAGTGGTTCCCCCCACATATCAGGTATCAGCGTACTCAGGACAAATTGCACAATAACTTTTCCAGTCCAATTTCTCCTGTTACCCTTGGTAAAATAAAAAAAACTGAACCTGAAGTATTTTTTTTGTGGAAAAAAGTTAAATGTTCATTTTTTTTTTTTAAATATTCAAAAAATTCCTGTGATGCACCTAAAGGGTTAATAAACTTTTTGAATGTGGTTTTGAGCACCTTAAGGGGTGCAGTTTTTAGAATGGTGTCACTTTTGGGTATTTTCTATCATATAGACTCCTCAAAGTGGCTTCAAATGTGCTGTGGTCCGAAAAAATAAAATGGTGTTGCAAAAATGAGAAATCGCTGGTCAATTTTTAACCCTTATAACTTCCTAAGAAAAAAAACTTTGGTTCCAAAATTGTGCTGATGTAAACATGTGGGAAATGTTAGTTATCAAGTTTTTTGTGTGCCGTATCTCTGTGATTTAAGGGCATAAAAATTCAAAGTTGGAAAATTGCGAAATTTTCAAAATTTTCGCCAAATTTCCATTTTTTTTCACAAATAAACGCAAGTTATATGAATGAAATTTTACCACTAGCATGAAGTACAATATGTCACGAGAAAACAATGTCAGAATCACCGGGATCCATGGAAGCATTCCAGAGTTATTACCTCATAAAGGGACAGTGGTCAGAAGTGGCCCGGGCATTAACGTGCAAACCACCCTTGGGGCTTAAGGGGTTAACCCCTTTATGACCTTGAATGTATAGGTACGTCCAAGGTCGCCTCCGTTTGCTGCAGGCTCCAGCAATGAGCCCGCAACTTTTCCTGCACATGTGCCCCTTACATGTACTGCTAACAGCCGTGGGTGGAATTGCAATCCACCTTGGGCTGTTAAAATGTTAAATGCCGCTGTCAATCATTTAACACGATTGCGACGGAAGCGCGTCACAAACCCTGCTCATCGGCACCCGTCACATGACCACGGGTTGTGTAGACAGACCCAGATCTGAGTCTACGCCCTGCAGTCTCTGTGTCTGCTTTATGTCACTCACTACCAGAGCCCCTCTAACATCTGCCAGGGGGAAAGAAATGGTAAATGGGCGTGGGTTGGGGGTGTGGCCAGGGGGCGTGGCTTGGGGTGGTTGAGGGCGCACAAATTGCTGCTACACTTAGAGCGCCTCATGGTTTGTCTTTCTATTGTGCCCCCGTTGAGAAGCGTGGGGTCAGCCTCTGACTACTCTGTGGTTGGTGTGATTAGGGTGCTCCTTATAAATAGTATAGGAAATGACACCGACTGGGCGCCACACAGTCCTTCTAATTAGCTATGAAGCGCTCCCCCCATGAGACGCAGTGACGGCCCCAATAGCGGCGCCGTGGACCAGGCCCGGATTGGCAATATAACCAACCGGGCATTTTCCCGCTGGGCCGCTGTCACGTGGGCCGCGGGCGGCAGCGCCCAATCATCTGGCCGCTTGCCAGCTGCTGCGGCCACTGTTGCTCCTGCCGCCGGCCCTCTGCGGGCACGGCGGTGATAGTTTCCAAGTTCCTCCCGCACTGCAGGGAGATAAGCCGCCACGCCCCCCCTCGCACCCCATCCTCGCCGTAGCATGAGACCCTCCCCCCGCCACCCACAGCGTCGCACTCGCTTGCCTGCTCGCTCTGTTCGCAGGACCTGTGATGAGGTCACAGGAGGGGAGGAGTCAGGGGGGTCACATGATCAGGAGCCTTTGTCCAGACCCCCGATCATGTCACCCCTGACTCCGCCCCTCCTGTGACCTCATCACAGGTCCTGTGCTGTTGTCATGGTGCTGGTTGAGGTAAGTATGTGTGGGGTCAGGATTTACAGTGTGGATGTAGCAGAGCTGTGTGTGTACGAGGTGTATGGAACAGAGCCGCGTGTACGAGGTGTACGGAGCGGAGCCGCGTGTGTACGAGGTGTACGGAGCGGAGCCGTGTGTGTACGAGGTGTACGGAGCAGATCCGTGTGTGTACGAGGTGTACGGAGCGGAGCCGCGTGTGTGCGAGGTGTACGGAGCTGAGCCGTGTGTGTACGAGGTGTACGGAGCGGAGCCGTGTGTGTACGAGGTGTACGGAGCGGAGCCGCGTGTGTACGAGGTGTACGGAGCGGAGCCGCGTGTGTACGAGGTGTACGGAGCGGAGCCGCGTGTGTACGAGGTGTACGGAGAGGAGCCGCGTGTGTACGAGGTGTACGAAGCGGAGCCGCGTGTGTACGAGGTGTACGGAGCGGAGCCGCGTGTGTACGAGGTGTACGGAGAGGAGCCACGCGTGTACGAGGTGGACAGAGTGGAGTCGTGTGTGTACGGAGCGGAGACATATGTGTACGGGATGTACGGAGCGGAGCCAAGTGTGTACAAAGCATACAAAGCGTGCTTTTCCCACGGACACAGGAGTACACGGCGGAGCCCCGAGGAGCATTTTAAAACACACACATGACGTTCCACCTGAAGTGATGTGCTGGAAGCTGACCGGAAATGAGATAATTTCTTGAGGAGATTGTGACGGAACCAGGAATGCTTCAGATCCATCACCGTGTCCTCCTCCGACAGCGCAGACAGCAGGATCGCCTTGGAATCGGGGATGCCGGCCATGTGAGCGGATCATGATAGGTCCTGCACCGGGAGGCTCAGGTGGGCACTACAATGGGAGCCGGGCTGCTATAGTATCTTTGTAGAATCTTTCTTTATTTCTTTCTCTCTTTTTCTTTCTCTCTCTGTTCTTTCTTCCTCTCTTTTTCTTTCCTCTCTTTCTCTCTGTTCTTTCTTTCTCTGTTGTCTCTCTCTGTTCTTTCTTTCCCCTTTCTCTCTCTGTCTCTCACTGTTCTTTCTTTGTCTCTCACTGTTCTTTCTCGCTCTCTGTTTTCTTTTTTCTCTCTCTCTCTGTTTTCTCTCTTCCTTAGTGCCAGTCAGTGTGCCCATAATGCCAGCCACTGTGCACTCAGTACCAGTCAGTGTGATCAGCAGTGCTAAATGAGTGCGATTAGGTGTGGACATGGGTGTGACTAGTTGTGAAATGGGTGTGGCTGGGCGTGGCCCTTTGTCCATCTTTCCCTTCTTCAAAAGTTGGGAGGTATGATAGGGGCGGCTATGACCAGGGGGTCTGTTTGCCCAATAGAGAGCAGTTCTGCCAGGAATTCTGTAATCATGCATACAAAAGGGGACAGAGCTTTGGGAGGAGTACTGTACCTAAAAGCAATAAATGGGACTGAGCTGAAATACTGGGCACAGCTCTGACTACATGTTATATAGTCGTGTTAATCTCCGCTCACTTCTTGTAAACTACAAGTGTACAAAGATATATAGTCACCATGTGACTAGTGGGCCTGTGTAACTTCAAATGCCAGGGCTGAATTTTAGTCCAAGTCCGGCCCTGCCGTGGACACAGCACACGTTACATGTGCTCCTCCGCGACCGCCAGCACTCCGGCTGCCTTCACCGCTAGCCCCGCCCACCTTCTGCACGGACATGACGTTCTTCCCCGTAACGTGTGGCAGATCCCGCCTGATTCGCTGCGATTGACAGCCCAAATGGCCAATAGCAATTCTAGGCTGAAGCATCTAGTCCAATCAGAACACAGGGTGTACCCGATTCAGCCAAAATTGCAAGATGGCGCTGAGAAGCCGTGTATGAGGACGCGAGCTCTTCACAAGTCGCTATGAAAGGAAAAGAGCGCTCCCCGGCCAAGGCCAAACGGTCCCGGGGGGCGGACGAGCCTTCTCGGGAGCGGTGCGGGAAAAAGATCAGCTCTGCTAGCGGCAGTAACGGCAGCGGGTCGGTCGGCAAATCCTCCGAGAGCAGCTCCGGGCGCCGAGGCCTGCACCTAGACAAGAGCGTGTCCAGCAGCCGAGAGTACGAGCCGTCCGGGAGAGCCGCCGGCCTGCACAGCTATGCCTCCCCCGGAGCCAGCAGTGGCAGCGGCAGCAGCAAGGGCGCGGAGGGCAGAGCGGGCGCCCGGGCCGCGGAGGGCCGCGGGGAGTCGGAGTACAAGTCGCTGCGGATCAGTGAGCTGGGCTCGTCCCTCAGCGATGAGGCCATAGAGGACGGCCTCTTCCATGAGTTCAAGAAGTTCGGGGACGTCAGTGTGAAGATCTCCCGCACCGGGGACGAGCGGGTGGCGCTGGTCAACTTCCGGCGCCCCGAGGATGCCCGCGCCGCCAAGCACGCCCGCGGCCGCCTGGTGCTGTATGACCGGCCGCTGAAGATCGAGGCGGTGTACCTGGCGGTGAGCGCCCGGCGCCGTAGCAGGTCGCCCGCAGACAAGGACACATATAGCGGCCTGGCCACCGCCGTGGCCTCCCTGCCCGCGCACCGGCACCCGCGCGGCCTCTCCCCGGGCGGCCTGGGCTACAGGGACTACCGGCTGCAGCAGCTCGCCCTAGGCCGCCTGCCGCCCCCTCCTCCCCCACCGCTGCCCCGAGACCTAGACAGGGACCGGGACTACAACTTCTATGAGGGCCGGGTGCGGCCTGCCTACCCCCTGGACCCCCGGCTGAGCCTCCGGGAGGAGGACAGCTCGCCCAAGAACGACATGCGGGCCAACAGGACTCTGTTCCTGGGCAACCTGGACATCTGTGTGACCGAGAACGAGTTGTGCAGGGTGTTCGAGCGCTTTGGGACAATTACTGAGGTGGACATCAAGAGGGCGACCCGGGGGCAGACCTCTACCTACGGATTTCTGAAGTTTGAGAACCTGGACATGGCGCACAGGGCCAAGATGGCAATGTCCGGCAAGTGCATCCTGCGGAACCCTGTTAAGATTGGCTATGGCAAGGCCACTCCAACCAACCGCCTGTGGGTGGGAGGGCTCGGCCCCTGGGTGCCCATGGCTTCCCTTGCCCGGGAGTTTGACAGGTTTGGCACCATCAGATCTGTTGATTACAGGAAGGGGGACAGTTGGGCCTACATTCAGTACGAAAGCTTAGATGCCGCCCAAGCTGCCTGCACTCAGATGAGAGGCTTTCCACTGGGAGGTGAGCACAGGAAGCTGCGCGTGGACTTTGCGGATACTGACCAGATTTATCAGCCCCCCTACCTCCAGACATTGCCTGTACCCCATTACGATTTGGTGGGAGATGGCTTTGGCCATAGGGCACCTGATCCTTTACGAGCCAGAGACCGCACACCGCCTCTGTTGTATAGGGACAGAGAGAGAGACATGTACTCGGACTCTGAATGGGTACCCCTTCCTGTTAGAGACAGAAACAGAGCTGCTTATGACTCCATAGAGACATTAGATCGACGCACTGATGGTTGGTCTTTGGACCGAGAACGTCGGAGAGATGGCGTGAGCAAAGACCAACCTAGAAAAAGGAGACTCATGGAGGAAAGTCGTCATATTGACCGATCTCCTGAAAGTGATCGGTCCAGAAAGAGACACTGTAACAGTCCTGACAGAAGTCCTGATGGCAGTGGTGGACTGGACAGTCGCTACAGTGATGTAGAGCGCCCCACCGGCCGCACTGAGCAGGCATCGCCCCCCAGAGTCTGGCGCAGCAGCCTTGAGCGGGGTGTCGGAGACAAGCGTGACAGAAAGACCTCAAACTCCGTTGAAAAAGAAAGAAAGCATCGTATTGTGGAGAGTAAGAGCCCTGTCAAGAAAGAGGAGCGCTCTGAGCTCAACAGTAAAGTCAAATCCCCCCAAAAACCTGATGCAACTCAAAAACTGTGTCTGGCCTGGCAAGGTATGCTGCTCCTGAAGAACAGTAACTTTCCGTCCAACATGCATTTGTTACAAGGGGATCTTTCTGTCGCTACCAGCCTGCTTATTGAAGGGCCCTCCGGTGGGAAAGTCGCCCAGTTGAAAATTACACAGCGTTTACGCCTGGATCAACCCAAGCTGGATGAAGTGACGCGTCGCATCAAAGTAGCTGGTCCTAATGGCTATGCCATATTGCTTGCAGTTCCTGGTACATCTGATGGCAATTTCACTGGAGATCAAGCAAGTTCAACTCAACGTCCTCTGAGAAACCTAGTCTCCTACCTAAAGCAAAAACAGGCAGCAGGTGTCATTAGCCTTCCAGTGGGGGGCAGTAAAGATAAGGAGAACACTGGAGTTCTTCATGCATTTCCACCTTGTGAATTTTCCCAGCAGTTCCTGGATTCTACAGCTAAAGCCCTTGCCAAATCTGAAGATGACTACCTTGTAATGATAATAGTGCGTGGGGCGTCCTAATTCAGTGTTTATGTTCTTATGACCTGTCCACATGGTATTATGGGATACAGTACAAATGTTTAGTTTTGCTAATTCATTCTTTGTGCCGTGATATCGTAAGGTACTGTATATACAAGTCCACTAAACCCATGTGGTTAAACATGCTATTCTTAAGAATCTGCTTTTTTTTCCTGTCTCTTCATTTCTGCTTTTCTGCTGTCTATAATTTTCTCAAGAACTGCGTTAATGATTTATTCATAGATATTTACAAGCGCTTTTTTTATGCAGATTAAATATTTCTGAATCTTTCCAGCTTATGCGTAGATTTAACTGTGACATATTATGTGCTCTGTCAAGGTTAGAAAATGTAGTTTTTATTTCTACCAGTAGAACAGATTACTGAGAAGTTTCAGCTAACATACAAGCTGTCATAAAGCAGGTCGTCCCCATCAGCATTCAATGTTCGTGATGGGGAATGTTACATTCATCCTTTGAAGGCTCACATGTTGGAAGGTTAGGACAGTATCTTTCCATGTCTCTTGCTTTCGCGCTCTCTTCCCGCTTGCCTTTCTCTGTGCTTTCTCTGCCTTCTTGTCTCTCTCGTCATGTCTCTCGCTTTCTGTGCCTGCTTGTCTCTCTCGCTCTTTCTGTGCCTGCTTGTCTCTCTCGCCCTTTCTGTGCCTGCTTGTCTCTCTCGCCCTTTCTGTGCCTGCTTGTCTCTCTCGCCCTTTCTGTGCCTGCTTGTCTCTCTCGCCCTTTCTGTGCCTGCTTGTCTCTCTCGCCCTTTCTGTGCCTGCTTGTCTCTCTCGCCCTTTCTGTGCCTGCTTGTCTCTCTCGCCCTTTCTGTGCCTGTCTCGCCGTCTGTCTCTCTCTCTCGCGCCATGTTCACATTAGTGTCCAAGCAGAATGTAGTGCCCGCTGCCCTAGCATATGATGCCATTTGCCTGTATTGTATCCCTCTGTAGAAGGTCTGTATCCTGTGTTCTGACAGCTTGAACGTTAGCTTATATTATCTTCCATGTCTGCAAGTTGTAAGAACTTATAATAGTTTAAAGTTTTGATTTGTTTTTAATAGAAGGTAGCTTGAAACTTACCTTTAACACAAAGTATGAGTTTCTGTCAGACGTAAATCATAAAATATTAAGTTAACTCTCCAGGCATGATGTGTGACAAGCAGGTAGTTCTTTAATTTTTCTAGCTATTTCCCAAGAGTTTGTCATCCACTTCAACTTGCTCAAAGTATCCCAATTCATTTCCAGCCAGATATGTTTCCTTTGAACTTTGATCATACAAAGTAAGGTGTCACGCAAATGGGCTACAATTGGTCAGAGTGACAATGACTGATATATGGGTGGTAATGTTGGGGATCTAAAGGAGTGAATTTTTTTGCCTTTAAGAAATGACACTACATTCCTATATGATTGCATGGTATAGCTTGTGCTTTTTAGAATAAGTCTGACATTTCAGTAACAGCAGGGAATAGCTCATGGCTAGCTTGTGGACATCATGGAACTGCTTATACAATGGCTGCTTCCTACCTCGTGCTTCATACACATTCATTAGATAATTGTGGTATATTTATTACCTTGTTGGTGGCTACCTAAAGCATGAAAGCCATTGTATAAGTGTTGCCGCTATACTGTTATGTATCTATACTGTATCCCATAATGCAGTCCAGGGTTGTAGCTGTTCCTACATTTGGTAAATGTAGAAAAAACCTGTTTAAACTGCTAGAACGTGCTATACATTAGAAATTGTCATCCAGACGACTTCGATAATTGCGGACAAGGGCATAATGGTTTTGAAATGTTAAACTGTGTTCTGCACATTCCAACTTGGGTTTAAGTTGATATTACAACTTCACTGCTTGTTATCAGAAAGAATTCAAGCTGTATGAGCAAATATATATATATATATATATTCACTTGCATGATCTAAAGAGCCAGTGATAAAAAGAAACAAAGTGAATCAGTCACCGGGGTTATGCTTCTCTATACGAGGGCATATTATACGCAACGTATTCAGGTGTGTAAAATCCGTAGCATTTTACAGTGTCTGTGTAATTGATGAGAGTGCTGAAATCTTGCAGCACTTTTCACCCATTAAAATGAGTGCATGAAAAACGCACGTAAACATGCGACCATCACATGTATGCAAAAATTCAGTGTGTGAACATACCCTAAAGTAGTGACAGATACCATGACCACATAGTGCTGTCACCAGCTTGTCCATATGGTATGGTTTTCATATGATCAGTGCAAAACAAGCTGAGTGCATGAACGCAGGGGTCCTCCCTATTCATGGACTGTGGTGTCGCTTTGCCCACCCATCACTGGCTGCTTTCTCCCTATTCTGCAGGGGAATGAAGCTGTCAGTGCTTGCGCTGCCCATGATAAGCTGATTTTCTGAAAACTATATTGTATCGTCACATAATGCTGAAATTGGTGTTTGTCATCCACTTTATAATGCCCTCATGCAGGATAAACCTGGTGAGTCATTGAGTGTCCACGCTAGACTGCTGACATCCTCGGAAGAAAAAAATCTTGTAGTTTTTGTTGTGGATTTTGCAACAAATGCAAAGAGTTAAATCTGCTGTGAGTCCGCAGTTTCAATTGATAGATGCAAATTAAAGGTAATCTGTCAGCAGGTTTTTGCTATGTAAGCTGAAGACAGCAGGTCATGCCTCCTGGTCCAGCAATGCCGCCTCCTGTGATGAGCAGAGCCTGGTGTGGGCGGGGTTAGCTTTCTCACCTCTGCTTCATTGCTAAATTTAATAACTGATTGTGTCAGGACTGCTGCACCAAGTAAACTAAGTGATGTATCGTTGGATTCAGCTTCTCTTTACCTACATCATGCTGCTCTAAGGTGCGATAGCAAAAACCTGCTGACAGATTCCCTTTAATTGTCAGCACCGCAGGTCAGTTTACTAAGATTTTTTACGCAGTATGTGGATGGGATTTGGTTAATCTCGGCAACACTGCTGCTATGATAATACACTGACTTTTCTGCCCATAAAATCTGGATGAAAATTCTGCAGCATATAAATCCTGTGTAGCCATGCTGTACAAGTTTGTCAGAAATTACACTCTTTATACATTTTTTTTTTTTTATTACATATATCTAAAGAGGTATTCTAAGGCTACACGCTCCCACGATGAGGTTTTGGTGAGTTCTTGATATTGCAGACTTTCTGCACCCATTAAGTAAAATAGGTTATATGCATTTAAAAAAAATGCAGCGTAAAAGTCACCAAAAATGCATTTTTATTTTTTTTTGCAACATCTCTTGTCCCCAAATAGTATTAGCCCACATTCACACCTCAGTATGTGTAAGCCAAAACCAAGAGTGGGTGATAATTACAGAAGTGGTGACGTGTTTCTATTATACTTTTCCTCTGACTGATACACTCCTGGTTTTGGCTTATAAATACTGATGTAAAATACTGACCAAATACTGAACATGGCCTTAAAGGGACTCTGTTGGCACAGAATGGCTATTCAGTGCTTTACTGCGGGGCCAGCCATTTATATACACCTTCTCACCTGATTCTTTTCCCTCAATCTCCACCAATCCCTCACCCTATGAAATCAGAGCTGTCAATCAAAGAGGAGGGGGTGGAGATTGAGGGAAAATAAGCAGGTGGGAAGGTGTATATAAATGGCCGACATGAAGCACCGAGCGGTGGGACTTTGACCCTATAACAGCAAGGTAAAGTTAACTATCTGCTGCTTAAGAGCATTACAATGGAGTCTGCCCATCGTACTGAAAATGCAGTGTGACAGTAAATAACTTATTGCATTCCGGGAGCTGCCAACTTTCACTCATTGGCTCCAGTCACAGTCTGTACTCACTGGGCAGCAGCTGTAAGCAGTCCCCAGTATTTTGACAGCTCATTTAGCACAGATGTGCGGCAGAGCGAGCTGTCAGCTAGAGAGCCAACACTCACTGTGTACTGAGTGGTGACTGTAGCCTCTCCAGGCTCTCCTCTGACTGAAAGCCAGCGGCCCCCGGATGGAATGAAGTTAGTTCCCCCTGTAGTCACTTTCAGTAAGACAGGAGGAAAGCTTTGTAACACTATTAACCTGCAAATTAATGCCATATCTTCAGGTGAATAGCGTTCAGGGACATGACCGGTTCCCTTTAAATAAAAACACTTTCCTGTTTGGGGGGGGGGGGGGGGGCAATATTTGGGCATCATTGTGGACCTGCAACTTGAACCTATAGAAAGTCATAGGCTATCAGTCTGGGTGATGGCGCTTATCCTTGCTACCCCTAAAAATAAAGATCTAAACATTACATAGCTGTGTACGCTAGTCCAGAAACACTGGCATATTGCACACTAATTGGACACACAAGACCCTTCCGGTCTCGTTCAGTAGCTCTATATGTATGGGAACATCTCATCTGTCTGCATATGAACATGGTTGCAGATGGTTTGTTCTATTGAACAGCATTGAATCTTTCTGTTACCAACATCAGTTCTTTCATTCTAGTCCTTACTCTGATTATTCTGCATTAACTATTCCCGTCATAACATGGTACTACCTGAGGACTTTGTGTGCCAGTATTAGAAGAGTTTGGTTCCCAGATAAGCAAAGTTAAAAGTTTCAAGTCACCCAAGTTCTTTGTAAGTTCTGTTCCTTGTTAGAAAAAAAAAAAAACTAGTGAATGTGTATAACATCCTGAATAGTTGTTCTATGCAGGAGATCTCAGGCAGGGAATGAAAGTGTTGGTCTGATTTTTCTGACATGTATGTTAGCTATTTAAGATTCGGACAGAAGCTGTCACAATGTCTGCATGTTCATTGTTAAGCAGCATTTTATGGAGTTTTAAATGTTTGGTGAATCTCAGCAAAACATGGGCCTTCCTTTCCTTTCTCCTAATGAGAGCAATGATATGACATAAGATCATGATGTACCGTATATTTAATCTATGATATTGCTGTAGATGTGGTCCGAGCAGATATCCGTAGCCATCTAATCTCGGCATCACATGGTGGAGTTCAGGATTTATATTACAGAGGTATGTGCTGATAGTTGATTACTGTCGACCTCCAGTTTTTTAGATGCACGGGTTTTTTTTTAATTTCCCTTCCCCCCTCATAGATTCTGCCTCCTAATTGGTGAGAAGTGTTCAGCCCGTCAGGCTGCAGTCTGATATTCTCCCATGGAAGTATTGCTTTTAAGGTGAGAATATAATTTCTCCTAAGGCCGGTTTCACATTTGCTCTTCAGGGCGCAGCGACAGCCTGCGCACGGCCGACGCTAAGCCCAGCCCCCTGCCGCGCCTCCGCCGGTAGCTCCGCCTCCGGGCGCATGACGCTGCATGCGTCATGCGTCCCCTATCTTTATCACTGAGGACGCAGGCCGTGCGCAGTATGCTTTTGGCGGCGCCTGCGTCCTTTTCACGGTGCGCCGAGCGCAACCCAATTGCAACAGGTTGCGTTTGGTGCTGGTCGGCGCACCGTCAAAAGGATGCAGGCGCCGCCAAGCGCATACTGCGCACGGCCTCATTGATAAAGATAGGGGACGCATGCAGCGTCATGCGCCCGGAGGCGGAGCTACCGGCAGGGGCGCGGCTTAGCGGCGGCTGTGCGCAGGCCGTCGCTGCGCCCTGAAGCGCAAATGTGAAACCGGCCTAATGCCTGCAATCCATGTACCTACGGTATGAAACATCCATACACATGACATTGTACATGATCCTTATGTTCTGGTTCCTAGAAGTAGGGTTGGCAGAACCAATGGGATGTATTGAAAAATAGAGAATACAGCTTACATTAGTTATGCACATACACTAAGGCAAGGGAAATGTATAAAAGGGAATCTGTCTAAGATCAATCCCCCAAAATGCATGTTAGAGCATGCTGGTCTTTGAAATGTAAATCCAGAGCAAAATTAAACCTTTTCATTTATATGCAGATGAGTCTTAAGTGCTCTGGGCATGACAGAGCACTGAAGTGTCTGTACTGAGGTTGTTTCACTGTCCTGCACCTGATTTTTTTGTTTGGTTGATAGCTATCTGGTTGCATTACCTGGCACATAATGTTGCACAGACAGTGAGCTATTAGTGATGACCGAATGTGATCGGGTGCTGACTGACTTCAACGTGCTCGAAAAATATGTTCAAGTCACCGCGCGTGCATGTCTCGTAGCTGTTAGCTGCAACACATGCTTGGATTGCCTGTTAGGCAATACCTGACATGCAGGCGCTGGGACTAAAACATTTTTCAAGCACAACCAAGTTACTTTGTTAGCAACCGAGCATGTTCGCTCCTCTCTATGAGCAGTCAATCAAGCTAAAGAAGCTGGTGCTGGGCTTAATCTCAAGAGGTTCCGTAAGTACTGTCATGCCCTAATGTCCTTAATGCCTCACTTGCAGCAACAGAGAACATGTAAGGGTGTCCATGAATTCACCTTTTGAGAACCTGCGTGCCATATATCTGGTGGTGGGTAATCTTACTGAGAGATTGCCTTTAACATAGAGCTGGGATTTATTTAGCATGTACATTATTCAGTTGTGTAATGTCAGCATTGTTTGCTTTGTATCTGTGTGCATTGTGTATACAAACTTGGTGGTCATAATCATAGCATCAAACACTGCCTAGCAAATAGTATCTGGAGCTCAGTGACGACCATTCTATAATCTCAGTCCTTATTTCACAGACTTTTTGCCCCAAATGAAAGTGCCGGGTGGATTTCTAGAAAAGCTTGGGTGTTCTGAGCACACACCTTACATTTCATTGGTTGCTATTTGATAGAACTCATGCCATTTTGGGATCAGTGATGCAGAATAATCTGAAAGGTGTTTGACCATTTTCTACACTCCGTTGTAATGATTGTTTGCTATTTAACTCTGAATTTCCCCTCCTCCTTGTACAGCACAAGTTGGGAGAAAAGAAGATTCTGCTCCTCATGTGGCTGTTAACAGATGGAACATTGATGGAGGAAAGTGTCTGTTAGGACTTGCGCATTTTACTATTCTGGCAGCAAAAAAAAAAAAGAGAACCCAGAAAAATATGCATATTGTGTATCTGCTTTTGTGATGCCAGTTTCCCGTGTTTTAAGTGAAAACGTGATGACTTCATTACTTTGTGCTGTATACACAGGATTTCTGGAAAGTGAGGCGTTACCCTCTCTGGCTCACGAGTTATCATAATGGTCATACAAAGCGTGCACACAGTTCCGACTGGTTTTGTTTTCATTCTCAATAAATTGTTTCTTATGAGGAAAATGTCTTTCTGCCTGGAAGTGAATTGACAACAAACAGCTGACGGTTTTGGTTGAGGGGTACACAATTCCTGAATGCTTGAATTGTAGCAGACAAATTGATGTTTCATAATCTTCAGGAAGTAAAACATTGACATCCTCATTTTAAAGTCTATTTTTCTTTTTCCTTTTTTTTTGTTTTTTAATTTGAAAACATTGTGTTGTGCAAGTGGAGTAACCTCTTGTTCTGATTGCTGTATCTATTGAACGGATCATGGTGGCTGCTGATTCTCCTTAGGAGGGATCCGTAATAATCTTCCAAGAAGCAGAAAACAGTCTTCATTACTCGTGGTAACGTGCAGCTGTTTTGGAGAATCCAGTAAAGATTGATTTGTTGGATCATCAGCAATGATCCTGATTTGTTTTCATTTGAAATTTTACTTTTATATCATTTCGTTTTCAGCAGTCAAAACACAAATCAATTTCGGTAGCAAATAAAAAAAAATAAAAATCCTGTAATAAAGCATTGCCATGACAAGGAGAAGAAACGTCCACTTCTGGGATCAGAGCTCCGTTTTGTGCCTAGGTGGTGTTGGCCCTGCAGGAGAAGATTTTCTGTGCGTCACCAATGAGTAATCCTTTTAACTGGTCCTTGTGAGACCATTTGGGAAGGGTTCTGTGACACACTGGATATGCTTTCATTCTGTTTAGCATGAGGAGCCACTGTGTGCCTTATATCTCTGAGGTCAAGCATGAATTCCCTGGAGCCTTCCTTGAAATGAAATTTGCTACATCCTTCTGTACCATGTTTCGCACTTTGTAGCTCCCTGTTGGAAGTCATTTGCGGTTACAAAAGCGTAGTGTTACAGCAGGATATGCCACACAGCTGCCTAGTGAAGAACAGACGGAGTCTTCTGTCTCTTGCTCTAATCTTGGTCAGGATGCGACATTGACAGATGTGTTGAAGTCTTGCATGCGTTGGTCACTTGCGGCTGATACTGTTTCCATCTACCAACGGATGGGAAGCTGCATCCACGTGAGCGGTCCGCTGCTAGGGGACAGGCGAATTGGCTGCTTCCCTGATATCTTATCTGCAGGTGGGTTCCATGGAAATCTTTTGTACAAAGGTAAGGTAGTGAAAGCTCAAACTGCAAATTGGTTCTTTTGTTAAGCTCTCAGTTCACTGTATAAGGCAAGCTACACAAATTTTGTAAATGTATCCCAGATAAGAAATATTACTTTCTATTATACAATATTAAGTATAAGATAAATATAGTTGTGAAACTGCACTGACTCGGCATCCATTACTCCGGCTATAATGGAATCGGGTTGATATAGATATGTATCGGTGAAACATGCCTTTGTAGCTTCCAGGTGACCGTGCCATTGTTAGTTTATTATTGTATTATGGCCAGTATATCCCTATAGATTGTGCAGTGTGTACGCGGGGAGCTTCTTAAATCTGCAGGTTTTAATCCTTTGAATTGCCAGATAAAAATAATTCACAAAGTCTGAAACAGAATATGTAAGAATGAGCTCTAACCCCTTTACATACATTGTACATGGTGATGGTATAGCATAAGAAGTAATGTACCACATCCACAGTCATGTTTCACTTTTGGGGTGAAGCCAAGGAGCAGCTAATCTCATGTTTGCAAAATCAATGTCGCCTCCTGCCACGACAGGTGACCGTTGTTTTTGTAGACCCGTGTTCAGCTGTGCCATCTGGCGCCACCCTTGTAGTGGGTAGTATTGTGCAGTATGTAATGAGCTTTTCTTTGATTCGATGAATGGCCTAACACCTGTTTACTCTCCCTTGTGTTATATCATGTACTAAACCTAATTTATATACCATAAACTAGTTTTTCTGCACTAAAGAACAGGAAGAACTTTGGCCCATTCATCATCACGACCGGTGATTTTTCTCTGCCGTCTTCCTGATTCATGAAGAGGTGCAGCGGTTTTCATGTATCTGGAGCGTCTGACGAGTGGTGTGCGCCTATGTATGCCATGCCAGAAATCCCACTCCAGTCAGGTGCAGGAGTGAGATTTCTGGCATAGGGAATGCCACAGCTCGCTATGAATTAGACTAGCTGTGGCTTCATGGCACCTCGCCATTTAAGCTTTTATTATTTTATTTGGGCGTTTAAGAAGGGGTTGACCAAAGAGTGGGCAACCCCTTTAAGGCATCCATACACATTACGTGAAAAAGTTGACCAAATCGGTCTGTGATCAGGTGTCCAATTCTGACTTTAATCCCCTTGTTTTCCAAAGAGATACACAACGTCTCCTCTCCTCATTCCCTAGTGAAAACACGAGAATTTGACCAAGACATAATTTACCAGTAATTTTTATGTCAACAAAGCTGTATGAGCATTTTTTTAATTTACTTTATTGTGGGACAAGTTGTAGTTTTGAATCGCGCCATTCACTGAACCATAAAATGTGCCAAAAAATAATTCTTAACTTTTTTTTGTTATACGTGTGTATACATCTATATAGAGTATATCTTTAAAAAATTGTCACAATATCGAAAGCCAAACCTTTTTTTTTTTTCTGTTGACCGAGTGCTAGGAGGGCTTAGGTTTTAGGGAATGGACTATAGTTGTATGAATCCTATAGTTTTTATTGGAAGAAGTTTCTGATGTGTTTTTTTTTTTTTAACTTTTCTTTTGGTAGGCAAAGTGATTTAGCCATTTCACTTTTTATTTTCAGTTCACTGCATAGGATAAATACTGTAATATAATTAACCGGACTGTAACAAATGTAGCTGTATCAAATCTTTTTTTTATGTTCTATTTTAGAAATATTTTTGACAGACATTTAACCTTCACACTGCTGTCATTCTTTATAGTTAAGCTTTCCTTTTTTTTTTCTTCCCTCTTCCAGTAGACAGCTGTATTACACAGCCAGCACCCCCATTGTATTTAGCCTGCTACTGCTATATACACCCAGTTCACCCCTTAGCACTGGATTGTTACACAGCTGTTTTCACCTGTAACTAAGGCTTTATAAGCCCTAGTTAAAGCGGGAAAATGTATTTGCAGTGAGACTATGGAACTCTACCACATGTTGTGATGGTTGATTCATTTAAGGACTTCAAGAGGGGCATGCATACTTTTCATAAAAGATATTTTACAAGATCGGTACTAGACTTTTAGTAGGAGGGAGGGAGGGCTGATCAGGAATCTATTTTTATTTGCCATGATGAGGGCTTTTTGACTATTTTCAGATCAACATGGATCGAACATTGGATAAAACTTAATGGATGTGGCTTTTTTCTGTTTGTAAGTGAAGCAGTTTTGCAATATATAGTGAGAATATTAGTCTCCTGTATGGCTCAGCCTAAAGTTACTGTCACACTATCAGTATTTGTAAGCCAAAATCAGGAGTAGAACAATCAAAGGAAAAGTATAAGGCTGTTTGCCCACGTTGCGTTTTTTTTTAAGCGTTTCCGCAACGTTTGTGCCTGCTCAGACGCTGCAGAAACGCTTAAAAGGAGCTTCACATTAAATTGCATGCGTTTTTGGCTTTTTGTGCCAATGCATGCGTTTTTAAACGCTCAGGAATCGCTTAGCGGCTAAAAACGTAGCGTAATCATTAATTTCCGCATTGCTGAGCATTTTTAGCCTTTTCCAATGTTCCCAAAAAAGCGTCAAAACGCGTATTTTGTTCCCAGAAAACGCGAGGAAAAACGCGTCAAAACGTGCGTATTTTGTGCAAAGAAACGCGTGGAAATAAAACGCGCGTTTTCTGGGAAGGGGATCAGTTTCCTGAGCTTTTAAAAACGCTAACATGGGCTCATAGCCTCATAGAAACATGTCACCACTTGTGTATTTTTGACCAACTTCTGGTTTTGGCTTGCAAATACTGATAATATGACCGTAGCCTAAGGCCGGGGTCACACTTGCAACTTCAGTGCGAGAAACTCACTCATCAATACCCGGCACTTGGGACCGGAGCGCTCAGCTGCATAGAAATACATGCAGCCGCACACTCTGGTTCCGAGTGCCAGGTATTGAGGCAAGAGACTCGCATTGCCGTTGCAAGTGTGACCCCGGCCTAAGGATGAGCATCACAGGAGTACCGGGAAGACAGCGAAGGACACCATCAGCAGCCTATTGGTCCCATGTAATTGCGTCATGATTGGATGATGTACATGAGCACCGGCAAGCTATCCATTTAAGTGTAGCTGTCAGAGATTGACGGTGACATCTAAATTTTTAAATTTGGTTGAAATCTTTTCAACTATTTAGAATGCATCACACATCTCGCATCCACACGTCGTGTGGTGCTCCTGCTTCAACACACTATGTGAGTGAATGCTTTAATACGGGTTGCAAGGCATCCAAACGAGAGTTAGGAAAAATAACGTGTTATATTCGCACGACTACATTCATTACTGCTACAATTGCGTTCTAGCAGCAGCTAACGTGATCATTGACTACACGTGTGACTGTCAAGTCCAAGGTTGGCATATTATTGCAGCCCAATATTACGTACGGTCTTATAAAGGAATTCTTAGACATTTTACTATGCGCAGTTCCCTGTATTATATAGCATTTCACACTTATCCTACCAATCCACAGCAGCACTTAGCTAGAAACAATCTTCATGACAGCCCACGTGCAGGTTCTGTCCTGTAGGATAGAAATTAATTCAGACCATACCGTATAATTCTGAATACATATTGTACACTGAGAGCAAAGGACCTCTGTAACAAGTACACACTTTAGAACATCAGAGTACATGTATCAGAAAATCACTGCGCACACGAATACAAAGTATACATACCAAAGAACTACTTCAACAGCCACATTATTAACATGTCAGAAAAGCATCCGTCACATGTTATGATTACTTGCCAAATGTGGTCAATCCAACTCTCCCAATTGCTGGAGCGGTCTGTTGGCAGAGAAGAGATGGAAGTGGGACGGAACTGAACCTGTCAAAGACTGAACTCCTGGTGTTTCCTCCCTCTACTAATGTACCTATACCCGACATTGCCATTTCTGTGTGTGGTTCCACTATTACTCCCCAGCAACAGGCCCGCTGTCTTGGGGTCATACTTGATTCCGAGCTTTCCTTTGCCCCCCACGTTCGATCACTGGCTCGCTCTTGTCATCTGCACCTCAAAAACATTTCTAGAATTCGACCTTTTCTTACCTTTGACTCTGCAAAAACTCTTACTGTTTCTCTTATTCATTCTCGTCTCGACTATTGTAACTCTCTTCTAATCGGTCTCCCTCTTACCAAACTCTCCCCTCTCCAATCTGTCTTGAATGCTGCAGCCAGTATCATATTCCTCACCAATCGTTACACCGATGCCTCTACCTTGTGCCAGTCATTACACTGGCTACCCATCCACTCCAGAATTCAGTATAAACTTATTACCCTCACTCACAAAGCCCTCCATGGCTCAGCACCACCCTACATCTCCTCCCTTGTTTCAGTATACCACCCTACCCGCGCCCTCCGTTCTGCTGATGACCTGAGGTTAGCATCCTCAATAGTCAGAACCTCCCACTCCCGTCTCCAAGACTTTACACGTGCCGCGCCAATTCTTTGGAATGCACTTCCCAGGTCAATACGATTAGTCCCCAATCCCCACAATTTTAAGCGTGTCCTGAAAACGCATTTATTCAGACTGGCCTACCGCCTCAACACATTACCTAATCTATCCCTGTGTGGCAGAGCCAAAAGTTTTACCATAACCAGGTTCCCCGCACCATTCTCCCACATGCTTTATGCATCCATTAGCCCTCTGTGTCTGTGCTGTTACACACCTAACATTATGGCTGGTCCATACAATCAGGGCAACTGTTACCACTCACCTTTCGTGTCTACCTCTTTCCTCATAGACTGTAAGCTTGCGAGCAGGGCCCTCTTTCCTCTTGGTATTTGTTATAATCTACTGTATGTGATTATTGTTATGCTGTAATGTCTATTGTCTGTACAAATCCCCTCTGAAATGTAAAGTGCTGCGGAATATGTCGGCGCTATAAAAATAAAATTTATTATTATTATAGCTGCCCCTGTGAGTTTGGACAGAGTGTACATTGGTAGTCTGCTTGGTCAGGCAGACCATCTATATTCTATTGATCCATAGGTAATGCCTATACATAGCTACAGCAAGATCACAATATTCACAACTTGAGATGGTCACAGCACACCTCTTCCTTCTGGCACAATGACCATCACACAGGTCACAAAGTATAAAAGACACTGTCAAAACCTTATAAATACAAAAAAAGTGTATATTAAAAAAGGCTTACAGTGAAGTTACCAAGAATGTAGGGGTACTCATAGAAGAACTGAATATGAGGCTAATCAAAAGATTAATGGCACATCCAACAGAAAAAAATGGTCAAGTTCCAAGAAATATGAGAATTACATATAAGTACATATGATCTTGTTGGGGTTATATCAGGGCAGTGCAAAAGCAATGCAGAAAATCCACATGAATGATAATCGTGATTGTAGGAAATGGAACCATTAAAGGTCCTCTTCTGGTGGATTGGTGCCACTCGTTTGGATTAAATTACCAACAGTGTAACCAGAAAAGCACCATCACACCTTACCCTTCCATGCTTGGGTACCACACATGTAGAAACCACTAGCTTAATCTGTGTCTCTCATCTCTGCATTATTTATGAGGGCTGTTATCTGAGATCCTGTCAACTTTTTAAAGGAAGTCAGTCACCATCAAAATGCTTATTCCCCCTGGGGGAGGGATATAGGGGACTTGGCCCCAATAACAGTCATTCTGGCATGTTATATTTAATAGAATCATATAATGGTAGAGTTGGACGGGACCTCCTGGGTCATTATGTCCAACCCCCTGCTCAATGCAGCATTCACTAAATCATCCCAGACAGATGTCTGTCCAGCCTCTGTTTGAAGACTTCCATTTGAAGGAAAACTCTCCACCTCTAGTGGCAGCCTGTTCCACTCATTGATCGCACTCACTGTCAAAGTTTTTTCTAATATCTAATCTGTATCCTCTCCCTTTCAGTTTCATTTAATTGCTTCTTGTGTTTCCATGTGCAAATGAGAATAGGGATGATCCCTCCTCTACACTGTGACATCCGGATAT
This sequence comes from Dendrobates tinctorius, assembly GCF_039654945.1. Taxonomy (NCBI): domain Eukaryota; kingdom Metazoa; phylum Chordata; class Amphibia; order Anura; family Dendrobatidae; genus Dendrobates; species Dendrobates tinctorius. The sequence goes on along the minus strand of NW_027361795.1, from coordinate 2,420,192 downwards.
TTGTAGACCGCTATTAAGCTAAACATCCCCAGATCCTTTCAACCTTTCCTCGTAGGACATACTTTGCAGTCCGCTCACCAGCATGGTAGCTCTTCTCTGAACTTGCTCCAGTTTTTCAGTGTTTTTTTTTTTTTTTTTTTTTTTAAATGTGCCTAGAACTAAATGCGGCCTGACCAAGGAGGAGTAGAGGGGGATAATTACTTAATGTGATCTAGACTCTATGCTTCTCTTCATGTATCCTAGAACTGTGTTTGCTTCTTTTGCTGCTGCATCGCATTGTGGACTTGTGCAGTCTGTGATCTATTAGTATACCCAAGTCTTTCATGTGTGCTGTTGCTTAGTTCTATTCCTCCCATTCTATAGATGTAATTTTTGTTTTTCTTGCCCAGATGTAGAATCTTGCATTTGTCCCTGTTAAATACCATTCATTTAGTCAATGCCTATTGTTCAAGCTTTATCTAGATTGTTCTGAATCCTTTCTCTGTCTCCTCTATCCTTGCTAATTTTGCATTGTCTGCAAATTTGATTAGTTTACCTTCAGTTCCCTTATCTAGATCATTTTATAAAAAAATGTTGAACAAAACTGGGGCCAGGACCAGAGCTTTGTGGTACCCCATTTGAACCACTTTTACAATGGGCTGTACAACCATTTATTACCACTCTTTTAGTACGATCATTGAGCTAGTTATGAATAGAGATGAGCGCATATGTTAGGAAAACGATCACTGTATCTGAATGTAACATATTTGTGCCAAATCTTTGATTGGGTCCGAACATATTAGTTTGTTTCTGCTTCTATTGACTCCAGTGCTTTTCAGCAAATGTAAGGAAATTTAAATTAGTCTGACATGACGTATTTGCTACAAACCCATGCTGGCTCTGGTTAATTACTGAATTCTTATCCAAGTACTTAAATGCTGTTTAATAATCTGTTCAAAGATCTTTCCTGGTATAGAGGCAAGGCTCTCTGGCCTGTAATTTGCTGGCACCGTCTTTCCTTTTTTGAAGAAAGAGACAACATTTACCCTTCTCCAATATTTTGGGACTTCCTGGAAAACAGAAGATTTTTCAAAGATTCTGGCTAGTGGTTCTTTACTTTCCTCTGCTAACTCTTTCAATACCCTAGGATGTAATTCACGTAGACCAGGAGATTAAATAGTGGGGATTCTTTTATTCCTCTAATGTCACCGTGAAGATAAGTTGATGTTACATTTGCTTACTTAGAGTAAAATAATTTAAAAGTTCGGCCTTCTCAACATCATTTTAGTGTAGAACTTCAGAATGGCTTCTCATTCATATGCAAATGAGGGATCTTCTGTAGCAGCATTTTCAGGACTTCCTCCACTTCTGATTGAGAAGAATGAGCACTGCTTGAACTCTGCCCATGGGTGTGCATGTGCGGACTAATACTTCCTTAGCCCAGCCTTGCGCACACAGTGATGGTAGGTGCGGTTGTCTTTCTGGCTCCTCTCGTGATGATCTCAAACAGTTTGTGAAGGCCGGAGATCCCAGAAATGAACTATTGACAAGGCATGCCTGTTCATTGGAAGCAATTCCAGGAGACTCTCCAGAAGCTTCATGAGGTAATGCCAAGGAAGTGTAAAGCTGTCATCTGAGTAAAAGTGTAACATTTTGAGTAACTAAGGTTTAATGTTCATTCTAGTCTTTCACGTTTCTTTTTTCCTTGTTTCCATATGTTCTTATTCTTTTGTGATTTTGCTGCTTTAAGTCTGAATCTACATAAGAACAAGGGAAACCATTGCATGGACAGGAGTGTCCAGACATTTGGTTGGTGCTGTACACATTATTTAGAGAAAAAAAAAGGTTGAAGTCAGCTCACCTTTCTGCTATGTGCAGCTTGTCTCACCATCAGCCAACGCCCTGCACGGATCCAAATGAGCTTAAGGAAACATCAGTACAAAAAATGGAAGGATCCAGCGATGTCGGGTGACGGTTAAAAACAAGTATTTATTGTGAAAATGGCATTAAAATATTCTCAGGCACATAATGTCTGGCAACACTACATGGAAACAGATCTACGCGTTTCGGACATAGTCTTTATCAAGACATCGCTGGATCCTTCCATTTTTTGTACTGATGTACGCATTATTTAATACACAAAAAGGTTTGTTTTTGTCATTTCAACAAAATAGCTGCAAACCTTTCCTGTCAAAAATGGAATGAAGTTTGTAGACGCAGTGTTCTAGAGCAGGAGGATCTGATTAGATAAATCATTTTGTGAGAAAAGTGTCAGTAAAACTTGTATTTTATTCATTGAAATCCCAGGTGTTGCGTACATATGAGTCCAGAGGATGTTCCTAGTAAGTGATTGACAGTCTTCCCTGAGACACTCCACAGATATGGCGTGTCTCACACCATAGACTTTTTCATGGCCACGTCTGATTCAGAATAGGACTTGCTGAGTCTCATGGACTCCTTTTTAAAACTGATGTGTGTATGTATAAGTGAAACTCTATGGGTGAGTGTGCTGTTGAAATAAAATCATGGATGTGTAAATGTAGCCTAATGCTTTATACAGTTAGGTCCAGAAATATTTGGACAGTGACCAAGTCTTTGTGATTTGGGCTCTGCATGCCAATATTTTTTTATTTTAAAATGAAACAAGTGAGACACAAATGAAGGGTAGACTTTCTGGTTTAACTAAAGGGGTTGAACAAAAATACCCTCTGAAACATGTAGGAATTGCAACCATTTTTCTACAAAGCCGCCTCCTTTCAGGGGCTCAAAAGTAATGGGACAAGTTACCTTTAGGTTGTGTGCCCACGTATCGATTTTTAAGTGTTTTTGCTGCGATTTTCGGTGCGAAAACGTTTAAAAATCGTGTACAGAACGCACCCCATGCATTCCTATGGCATTCCGCACATGCTGTGCTAATGCTGTGCTTTTTTCCGCGGCGGAATCGCATCGCGGAAAAAATCGCAGCATGCTCAGTCTTTTGTGCGGAATCGCAAAGAATTGCCGAGATTCCGCACCCATAGGAATGCATGAGAATCGCTTACTTCCCGCATGTGGCTATGCCCACCATGCGGGAAGTTAAGCGTCTCATGTGCGGTTGGTACCCACAGAGTGGAGGAGAGGAGACTGTCCTCCAGGCCCTGGGTACCATACCCCTGTAAAAAAAAAGAATAAAAAAATCGGGGTATATTTACCTTCCGGCGTCCTGCGCTGCATTCCCGGCCTAGCGTTCCCAGTAATGACTTGCGGCAAGGCCCTGTGATGACGTAGTCTCGCGTGACTAGCGAGATCGCTATAGCAACGCGAGACTACGTCATCACAGGTCTCGCAAGGCATCGCTGGGAACGCTGAGGCCCGGGATGGCAGCGCGGGACGCCGGAAGGTAAATATACCCCGATTTTTTTTTTTTTTTTTTTTTTTTTTTTTTTTTTAGAATTTTAACATTCTATCTTTTACTATTATTGATGCCGCATAGGCAGCCTCAATAGTAAAAACCTGGTCACACTTGTCAAACACTATGTTTGACGAGTGTGACCAACCTGTCAATCACTTTCCAAGCGATGCTTCAAATCGCTTGGAAAGTGCTTGAATATCGCACGCGAAAATCGCGATCATAATCGCGGTGAAGTCGCGCGGAAAAAAACGCGTGGTTTCTGGGAAGGAGTCCGGTTTTCTGTGTGCGTTTTAACACGCAACGTGGGCACATAGCCTTACTATAAATAAAATTCCTTAAAGGGGTTTTCCCACAAAAAAAAAATCATTTTAAGCATTAGGTCTTGGAATAATGAGTCCAGCAATTGGATATGTTTAAATAAAATATTCCTCCCCTGCCCAGGAGCTGTGGTATGATCAGCCCATGTTCCTGTACGGTGAGACACAGCCATTATATAGTACACAGCAGGGGCACATTTATCTCAGCACAGGAACATTTTATTTAAACACATCCAATTGTGGAAGTTATTATTCCAAGATCTAGGGATTAAAATGAAATTTTGTTCGTGGGAAAACCTCTTTTAAGTTTTGTCTTAAGCGTGTGAAATACATGCTCATTGAGGTTGTGATCTGGTGATTAACTTGACCATTGCAAAATATTTCACTTTGCCTTAAAAAAAAAAAAAAAAAAGAATCTCCTGGGTTGCTTTTGCAGTATATTTTGGGTCATTGGCATGCCACAATACAGATGAGCATTGCTGCATTTGCTTAAATCTGAGAAGAAAATGTAACCCAGGACACTTCAGGATTCATCCAGCTGCTTCTGTTTTCAGTCACATCATCAATAAACACAAGTGACCCAGTGCCATTGGATTCTTTGCATGCCCATGCTATCACACTGCCTCCACCATGTTCTACAGAGGATGTGGTGTTCTTTGGATCATGAGCTGTTCCAAGCCTTCTCCATACTTTGATCTTCCCATCATTCTGGTACAGGTTGATCTTTATCTAAGGAATGCTTTTCTAGAACTGGGCTAGCTTCTTTAGATGGTTTTTTTTTTTTGTTAGCAAAATCTAATCTGACCTTTCTATTTTTAAGGGTGATTAATAGTTAGCACCTTGTGGTGAACCCTCTGTATTTGCTCTCATGAAGTCTTCTCTTTATGATAGACTTGGATACTGAAACACCTACCACCTGGAGACTGTTCTCCACTGGGGTGGATGTTTTGAAGGGGTTTTTCTTCACTATTGAAAGATTTCTGCGATCATCCACCACTCTTGTCTTCCATGGACGTCCATGCCCTTTTGAGTTGCCAAGCTCACCAGTGCGCTTTTTTTTTGGCAGAATGTATCATACTGATTATTTGCTCACTCTTAATATTTCTCCTATCTCTGATGGATTTCTTTTTTTTTTTTTTTTTTTTTTCCCAGCCTAATCATAGTCTGTTTCTCTTCTATTGAGAACTCCTTTGACGGCAGGTTGTGGGTTCACAGTAACAGCTTCCAAATGCAAATTCCACACCTAGAACCAGCTCCAGACCTTTTACCTGCTTAATTGATGGATTGACAAGGGAATTGGCAATACAGCCCATTAAAGAGCTTTTGAGATAATTGTCCAATTACTTTTGATCTATTTAAAAAGTCAGCTTACATATTAACCCTTTCATGACCCAGCGTATTTTGACCTTAATGACCTGGCCATTTTTTGAAATTCTGACCAGTGTCCCTTTATGAGGTAATAACTCAGGAACGCTTGAATGCATCCTCGCGATTCTGAGATTTTTTTTTTTGTGACATATTGGGCTTCATGTTAGTGGTAAATATAGGTCGATAATTTTTGCGTTTATCTGTGACAAAAACGGAAATTTGGTGAAAATTTCACAATTTTCAAATTTTTAATTTTTATTCTGTTAACGCCTTCATGACCCAGCCTATTTTGACCTTAATGACCTGGCCATTTTTGGCAATATTGACAAGTGTCCCTTTATGAGGTAATAACTCAGGAACGCTTCAACGGATCTTAGCGATTCTGAGACTGTTTATTCGTGACATATTGGGCTTCATGTTAGTGGTAAAGTTAGGTCGATAATGTTTGCATTTATTTGTGAAAAAAACGGAAATTTGGCGAAAATTTTGAAAATTTCGCATTTTGAACACAAAATATTTCCCACATGTCTACTTTACATCAGCACAATTTTGGAAACAAATTTTTTTTTTTTGTTGGGAAGTTATAAAGGTTAAAAGTTGACCAGCGATTTCTCATTTTTGCAACAAAATTTACAAAACCATTTCTTTTAGGGACCACCTCACATTTGAAGTCACTTTGAGGGGTCTATATGGCAGAAAATACCCAAAAGTGACACCATTCTAAAAACTGCACCCCTCAAGCTACTCAAAACTACATTCAAGAAGATTATTAACCCTTCAGGTGCTTCACACCAACTAAAGCAATGTGGAAGGAAAAAATGAACATTTTAATTTTTCCAACAAAAATTTTCTTTTAGCATCAATTTTTTCATTTTCACATGGGCAACAGGATAAAATGGATCCTAAAATTTGTTGGGCAATTTCTCCTGAGTTCACCGATACATCATATGTGGTCATAAACCACTGTTTGGGTGCACGGCAGGGCTCAGAAGGGAAGGAGCGCCATTTGACTTTTTGAATGGAAAATATGCTGGAATATTTAGCGGTTGCCATGTCGCGTTTGCAGAGTCCATGTGCGCCTAAACATTGGAGCTCCCCCACAAGTGACCCCATTTTGGAAACTAGACCCTCCAAGGAACTTATCTAGATGCATAGTGAGCACTTTGAACTGCCAGGTGCTTCACAAATTGATCCGTAAAAAAAAAACTTTTTTTTTCACAAATTTTCTTTTAGCCTCAGTTTTTTTTCATTTTCACATGGGCAATGGGATAAAATGGATCCTAAAATTTGTTGGGCAATTTCTCCTGAGTGCACTGATACCTCATATGTGGTCATAAACCACTGTTTGGGCACACGGCAGGGTCCCAAAGGGAAGGAGCACCATTTGACTTTTTGAATGGAAAATTAGCTCCAATCGTTAGTGGACACCATGTCGTGTTTGGAGAGCCCCTGTGTACCTAAACATTGGAGCTCCCCCACAAGTGACCCCATTTTGGAAACTAGACCACCCAAGGAACTTATCTAGATGTGTGGTGAGCACACTGAACCCCCAAGTGCTTCACAAAAGTTTATGACGCAGAGCAGTGAAAATAAAATAATTTTTTTTCCTCAAAAATGATTTTTTAGCCCGCTATATTTTATTTTCACTAGGCTAACAGGAGAAATTGGACCACAAAAGTTGTTGTGTAATTTGTCCTGAGTACACCGATACCCCATATGTCAGGGGAAACCACTGTTTGGGCGCATGGGAGAGCTCAGAAGGGATGGAGCGTGATTTTGGAATGCAGACTGATGGGATGTTGTGCGGGCATCATGTTGCGTTTGCAGAGCCCCTGATGTGCCTAAACAGTAGAAACCCCCCACAAGTGACCCCATTTTGGAAACTAGACCCCCCAAGGAGCTTATCTAGATGTGTAGTGGGCACTTTGAACCCCCAAGTGCTTCACAGAAGTTTATAAACGCAGAGCCATGAAAATAAAAAAACTTTTTTCCTCAAAAATGATTTTTTTAGCCCGCTATTTTTTATTTTCACAAGGGGTAACAGGATAAATTGGACCCCTAATGTTGCTGTTCAGTTTGTCCTGTGTACGCTGGCACCCCATATGTGGTGGGGAACCACTGTTTGGGCACACGGCAGGGCTCAGAAGGGAAGGAGCGCCATTTGACTTTTTGAATGGAAAATTAGCTCCAATCGTTAGCTGACACCATGTCGTGTTTGGAGAGGCCCTGTTTGCCTACACTTTGGAGCTCCCCCACAAATCACCCCATTTTGGAAACTAGACCCCCTAAGGAAGTTATCTAGATGCATAGTGAGCACTTTGAACCCCCAGGTGCTTTACAGAAGTGTATAACGCAGAGCTGTGAAAATAAAAATATTTTTTTTTCCTCAAAAAATGATTTTTTAGCCGGCTATTTTTTATTTTCACAATAGTAACAGGAGAATTTGGACACCAAAAGTTGTTGTCCAGTTTGTCCTGAGTACGCTGGTACCCAATATGTGGGGAGGGACCACTGTTTGGGCACACGTCGGGGCTTGGAAGGGAAGTAGTGACGTTTTGAAATACCGACTTGATGGAATGGTGTGCGGGCGTCATGTTACGTTTGCAGAGCCTCTGATGTGCCTAAACAGTGGAAACCCCCCACAAGTGACCCCATTTTGGAAACTAGACCCCCAAAGGAACTTATCTAGATGTGTGATGAGCACTTTGAACCCCCAAGTGCTTCACCGAAGTTTATAACTCAGAGCCGTGAAAATAAAAAAATCATTTTTTTTTCACAAAAATCATTTTTTTTAGCCCCAAATTTTTTATTTTCCCAAGGGTAACAGGAGAAATTAGACTCCCAAAGTTGTTGTGCAATTTTTCCTGAGTACGCTGATACCCCATATGGGGGGGTAAACCACTGTTTGGGCACACGTTGGGGCTCGGAATGGAGATAGCGCTGTTTGACATTTTGAACGCAAAATTGGCTGGAATAAATTGTGTCGCCATGTCGCGTTCGGAGACCCCGTGATGAGCCTAAACAGTGGAAACCCCTCAACCCAACCCTAATAATAACCCTAACCGCAACCCTAACGCCAACACACCCCTAACCCTAATCCCAACTCTAACCCTAACTACAAGCCTAGCCCTAACCCTAATTCCAGCCCTAACCCTAATTCCAGCCCTAACCCTAATTCCAGCCCTAACCCTAATTCCAGCCCTAACCCTATCTATAACCATAATTCCAACCCTAACCCTAGTTCGAACCCTAAATGGAAACAAAATATTTTTTTTATTTTATTTGCTCCTGGATATGGGGATGATAAAAGGGGGGTGTATTTATTTATTTTTTTCATTTTGATCACTGTGAGAGTGTATTTTCCAAGATGGCGGCGCCCATGATCCGGACGCCGGGAGCCACGGCGGGACACCGGGAGCACCATCGGAGGTCCCAGGGGGGATCGGAAGGTGGGAGGAAGTGATAGGAAGGGGAGGGGGAGCAGATGATGACGGCGGCGACCGATCGCCGCCGTCCATCGGTGGCGGGGGCCGGTCGGCCCCGCCAGTCGTTGTGGGGGAGGTCGGGTGTCGGTGTCCAGCCATGTCCGATGCTATTGCAGCATCGGCCATGGCTGGATTGTAATATTTCACCAAATTTCATTGGTGAAATATTACAAATCGCGCTGACTGGCTGTTAAAAGTGAAACAGCCAATCAGAGCGATCGTAGGCACGTGGGGGCTAAGCCATGCCCCCTGAGATTAACCGGAGTGTGTCCTCTGTGTGCGGGTCGGGTGACCTTTCAGTGACCCCGGTCACCCGAACGCAGGGGGGCTATTTATAGCATGACGCCTACGTAGGCGTCATAGGTCGTTTGGGCACGACTTTTCATGACGCCTACGTAGGCGTCATGGGTTGTGAAGGGGTTAAACTAGAGAAGTATATGACACAAAATAGTTACTAAATGACATTTCCCACATGTCTACTTTACATCAGCACAATTTTGGAAACCAAATTTTTTTTTTTTTGTTGGGAAGTTATAAGGGTTAAAAGTTGACCAGCGATTTTTCATTTTTTACAACAAAATTTACAAAACCATTTTTTTTTTTAGGGACCACCTCACATTTGAAGTCACTTTGAGGGGTCTATATGGCAGAAAATACCCAAAAGTGACACCATTCTAAAAACTGCACCCCTCAAGCTACTCAAAACTACAAAGGAAAAAATGGACATCTTCATTTTTCCAACAAAATATTTCTTTATCATAGATTTTTTTTTTTTTTTTTTTTTCATTTTCACATGGGTAACAGGATAAAATGGATCCTAAAATTTCTTGGGCAATTTCTCCTGAGTACACCGATAGCTCATATGTGGTCATAATCCACTGTTTGGGCGCTCGGCAGGGCTCAGAAGGGAAGGAGCGCCATTTGACTTTTTGAATGGAAAATATGCTGGAATATTTAGCAGTTGCCATGTTGCGTTTGGAGAGTCCCTGTGTGCCTAAACATTGGAGCTCCCCCACAAGTGACCCCATTTTGGAAACAAGATCCCCCCCCCAAGGAACTTATCTAGATGTTTGGTGAGCACTTTGAACCCCCAAGTGCTTCACAAATTGATCCGTAAAAAAAAAAGGACTTTTTTCACAAACATTTCTTTTAGCCTCAGTTTTTTCATTTTCACATGGGCAACAGGATAAAATGGATCCTAAAATTTCTTGGGCAATTTCTCCTGAGTACACCGATACCTCATATGTGGTCATAAACCACTGTTTGGGCGCTTGGCAGGGCCCGGAAGGGAAGGAGCGCCATTTGACTTTTTGAATGGAAAATTAGCTCCAATCGTTAGTGTACACCATGTCGCGTTTGGAGAACCCATGTGTCCCTAAACATTGAAGCTCCCGCACAAGTGACACCATTTTGGAAACTAGACCCCCCCCCCCCCGAGGAACTTATCTAGATGTTTGGTGAGCACTTTGAACCCCCCAAGTGCTTCACAGAAGTTTATAACGCAGAGCAGTGAAAATAAAAAAATCATTTTTCCTCAAAAATGATTTTCTAGTCCGCCATTTTTAATTTTCACAAGGCTAACAGGAGAAATTGGAATACAAAAGTTGTTGTGCAATTTGTCCTGAGTACACCGATACCCCATATGTGGGGGGAACCTCTGTTTGGGCGCATGGGAGAGCTCAGAAGGGAAGGAGCGCCATTTTGGAATGCAGACTTTCATGGAATGTTATGCGGGCATCATGTTGCATTTGCAGAGCCTCTGATGTGCCTAAACAGTAGAAACCCCACACAAGTGACCCCATTTTGGAAACTAGACCCACCAAGGAGCTTATCTAGATGTGTAGTGAGCACTTTGAACCCCCAAGTGCTTCACATAAGTTTATGAACGCAGAGCCAGGAAAATAAAAAATCATTTTTTTCCTCAAAAATGATTTTTTTTAGGCTACTTTCACACTTGCGTTTTTTTGCTGTGTTTTTTGCGCACACAAACGCATGAAAAAACGCATCATGTGTTTGTGTGCGTTTTTTTTTGCGGGTTTTCGTGCATTTTTTTTAAACGCATGCGTTTTTTGCGCATACGTGCGCATTACAATGCGCACGTATGCACACCCATAGACTTTAATGGGTGTTTTGCTGTAAAAAAAAGCATTGCGTGTGCATGCGGTTTTGGGGGGCAAGTCGGACTCACAAAAAATGCAACAGGATGCATTTTGTGCGCCCGAGCGCACACTGCAAAAAAAACGCATGTGCATACAAACGCGTACGTGCGCATATGTATGCGCACCCATGTTAAAGTATAGGGGAAAACCGCATGCTTTTTTGCGCTAAAAAGCAGCGCAAAAAAACGCAAGTGTGAAACCAGCCTTAGCCCGCTATTTTTTATTTTCCCAAGGGTAACAGGAGAAATTGGACCCCAAAAGTTGTCCAGTTTGTCCTGAGTACGCTGGTACCCCATATGTGGGGGGGGAACCACTGTTTGGGCACACGTCGGGGCTCGGAATGGAGGGAGCACTGTTTGATTTTTTTTGAACGCAAAATTGGCTGGAATAAATGGTGGTGCCATGTCGCGTTTGGAGACCCCGTGATGTGCCTAAACAGTGGAAACCCCTCAATTCTAACTCCAACCCTAACCCTAATCCCAACCCTAATCATACCTCTAACCACAACCCTAACCCCAACACACAGCTAACCCTAATCCCAACTCTAACCACAAGCCTAAGCCCAACCCACCCCTAATCTTAACCCTAATCCCAACCCTAATCATACCTCTAACCACAACCCTAACCCCAACACACAGCTAACCCTAATCCCAACTCTAACCACAAGCCTAAGCCCAACCCACCCCTAATCTTAACCCTAATCCCAACCCTAATTCCAACCCTAGCCCTAATTCCAACCCTAACCCTAATTCCAACCCTAATTCTAACCCTAATGGAAAAATAAAAATATTTTTTTTTATTTTATTATTTGTGCCTACCTATGGGGGTGAAAAAATGAATCTGCAGAGCGACGGGTGCACTGCGCATGCGCCCGCCATTTTCCAAGATGACGGCCAGAGGGACATAGGAGGTACCGGGGGGGGGGGGGGTGAGGGAGAGAAAGGGGAGGGGAGCAGATGGTGATGACAGCGGCGGCAGATAGCCGCCGTCCATCGGTGGCGAGGGCCGATTGCCCCCGCCAGTCGGTGGGGGGGGGTCGAATCTCGGTCTCCAGCCATGGCAGATGCTATTGCAGCATCGGCCATGGCTGGATTGTAATATTTCACCAAATTTCATTGGTGAAATATTACAAATCGTTCTGATTAGCTGTTTCACGTTTAACAGCCAATCAGAGCGATCGTAGGCACGTGGGGGCTAAGCCACCCCCCCGGGGTGAACTACAAAGTGTCCTCTGTGTGCGGGTCGGGTGACCTTTCAGTGACGCCGGTTACCCGACCCACAGGGGGGGGCTATCATTTCATGACGCCACGTAAGCGTCATGGGTCGGATTAGCACTACTTTTCATGACGCCTACGTGGCGTCAAAGGTCGGGAAGGGGTTAAAGAGCTGTAATTCCTAAACCATCACTCTTATTAGGAAGTGAATACACTCAAATCAAAGCTGAGAATATGCACATTAAGCCCATCTATTTATATAATTGCCTTGTAATGTTTTCATTTCATGTTCTGCCCAGATGTCATCGTATCCCAGAATTCCAAGCGGAGTAAGTTCACTGACCGCCATATTGGGGCACCCAAGTGATGGGTGTCTCAATATGGAAACTGCTGCTGGTACCAACCTATTGTGCGGTACCACCAGCGGAACACCATCGCACCACACACACACACTATACGCCGTATGCATCACACACACATACTCACATTCACACACTCTCACATACACACTCTCACATACACACTCACATACACAAGCAAACTCACACTCACGTAGCCTCTTATGCGGTACCACCAGCGGAACACCGTCGCACCGCACAATATACGTCGTACGTACTCTTACACTCACTTTCACACACTCTCACATACACTCTCTCATTCACACACAAACTCACACTCACGTAGCCTCTTGTGTGGGAACACTGTTGCACTGTGCCTGCGCGAATTCCGAGCAGGCGCAGTGAATCCCGGTAGCAGATGTGTGACGTGTCTACAGGCAGAGGAAGCCGGTCACATTAAAGGGGTTTTCCCATGAGCGAAAGTTCATTTTAAAAACTGTGTCTGACCGTGTATGGAGCATACCACATCTCCTGGGCAGGGGAGGAAGCAAAAGACAATACTGACATTACAGCAGGGGATCACAGAGGATTCATTTTGTGAGGTAAAATATTTCACTGACTGTTTTTAAACAATATTTTACCTCACAAAATGTATCCTCTGCGATCTCCTGCCGTAATGTCAGTATTGTTTTTTTGCACGGGGGGAGACAGCTCAAATGGGACAGCACATGAGGGGAGAACACAGCACAGGAAGGAGAGAGACAGTAGACAAGGGGTACAGCATATGGGGTAGACAGGTCAAAGAACAGCACAGACGGGAGAAGTCAGCACATGGGGAAAGAGAGAGTGGATAGATGGGTGAGCACATGGGGGGTGAGATTCTCCATGCCTCAAAGCCTGCCCCCATCATGACATTACCACCCTCCCGATAGCATCGGGCGTCCATCTAGTATTAATTATATAACCGTATCTTGAATGGTTTGATAAATACCGTATATACTCGAATATAAGTCGAGATTTTCAGCCCAAAAAATTGGGCTGAAAGTCCCCCTCTCGTCTTATATTCGAGTCATATGCAAAGGGGGGCGGAGGTGTCAGGTCATACTTACCCGTCCTGACGCTGTGTCTTGAGCCCCCAGCTTCTCCCCGTGCTCTCTCTTCCTGCCTTCAGCGGTCACGTGGTGCCGCTCATTAAAACTCATGAATATGCGCATATTCATTAGTGTTAATGAGCTGTACCACATGACCGCTGAAGGCAGGAAGAGAGAGCACGGGGAGAAGCTGGGGGCTCAAGACACATCGTCAGGACGGGTAAGTATAGCGATACTCACCTGTCCTGCGTCCATGGCTGCTTGCTGCTGTCTGTCATCGGTCAGTGACTTCAGACAGCAGAGGGCGCGGTGACGTGGTTAGTGCGCGCCGCGCCCCCTGCAGTCTGAACGTCACTGACTGATGACGTGGCAGATAGCGGTGAGCAGCCATGGACGCAGGACAGGTGAGTATCTGACACCCAGCGACAGAGAGGTGAGTATGTAATTTTTTTTATTTTTACATGCAGCAGCAGCATGGGGGCAGCATATGGGGGAACAATCTATGGAGCTTCTTCTGGGGACACCATATGGGGGAATAATCTATGGAGCATTTCCCACCCTAGGCTTATACTCGAGTCAATAAGTTCTCCCAGTTTTTTGTGGCAAAATTAGGGGGGGTCGGCTTACACTCGGGTCGACTTATACTCGAGTATATACGGTAGCTAAAATGCCAAAACTTGTCATTGTCCAATTATTTCTGGAAATAACTGTAATGGTCTGATGAACTTCTCTGCACCATGATGTCCACTAATAATATTGCACTTACAGTGTGACGCATTAAAACGTCAGCTGCTAAGGTTACTTATTCCCTTTCTGCTGTTTTAACATGGCGATCAGGAATAAGGCTGTAGCGCCCCAAGAGTCGGAAAATCTCCGGGGTCTTGGCTACCAAGGTTAGCTGAGACCCTGGAGAACATGGCCAGGGCCGGATATTCTGGTGTCTGATCACAAGAAAAAAGGGCCAGCTGTTTCAATAATTCCTCTCTCTTCTGACATGATATATATGTTAGAGGAGAGAGAAATGAGATCCCCCGGACCCTCCTGCTGTGTCCCTCGGCCCCACGTCATCTTCCTGGGAAAAAAAGGCATGCACAGTGCAACTGCTGTGATCTGCAGGCCAGTACCCGGCAAAAATAGGAAAAGAAAATTACAATATTACGGCGAGTGCTAGTGCTTGCTACTCGAGTTTGCATCAAAGTATGTACGAGGATCCCCGCATGACTTTATTCTTTTTTTTTTTTTTTTGGGGCTGTCTAGCAGATGTTTAACATGCGGGGCAGGGACTCGAGCACCCACGATATTTGATGCATACCTGAGCGCCCAATGCAAACTGTATTAACGAGTACTTGCGCTCAACACTAATGACGACATATTCAATATGATGACTTACGTTTTCAAATTCTGTGTTGTACCTGTGGATTCAAAATGCTCACTATACCCCTGGATAAAATTCTTGAGGGGTGTGGTCTCCAAAATGGAGTCATTTGTGGGATTTTCCACTAGTTAGGTGCATTGGGCTCTGCAAATGGAACGGGGTCTGCTAATTATTCCAGCAAATTTTGCATTCAAAAAGTCAAATTGTGCTCCTTCGATTCCAAGCCCTGCCGTGTGTCCAGTGTTTTTTTTTCCCCCCACATGTGGGGTATCGGCATGCTCAGGAGAAATTACACAAATTTTGGGGTAGATTTTTTTTTTTTTTTTCCCCTGTTACCACTGTGAAAATAAAAAAATAAGGTCTAAAGTATTTTTTTTGTGAAAAGGTTAAATGTTTGTTTTTTCTACATTCCAAAAATTCCTGTGAAGCACCTGAAGGGTTAATAATCTTCTTGAATGTGGTTTTGAGCACCTTGAGGGGTGCAGCTTTTAGCATGGTTTCACTTTTGGGTATTTTCTGTCATATAGCCCCCCTCAAAGACACTTCAAATGTGATGTGGTCCCTTAAAAAAAATGGTTTTATAAATTTTGTTGGAAAAATGAGAAATCACTGGTCAACTTTTAACCCTTATAACTTCCTAACAAAAAAGAATTGTTTCAAAAATTGTGCTGATGTAAAGTAGATGTGTGGGAAATGTTATTTATTAACTATTGTGTGTGACCTATCTCACTGATTTAATTGCATAAGAATTTAGAGTTTGAAAAATGCAAAATTTTCCAAATTTTTGCCCAAATTCCTTTTTTTCACAAATAATTGCAAGTAATATTAAAGAAATGTTACCACTATCATGAAGTACAACATGTCACGAAAAAACAGTCTTAGAATCGGTGGGATCTGTTGCTTCCTTTGGATGTAACTGACATTTGGTGGAAGTCAGAGACCAGCAGCAGCGCTCGTTTCTTTAAGTCATCAGTTTAATTTTGAAGGAAGCGACAGTAAAGCTGCCACTGATTGGCTGTAGGGCTCACGTGGCATAACAAATTCACATGAGTCCTGGGAGACCAGGCATTGTCATTTATGTAATGTCCCAGTCACCAAAGTTGAGTAAAGCTGTTATTTTATAAGGGGAATATAGCCATTGATAATGGGTTTCCTGGGAGAGGAAGCTTTTATACCCGAATAGTGTTGTACCTGTTCTGTGTAGTCAAAGTACATGAGCAGTGCGGCGTTGGGCAAAGATATTAGGACTGTGTCATTTTCACAGTACTTTGGATCAGCTTAGACAACATAGACAGAGCTTGGGATGAGCCTGGGCAGAGGGCATGGCTACATTCGGCATCAAATTCATCAAAAATACTTACGTTTTCTATGCCTGAAATGCTACTTCAGTCGCTGACGGGAGAAGCGTTTCCAGTACAGCACACAGTGGAACATACTACTTACCAAATTCATTGTGACGTCATGAATTTGGCGCCATTTGCACTGTCAAGATTGGCATAGCACAATTTTGCACTATTCCAGTCTTGCATATTCCAGTCTTCCGCCCCATTGGTTCCACATTTGGGCACTTGTCAGTGAAACAATTTATATACAGTCAACCCCTTTCCCGACCCTCGCCGTACTAGTACTGCTCTGTGGGAAGTGCATTTCTGCCCGCAGCAGTACTTGTATGGCGGCACGATCACCGCCGCCTCACGCTGAGCACCCCTGTGATCGAGTGTGGTTGTCAGCTGTATGTGACAGCTGACACTCCGCAGCAATGCCCACGATTGGTGCTAGCTGTCAGTGACAAAGGCATAGAGAAGAATCCCTGCGCGCTCCCACACGATTCGATCGTGTTGTTCCCGTTGTCTTCATGGAGACCCCAGGCTCCAAGATGGCCATGGGGTCCTGCAGGAAAGGTGGCTTCTCAGTGTCTGCTGAGAGCAGGACCTGAGAAGCCTCCTTCCCTGCCTGTCAGATTGCTGATCTGATACTCAGGAGTGGTTAGTGTCAGATCAGCGATCTGACATTATTATATAATGTCCCAGTAGGGACAATGTAATAAAGTAAAAATATGAAAAAAAATCCCCAAATAAAGAAAAAAATTAAATATTTTCCCAATAAATACATCTATTTATGCAAATAAAAAATAAAAGTACACATATTTGGTATCGCCGCATCCGTAACAACCCGCTCTATAAAACTGTCCCACTAGTTAACCCCTTCATTGAACACTAAAAAAGGCAAAAAACAATGCTTTATCATACCACCAAACAAAAAGTGCAATGAAACGCGATCAAAAAGACGGATGTAAATAAAAATGGTACCGCTGAACACTCCAACAGAAAAAATAAAAGTTATAGCTCTCAGAATAAAGCCATGCAAAAATTATTATTTTCTCTATAAAATAGTTTTATTGTGTAAAAGGGGCAAAACATAAAAAGATATAAATGAGGTGTCGCTGTAATCGTACTGACCCGAAGAATAAAGCTGTCTTGCCAGTTTTATCACATGCGGAATGGTATTTAAAAATAAAAAGTAATTCCTGAATTGCTGGTTTTTGTTCATTATCTATCCCAAAAATCAGAATAGAAAATGATGAAAAAATGTCATATGCCCGAAAATGATACCAATAAAAACGTCAGCTCGTCCAGCAAAAAACAAGCCATCACATGACTGTCGGCCGAAATATGAAAAAAAGTAGCTCTCAATATTTAGTGATGCAAAAACTAGTTTTCGCAATAAAGAGTTTTTTTAGTGTGACAGCAGCCAAACATGAAACCCTGATATAAATCTAGGGTGTCGCTGTAATTACACCGACCGAAGAATAAAGTCGCTTAATCACTTACACCGCACGAGGAACGGTGTAAAAAATAAAAAAAATTTTCACATGCTGTTGATTTTTGACATTCTGCCTCCCAAAGATTGTAGTAAGGCTCTGCGCACATGTATCCTGCGCTGAGTGCTTGCATTGGGGTTTCCATGAAAATCTCTGAAATATGTGATTCAGACAGAAACTCTGGTGGAAAATTCTCAATAATTAGGCAGATGGAGGCACTGTAGACGCCATAGGACCTGTGATGCAGTGGTGTCTGTCTTTTTAGGATTGCATAAAAGTGCCATCGGCCACAGTTTTGTGCACTGCTGAAAAGGACACCGCTGAACAGAGGCCAGACAGAGTCCACAGTAAAAATAAGAACCGAAAAAAGCGGGGGAAGACCATTAAGGTCAAAAAGAATCAAGGGTAAGCAAGATTCTTCTATAGTGAGAAGAGAAGAAAATATATATATATATATATCTGTCAAAAGTTATCAATAAAGTCTCATAAATAAATATCCTTCACCAATTCATAACTATGAATATAGATGTATAATGACCTTACTCCTTGATGTAATAGAGGCTCCATACATGATTAATGATTAGCATAGAAAAAGTTTTTATTGTTAAACATAATACATAAATAGTGACAACATGAGAGCAAGAAAGACGCGGGACAGTGAAAATTATGGATATAGATTTGTCATAAATCACCAAGACAAGGAGAAAACATACGTCCCACATAGCAGTGTATTCGAGCACAGCCAATAAATGCATAGAATATTCACAAAAAGTATAGGCTTAAATAGCTAATTGTAAACATGAAAGCGTACAAGAGCATATAAAAAGGACACATGTCTCCCTATACAAGGTGTATGAGCATAAAGAAGGGAAACTGTCTCACACTGCCTAACGTAATCACTGCAGCTACTCTCAAAAGGGTTAAATGCTCCCCTTTAACATGTCAAGCATAGCTGTTTGTAAAGATCTCATTAGCAAATGAAGTAATCGCTATGTCATACATTATGGGGCATAAGGAGGAGCAGATGGGTAAATGTACCCATATATTAGATACCTTCAGTCATGGTATAGCAGAGAGTAGGTATAGCAGGCATGTGTGGGACACCGGGAGCCTCGACGCGCGTTTCGCCTATGGCTTCATCGGGAGTCCACAGTAACTCTGCTGCCTCATTATAGTGAAAGGATCCATCGGGGGTTTCATCTATCAGGTCACTCGGAGATTTAGATGGGAACCCCAAAGGAAGTGATCAGTGTAGAGCGCCGGATAAATGTGATCATAAATGTTATGTTAAATGTTCCCAATAAAAGCTTCAAATCAATCCACAAAAAAGCAAGCCCTCACTCAGGTCCGTCATCTGTTAACGGAAATATAGGGGCTTCCACGTTACTGGTAGCACAAAGGCTCTGGAAACGCGAAATGGCTCCTCACTACCCAAAAGAAATTCAGCAAACTCTCTGCTCCCAAATTCAAATGCCCCCCTCCCTTCTGAGCCCCAGTATGCCTAAGGCCCCTTTCACACATCAGTTTTTTGCCATCAGTCACAATCCATCGTTTTTTTTTAAAAAAAAAAACGGATCCGGCGACTGATGCTGCTGGATCCGTTTTTTTCTCATAGACTTGTATTAGCGACGGATGGCCTCACGTTTTGTCCGTCATTCGCCGGATCCTTCAAAAAAAATTTGTCCGGTGGCCGGACACAACACTCAAAGCAACATTTTTTGTGTCCGTCGAAAAATCTGTCCATCGTTTGCTAGAATGAAAGCCTATGAGCGCAGGATCTGTCAAATGACAGATGCCGGCGACGGATCCGTTTTTTTAACTGAGCATGCTCCTGACAGGTTAAAACACCAAAGAAAGAATAGATATATACACATAGAATGTGTGTGTATGTGTATATATATATATATATATATATATATATGTTCTACATGGCACAATAGCAGCTAAATCAATTGCCGGCTTCAGGAGAATCATTCCCGAACCCAACATGATATGTCACATGGTTTACATATAGTATACCATGTCATATCAAAACGATTTATATATGTCAGCGTTTAATCAATTTAGTAGTTTGTGTTAGGAAAAATTTGGAACTCTAGGGGTTAAATTTAAGGCTATAATCGCGGAAAAAAATTGTGTGGGCTCCCGTGCAATTTTCTCCGCCAGAGACTGAAAGCCAGTGAGTGAGGGCAGATATCGTCACTACATCTGTAGATAAATTCCCAAAGGGTAACTATAATTTCCAAAATGTGGTCACTTGAGGGGGGATTCTTCTTTTCTAGCACTTAGGGGGCTCGCTATACGGAGTCCGCAAACTATTCTAGGAAAATCTGCGCTCCAGAAGGCAAATAGCGCCCCATCCTTCCCGAGTCTCGCTGTGTGGCAAAATAATATTGTACAGCCACATATGGGGTATTTCTACATTTCTAGACAAGAAAATTGTATTTAAAGGCTTCCCCTGACTGTTGTTGGGACCCGGTCCTTGGTCTGCCCTTATTCACACAGACGTCAACTTTGACACATGATAAAGTTATTAATACTAGACAGTGTAGGACCGCCCCGACCACAGAGTCACCTTGTTGATGGTGGGACGGCTTTTATGCTATGTTTGATCAAATACAGTATTACTAAGAACTCTGTATGATTTAAATGCA